>NC_092576.1:4982500-5655000 GCF_037975245.1 Apostichopus japonicus | reverse complement strand
ATAGGATCCTCGTCGGGATTACCGGGGATTATGCGGTTGTTGGTGTATTGTTCTGCCGGTGTATTCTCTTTTGCGTCTGTTCTGTTGGTGGGTTTGTAAGACTTTCTTCGGTGTTCGGCTGTTGGTGTATTCTCTTTTGCGTCCGTTCTGTTGTTGGGGTTTTTTGCCTTCCTTCGGTGCTCGCTCCTTAGTTGTGTGTGGTTCTCTCCCCGACGAGGATCCTATATATTCATGGAGCATAACTTGAAGCTACCAGTTGTCTGAAGATCGCTATAACGCGTGAAACTCCGAGTTACAACTACTAGTGTTCCACTAGTCTCATCTAGTATCAACATATATTCCGCTCTGTCCAATGGACATAGAGCACTCTGCGCCAAGATAGACGCCAACCTACTCTCTCCACCTCTCTCTCTCTCTCCACCTCTCTCCACCTCTCTCCACCTCTCTCTCTCTCTCTCTCTCTCTCTCTCTCTCTCTCTATATATATATATATATATATACAGACATATATATATATATATATATATATATATATATATATATATATACATACATACATACATACATACATATATATATATATATATATATATATATATATAAATATATATATATATATATATATATATATATATATATATATATATATATATATATATATATATATATATATATATATATATAAAACATGGCAGTACAAATATTGTTACATTACTTACCTACGGTTTTCACTTGGTAGCTCACAACATGGGTATAGTTACGATTACAGTTATACAATCCTTGGTGATTGAATGTAACGTCTGATATTGATAATGAGTAGTCATTCGATAAGCTGACTCCCGCTAAAGAATGAAAACTTATTTCATTTGCAAAGATGACTCGATCGTCAATAAACCATTTGTTTCCTCTTGTCGCAGATCCATTACATTTCAAGATCACAGAATCTCTTTCAACAAGTCTGACAACTATTGGGTCTTTAGATCCAGGTGAACCAGAAACGAAGAAAATCAATAAGAATGTGAACCAAATTCTCTCCATATTGAATCACAAGCAGCTTCTGCTCTCTCTTTCAGTAAACCATCAACGATCGTTAGTGCTTTGCTAATCCTTTAGGATCGACAAAATAAGATGATGCTAAACTTTTAGATCCTTCACAGATCTAATAAATTAAGGATTATAAATTCTAATATTGCAGGCGCTCTGTGATGGCTTTGGGATATTCAGTTGTTTGAGCCGATGGACCCGGTGATTGCATTCCATTGATGATCGTGGAAATGTCTGTGCTCGAGCATCGTGAATTATTCCTGCCAATTAACAAAAATAGAATGATTCGTTTCACGTCTGAAAAAGCAAGTGAACGTGATTTCAGAGGTAACCTGGTCATGGTGCCAACGTCGTTCTTTGTTCTGCAATACACTATAATACACACCATATATACTCTATGGTTACTTAGTTATAACAACAAATCACTATAACACACAGTTAGTTATAATTACAATCCATAAGAACATACATCATATACACTTGAAGGCTAATTAGGTATAACTGAAACGCACTTAAACATACATCATATACACTTGATAGTTACTTAGTTATAACTACAATACAATTGAGCACACATCATATACACTTGAAGATTAAGGTAGTTATAGCTGCAATACACTATACCGCATACTATATACACTAGATGGTTACTTAGTTATAACTACAATAAACTATGACACACACCATATACACTAAGTAGTTCATAAGATATAACTACAACACACTAGAGCACACATCACATACACTTCAAGGTTAATTGAGTTAAAGCTACAATACACTATACCGCACACTATTTTCCCTAGATTAATTAGTTATATAACTAAAATACACTATGACACACAGCATATACACTTAGAAGTTCATTAGATATAACTACAATATACTAACACACGCTGTATATACACTTGGTGTTTAATTAGTTATAACTGCAATACACTTCACACTAGGAAAATCTGGCTACGTTGTACAATGTACTTCTTCCTCAAGTCAAGTAAGCACAGCGTCTAGTGAGTTATTATCCTGCCGGGTAATTATGTGACACTCTACTGTTCTGATGCTTTCTTCCTTGTTACTTTCACTTTTGCTTAAACATGGTGAATTGAGGGAAAGTAATTTATATAAACCTGGACTTGTTATTCAGTTGCGTTTTCTGAAGAGCTAGCACGGCCGTATCCACAACAAATAAAATTGTGTGATTTGTCCTTTACATGAATCCCTTAAAAGCAGAGTAGGTCAAACAAGTTTCGATTAGTACAACAGAAAACAAACGTTGGAAACTACATTTCAAGAGTTCGTTTCCTTATAACGCACGCTGCAAAGTTTACAATACATATTAACATCCCAATCCTAAAACAGGTGGAGAAATGGAAAATGTTAGGTGCGTCGAACATCACACTTAAAATTTGTATTTTTGTATAAGTATGGGCATATTTTCATGATTCGAAATGCGCACTTCTGTTACAATCATCATGAACATTGCTTATCTAACGTTTCGAATAGATGTTTCATTAATGTCTTCCTGATATTCATGGGTGTCACTATATGTAATGTCATTTCTTAGCTAAAAAACCGTTGAGTGATATTCAGTTGTAACAATTTGTGATTCACACTACATGAAGAGAAGTTTACTTCTGTTAGGTTTATTATACAATATACCTTTTGTAAGAAAATATGTTTGCAAAGTCCACGGCGCAATTGATCAATGTCAATTAATACTGCAAAAATTAGCAGTAGACCAACAACAACAACGTTATATAGGCGTAATCCTCTAATTATAATGTTACGTGCTATAGCAATACAATACATTAATGTACTGTAGACTATAGGTAGTACGAAGAGATTTTACTTATATAAACTTTCGCACTGAACTTACCGATCATGCATTAGTTTTTTTTTATAAAAACAAAATTAAAAATAAACCTACTTGCCTAACATGGGTGGCGCAGGAATCACAAACATGAAAAAGCACTAATTCAGTACGGGGTTGCGTCACATGACTTCCGGAGACCGGGAACTCAGCTCAGAGAACAAAAAGCCAGGTGCACGATTAGAGATGTCACATTACTCTGCCTAGCAAAGAAATGGTGATGTCTCTGCAAATGAATGAAGCATTGCTTAGTTAATGTTGGACAATTTATACAACGTAATGAATGGTTTAAGAACTATGCTACTTAAATTAAGTATAATACTGTCTCGTTTTACCATGGCAACGTCAAACTGAGGCGGATTTTCACCGCTTATCGAGATTCGTTTTCTCGGGTCGTTGGTATTTGCGAGTCGGAATTGAAAAGTAGGTATAAACACAACATTGGTTAGAGACATATTTACGTACTTATAGACCTAGTGAAAGCTTTAACGCCCCCAGAATTGATATTGTTAAGTCTTTAATGTAATGTTCTCTTCAACGATATGACCTCCTCACCCCACTTCACCCAGACTTCTTTAAAAACCTGGAACCGACCATCTTTACAAAAGGAAGACAATATTTGGTATTTGTTTATCGTTTTAATTAAACGATAAATCGAAATTTTGCTTTTCTTTATAATGTTTAGTCACATACTATATATGCCAAGAGTATGTTGATTGTGGATCAGTGCGAGACTTCCTGCTGATGAATTACCAGTCGGACTACGTGGCGAACAACGCTCCCTCGTCCCAAAGGACAGAGAAGTATGCAAAAATCAAGACAAAACGATTGATCCTAGCATCTTTGGTTAGTTATACTGGATAGGAAATGGTTGAGCGATATTTTAAGAGTGAAAGTATACCCTTTATCATAACATGAAGAGAGTCAAATTTTCATTTGTTCTTATATTTTCAAAATGAAACTTCTGTGTTTAAAAAGATACATGGGAAAAAAACAAGCAATAATGATATTTCAAAGCGTGAACTGAAAGTAACAGTCACTTAACTTCGGCTAATCGTGGCATTTGTGGTACGTCTCTTATAAAAAGTGAAACTATTGCTTACATTAAACAACTAATTTCAACGTCCGATGTAACAGACACGAGAATTGTTTGCATGCATGAGCTCTTACTTTCCTAAACTGATTTAGAAAGTAGCCTCATTTCAATGTACGGAATGAAAAGTTGATTTTGTAACTGATACACAGTGTCGTGCATATCAAAGGTGTGGAGAGGAAATGGATTCAAATGACAACATTCGCTCGACTGATTTAGATAGCGGCCAAATCTATTTAGTACTGCCAATGGGAGAATTAAGAATTTGATTAAAAAAAGGGGTTTGTCACTGAAACCGACAGCCATGCATAAGATCTGGGGTTATGCACAGAAAAAACGAACTTTATAGGTAACAGCATTTTATATCCACACGAGCATTTTCTCCACTTTAATTTAAATGTTACTTGTATTCCTACTATTATGGATAACTTTGATAATGACAGGTTCAAAACTATTTTTGTAATATTTTCTACAAACATATTTGCTTGGCTTGTTCCGAATTGATTATTTACTAGGGTGAGAAGAACTATAGGAAGTGAAATTTATTTTGGACAACAGTTTCTATTGCCTTATATATGGCTGTGCGCATATTAAAAAGTTTCAGTCTTTCAATTATCTGTTTTTCATAGCCTAAGACTTGGTGTAAATTCTTCTTGAAATGAAACTTACCGATACGGCCCTTTCTAAACCGTTTGCAACGAGAAAGAAGACACTTCCATTTCTGCTTTTCAGTGATTCTATGTATGTTATACATTGTGGTCTGAGGTTACTCAGATTTGCATACAGAATGGTTCATTTCATGGATATCTCCCATCCTATTATTCATTCTATATGTCAAATGTTATATTTGCAAAGGGAATTAAAACTATTCGGACGTTTTTTTCTTCTTTTTTTTTATTAAATCCACATTTCCAGTAAGATTTTGAATACTATAATTGCAAGTAAATGGTATGACGAAACGACTACACCTTTTTATTACTTCATCATTCTACCTTTATTTTATTACCATGACAAGTACTCATTGCTTTTAAGGCATAGACGTGAATATAACATTTAATGTATATAAGTTAATTGGCAGTAGGATAAGACGTGAATATCTGTTGAAAATTACATGATCATTTAAATGTTGAGTATTATATTTGCAAGAAGAAATGGTATGACGAAAATACTAGATTATTTAATGTAACAAATATTTTAAACCAAAAACAAAATTAAAAATAGAAAATAATTAAATATGAATAAGTATGAGAAACTATAGTACATTAATTGTAAAAGCATAAAACAGATGGTAATAAACACCCAATACTAAACGATAAAAAATAGAACCCTAAACGTAGTAATGAACAATCTTGAACAAAATGCTAAGAATTAAGTAAATAGTTCCAAACGTAGTATGCATATTATAAATTGAAACACAGACAATTTGTATGCGGTGTTATACATACACTCCGTTACTTTCGCGTAGATTCACATTGGTCCTCAAACCAAGTTTTTATTTTAAACTTTGACCTTTTGGTGACCCAAAATAACATTTTACCTCCTCAGAAAATAATAGGCACCTTCTTCTTAATATAATACATCCATATGCAAAGTATGAAATCTGTTGGAGATTCCCCTCTTGAGATATTGTGTTTATTATGATTACACATTTTGAGCTCCAGTGACCTCAAATGACCCTTAACATTCTCAAAAACAATAGCCTCTTTGTACTCATTATGGGGTATTGAATTTATTGAAGATTCTCTGTGTGTTTACGAGCAAAGTTGCATTGTTCCTGATATTCCTTAGTCTTTCTTCTGTCTGTTAAAACCAGAGATGAATCAGTTGCATCATACTGACGTCGTCCAACTGCCTTTCAAATTTAAAACTTTCACATCGGATGGCGGTTGTTTATGGTCCGAGTCTTCCAAAAGTTTTGCTCTAATTAATTGAAATATACAAATATATGAATAAATACAAGCAGAATAGGTGCATGTTTCCATACTCATTAAATCATTGTATACTATCTCAGTGATTAATAATAACTCTACATATTGTACATTAGCTTAGTGAGTGTGCGTAAAGGACGGCATGTGTCGTGCAGTGTACTTATTGTACTCAAATGACGACATTTGTGCTGTAGCTTACCGATTGTACACAAAGTGAGACATTAGTACTGTGGCTTATTGATTGTACACAAAGTAAGACATTAGTAATGTAGCCCAGTAATTGTACACAAAGGAAGACGTTAGTACTGTAGCTTATTGACTGTGCACATATGACGACATTAGTACTGTAGCTTATTGACTGTGCACATATGACGACATTAGTACTGTAGCTTATTGACTGTGCACATATGACGACATTAGTACTGCAGCTTATTGACTGTGCACATATAACGACATTAGTACTGTAGCTTATTGACTGTGCACATATGACGACATTAGTACTGTAGCTTATTGATTGTTACAAATAATGACATTACAACTGTAGTAGTTTTTACAACACATATTATTTTGTTACCTACGAATCTAGAACACGGTTTATCAGTTCAGATATGGAATCGCAGTATTTAGACTTACCCTTCCGTTTGGTCGGTCTGAAAGCAACAAATGGGTAAGAATATCAAATCAACAAGAAGAAAAGACAGTAACCATGTTTTATGTAGCAAACACAAGGTTAAACACATTGAAATTGTGAATAGTGATCTGATTCCCGTTATTATATTAAGTTGTTTACATCATTCACTTTGCATTCAGAGAACACCTATCTTTCATTTTAACACTGTTGCGATTTCATGACTTTATAAACTACGTGCTACCAACATATCACAAGATATTCACCATGGCAACCACACTATCTTGTTGTGAACACTGTTAAGTCATGACCGTAGTGGCGGAACCAAGGTGCTGGGAGGGTTGGGGAGGGCAATGTGGGCAATGAGGGCATCCCAATATGTTATACCCTTGACCCCCCAGTCGGCTCCTCCTCCTATCCCGTGTACGTTTATATCTTGATAATGTCCATGTTTAGAGTCCATTGTGGTAACACATTCATTTGTTTTGCAATTTGTACAGGTGATGATCATGGGAACATGTGACACATAGCCAATAACCAGTTAAAATGCATAACATATTTACTTTCTCTTACACGGCAGTCCAAGAACGGTGGATCCCATCTTAAAATGGGGGACTTTTACTAAGATTTATCGAACATTGTCCTCTGTGACGTATAAGGCAAACTAAACAGCAACGGTCAGTGAGGTACGTAGGGAGCTACCAAAAGGATGGGGAGTGAGATGGGAGGGGAGAATAACAACCGGTGGTCACTTTGGGTATCTTTACTAGACGAATTTTACTTTTTATGCTTCGTTGGGCCACTGCAGATGGTAAACTTCAACATTTTATCTCGAAATTTTGACTGCTTCACCAACTAAACCTCGCTTTTGTTTATATATATTCCACTTTCGTCTCTTAGTTGTAATACCTGAATTTATGTTTCTTATCTCAAAATGTCGATCGTTTCGACCTTTGTTACCTCTTTGCTTAATTATTTCCATAGAATAAGAAAATGTGTCGAAAGTGTTCATAACAAAAACTCTACTTTTTTTTCCTTATTCTATATTCCTATCCTCTAACTTTTGACTTTTTTCCTTGCAAATATTGACTACTATATCTCAAACTTTCAACCATTTCCTCAAACTGACGTCATTTAATCTAAAAACTTCGACTTCAGTTGTTTTTAGTTTATGTAGATTATTTGCGCTCTTTGTTTTGTCAAATACAGGTTTCAGTACAGGCCAAAAAGTCGGGTGGAGAATTAAGCCCACGACCAAACCACCTCACCAGGCCCTGCCGTCTTTGGGGTCATCATGGTAAATAGTTGTCCTAACCTAATGAGATTTTAGGGAAAGAAAAAGTGGGGAGAGCGTAAAGCGTGTATTTATTAATACACTAAAACCTCATATTTTGCCCGACCCAAATATAATGGGTCATACACATACAAAACCTTACATTTCACTCGTAAGTACAATGTTTTCTTTAATATTTTACCAAATTTACCACAATATCTATATAATCCTTTCCTGCACGTAGAGTAAATTGATAATTTCACCTGATGAAAAGAACAGGCATAATTTCTACTGATAATGGGATACTAAATTTACCAGTTTCATTTGCCTTCTTTTTTTGTGATACAAGTGTAAGATGTGAAGTTCAATATTATCACCCACATAAACAGAACATGCAAAACTAACACGGAAAGAAAACGTGAAATGAAACATTTTCTACTTAAATTGGAAGTGACCTTTATCTGTGTATTTATTTACTTCATTACAGTTTGTTTCTTGTGAAAGAAGCTAATTTCAGAGTACCTATTTGCCAACGACAGTCACATAAAAGTTTAATACAGAAATTGAACTATATGTGTTTATAAAGGTACTTTATATTTTGGGGCTTGAAGTGACATACTACTAATAATTAATCCTGCAAGAGGTAATAAATCATTCATAATAAACCTCCAACCACCATTTTAGATTTTATAGTAGAGAAGATTTATATAAGCTAGGAAATCATGGTAATGTGGAGAGTTATTACAGCAAGGCAAACAAAAAAACATACCACAAACGTCCTTACCTGAAAAACAAGATGTGAAACAACCGACATGTTAATATTGTCACTAAGTTAAAGATACAGAATTAACACAATATGCTACACCAATTACTGCCTAATTGCACCATGGTGATACAATTAATATTATGGGAATTAATCGCTTATTATCTTAAAAATGCCCAAAATTTCCTGTATCTTAAATATCCATTCCTTTGTTCAATTCTAACTTAGTCTACAGTTAGCATCATTAGGAGGCAAGCATGCCAGCTGATATACCAGACATGCAACGACCGGAAGTGGAAATGTAAAAGAAATGTAACATTTGCACAAAACAATGAATCCTTTATTCGTTCCTTCTACGCCTGAAACATTACCGCATCTACAAAGCACTATTGCCTGTGTATAAACTGATGAATATTCAGTGTAATTCACCAATCTTCTTGGCTCAAGGTAATTCTAACATTACATTCGTGGTCACTTGTGTACACTTGGCCTAATGATAAGATATTGATATAATGCTAATAAATTCTACACACAATTTAAGCCGTTTCATTTATAAATACGAAAGAATAGGCAATTAATTATACTTCTTAACATTATCCTGATACATCCAGGTAATTTCTGTTCTGTATAATGTATGTTCTGAATAGCCGTGGCGCAACCACCTCCTCCTCCTCCCCCTCCCCAGAAGTAAAACGTAATTGCGCCACTCCTGAAAAATATGAGATTCGTTGAACGGAAACAAGTGTTGTTGAATTCAACTGTTAACATTCGTTTTTGCTTTGGATTGAAATAT
Organism: Apostichopus japonicus; assembly: GCF_037975245.1. Classification (NCBI taxonomy): domain Eukaryota; kingdom Metazoa; phylum Echinodermata; class Holothuroidea; order Aspidochirotida; family Stichopodidae; genus Apostichopus; species Apostichopus japonicus. The sequence continues at coordinate 5,645,611 of NC_092576.1, read as the reverse complement.
ATTTTACTAAGTTATATATACTTACAAGCATGTAATATACAGACTCGTTCAGAGGACCTTGTGCTGTACTCTGTGTGAATAAACAAACAACAAATGATTAGCACATATTACTTCCCTTGATATGTATGCAAGAAGACTTTAGCAAGAACTTGATGGGTGTTATTAAGACGAAACCGAGATGAATATGACTATGTTAGTTCTTCTTCTATGTAAAAAGTATATTTAAAAATAAGTCTATTTAAAATGATATCTTCATATAACACATATGTTACCAGGAAATACCTCCCACTGTTCAGTATCGTAATTCAAATGCAGTATTCCTGTAGCTGCAACACCAGTTACCCAAACAAACTGAAAGAGACCGTAAAGAAAGTTTTCTTTAGTTTGGTATCTATGAAAACTTGAAGGTGTACAATATTTAGTACTAGCCCGTGTTGTCATCTACATCCGGACATAAAACATTTATATTACTTTTGAAGACTATAATTTATAAACCTAATAATTCTCGATTCTACAGATGAATTGTGCGATCTGCATTTGTAGCACATGTTACAGTCTTCTTGACATTCCTTTATACCCCTAAATGTATACTACTGGCTTCCTGGTAACAACTCTTTTGCTAAAAACTCCCTTTCATTGGAACTGTGAGGACATCAACTGTCCGTGTACTGCATATATGCTCACAATAGGGAAAAAAACGAGGCCAGGGGAAAATGTATTGATGTTTGGAGAACGCACATGTACGCATGTCCCACCATGACTGCAAAGGTGAACACTTACTACCTCCCTTCCACCCCTCCCATTTCAGAAAACAGTGATGAATGCATCCAGGATTAGATGACAATCCAACCATATCTATATAGTAGTACTGGAGCTTAAAATAATCATAATTCTTCAAACCATTCACTAGATGCTGAAACATTATACGACGAGAATATCAATTGAACAATAATGGAAGCAATTTACCTGATTGAGACCCCTTGTGGATTTGGAATGGACTGATACTGTGTGTGAACAGTCCAGAGGTCAATTGTAATGTAAATATACTCCTATCAACTGAGTGTTAACATCAAACAACCAACTCTCCCCAAAAATATCAAAATAGGATTCTTGATTCCACCTCCACCCCCCCTCTTTGTTTTAATTATAACTTCCCCTTGATATGATTTAATTGGGATAAGCGAAGATGAAAATGCAACAGATGTGTAAGAAAGGTAGATAGCCTACAGTTTATTTTGCCCTGTTTGGCTTTCACTGGATTAGAAATTGCTTTTAAAATACATCATGTGATCAGACAACAAGTATTTTTTTGTTTGCACCCATGGTAATGTCCCCATTTATGACGGCAGTGACAGTTCGTTTGCAGTTAAAACAAAGTATATATATGTATATATATATATATATATTGTAACGTTGGGTATCAGACAGATCGCATCCGGCTCCATCCAACAGTTTCTGAATGTGATCTGGAAGAGAGCTCTGACCTTGGTCTGCAGTGGTGCTCTCAGTGTCAGCTGCGTCATCCGTGTGGATAACACCGACAGATTTATGCGTCCGTGTCTCGGGTGCAGTGTCATCGTCGAGGATTTGAATGGAAAATTCTACAGTAGCTGGTTGGGAGTCCTTGTACAATGTGACTTCATTTTCCGTCGGATTGAAGACTCGGAGAGGCATGACTTCCTGTGATGCATCCACGAGGACATGTGCCACTACCACGTCATGCCTGTCATGAAAGCTCTGTAATGGTGACACGTAACCATTCCTCATGCCATCCTTCTTTACAGAATGGTGACAACGACCAGTTTTCACAAGTTGGGCTGCTACAATGGATTCACTTCCTGGGGGAACGATTGTAGTCTCCTTTACACTGAGACGGAATACAGCGTTTTGGATCGCCTGCGAGTGTAGTTCTACATTCACTCCATCAAAGCAAATTTTCCCCCTTTTCCAGTCAAGTTGACAGTCATGTTTGATCATGAAATCCAGACCCAGGATACCCTCATATTCAATGTCCATTACGTGGATCTCATGCTGGAATCTCTTGTTTGCAGCTTCGACGTCCAAGACTATTGTCCCCTTGTCCCTGATCTTACTACTGCCATCTGCCATCAAAACAAACTTGTCTTTGCTTTTAAGCTTAGCCTGCACACTGGGTGGGAGATCCTGAAAAATCCGTTCTGATATTACAGTGATTGTGGCACCTGTATCTACCAACAGCTGGACAGGTCTTTCGTGTATTTTGACAGTAACGAACGCTCCGGATGCATCCTGTCTGCAGCTGTGTCATAGGCCCCGGAGGAATCCGGTTGGTTCCGAACCCGGTACGGGGGAATACGACTACGATGGAAGTCTACATCCTCCGCAAAGGTGCAAGGTTCCGACTGGTACCTATTACCTTGGCCCCCTTTGCCTGTCAAAGGTGCAAAGTCCGTGTGAACCTGTCTTTGCCTTTCAATTCCACTCCTTTTCTGATGAGTCCCGGTTGAGTCCGGCTGGTCTCGGTACCGGTGCTGGAAAACAGAGTCCGAATGGTCTCGTTTTTCCGCACGGACAGTGGGCTCCGAATGGTGCCTTCTACCCTGACTCGGCAAGAACCCTTCATCTATCACATGGGGTTTGGTGACTGGTAGTTTCATGTACTTATCACTGGAGGGAGAAGAAATGTCTTCATCTGCATCCTCAACTTCATCGCCTAAATGACTGTCTTTCACGAGCGGAATCATCCTCTCACATTCTTCCTTAAGGAACTCTATTTCCTCTAAAATAACCTTTCTACGGTCAGAAAAATGTTCGTCAGAAGGTTTTGTACTTGCCATTTTTTTACGAGCTGGTCCAGCTATTCCGTCTTGATAATCCCACCGTTGCCACCAGTGTAACGATTTTGGGGGTGGGGGTTGAGATTGGGTAGCGTTAGGCCGGCAGGTTAGGATCCTTGGCCGATGGTGTTGTATTTTGATTGGCCACAAAGTCGGCGAAATAGCGTGGAGTCAAACACAAGTAGAAATTATCCAAACAATCCAGGTAAGTATAAAACGGTTTATTTCCGCAACTGACTATTAAAATAAACGTAAATGGACTTCTTCGTCCTAAACAAGGATAAATAAATCAGCTCTCAAATGCTCTAAGAAGTAACAGAAAAATACGGCGAGAAGTAAAAGAAAAACGATGAAATACAGCTTCAGAGGCCTGCTCTAAATGGTATTGGCTTCAGGGCGTAAACCTGCCAAGATACCAAACAACGCTATAGACCTTGCTGTTGAAGAACTCGATTAAGGTGTGTCCTATTTCCTTCGAAAACATCCTTATATACGGGATCTAATTTACATAAACTTGCAATGGGTCTCTTTGACTAAGAATGGTTGATAAAAGAGTGCAGCTTTCCTAAGGTCTGATAATCCCCCCGAAAACGAAATACATTTTAAACCCTTAATAGAACATTAGCTAAAAACATCTGCACCCATCCCACATGAATGAATTTTACGATCGTACGACATACTGTTACGTAATGAATATTACCATAACGTTTGTGATGGCGGATAATCCGCATAGCGGCAAACAATGGTCTATGCAGCGCGCGGCTAATCCTACTATTACTACAGTAACAAAGGGAATACCTAAGCCAAGGGATTAACCCGGAGAGCCGCTCCGCAGGGCTCCGCCACTGCTCCCCATACGCTCCGCACGACCTTGGCCAGAGGTCGGCCCGAGCGTTACAATATATATATATATATATATATATATATATATATATATATATGTATATATATATATGTATATATATATATATATATATATATATATATAGGTGGGTCAAATTAATCATGTTTCTTACTCATTTTGCCGCTTTCTAAACACCATTTATAATGTCACGCAGCTGTCGTAAGTATGTGGCTGACAAACTAATATATACACAGAATATTTCATTTTCAATTTTGGACCCTTTTGGCGTTCCATAGATATAAACTGTCAGGCATGTTGTCCTAATTTGTTGATATATTTACATTTTCACAGCGAAAGGACCGTTGCCGGTTATAGTCATAATAGGCGATGGCTTGCATAACTTCGGTGATGGCTTGGCTATCGGGGCAGCTTTTTTGGCTGGAATTGGACCAGGTCTGTCAACTAGCCTTGCTGTATTTTGCCATGAGCTTCCACATGAGTTAGGTAAGGCTACATTTTCTGTTCAATTGAATTCTCTCATTTTGAGAGAGACTGACTTTTAAGGTTTGCATTTTGCCGTATCATTCTGACTAAAGCCATAGCAACCAGACACAAATATTGAGGCGATCAACCAGATGATAAGCTATGCGAGAAAAGGGTAGGATAAAGAAGTACTGACCTCACAGAAACAGGATTTCACAATAATCTCGATCGTATTTTCCCAAAGAAGGGCATGCTCTTGTAGTATAACCTGAAAGTACCGAGTTTAATACAAAGTCCTAACTAGGTTTCTATATGGTAGCCTAACTTTTGTGATGAATATGTATATATTTCTCCCCCTGAAGGTGACATCGCCATTTTACTTAAGAGTGGGATCAGTTTAAAGTGGGCGCTAGTCCTAAACTTTGTGTCTGCTTTGACCTGCGTCGCTGGCTTGGTGGTTGGATTCATCGTTGGTGTTACCCTCGAGGCAAGGCAGTGGATCTTCGCCGTAACTGCCGGTACATTCCTCTATATTGGTCTCGCTGATATGGTACGTACATAACAAAAATCATGATAACTTCACAGCCTTTCAACAATTTTTGGTCGACATTTTGCAACATTTTGATTTTACCAAAAAGGTGGATAGGATTACAAATGGGTGGGTGGGGCAGGTAAAGGGGGAGGGATGGGGTAACGAATGATGTGCTATCTTAAGTAACAAAATGCCATTTACATTTAAAGAAAAGTCGTCCACTTTCATACTGAAGCCGCCAGTTGAATACTAGAACTTTTTTTTCCTTCAATGCAAATGAACTATATAATACTTTTGACTCAATATGAACCATTTTTTCTCTCTTTTCTATTACAGCTTCCTCAGCTGCTTCGTTTCAGAGATAGCGATAATCCCAAACTCATGTTTTGTCTCATAAATATTGGTTTTCTCTGCGGAATGGCCATCATCGTGGTTATCGCTCTGTACGAAGATGCTATTTTGGTAAAACTGTAACAAGGCGGATGAATTATTTCTTGCAGATGAAAGTAGATCCGTCCATTTGTGTTCATTTAGTTATTTAGTGAATTTCTGATTAGTCTTTAAAGCAAACAAAATAAACGCCACGTTTTATTAATAAAATGAACAGTGATAGGTTAAATTTGATATATATATATACATATATATATATATATATTCATATATATATATATATATATATATATATATATATATATATATATATATATATATGATATATATATATATATATATATATATATATATAACATATATATATATATATATATACAGTTGAATTACGACCTCCCTTACCGGTTTCGAACCCCTGGACATACAATCAGCGTCCATAGCCAAGTGGTTAGGGTGTCCGCATATAAATAAAGCGCGAGGCCCGAGTTCGAATCCTGGTGGAGGCTGGAAATTTTTTCACTGTTCTGGATCTTACAACTCATTACGATTTCAATCTTGACGGATTAACGAGTCGCATGTGCATAGAATTCTTTTCTTTCTCCCTGATTAAGTTTCACTGTTTTCATGTACAAATTTGATCTATACGCTTCTATAACAGTCAACAACAATAATTCATTTTTGACTCTTGCAAATTTAAGTCCGGATAGCACGTACTGTTATATTAAGGCCTATGTTAAATATAACGATATTAACCACTGTTAGTTGAACACACCAATCACTCAATATCTTGTCTCTAACTCGAGATATGTTTGATGGAATGTTAGCTATTTTGTCTGGCTAAACCTTCAACTATACTCCAGGAAGTTGGATAAGTACAGTAGGAGATCTAGGATGTTATCTGGGCAAACACGTTCTTTTAAAGTGTTACTAAGGCTACTATAGTCGTCTGGTCGATTTAAGCTATACACTTGATCCTGATGCATCTCAAATATTTAATGTGCTTCCAACGTTCTCTGTCTTTTTAAGAAATTCCAGTATAATGCCTTTTTTTGGTAAGAACTAATGTTTTGCTCTATATTACAGCGGAAAAGAAAAGAAAAGAAAATACATTTTCAGTTGGGGAGCCCTGATAACATCATTCTGTTGTTGCCAGATACATTTACAAAATATCACAAAATCTAAAAAACAAACACACATCTTCGCGATACAAAATGCTACGAGTATGTTGTTTTGTGCTAAAGATGCAGAAAATGCAGAAAGTCTTTGTAAACCATGATGGAAGACTCGCCCCAAATCGCGTGAGGCCATCTGAAAAAAAGTAAACTTTCCGTTGACGTTTTTTTTCGTGTCGCTACAAAATGCAGACAGTACAGTAATGAAACGTGATACCTATTTATCTTTAGCTAGACTTGATATGTCCATCGTTGTATTGTTTATACACTATACTGTGGGTATTGACCGCAGTTGTATGTACTGACTGTACACTAGTGTCTAATTACCGATGGTAGCAAGCTGCGTGTGTGTATTTTCTGAGATTGATGATGGTGCCTAACACTTCTGTTATACCTCATTCGAAGCTAGGTCAGTTTACCGGCAGTAGACGTTTCTTTTTGCGCGAGTCTTCACACCCTTTAATACTTTGTATCAACTGGTCGAGTGTTTATCATTAAACGTGTTACCATCCTTTCTCTTTCGAACAGCTTCATACTAACATAAAACATACATTATTAACGAAGAATATACAATAACATCTTAATATCTCTACCCATCATCAGCCATTCAGCTGTTAATAGATTCATTTGCTGGTTATTAGTCTGACCATTACTACGAATCAAATAATCCATATGGATAGAAAGAAAGCTATACATTTATTCTACGCGTTTCACGCCAGATTGTAAAGTAGGCTAGATTTGGCTTACTATGTAATGAAAGACCTGCATGTGTAGGCCTACGTACCGTATACATAGATTAAAAACAATATTTTATGTTGTTATGATTCCTGAGTTTTCGAATTTATGTTTGTATAGCTTTATTATTTTGAGAAACTATGCATTTTCCGTTTGTTTGTGCAAAGCTTATGAACTAAAAGTTCAATAAATATAAAATGAAAGAGGTGAAAAAAAAAACCGCATGATAAGCTAATCTTCACCTTTGTATTTATTCAACTTAAAGTGTCACAAAGGAACGTGTAAATCGTTGTCAGTTTCAAATTCGAACATATTGAAAGCTCTTTTAAGGGAAGCATTATTCATGTATGGTTGACTCTGCTTAAAGAACACCCAATTTCCTCACCCTTGCAAATAATATCCGTATAAGACATGTTCTTGTCTCTGAAGGTTATAGCCGGAGGAGGGGGGGGGGGGGTGGAGGTAGGTGGGTCGGCGGAGCATTTCGTATTCTTCGAAATCCATTTCTTCTGGGATACAGGCCAACAATTAAGTTTCATGTTTTAATAAGGTCGCAATATTCGAAGTTGCACACACATACAAGATCTGAAGCATTAAAGCAGCATGCCGGGGTTTTATTCAGCTTCCATATATCACTATACGAGGTATAAACAACTTTGCACGCATTGAAGAACCTTATTCTCAGCTCCTTTAGAAGCATTTTCATTTACCGTCACCGATTACATAAAGAGACAAACACATCGCTGGTAAAATATTGTTAGGTAATAGAGTTAGGTATTGCCCAATAGTACATACGCTAAACTTCAACAGGACAAGCATTTTGCATTGAACTCTCAAAATGTATGCCCTTCCCTTATGATAAATAATTAACTAATTTAACCCGAAACCCGAACCCAAAATGGCGTGGTTCCGGATGCGGGTCAAACGGGGCGCAGTACACAAATGTTACCAATTTGTAGACCAGGCAGATGGGAAGTTGACTTCTGAAATTGACGTCATTAATCGGAGGGGGAGGGGAGCGGTGAGAGCATGACAACCCCCAGTCATATACGCCGACCAAACTTGAACTCCATTTGTTATAATGTTCACAGAGTGTTCGTGAAAAAAAAACAGTTGTTGACCACACACAGATTAACACACAAACAATCGTTGAAATAGCGTATTCCTCTTTTGACTGCCACACCCAAAATGGTAAGTGCGCCCCATATTATTATGTAACACTATGGTACGCCTCAGGAACGTTCAGCAACCTACCAAAGTGTAATTATATCCACCAATCCCACCCCATCCACCCAATCAACCCCATCCATTTCCACTGTCAATTTCACAGCTGTCAATAGCCCAGCCAACGCAATGAATAATGCATATATTGCCTCAATCTATATCCCAATTGGTTGAATGGGCGGGGCTTGTACGGGTGCGTATGTATGTGTGTATTCATATGCACTGTGCACGGGTATTCAAGGCGAGACGCGCGTGCTATGAATAGTCATTTTTTGGGGCGTTTTTATTGCAAAGGTTTGTAATTGGGTTAGGTCCCTATGTGGGAGTGTTAGAAATTTAAAGAAATAATATCATTGGCTAGTTTACATTATGACGTATTCAGTCAGCCATATGTTATGGCAATCCAGACAGTTTTGGTTAAACACCGCGCGGTCAAAGGTTCAACTTTATTGTTCACTGTAGAAAAAAACATGACCTGGATATCCATCCAGGTCCCTTTGTACAATTGTCATTGTTAAATTGTCCCCCCCCCCTCTTATCAGTACTGTACACTTGGATGTATATGAAAATCCATGTATAAAGTAGTATCAGTCATGTGCGACATCAAAGGAGCGCTCAAAAGTTCATGTCTGTACAGTTTTCTATTGCACGGGATGCGTTTTTTTTTTCCCAGGACGAACGTGGGTTTTAGGTTTTTCAGGAATTTACAAATTCGTTTGAAATCAGAGTTAGGGTATAGAAAGTGGGTTAAGGATACAGTTTCTATGAAATTGCAGGATTGTCGTTCATAATCTGGGGTCAAAACTAGGAAAAAAGATTCAGAACATGTTTTTTGAAAAAGCGTCACATGTTTGGAATCCAGGGATTTGATTGGCCGATGCCCACGTTCGTCCTGGGAAAAAAAATGCGCGAACGGGATGGAACGACAAAACACATTGATATGATCTACTCTGGTACATAGCGATTTAATTTGGTATAACGATCGAAATTGACATTTGTCCAAATAAACTGGAATACCTCGACTTAAATTGGCATATACCGATTTACATTGGCATATACCAATTTAAATTGACATATACCAATTTACATTCAAACATACCGAATAAAATTTGAAATATACCGATTAAAATTGACATATATCTGTAAAAATTGACAAATACCGATTCACATTGATCTATGTCGATTCCCCTTGGTCAGATACTATACTGATCCACACATAGCACCAAACACGTGCGAAGTCATAGAAGCACATATGATAATATATCAAGATGGTTTCAAGTGGTATGTGCTTGTCACCATGCGGTATCGCTGATAGCAATTACCACCGTGACCATTTAGGACCATGATATAGAAGAGATGAGATGCAAAGTATTTCCAAATACATGTGCCGGTTTGTAGAATCTTCCTGTTTCAAAACGATTTTTTAAATTGCCTTCAAATCACTTTTAACCCTCCCGTTTAAACAACCAGTAGTCGTTTACATCCTCTTCAACGGACATGCATAATGATGATAACTGCACCATGCATGTCGCCATCCCCCGCCCAACTCCTGCCCTGCCCCCCGCCACGCCCGACCCCGCCCAGGTCAATTAATTTGAAACGCCGATATTTTCCTTGCAAAGTGCCTCGTTAACAGTCACAAAACTGGCTTATGCGTCTATACACTTCTTTAACATACATACTAACTGGTATGTATATCTTAAAAGCTAAAAACTTGTAAAACGACATTGTTTCGAAACATTTTTCTAGATAGAACCAGTTTGAGGTAGTTTAGAAAAGAATACTGAAGTGGTTAACTAATGAATAATATAGTTAATAACGTTAATGTGTTAATACACACACACCCAACATGAGGACCTCATTGTTGTTTTTCCATTGTTCAAATCAAAATATCCTAACCTTTAACAATAACGAGAATTCAGCTGAGGACGTGGTGATTCTTTTGACAAGATATCTGAGGACTTGTAATTCATCTGTTCAAGTGGTCAGTCAGAGGACGAAACAAGGTTCACATACACACACACATGTTTGTATTACATTCAGACCGAGGACCCCATTGTATTTTCCATTGTTCAAATCCACGTACCCTAACCTTAACAATACCCCATTCAATAGAATTGTTCCGAGGACGTGGTGATTCTTTAGAAATCACAACCGAGGATATGAAATTCTTTTGTTCAAGTCCTCGGTCAGAATACAAAACAAACGCACATACACAGGACCCTGTAATGGTGCATGCAGAAGAGCACACGCAAACAACTGTTGTGGTATTATGCTATGATTCTTGTTACGTATCTGAAATTTATTCATTTGTCACAAATAGTTACATAAAATGAATGCCAGCCACCAAACATTTCATTTATTATTACAGCTATAACACGGTATGGCTATATATCAAACACATCTAAAACTATTAAACACCAGGGACATAATATTAACATACTTCTCGTACTGCTAATTTAATAAGGTCAGTTGCCTACGTTATTCTTCAAAATCAGGTACCAAAAGATATCGGCAGTTCCGAGGGAGGGATGGGTGTAAGAAGGTGGGTATCATGAGTGGGGGTGAAGGGGGGGGGTGGGGTGTAATAAAACATACGAAATGTTACACCAGATGTCCGAAAATATTTGAATTAATATTAAATTATTCAGTGGCGTAGGAAGGTACTTTTGAGTCGGGGGGGGGGGGCTGAAGATTGATGGCCGGCCTGGGGGAGGGGTCTAAGGGGAGGGGGTGTCTTTTTTTGCATTTCCAGATGGCCTCAGATGCAATTTGGTGCAATATAGCACACTTCAACACCCACTCCATTTTGTAAAGAATTTTGCATTTTCACCTGGCCTTAGATGCAATTTGGTGCTTCAAATGAGTTTTTTTTTCTTATTTGGAAATGAAAAAGGGGTTTTCTGACTTGCGGAGCGGGGGGGGGCGGAAAGATACTTCCGCCCCCATATTTTTTACTGGGGGGGGGGCTGGCGCCCCCAGCCCCCCGGTTCCTACGCCCTTGAAATTATTATTTAGTTTATGTTACATTTTCGATATCACTCTGGTAAATAAGAGCAATCCCAATATATGTTAAGTGGTAACTACTTTGACTAATCAACGTTATAGTTCAAATTAGATTAACAAGTAGAATAATAAGGCTAATTAAAACTGCGGACAAAGAAGATGGTTTAACTGTATTCCTGCGTGTTGCAGTACTAAGCGATGAATCTCTGTTTACTATCATTTTCGTCGTCGCCCACTTGTTAATGGTTTTATCCTACCTTACAGTGCAAAGAAAAATGGCATGAGCAGGGAGGGGGAGGGGAGGGGGACATGCCTCACACCTCTACCACTAGTCGAAGGAAAATGGTTTAGTCTTTGTGGAGATTTTTTATATTTCAGTCGTAGAAGAATTAGGGTACAACTTCGGTGTACACTCCCTTCTTTAATTAACCTCACACCAAAAATTCAAGCGTATTTCATTATCAACCCGCGCGCATTTGAAATCTTGTGCGCGCCAAAGACGAAGAATCGAATTAGTTAAATTGACTTAGAATTCTTTTATCTTATTACTTATGGTTTACTTTCAGTACAAACCTCCACCAGTTAAAAAAAATGAACAAATGAATGAAATGGAAACAGTCCATTTTAACTGCATCCATTAGATCGTAGGTTGGTGGATGGACCGAAAAATCGACTGCAATCAGGCTCCTCGGAGGGACAATGCAGTACACAGTTCGCACCCCACCTTCCTTTTGGACAAGCTATAAAAGCAAACAAAACGTATGCAAAAACCATATGACAAAACAACAGTATGAAATGACACGGTGATGACGTGATATAACTTCCGAAATATGACATTAAAACCAACAAAATATAGGTTCCTATGTAATTAACATGTTTGTTTTAGCTGAACTATGTTGATCAACATGATATGGAATTATCGCATATACCGCAAATTTGTTGATTTGGTTATGTCCTCCTAATGGGAGGGCTAGCCAATACATATTGGCTAGCCCTCCCATTAGGAGGACATGTGTGTTTGTTATGTTTTGTTCTTGAAATTATATTATTTGGACATCTGCTTTTTAATAAAATTGAATTATTTGAAGCTAAATTGCGCTGCAGTGAATATGCCTATCTGAGCTAGTTATCTTGGTTGAGTGATAGGAAAAACTATAGAGGCTGGAGGAGCTGCGGTAAGGCACAGTGAAAAAATCAAAACATTTCCTTTTCCAACGATGAATAGAAGCACCCTTTTTGCTCATTTATAGGCCCGAACGCATCTTTGTAACTTAAAATTTCCTTTTCAAACAAGCACGAACGCATCTTTGTAACTTAAAATTGCGCTGTTTGTGTTTTTAAAACAAAATGAAACTGAAAATAGTGGGCAAAAAAGTGTCCCGCTCTTGTGAAATGAGTAAAAAAAAAAATTAAATACGTACTCGAGTGTTAAAAGTACATGTGTTTGACATGTAGTAATAATATATATAATAACAGACTTACGTCCATGTTAGTATACTCGAGTACTAAGTACATGTGTTCGACATGTAGTTATATATAATAACAGACTTACGTCCATGTTAGTACTCGAGTGTTAAAATGCATGTGTTCGACATGTAGTAATATATAATAACAGACTTACGTCGATGTTAGTATACTCGCGTGTTTAAAGTACATGTGTTCGACATGTAGCAATATAAAATAACAGACTTACGTCCATGTTAGTATACTCGAGTGTTAAAAGTACATGGGTCAATCCATGCCAAATCAACAGATTTTTGGGTCGATTCCACGTCGACCCTCTCAGAATCGCCTGAAATTGATATGGTGTCTTGCCATATGTCTCAAAGGATGAAATTGGGCAACAAAAACAATTAAAAATATTTCGTTGCTAGGATACGGCCCCGCCTAGCAACCAAATCCAGATTGCATTTTAAGCACCCTTAATTTGTGTCAAGTTTGGAGGCATTTTTTGCATAAATGTAAAGTATTTTATGTCTGATATTGCAGATATTGTGGAAGACATGTGGCCAGTCTTTGAATTTAGCTAATTTTGAGGAAAATTTACGGTCTCAATTTTTCGTAACAAGTAATTAAAATGGCAGAAAATGAGATAGGGGTCTTTTCTGGCCCTACTTTGAGTGTGCTCTATATTCACAAGCAGAGGCATGTTTGAGCTTTAATTTCCATAGGATCCTTGTCCAGTGGTAGTTGTACGGGAAAAGTGCAAAAAAAAAAGTCAAGCGGGTCGTACGTTTTACGAACAGCGCCCTCAAACTTAAGAAATCTCACTTCTGGCCCTAATTGGGGGTCCATTTTGGGCCTGTGGGTATTTTTTTTTTTTTTTAAATAGCATTTTTCAGGAGTGTATTAGAATTCTTTTATCTTATTACTTATGGTTTACTATCAGTGCAACCCTCCACCAGTTAGAAAAAAACAAAACATTTCCGTTGAACAAATGAATGAAATGGAAACAGTCCATTTTAACTGCATCCATTAGATCGTAGGTTGGTGGATGGACCGAAAAATCGACTGCAATCAGGCTCCTCGGAGGGACAATGCAGTACACAGTTCGCACCCCACCTTCCTTTTGGACAAGCTATAAAAGCAAACAAAACGTATGCAAAAACCATATGACAAAACAACAGTATGAAATGACACGGTGATGACGTGACATAACTTCCGAAATATGACATTAAAACCAACAAAATATATGTCATTACATGTTTGTTTTAGTGTTGATCAACATGATATGGAATTATCGCATATACTGCAGATTTGTTGATTTTGGTTATGTCCTCCTAATGGCAGGGCAAGCCAATATATATTGGCTAGCCCTCCCATTAGGAGGACATGTGTGTTTGTTATGTTTTGTTCTTGAAATTATATTATTGGACATCTGCTTTTTAATAAAATTGAATTATTTGAAGCTAAATTGCGCTGAAGTGAATATGCCTATCTGAGCTAGTTATCTTGGTTGAGTGATAGGAAAAACTATAGGGGCTGGAGGAGCTGCGGTAAGGCACAGTGAAAATATCAAAACATTTCCTTTTCCAACGATGAATAGAAGCACCCTTTTTGCTCATTTATAGGCCCGAACGCATCTTTGTAACTTAAAATTTCCTTTTCAAACAAGCACGAACGCATCTTTGTAACTTAAAGTTGCGCTGTTTGTGTTTTTAAAACAAAATGAAACTGAAAATAGTGGGCAAAAAAGTGTCCCGCTCTTGTGAAATGAGTAAAAAAAATAAATAAATAGGTACTCGAGTGTTAAAAGTACATGTGTTTGACATGTAGTAATAATATATATAATAACAGACTTACGTCCATGTTAGTACTCGAGTGTTAAAGTGCATGTGTTCGACATGTAGTAATATATAATAACAGACTTACGTCGATGTTAGTATACTCGCGTGTTTAAAGTACGTGTTCGACATGTAGCAATATAAAATAACAGACTTACGTCCATGTTAGTATACTCGAGTGTTAAAAGTACATGGGTCAATCCATGCCAAATCAACAGATTTTTGGGTCGATTCCACGTCGACCCTCTCAGAATCGCCTGAAATTGATATGGTGTCTTGCCATATGTCTCAAAGGATGAAATTGGGCAACAAAAAAAATTAAAAATATTTCGTTGCTAGGATACGGCCCCGCCTAGCAACCAAATCCAGATTGCATTTTAAGCACCCTTAATTTGTGTCAAGTTTGGAGGCATTTTTTGCATAAATGTAAAGTATTTTATGTCTGATATTGCAGATATTGTGGAAGACATGTGGCCAGTCTTTGAATTTAGCTAATTTTGAGGAAAATTTACGGTCTCAATTTTTCGTAACAAGTAATTAAAATGGCAGAAAATGAGATAGGGGTCTTTTCTGGCCCTACTTTGAGTGTGCTCTATATTCACAAGCAGAGGCATGTTTGAGCTTTAATTTCCATAGGATCCTTGTCCAGTGGTAGTTGTACGGGAAAAGTGCAAAAAAAAAAGTCAAGCGGGTCGTACGTTTTACGAACAGCGCCCTCAAACTTAAGAAATCTCACTTCTGGCCCTAATTGGGGGTCCATTTTGGGCCTGTGGGTATTTTTTTTTTTTTTTAAATAGCATTTTTCAGGAGTGTATTAGAATTCTTTTATCTTATTACTTATGGTTTACTATCAGTGCAACCCTCCACCAGTTAGAAAAAAACAAAACATTTCCGTTGAACAAATGAATGAAATGGAAACAGTCCATTTTAACTGCATCCATTAGATCGTAGGTTGGTGGATGGACCGAAAAATCGACTGCAATCAGGCTCCTCGGAGGGACAATGCAGTACACAGTTCGCACCCCACCTTCCTTTTGGACAAGCTATAAAAGCAAACAAAACGTATGCAAAAACCATATGACAAAACAACAGTATGAAATGACACGGTGATGACGTGACATAACTTCCGAAATATGACATTAAAACCAACAAAATATATGTCATTACATGTTTGTTTTAGTGTTGATCAACATGATATGGAATTATCGCATATACTGCAGATTTGTTGATTTTGGTTATGTCCTCCTAATGGCAGGGCAAGCCAATATATATTGGCTAGCCCTCCCATTAGGAGGACATGTGTGTTTGTTATGTTTTGTTCTTGAAATTATATTATTGGACATCTGCTTTTTAATAAAATTGAATTATTTGAAGCTAAATTGCGCTGAAGTGAATATGCCTATCTGAGCTAGTTATCTTGGTTGAGTGATAGGAAAAACTATAGGGGCTGGAGGAGCTGCGGTAAGGCACAGTGAAAATATCAAAACATTTCCTTTTCCAACGATGAATAGAAGCACCCTTTTTGCTCATTTATAGGCCCGAACGCATCTTTGTAACTTAAAATTTCCTTTTCAAACAAGCACGAACGCATCTTTGTAACTTAAAGTTGCGCTGTTTGTGTTTTTAAAACAAAATGAAACTGAAAATAGTGGGCAAAAAAGTGTCCCGCTCTTGTGAAATGAGTAAAAAAAAAAAAAAATAGGTACTCGAGTGTTAAAAGTACATGTGTTTGACATGTAGTAATAATATATATAATAACAGACTTACGTCCATGTTAGTACTCGAGTGTTAAAGTGCATGTGTTCGACATGTAGTAATATATAATAACAGACTTACGTCGATGTTAGTATACTCGCGTGTTTAAAGTACATGTGTTCGACATGTAGCAATATAAAATAACAGACTTACGTCCATATTAGTATACTCGAGTGTTAAAAGTACATGGGTCAATCCATGCCAAATCAACAGATTTTTGGGTCGATTCCACGTCGACCCTCTCAGAATCGCCTGAAATTGATATGGTGTCTTGCCATATGTCTCAAAGGATGAAATTGGGCAACAAAAACAATTAAAAATATTTCGTTGCTAGGATACGGCCCCGCCTAGCAACCAAATCCAGATTGCATTTTAAGCACCCTTAATTTGTGTCAAGTTTGGAGGCATTTTTTGCATAAATGTAAAGTATTTTATGTCTGATATTGCAGATATTGTGGAAGACATGTGGCCAGTCTTTGAATTTAGCTAATTTTGAGGAAAATTTACGGTCTCAATTTTTCGTAACAAGTAATTAAAATGGCAGAAAATGAGATAGGGGTCTTTTCTGGCCCTACTTTGAGTGTGCTCTATATTCACAAGCAGAGGCATGTTTGAGCTTTAATTTCCATAGGATCCTTGTCCAGTGGTAGTTGTACGGGAAAAGTGCAAAAAAAAAAGTCAAGCGGGTCGTACGTTTTACGAACAGCGCCCTCAAACTTAAGAAATCTCACTTCTGGCCCTAATTGGGGGTCCATTTTGGGCCTGTGGGTATTTTTTTTTTTTTTTAAATAGCATTTTTCAGGAGTGTATTAGAATTCTTTTATCTTATTACTTATGGTTTACTATCAGTGCAACCCTCCACCAGTTAGAAAAAAACAAAACATTTCCGTTGAACAAATGAATGAAATGGAAACAGTCCATTTTAACTGCATCCATTAGATCGTAGGTTGGTGGATGGACCGAAAAATCGACTGCAATCAGGCTCCTCGGAGGGACAATGCAGTACACAGTTCGCACCCCACCTTCCTTTTGGACAAGCTATAAAAGCAAACAAAACGTATGCAAAAACCATATGACAAAACAACAGTATGAAATGACACGGTGATGACGTGACATAACTTCCGAAATATGACATTAAAACCAACAAAATATATGTCATTACATGTTTGTTTTAGTGTTGATCAACATGATATGGAATTATCGCATATACTGCAGATTTGTTGATTTTGGTTATGTCCTCCTAATGGCAGGGCAAGCCAATATATATTGGCTAGCCCTCCCATTAGGAGGACATGTGTGTTTGTTATGTTTTGTTCTTGAAATTATATTATTGGACATCTGCTTTTTAATAAAATTGAATTATTTGAAGCTAAATTGCGCTGAAGTGAATATGCCTATCTGAGCTAGTTATCTTGGTTGAGTGATAGGAAAAACTATAGGGGCTGGAGGAGCTGCGGTAAGGCACAGTGAAAATATCAAAACATTTCCTTTTCCAACGATGAATAGAAGCACCCTTTTTGCTCATTTATAGGCCCGAACGCATCTTTGTAACTTAAAATTTCCTTTTCAAACAAGCACGAACGCATCTTTGTAACTTAAAGTTGCGCTGTTTGTGTTTTTAAAACAAAATGAAACTGAAAATAGTGGGCAAAAAAGTGTCCCGCTCTTGTGAAATGAGTAAAAAAAAAAAAAAATAGGTACTCGAGTGTTAAAAGTACATGTGTTTGACATGTAGTAATAATATATATAATAACAGACTTACGTCCATGTTAGTACTCGAGTGTTAAAGTGCATGTGTTCGACATGTAGTAATATATAATAACAGACTTACGTCGATGTTAGTATACTCGCGTGTTTAAAGTACATGTGTTCGACATGTAGCAATATAAAATAACAGACTTACGTCCATATTAGTATACTCGAGTGTTAAAAGTACATGGGTCAATCCATGCCAAATCAACAGATTTTTGGGTCGATTCCACGTCGACCCTCTCAGAATCGCCTGAAATTGATATGGTGTCTTGCCATATGTCTCAAAGGATGAAATTGGGCAACAAAAACAATTAAAAATATTTCGTTGCTAGGATACGGCCCCGCCTAGCAACCAAATCCAGATTGCATTTTAAGCACCCTTAATTTGTGTCAAGTTTGGAGGCATTTTTTGCATAAATGTAAAGTATTTTATGTCTGATATTGCAGATATTGTGGAAGACATGTGGCCAGTCTTTGAATTTAGCTAATTTTGAGGAAAATTTACGGTCTCAATTTTTCGTAACAAGTAATTAAAATGGCAGAAAATGAGATAGGGGTCTTTTCTGGCCCTACTTTGAGTGTGCTCTATATTCACAAGCAGAGGCATGTTTGAGCTTTAATTTCCATAGGATCCTTGTCCAGTGGTAGTTGTACGGGAAAAGTGCAAAAAAAAAAGTCAAGCGGGTCGTACGTTTTACGAACAGCGCCCTCAAACTTAAGAAATCTCACTTCTGGCCCTAATTGGGGGTCCATTTTGGGCCTGTGGGTATTTTTTTTTTTTTAAATAGCATTTTTCAGGAGTGTATTAGAATTCTTTTATCTTATTACTTATGGTTTACTATCAGTGCAACCCTCCACCAGTTAGAAAAAAACAAAACATTTCCGTTGAACAAATGAATGAAATGGAAACAGTCCATTTTAACTGCATCCATTAGATCGTAGGTTGGTGGATGGACCGAAAAATCGACTGCAATCAGGCTCCTCGGAGGGACAATGCAGTACACAGTTCGCACCCCACCTTCCTTTTGGACAAGCTATAAAAGCAAACAAAACGTATGCAAAAACCATATGACAAAACAACAGTATGAAATGACACGGTGATGACGTGATATAACTTCCGAAATATGACATTAAAACCAACAAAATATAGGTTCCTATGTAATTAACATGTTTGTTTTAGCTGAACTATGTTGATCAACATGATATGGAATTATCGCATATACCGCAAATTTGTTGATTTGGTTATGTCCTCCTAATGGGAGGGCTAGCCAATACATATTAGCTAGCCCTCCCATTAGGAGGACATGTGTGTTTGTTATGTTTTGTTCTTGAAATTATATTATTTGGACATCTGCTTTTTTTTAAAAATTGAATTATTTGAAGCTAAATTGCGCTGAAGTGAATATACCTATCTGAGCTAGTTATCTTGGTTGAGTGATAGGTAATACTATAGAGACTGGAGAAGTTGAGGTAAGGCACAGTGAAAATATCAAAACATTTCCCTTTCCAACAATGAATAGAAGCAGCCTTTTTTCATTTATAGGCCCGAACGCATCTTGGTAACCTAAAATTTCCTTTTCCAACAAGCACGAACGCATCTTGGTAACTTAAAATTGCGCTGTTTGTGTTTTTAAAACAAAATGAAACTGAAAATAGTGGGCAAAAAAGTGTCCCGCTCTTGTGAAATGAGTAAAAAAAAAATTAAATACGTACTCGAGTGTTAAAAGTACATGTGTTTGACATGTAGTAATAATATATATAATAACAGACTTACGTCCATGTTAGTATACTCGAGTACTAAGTACATGTGTTCGACATGTAGTTATATATAATAACAGACTTACGTCCATGTTAGTACTCGAGTGTTAAAGTGCATGTGTTCGACATGTAGTAATATATAATAACAGACTTACGCCGATGTTAGTATACTCGCGTGTGAAAAGTACATGTGTTCGACATGTAGTTTTATATATAATACAGACTTACGTCGATGTTACTATACTCGAGTGTTAAAAGTACATGTGTTCGACATGTAGTTTTATATATAATACAGACTTACGTCCATGTTAGTACACTCGAGTGTTAAAGTACATGTGTTCGACATGTAGTAATATAAAATAACATACTTACGTTGTTCACATCCGTTTCCATACCAGCCTGGCGTGCATTTACATCCGTAGTTGTCCCCGTAGCAGACCAGTAAACCCTTACATTTGCCATTTCCACCTGGCAGGTCCTTACAGTACAGCTCTTCCCCATTACGCGTGTCTGCTAACGTAAATAAGTCATCTTCTCTCGCGGGAACAACTGGAATCGATATGAATATTAATGTGTATATGAATATACTAGTGGTCATGCGCACATATAGATTCAACAGAGGTATTCGAAGCCAGGTCTTTATCTATACACTGCACATCCGCCATTATTTGACCAATCATAACTTATCGGTGATTATTCCACTTTGTGTTTCACATCCTATAAAAAGAAACTATTGATATATAACTGCTGACTATGCTGAGACGACACGGTAACGTTATGCTCAGTCACATAATGTATATATATATATATATATATATATATATATATATATATATATATATATATTTATATATTTATATAAAGCCACCCTAACCACTAGGCTATGGGCGCTGATTGTATGCCCAGAGGTTCGAAACCGGTAAGGAAGGACGTAATTTCGCAGTAGGTGTTTGACACCTGTATCGAACAATACTAGTTCTGGTTTTGGTGACATATTTTGCCCTACTCTAGAGATTAAACATGATGCTAACCAACTCGAAAATCATTTGTTATTCCTAAAGCCGGATCTCGAAAGAGATACTTTGAACAGACTTTATGTTAATGAAATGGAGGTAAACGACAAAGGCAAATGAATATATATAATTGAAAACGTAATGAGAAGGAAAATCCAGAACAGTGAATAAACTTCCAGCCTCCACCGGGATTCGAACCCGGGCCTTCCGCTTTGTACGCGGACACCCTAACAAAGTAGACCATGGACTCTGATTGTATGTCCAGAGGTTCGACACCGGTAATATATATATGTATATATATATATATATATATATATATATATATATATATATATATATATATATATATAATTAGAGAAAACCAGAGAAATAAGATATGACTCATAATTGACAAATAAGGAGTAAGTTTTAGAAAATATATTGGAATTTTCGGTCCCCCTGGGACCTTCGTCAGCAATACTTGGCAGTCGAATGAGAAGTACAAAATGTGACACAATGAAAGTATGACGCTAGATAAGTGTAAGTTGCAATGATGGAATTAAAACCAAATAAACCATGACTATACAGGAAGCGGATTAAGGAGCAAAGAACGGATTACATATGCTTGTAGAACTGGTAGTTGTTAAGGGGTCCCAAGTCTTTGTTGAGGCCGGTGATGTGAGACTTAATACGAAAGATCCAATCGATTTCTTTACGTTTACGTTCAGTAGTTGATTTGAAGTTCGAGGCAATTAAAATACATTTTAGGTTTTTTAGAGAATGACCATGAAGATTGAAATGTTCGGACACTGGGAATCCTGCAAAATTATCACGAATCGATTTTTTGTGATTATTAAAACGTAAGCGGAATCGGGAGCCTGTTTCACCTACATAATTGCCCTCTTTGCAAAGTACACAATAGAAAATGTAAATAACATTAATAGAATCACAAGAGAGGGAAGGGGGTCTAAGACTAAAGTCAACATTGGGAATCTTGACCACGGTGCCTGGGGTAATATGGGGGCATATTTGGCATCTAGGTTTACCGCAAGGAAAATTGCCTGCGGAGGTGGAAACTGAGCGGGGGAGTCTGGGGGAAGTGAGAAGAAATTTAAGGTTGGGGGGTTGACGAAATGCTAGCATGGGGGGTACCTTAAACGATTCTCCTACAGACTGATCGTCTTGAAATACAGCAAATTCCTGTTTGATGGAGCGAATGAAAGATTTGATGAGGGGGTTGTAACTGGTAACGAACGGAATGCGTGTGTTGGGACTTTTAGACTTGTATTTTAATAAGTCCTCACGGCTCAACTTGTCGGCCCTGGAAATACCCTGTCTAATTAAGTGAAGGGGGTATCCGACGTTCAAGAAATAACCAGTTAATATGGATACCTGGTGTTTAAAATCACATGGGTTGGAGCAAATGCGTTTAAGTCTAAGGCATTGGCTGTAAACAATAGAACTCTTGAGATTATGTGGGTGAAAACTATTAAAGTGTAAATACATATGAATATCAGTGGGCTTATAATAGACTGAGGTGGTTAAGGAATTGCCATCCAACTTGACCAGAACATCTAGGAATGAAATTTGATGTTTGGAAACTTCGACAGAAAATTTAATGCTGTCATGAAAAGAATTAACATGATCAAAGAAAGACTTAAGAGATTCTTCACCATGTGGCCAGACAAAAAATATATCGTCAATATATCTATAATAATGTGATGGCTTAAGAGGAGAAGTGGATAGCATTTCCTGTTCTAATTCGTGCATAAATATGTTGGCGTAACAAGGTGCCATCTTAGTGCCCATAGCGGTACCATTGATTTGTAGATAATATTTCCCGTTAAAAGAGAAATAATTATTACTTAATATGAAACGTAAAATGGGACCAAGATCATCACCTAAAGTGGGGTTGGTGGCATGCTCACGAAGAAAATTTTGACAAGCGATAATTCCCTCATCATGAGGGATATTAGTGTACAAAGAGGATACATCCATAGTAACGAGTAAGGAATTAATTGGTAACGCCTGAATAGTGTTGAGAATTCTCAAAAAATGCGTAGTGTCCTGTATATAAGAAGGAATATGGGTTAATAGAGGGTTGAGTACGGAGTCCATGTATCCTGAAAGATGCTCAGTTAGCGTACCAATTCCTGAAATAATAGGTCGGCAAGGAGGGAATAGCTTGAGTTTCCTGGCTAGCTTACAAATGTCAGAACGGCGGATATTCTCAGGGTCAGAAGGGGTCACTCCGGGTAGTGCTTGTTGAGCCTCTGTTATTAATTTAGGTAGTTTGTGGACTTTAGGTAAAGTATAGAACGTACCCAACGACGGATCCTTAGGTGTAAGTTCTGCTATCTTGGTTGCTACGTGTTGTGGTACCGATTGACATAATTCGTCAATTTTGGGTTGGAAGAGTCTGGAGGGGTCTTCCGGTAATATCTTGTAAAAATCAGAGTTACTAAGTTGCTTCTCTGCTTCAAAAATGTAGTCGGTAGTGTTAAGAATAGTGGTGGCACCTCCTTTATCCGCTTGTCGTATAACGACATCCGGGTTGTTCCGAAGTTTCTTAATAGCCATGGACTGAGTACGGTTGACGTTAGAGGAGAGTGGACGTTTGGCATTCTCTAAAATAAATTTGTCGAGGTAAGTTTTGGCTTTGCAGGCAAATGAGTCTATAAATCTGTTGCGTCCTTCTGGTGGTGTCCAACTGGATTTTGTGTTGGGAACATGTAGTGTTGGCTGCGTGTCCTTGCTGTTGATGTCTGGAATCGGGTCGGAAGTGTTATCTTCGAAAAACTCTCTAAGTCTCATACGGCGAACAAAATTATCCAAGTCAAAGCATAGACCAATTGGATCTAGTTTGCGGGAGGGACAGAAAGATAGACCATTTTGTAAAACCTCTTGTTCGTCTTTGGTAAGGACACAGTCCGATAGATTTAAGACGTTATCCGTGGTAACGTTTTCAGCCCGATGAGATAATGGCTTAGGAAACTTACTAGTGATGTATGGATGGCCAGTGCTTTGCAGATGGTGAAGTAGCGGGTCCTGTGTGGTTAGTTGTTCAAGTTTACGCAGTTTCCTTTTAAAACAATTCTTAAGTCCCCTTCGGTAGGTAGTGTCCAGAGCAGAGAGAACCTTTTTGTTAGCGGCAGTATCTGGAACCAGGTTCTGTAAACTATCCTTGGTATGCATAAGTTCCTTCGATAACCTGTTTTGTTTGGTATATGCGAACTTAAGAGCATGGTTACGTAGTTGGTGGGAGGCTCGAGAGCATATGGCGTCAGATATGCTATCAATACGTTTGTCACCACTGTGTAGAGGGTTGCGGATCCGGAGTCCTTTAGGTACAATGTTCAGCTGTTTACATTGTGATAGGAACACTATATCCGATCGGGTCCTAGCTAACTTGTTGAGAAGAAGTTCGTGCTGCCGTCTAGCGTGGAGAGATTCGCCGTCAAGGCGAGGACCAAACATAATATAACGAAAATCCACGTTTACTCCAAAAGAAAATATTATTAGAGAAAACCAGAGAAATAAGATATGACTCATAATTGACAAATAAGGAGTAAGTTTTAGAAAATATATTGGAATTTTCGGTCTCCCTGGGACCTTCGTCAGCAATACTTGGCAGTCGAATGAGAAGTACAAAATGTGACACAATGAAAGTATGACGCTAGATAAGTGTAAGTTGCAATGATGGAATTAAAACCAAATAAACCATGACTATACAGGAAGCGGATTAAGGAGCAAAGAACGGATTACATATGCTTGTAGAACTGGTAGTTGTTAAGGGGTCCCAAGTCTTTGTTGAGGCCGGTGATGTGAGACTTAATACGAAAGATCCAATCGATTTCTTTACGTTTACGTTCAGTAGTTGATTTGAAGTTCGAGGCAATTAAAATACATTTTAGGTTTTTTAGAGAATGACCATGAAGATTGAAATGTTCGGACACTGGGAATCCTGCAAAATTATCACGAATCGATTTTTTGTGATTATTAAAACGTAAGCGGAATCGGGAGCCTGTTTCACCTACATAATTGCCCTCTTTGCAAAGTACACAATAGAAAATGTAAATAACATTAATAGAATCACAAGAGAGGTTTATTTGGTTTTAATTCCATCATTGCAACTTACACTTATCTAGCGTCATACTTTCATTGTGTCACATTTTGTACTTCTCATTCGACTGCCAAGTATTGCTGACGAAGGTCCCAGGGGGACCGAAAATTCCAATATATTTTCTAAAACTTACTCCTTATTTGTCAATTATGAGTCATATCTTATTTCTCTGGTTTTCTCTAATAATATTTTCTTTTGGAGTAAACGTGGATTTTCGTTATATTATGTTTGGTCCTCGCCTTGACGGCGAATCTCTCCACGCTAGACGGCAGCACGAACTTCTTCTCAACAAGTTAGCTAGGACCCGATCGGATATAGTGTTCCTATCACAATGTAAACAGCTGAACATTGTACCTAAAGGACTCCGGATCCGCAACCCTCTACACAGTGGTGACAAACGTATTGATAGCATATCTGACGCCATATGCTCTCGAGCCTCCCACCAACTACGTAACCATGCTCTTAAGTTCGCATATACCAAACAAAACAGGTTATCGAAGGAACTTATGCATACCAAGGATAGTTTACAGAACCTGGTTCCAGATACTGCCGCTAACAAAAAGGTTCTCTCTGCTCTGGACACTACCTACCGAAGGGGACTTAAGAATTGTTTTAAAAGGAAACTGCGTAAACTTGAACAACTAACCACACAGGACCCGCTACTTCACCATCTGCAAAGCACTGGCCATCCATACATCACTAGTAAGTTTCCTAAGCCATTATCTCATCGGGCTGAAAACGTTACCACGGATAACGTCTTAAATCTATCGGACTGTGTCCTTACCAAAGACGAACAAGAGGTTTTACAAAATGGTCTATCTTTCTGTCCCTCCCGCAAACTAGATCCAATTGGTCTATGCTTTGACTTGGATAATTTTGTTCGCCGTATGAGACTTAGAGAGTTTTTCGAAGATAACACTTCCGACCCGATTCCAGACATCAACAGCAAGGACACGCAGCCAACACTACATGTTCCCAACACAAAATCCAGTTGGACACCACCAGAAGGACGCAACAGATTTATAGACTCATTTGCCTGCAAAGCCAAAACTTACCTCGACAAATTTATTTTAGAGAATGCCAAACGTCCACTCTCCTCTAACGTCAACCGTACTCAGTCCATGGCTATTAAGAAACTTCGGAACAACCCGGATGTCGTTATACGACAAGCGGATAAAGGAGGTGCCACCACTATTCTTAACACTACCGACTACATTTTTGAAGCAGAGAAGCAACTTAGTAACTCTGATTTTTACAAGATATTACCGGAAGACCCCTCCAGACTCTTCCAACCCAAAATTGACGAATTATGTCAATCGGTACCACAACACGTAGCAACCAAGATAGCAGAACTTACACCTAAGGATCCGTCGTTGGGTACGTTCTATACTTTACCTAAAGTCCACAAACTACCTAAATTAATAACAGAGGCTCAACAAGCACTACCCGGAGTGACCCCTTCTGACCCTGAGAATATCCGCCGTTCTGACATTTGTAAGCTAGCCAGGAAACTCAAGCTATTCCCTCCTTGCCGACCTATTATTTCAGGAATTGGTACGCTAACTGAGCATCTTTCAGGATACATGGACTCCGTACTCAACCCTCTATTAACCCATATTCCTTCTTATATACAGGACACTACGCATTTTTTGAGAATTCTCAACACTATTCAGGCGTTACCAATTAATTCCTTACTCGTTACTATGGATGTATCCTCTTTGTACACTAATATCCCTCATGATGAGGGAATTATCGCTTGTCAAAATTTTCTTCGTGAGCATGCCACCAACCCCACTTTAGGTGATGATCTTGGTCCCATTTTACGTTTCATATTAAGTAATAATTATTTCTCTTTTAACGGGAAATATTATCTACAAATCAATGGTACCGCTATGGGCACTAAGATGGCACCTTGTTACGCCAACATATTTATGCACGAATTAGAACAGGAAATGCTATCCACTTCTCCTCTTAAGCCATCACATTATTATAGATATATTGACGATATATTTTTTGTCTGGCCACATGGTGAAGAATCTCTTAAGTCTTTCTTTGATCATGTTAATTCTTTTCATGACAGCATTAAATTTTCTGTCGAAGTTTCCAAACATCAAATTTCATTCCTAGATGTTCTGGTCAAGTTGGATGGCAATTCCTTAACCACCTCAGTCTATTATAAGCCCACTGATATTCATATGTATTTACACTTTAATAGTTTTCACCCACATAATCTCAAGAGTTCTATTGTTTACAGCCAATGCCTTAGACTTAAACGCATTTGCTCCAACCCATGTGATTTTAAACACCAGGTATCCATATTAACTGGTTATTTCTTGAACGTCGGATACCCCCTTCACTTAATTAGACAGGGTATTTCCAGGGCCGACAAGTTGAGCCGTGAGGACTTATTAAAATACAAGTCTAAAAGTCCCAACACACGCATTCCGTTCGTTACCAGTTACAACCCCCTCATCAAATCTTTCATTCGCTCCATCAAACAGGAATTTGCTGTATTTCAAGACGATCAGTCTGTAGGAGAATCGTTTAAGGTACCCCCCATGCTAGCATTTCGTCAACCCCCCAACCTTAAATTTCTTCTCACTTCCCCCAGACTCCCCCGCTCAGTTTCCACCTCCGCAGGCAATTTTCCTTGCGGTAAACCTAGATGCCAAATATGCCCCCATATTACCCCAGGCACCGTGGTCAAGATTCCCAATGTTGACTTTAGTCTTAGACCCCCTTCCCTCTCTTGTGATTCTATTAATGTTATTTACATTTTCTATTGTGTACTTTGCAAAGAGGGCAATTATGTAGGTGAAACAGGCTCCCGATTCCGCTTACGTTTTAATAATCACAAAAAATCGATTCGTGATAATTTTGCAGGATTCCCAGTGTCCGAACATTTCAATCTTCATGGTCATTCTCTAAAAAACCTAAAATGTATTTTAATTGCCTCGAACTTCAAATCAACTACTGAACGTAAACGTAAAGAAATCGATTGGATCTTTCGTATTAAGTCTCACATCACCGGCCTCAACAAAGACTTGGGACCCCTTAACAACTACCAGTTCTACAAGCATATGTAATCCGTTCTTTGCTCCTTAATCCGCTTCCTGTATAGTCATGGTTTATTTGGTTTTAATTCCATCATTGCAACTTACACTTATCTAGCGTCATACTTTCATTGTGTCACATTTTGTACTTCTCATTCGACTGCCAAGTATTGCTGACGAAGGTCCCAGGGGGACCGAAAATTCCAATATATTTTCTAAAACTTACTCCTTATTTGTCAATTATGAGTCATATCTTATTTCTCTGGTTTTCTCTAATAATATTTTCTTTTGGAGTAAACGTGGATTTTCGTTATATTATATATATATATATATATATATATATGTGTGTGTGTGCGTGTGTGTGGGTGTGTATGTGTGTAAAAGCAGCTTCTAACTTACCGCAGCTGCAATCACTAGTACCAAAGAACGGGGTACAAATGCAGTCAGATGACAGATCTCGAAGGATGCCACCATTTTTACACTCCCGGGTATTACATGAACCACCGGTGAAAGCTGACCCTTCGGGGCAACCTGTTGTAGGGGTTGAAATGAAAACAGAGTGGGACACATTAGAGAATTGAAAAGACAATCCATTTCACTCAGAAAGTCATGACGTTTGTTTTTTTCTCCTGCACAATATTTTTTTTCTAAAGATATTAGCATAAATTAAATTGTCGTATTCTTGTTTATATTTAGGCTCATGTTTAACATGATGTTTCATGTAAATTGATAGGAATCCGATTTTAATTTGTGACTCTTTGTTTCTGGTAATCCCCACCCTCCCCACCCCCCCCCCCAAAAAAAGAAAGAATAAAAAACATTAACTTACTTGCTATTATCACAAGGATCTGTACATACCAGCCCTGCTTTGATCTAGATCCGCGAGAAATGGTATACAATCCCCCGTCCTCGACACTTGTAAGGGCCAGTCTAGGACCGGTGTTTCGAAGACGTTTCTTTCCCTTACACCATCGGTAACTACGGCAACCACTGAATACTACTCCGATAGGATCAATTGGGGCTAATTTACTCGATCCTTCACTTTCCGGATACGCAGTCACGGTGTATACCCCTCGGGTATCTAAGAATTCTAAAAAGCAGTTAAATATGATTAAATAATCATTTTAGGGAATTATTACGAATATAATTGGAGTAACCCTGTTAGACATAGGAGGGGGTCCTAGGAGGGGGTCCTAGGAGGGGGTCCTAGGAGGGGGTCCTAGGAGGGGGTCCTAGGAGGGGGTCCTAGGAAGGGGGTCCTAGGAGAATAACCTAGGAAGGGGGCTAGGAGGTAGAGACCTTCCATCCTTGGTTTAGTTTGTAATCAGATTCTACCTGCACAGATTATTACAACAGTGGAGACCTTCCATCCTTAGTTTCCTAGGAGGGGGTCCTAGGAGGGGGTCCTAGGAGGGGGTCCTAGGAGGGGGTCCTAGGAGGGGGTCCTAGGAGGGGGTCCTAGGAGGGGGTCCTAGGAGGGGGTCCTAGGAAGGGGGTCCTAGGAGAATAACCTAGGAAGGGGGCTAGGAGGTAGAGACCTTCCATCCTTGGTTTAGTTTGTAATCAGATTCTACCTGCACAGATTATTACAACAGGGGAGACCTTCCATCCTTAGTTTCCTAGGAGGGGGTCATAGGAGGGGGTCCTAGGAGGGTATCCTAGGAGGAGATCCTAGGAGGAGAACCTAGGAAGGAGTCCTAGGAGGGGATCCTAGGAGCTAGGGGTCCTAGGAGGGGATCGTAGGAGAGGACCCTAGGAGGGTGCCCTAAGAGGGGGTCCTAGGAGGGGATCCTTGGAGGAGATTCCTAAATCGAGAAATTCCAGATTAAATGGATGTACGGTTTACCTCATTAACATATTTAAATAACTGACAGTTCTGTAGTTACCTATATCTTAGCAAATTCATGTTAGCATAACACATCAAGCAGACAGAAAAGCTTTCTGTACGAGAACTTGTATATTTGGAAATCCGGAGAATAGCTAATCGTTGGTAAAATCTTTGGTATTTAACATGCTAATGAGGTAAATCGGTGATATGTTGAAATCAAACATACAAGTTAGTTTGAATAGACGTATATAGAAATGTAAAGTATATACCGCATCTAATTGGTCTATGCTGATTTTAATTGCTTTTACTGATAGAAAATAGGTGTATCTCGATTCCTCGTGATCTGACTAGATAGCGCGCTATAGTGATTTAACCTAGCCGGCAAGAAGGTTTCACAACATCTAGCTGTTTTTTTTTTGAAAGCTAAAATTGGTGACACCTACTGATGTGTTAAGATCAACGCCATTCAGCTGTAGTCACGCGTAGCGCATACATAATTTTATTTCATAATAATTTCAATTCATTTCAAATCTAGAAAGTTATGGAAGTAGATAGAGCTAGTCAGATCGGATGAAGCAGAAAACCTTAATATAATTAGCTTACTACTTTTCGGTCTGACAAACGTATATCTGGTCTCCACACTGCCACCATTATCCGGTGTAAAGTCACCCGTGTATCTCCCAAACCTAGTTCCAGCAAATCGAGAGGGCAGACTTACATACAGGTAACATCCCCATTGTATCCCATCTGCTATGAGGGCTCCCGCGTTGACCGATGTACTGACTAGTCCAGTCTCCTTTGACAACTTGAAGGTACCGTCATCAAAAAGAACGTCGGTTTGAATAGCGTAGACGTATATGTTACTTGCTTTACGGCCCACCTCTGGTGACGTCACGGCAAGGAAAACTCCTTGATCAGGCTGCTCAGATGTCCCATAGACAATATGCACTAGAGAGAGCGAGAGAGGGAGTGGATGACAAATAAGACATATGTGAACACATTGTTAAATTTAATTTACTTTCCTTTTACCAATGCCAATGCCAGTACAAATGGCAATGGCAATGCCAGTACCCATGGCAATGCGAGTACCAATAGCAATGCCAATGCTAGTACCAATTGCAATGCAAGTGCCAGTACCATTGCCAGTACCCATGGCAATGCGAGTACCAATGGCAATGCCAATGCTAGTGCCAATGGCAATGCCAGTTCCAGTACCAATGCCAATGCCACTACCAATGGCAATGTCAGTACCAATGCCAATGCCAATGCCAATGCCACTACCAATGCCAATGCCAGTACCAATGCCAATGCTAGTACCAATGGCAATGCCAGTTCCAGTACCAATGCCAATATAGATTTCGATTACGATTTCGATTCCGATTCCGCTATCGATTTCTGGTTATGCCACTGAATACTGGATTAGGCTTCTCAGAGGTCACATAGACAATTGTAACTAGAAATACAGAATTCAAAAAGGAGTGAAATTTAGATGAACTTTTAAAAGTGGACTCATAGTATTGATGTGCAGCAATGAGAGAGTTGTCCACCAACACCAGACATCAATATATCACTGATGGATTAGGTAATCAGGTGTGTATGGCAAATGGAATCTGTAATAAATATTGAAAATAAAACCTGGATTATTTGTCGATGAGACAGTCACGTGTTTGCTGCTTTTGATGAGATGATTGCTGGTGGCAGTCGGATTTTTGGGACATCTGACCTCCACTTCCGTATACTGTTTGATGATGACGTAGAAACTGTATATACTATTAACATTTCATGTTATATACTTGTTATATGTTTTCCTTTGAAACTAGTATTAATACACCGTAAAAAAAAAACCGTACATTAAAGGAGAAAATTTGGACGTGATATTACTGTGACACGGCCTTTATTCAATACAACATTGTCTTCAGGCTAAAGTAACGCCATGTGCAGTCATCGTTAAGTAACCTTTATTGCATGTTATTTAAAGGAACACAACGTTATTTACGTATACAACTTATTTTTATACCGTAAATGAACACTCACTGTTTGTCGTCGGAAAACAATTGAACGCATTTTCAATTGCGTAACGTTATTGAATGGTAGGTGTAAAGGCTCGACACCCATTATTTAACCTTTGCGTAAATATACAAATTACATTTTATGACCGTTTTGAATCACTAACCATACACGGGGACACTGTCAATTTGCATATTCATATTCAATTTGCATATTAATGCTGACCCAAACTCTCCATGGGTTAGTTTTCCATTTGGTGATTTGGATGCTTACGTATGCATATATGATGTGTCTATTTAATGATGGCGATCGTAGAAACATTGTGTTTGAGGTGAATGCATGGTAATCTCTGTGAAGATTGCCGTTGCATATTCATGATCGAATTAAAGTAGCAGTTAGCATTGTTATAACACATACACATCGTTGATTTATACTCTTAACCACCCGAACCGAATTGTACAGTTGCTTATAATAGCGTTTTCGACTTGAATATATTGCGCATTTATATGCATCTGTGTTATAGCATGATAACACGTGTTATGCTAGAGGCACATTTTAATGCGGCCTGTGTTAAAAATATATATATATATATATACATAAAATTATAAAAAAATATAAAAAATATAAAAAATATTTTATATTATTAAAAAAAAATATATATATATATAATACCACTACGATTACTGTATTGTATCTTTAACATATCTTGCTCTCGCATGCTCCCAAAACATAACACGTGTTAGTGTGTTAAAACACCCTGGCATATAAATGCATAATATGCTACACGTTAAGAACAAATATAAGCTCACACCTTTTCGGCTTGAGTGCCTTAACTTACCGATTTTGCCAATTATATCTCCTAAAACCTGTAAATTTTCCTTCGATTAAGGAATCATCGATTGACTGCTTTGTCTTTTGGCTAAGATCATGTGTAGTATTAATGTTCAGGGGCGTATCCAGGATTTTCTAACCCGGGGCGCAATATACTACCGTATCGCGCCACCATCTCAGTAGCGATGTCTTGGCGTTTTTCTTGTGCTCCCTCCTTTTCTCCCTTTCTACTTTTTCTCTCTTTTTTCTTTTTCTTTTCCCTTCCTTCCTCTCCTTCCTCCTCTTTTTTCCCCTCTTTTCCCCTTTCTTCTCATTTCTTTTTATCTCCTCTTTTTCTTACCCGGGGGCGCACGCCCCAACGCCTCTCCCTGGATACGCGCCTGAGATATTATGTTCAGCTGGCATTCACCATCCAGCCATGTAGATGATGAAGTGGGCTAGAAGTCCCAATAATGTGATATTGGGCCTTATGTTGTGGGCGGAGGTCCTATATTCGTTTGAGTTCACCAGGGGTCAAATTGTGGAAACCATTGTTTATCACAATATTTTAACAATGACAGATGTCATATTTAGTATTTTGATGTATCACATTTGGTACAAGAAGCCAGTTGTTGAGGTCAATGGTCATTTCAGGACAGCCTGTGTCATTGTGAATTATTGTTTGTCACATCACACTGCTTTTCACTGTATTACTAAGATCAAAATGACATCTAATGATCACCGTTTTATCTTTGTAACCATAACTTTGAAACAGCTTTGAACAATGAAAGGATCTAATTAAAATGGAGTTATATTGTGAGAATTAACCTATACACATAGTCTCTATATACAAAGCCACTATCGTTTATGCAAAAGAATCTACCATATGACGAAAATCAGCAACCAATCAAAGCATTGGCTTCATATGATTTGCTTTAAACAAGAAGATATTCATTGTATGTGTGGCTAAATGTGTAAGTCTGCATTGACTCCTTACATAAGTGCTCATTCTGGACACTCAAAGAGTAAACTTCAGAAATAAGAGATCTGCCAAGCAAGATGATATACCAAATTGGAATTGGTCTAAAGTCCGAGTGCAGAAAACTTGACTCGAGTACTATAAACGTGTATATTACACAATTCTTTGTGGGTATACTGTACGGGTGGGATCTACATTAAGTACGTGTTTGTTGCCACATTGTTCAGTTCAGTGGTGTTGTTATTGTTTGTTGTGTAGGGCAATCAATCTTGTAAAGCTTTATACAACAGACACATCCCTACCTGTGATTCATTGATTAACGGTAAACTGTAACCGTGGGTGCTTTTTTGATTTTTAAATCATGTGATGCAACTTACCAGGTAGAAACAATAAAACACAAGAATACTGTCATACAACAAATTTGAACACATTGTTAGTAACAGATGATGGAGCCACAAATGAAAGTATGAGTTCATGTATAAGAATTCAAAATAATAACAATTTTGGAAGCTAGGAAACTTTTAAAGAAAATGGTTACACATCTCTAAAAGAGTAATGGCGTTCCGTTATAACAATTCCTCATTCATATAAACACTTAATAGACATGCCGTTTTACCTGCAACTTTAAACCAGGGAGTTGAAAAAGAAATTCATCTGTTTGCACAAATCGTAGATATAATTCTCAGTGTCAACGTGTAAATTGTGTAAACAAGAGTACAACGACACAGGATTCGGTATTTGAGCAGGTTTCCAATAACATGTTTTCGTACTTTTTTGTATAATATCTTTCTTTCTCTCTTTTAAAAAACGCAACTTCTCAAAAGAACCAACATTTGTATAGATGATTGGATTTGTTTCAAAACAAATAAATGATAACAATCAACCGCAAAGTAGAAGGTTAAAAACACTCCCGTTACAAAGAAGTTTCATGCTGAAAGTCAATGATGCGTTTCCAAATTTCCTGTGATTTTTTTGGCTTATAGTCCCTATCATTGTCTGCAAGCATTTTTGCATTTATCGTGCTCAATAGACACAACGTATTTTGTTTGAATAACTTATTCATATAGCGCATTATACCGACGGTCTCAATGCAACTAACTGTAACGTTGCTGTCCCGTGTAGAGATAGCAAAGTTTGTAGTATAGGCTCTCTTGTGTGTGCACTCTCAAATATCACAACGTGTATGGCTGGCCACAGTGGACAAAATTCAGAAATTATGACGACATATCAGGAGGCAGGACTTTTTTTTATGTCTACATAAAATTGATTTGATGTGGACATAAATTCAAATTAATGCTGGCATATATTAAAATAATGCTGGCACCGTACCGTACCAGCTGCGTACTGATAATGCAGTTGGCACCTTCCTCTTTCAATTTGTTTCAATCTGTGTGAATATTAATGTACATTTAAAGAGTTATATCTGTATTGCATGTATGGGCTACCACATTATGTCAAAATATTCTTGCAATGAGTTGCACTTCTCTTTATATAGTAAGTACACCTTTTATAGGGTTTCAGTGCAAACACATGACTTTATTTGTAATATAAGATAATACATATAATATTAATGTCCCCACGCTTCCATAGGCATGAGTTGTATAATTTGCATATATGATTTTCAATATGCACATTATAAACTTATCACTATAGGATATCCGTTGCGCACAAGCCAATGTTTTTGTGAGGGGTCATAATAGCGAAGTATTGAGGGTTCCTGTATAGAGGTACTTTAAAGTGCATGTTTATGTGGAGGAACGTGGGGACGCAAGTTTTTCTGAGCGGACACGAACACTCGTTATCATATATAGTACCGGTATATATATATATAGATTTAGTGAGAGAGGAAAAATGGAAACGTCAAAAAAGGAGTTGGGTGGTGTAAGAGGTCGGGTGAGGCGCACGCCCCTCCGTAATCATCGAATCGTCACTGGCTACCCTGTGTATATAATAGCTATCGGCGCTGTAATTATGACTGTTCCTCTTCTCTTCCCGGTAACTTGGCGTTTATCTTTTACTCCCTCCTTTTCTCCCTTTTCTCTCTTTCTTCTCTTTCTTTTCCCTTCCTTCCTCTCCTCCTCTTTTTTTCTCCCTCTTTTTTCCCTTTTTTCTTCTCTTTTTTTCTCTCCTCTTTTTCTTACCCGGGGGGCGCGCGCCCCCAACTCCCCCCTAGATACGCGCCTGATGTTCCCTTTATTAGGGTATCGCAATACCCCACTGACGATGATCACACAGTCACAGTCTCGATATATTGAAACCTGTGTCGAGAGCAGATCAATCTCTTGGTGGTTTGGCTTTCGTACCCAGAGCCTTTTACCTCGGTGACCTTTCCTTAAACAAAAGATTGAACATTTGCGGTATTTCATAATCCTCCGAATTTAATGGTAGTATTACCGATTAATGAAATGTAGTGATAAAACTAGCAAAAACCAAACCGATACGAGCAGAATACTTTGCGAGAGAGAAGTCAGAAAATAACGACGTTAATTCACGATTTCAGGGTACCCTTTAGAAAACGTCGAACTGTTGATCACAAACGACCGTTAAATGACTTCTCAGCGCAGTCGTTATGCATGGTTGCCGGTATTCTATTGTAAAAAAGATACAACACCTTTAAACAGCCTCAAGACGAAATAAAGAAATTGGAACCTGGATTATTGGCAAGCTATTTGGATGAAACAAAATAACCTGATTCCGACGTTTGATTTATTAAGTTTATCCCCCCCCCCCCAAAAAAAAAAAAAAAAAATTCCAGCTTTATCCGTTATATTTCTGTTTGCTTGCTTGTTTATAGAACAGATAACCCACGCCTGCTAGGCTATTGCTTGAATTGAAACTCTGTCACGAGTTCTAAGCTGGTATACAGTATATGAATTCTCTCTTGCGTGAGATGTCTGCCTAGTGGAATGTAAATAGAAGAAACGATTTAATTCTTAACCTCACCGAAATTAAATTGTTCGACTCTTGTATTGTTAAAATCAATAGATATGGGTCAATGGACCATTTACAATGATTGTTAAACACAGTTGTACCGTTACTCAAAAAAAGTAATAAAGAAATTAGAAAATAAAAAAGGATTCTTACAAGGTCGTGGTATTGCCCTCTTTATATACCTATTTCATAAACACAATTGACCCAGGTTCAAAATGCACCCCCCATTGGTTCTCCTTTATAAACTTTGATATATGAAACGGCACCATAAGGCGTGTCAGGCGATGTTTGAGCATTACGTTACGTTTGTGAGTGAAAATTGAACGTAACTGCAATTTTTATAGTTAAGGTTACTGTATTAATACTTATCAGGTTTTGATATTAGGTAGGGCGAATCTAGACAAGAACAAAATATTGGGAGTATAGAATTATAAAAACTTCTTCTTGTACACATACTAATGCTATCATAATATATCACAGGTCATCACTTATAACCGCAAATCACCAAACAGCAGTACAGTCCATGACCACACGACATCTCGGCTGTAATAACATTCTTAATATCTCAACCCTTCCCATCATGCTAGCTACGACATCATACATTTTGCTTTCAATATATATCATAATGTTGTTACGCATAACTGCGAAATCATCACTAAGCGTGACACCACGGATCTCAGCACCACTCAGCATATAACACCACGGATTTCAGCACCACTCAGCATATAACACCACGATCACAGCACCACTCAGCATATGACACCACGGATCTCAGCACCACTCAGCATATGACACCTCGGATCTCAGCACCGCTCAGCATATGACACCATCATCACAGCACCACTCAGCATATGACACCCCGGATCTCAGCACCGCTCAGCATATGACACCCCGGACCTCAGCACAACTCAGCATACAAACACCACGGATCTCAGCACCACTCAGCATATGACACCACGGATCTCAGCACCACTCAGTATATTACGCCCCGGACCTCAGCACCACTCAGCATAAACACCACGGATTTCAGCACCACTCAGCATATGACACCACGGATCTCAGCACCGCTCAGCATATGACACCCCGGACCTCAGCATCACTCAGCATACAACACCACGGATCTCAGCACCACTCAGCATATGACACCAAGGATCTCAGCACCACTCATCATATGACACCACGGATCTCAGCACCACTCAGTATATTACACCCCGGACCTCAGCACCACTCAGCATACAACACCACGGATCTCAGCACCACTCTGCATATGACACCACGGATCTCAGCACCGCTCAGCATATGACACCACGATCACAGCACCACTCAGCATATGACACCCCGGATCTCAGCACCGCTGAGCATATATCACCACGGATCTCAGCACCACTCAGCATATGACACCAGAGATCTCAGCGCCACTCAGCATATGACACCACGGATCTCAGCACCACTCAGCATATGACACCCCGGATCTCAGCACCGCTGAGCATATGACACCTCGGACCTCAGCACCACTCAGCATACAACACCACGGATCTCAGCACCACTCAGCATATGACACCACGGATCTCAGCACCACCCAGCATATGACACCACGGATCTCAGCGCCACTCAGTATATTACATCCCGGACCTCAGCACCACTCAGCATACAACACCACTGATCTTAGCACCACTCAGCATATGACACCTCGGATCTCAGGACCGCTGACCATATGACAACACGGATGTCAGCGCCACTCAGTATATTACACCACGGACCTCAGCACCACTCAGCATACAACACCACGGATCTCAGCACCACTCAGCATATGACACCTCGGATCTCAGCACCGCTGACCATATGACAACACGGATGTCAGCGCCACTCAGTATATTACACCACGGATGTCAGCACCACTCAGCATATGACACCTCGGATCTCAGCACCGCTCACCATATGACAACACGGATGTCAGCACCACACAGCACAGCATAAATATCACCGATATCAGCACCACTCAGCATATGACACCAAGGATCTCAGCACCACTCAGCTTACAACACCACGGATCTCAGCACCACTTAGCATATGACACCAAGGATCTCAGAAACACTTAGCATATGACACCTAGGATGTCAGCACCACTCAGCATATGACACCACGGATCTCAGCACCACTCAACATATGACACCTCGGATCTCAGCACCGCTGAGCATATGACACCACGGATCTCAGAAACACTTAGCATATGACACCTAGGATGTCAGCACCACTCAGCATATGACACCACAGATCTCAGCACCACTCAGCATATGACACATCGGATCTCAGCACCGCTGAGCATATGACACCTCGGATGTCAGCACCACTCAGCATATGACACCTCGGATCTCAGGACCGCTGAGCATATAACACCACGGATGTCAGCATCACTCAGCATATGACACCTCGGATCTCAGCACCACTCAGCATATGACACCACGGATATCAGCACCACTCAGCATATGACACCTCGGATCTCAGGACCGCTGAGCATATGACACCACGGATGTCAGCACCACTCAGCATATGACACCACGGATCTCAGCACCACTCAGCATATGTCACCACGGATCTCAGGACCGCTGAGCATATGACACCTCGGATCTCAGCACCACTCAGCATATGACACCACGGATATCAGCACCACTCAGCATATGTCACCACGGATCTCAGCACCACTCAGCATATGACACCTCGGATCTCAGCACCACTCAGCATATGACACCACGGATGTCAGCACCGCTGAGCATATGACACCACGGATGTCAGCACCGCTCAACATATGACACCTCGGATCTCAGGACCGCTGAGCATATGACACCACGGATGTCAGCACTACTCAGCATATGACACCACGGATCTCAGCACCACTCAGCATATGACACCTCGGATCTCAGCACCGCTGAGCTTATGACAACATGGGTGCCAGCACCGCTCACCATATGACAACACGGATGCCAGCACCGCTCACCATATGACAACACGGATGCCAGCACCGCTCACCATATGACAACACGGATGCCAGCACCGCTCACCATATGACAACACGGATGTCAGCACCGCTCAGGATATAACACCTCGGATCTCAGCATCACTGAGCATCATACGTTAAAGCTGAGCGTCAAACGTGCTCGTCACGGAGTTTCTAACATTACGAGAGATATCGCTATAATCGCATATGAACTATAGGGAAGTAATACCTATCTGAGTATAGTGTAGATTCGACTTTGCGTGCGTTTCATATAAAATGTAAGTCATTTGGAGGAAGTTCTGAAAATTATTCCTGGGCATGTGTGCATCTCCCCCGGTGGCTACAAACCTGTTAACCTGATATGTTTACGAATTCCCAGCCAAGAATAATGTAGTAAATCTGAATGAAACCGTTAAGATGTAATATCCATGAAAGAATGAGTCGACCTTATAGTGACTTGAATGAATAAATGAATTACACAAACAGGAAGAATTATACGACATAACCGTTTCGGTGATTTCAAAACTTAGGTACATTGAAAGCCGTTTGTGACATAAACAGTTGCGGTCATTACAAATACATAACAATAACAGCAAACAAATACTCCAGTGATTTGAAAAGCTTATGTGCGATGAACTACTTAGGTAAATATGGAAAATTCCATTGGTTTCCAAAACTTAGGTACATTGTAAGATCATATAGCATGACATATGTCGAATACTTAAGTGCTTCAAGTATTTCGGTGTTTTGAAAAACTAGGTAGCTTACACTGAAAGACTTAGGTCCCGTAAAAATCCAATGACGGACACACTATAGGTACGCTGAGGAGACTAATAGGACATGCAATATTTCAGTGCTTTGTAATATTCAATCACACTTAACGATTTATAAATTGACATGGAATTATTTGGTTATTTTCAAGACTTAAAGTACTGTGACAGACTGATAGGTGATTTTCTAAACTCATTAAAAAGAATGAGGTGAAATAAATTATTTCGGTGATTTGTAAAACTTGGGTGCACATGGAAGACTTCCATAACTTTAACAACTTGAATGCTTGAGTAGACAAGATCAACTTGAAAGATATCTCAAATTGACAGAGGCAATCGATGAAAGTGTCTGAGTAGACAAACCCTAGATTTGGAATGTATGGTGTATTTACGATGACTTTGTAGAAATTGTTAACATTTACTGTACATTGAAACACAGTTGCGACACATTTACTTGGCTGATTTAGTAGCATACATGATATTATACTCACCAATTGATAAGACCACTAATACACACGTAGAAGCCATCGTTGTCATTTTGTTACTGACTGTCCTTAACCGACTCAGCTTCAATATCATAAATGGTGACTACATGAGGTTCACCGATTATTTAAAACTGAATTAATTCTTGCATCGTTCGCTGCGTTTGACCTTCAAAGATGGCGAGGTAAAAGCATTGTGTTAAGTTGTCGGTGGAACTGACAAAGGAGAATTTCTATACTTCACAGAGTATAGCTAAACCAGGGTATTAATTATTTACTGAAAAAAATTGTAATAATGTAGCTAAAGAAAATCAGTAGTTTAAAAATAAATCCCTTTAGTAATTAAAATAAAGTTCTAATCTTGCCCGACTAATTGGCCGTTACTAATGTAAAAGCCAATAGGATATGGAAATTAACATGTTGAACGCGCGCGGAGGGCGCGAACAATTTTGGTTATTTTTTCGGGCAAGTTGTTACAGCCCCCAACCCCCCCCCCCCCCCCGCTCCTCCAAAATACCAAATTGGGCTCCTACGCATATGCTTTTCAGTGATTATATGCATGTTAGTCATTGTGGTCTGAGGTTTTTCAAATTTGGATAAGGAATGGTTCTTTTCATGGATATCTCCCATCCTATTAACTTTCTCATTATCTACTTCAAATATTATATCTGCAAAGGGACTTAAAACTATTTGGACGTTTTCTCTTATCTTTTTAACCACATTTCCCAGTTAGAAGTTGAATATAATAATTGCAAGTAAATTAAATGACGAAACGACTACATTATTTTATGACTTTCTTTCTTCCTTTATTTGGTCACAATGACAAGTATGCACTCATTGCTTTTAAGACACAGACGTGAATATAAAATTTAATGTATATAAGTTCATTGGCAGTAGGATAAGACGTGAATGTCTGTTGAAAATTACATTTCCATTTAAATGTTGAGTATTATATTTGCAAGAAGAACGGTATGATGGAAATACTAGATCATTTAATGGGTTGTTTATAATAATAACAGTAATAATAATAATAATAATAATAATATATATATATATACATATATATATATATATATACATATACATATACATATATATATATATATATATATATATATATATATATATATATATATATATATATATATATATATAGGAATAACGGAAAAACTGTTAAACAACTGATCTTCAGAAGAAGAGGTTATTGATGTGGATTTTTTAAATTCTTGTCAGAAATTTAAGATTTAGAATAATAACAGTAATAATAATAATAATAATAATATATATATATATATATATATATATATATATATATATATATATATATATATATATATATAGGAATAACGGAAAAACTGTTAAACAACTGATCTTCAGAAGAAGAGGTTATTGATGTGGATTTTTTAAATTCTTGTCAGAAAATTTATAATTTTTTTCATTTGTGTCTTTTGAACTGAGATAAACTCCAAATCATAACCTCTACTAACAAAATACGTTTTATATTCTGTAAGACGGTTATTGAGTAATTCTTTTGTTCGGCAATATTGTAGGGAATATCAAACAGACAGGAATTTTTTAACTTCCTCATTGTATTTTACTTGCAATTACTTTTTTACCCACTATATACTGGTGCTGTGGCCGAGTGGGTAAAGGTGGTGGCATTTGAAGCAATGAGACTTAGCAATCGGGAGGTTTGGGTTCGATTCCCGGCCGGGTCATAGTAAGGTGGGTTTATTATCCAAGAGCAATATATTGTTTTCCCATCTAAAATGACTTTCTATATAAAAAAGATTCCAAATTTGAGTCGTAATTGTTGAATTGGAAGCCACCCGACGTGTAAGCTGTACTCATAAGCCCTTGCTGGCTTCACCAAAATTTGTGGTCGCTTAAGCCTCGTGAAAACTGCTGATTATTATTATTATTACTACCCTGTAAGTTTGTTTTGAACATATTCAGCCAGCGTTGGTTACCAGATTCTATACGCAACGAAAATAAAGAATATATACAATTATTCAAAAATATAGAGAGATCCATCCATCCATCTTTAGACTATTGTGATATTGTCTTGACAAGGGTATCAAAATTTTACCTTTGTTAACCTCAAATGACATTTGACCCTTTCTAAGGGTGATCTACATACTAAAGACAAACAGACATAACAGAGATGTGTTTTTTTCAGTTATCGTGTTGACAAAGTTTTCCACTTTGACCTCTGTTGATCTCAAATGACCATTTGAACGTGTACTCATCCAGTTGGATCTACATACCAAGTATACTATTAAGTAACATAAAAATAATCAGCAAATCATCTCAAAGCGCTTTACACATGTAAAACCTAGAAACATATAGTAACAAAAAGTTAACAAAAAAAAAAATCAGAAATATGTAAATAATAAAATATTTTTAAACAAAGAATACACAAAAGATTAAAGAATAATCAATAATTAACTATAAATAAGTATGAGAAACTATAGTTCATTAAAAAAATATTGTTAAAGCAAAAAACAGATAATAATAAACACCCAATCCTAAACGATAAAAAATAGAACCCTACAAGTAATAAAAAAATCTTTAAAAAAAATGCTAAGAATTAAGTAAAAAGTTCCAAACGTAGTATGCATATTATAAATTGAAACACAGACAATTCGTATGAGGTGTTATACACACACTCCGTCACCTTCGCGTAGATTCACATAGGTTCTCAAACCAAGTTTTTATTTCAAACTTTGACCTTTGGTGACCCAAAATAACATTTTACCTCCTCAGAAAATAATAGGCACCTTCTACTTAATGTGATACATCCACATGCAAAGTATAAGATCTGTTGGAGATTCCCCTCTTGAGATATTGTGTTAATTATGATTACACATTTTGAGCTCCAGTGACCTCAAATGACCTTTAATATTCTCAAAAACAATAGCATCTTTGTACTCATTATGGGGTATTAAATTTATTGAAGATTCCCTGTGTGTTTATGAGCAAAGCTGCATTCTTCCTTATCTTTCTTAGTCCCTTCTGTTAAAACGAGAGATGATTCAGTTGCATCATACGGACGTCGTCCACCTGCCTTTCAAATTTCAAACTATCACATCGAAAGGCGATTGTTGATCCGAGTCTTCCAAAAGCTTTGCTCTAATTAATTGAAATATACAAATATATGAATAAATACAAGCAGAATAGGTGCATGTTTCCATACTCATTAAATCATTGTATCCTATCTCAGTATATTAGTAATAAATCTACACATTGTACATTAGCTTAGTGAGTGTGAACAAA
Organism: Apostichopus japonicus; assembly: GCF_037975245.1. Taxonomy (NCBI): domain Eukaryota; kingdom Metazoa; phylum Echinodermata; class Holothuroidea; order Aspidochirotida; family Stichopodidae; genus Apostichopus; species Apostichopus japonicus. The sequence continues at coordinate 5,601,614 of NC_092576.1, read as the reverse complement.
GGGCGGTAAAGGACGACATCTGTAGTGCAGTTTACTAATTGTACACAAATGACGACATTAGTACTGTAGCTTAGAGTTTGTACACGAAGTAAGACATTTGTACTGTAGCTTATTGATTGTACACAAAGTAAAACATTAGTAGCTTATTGACTGCGCACATATGGCGACATTAGTACTGTAGCTTATTGATTGTGCAGAAATGACGACATTAGTACTTTAGCTAAGTGATTGTACATAAATGATGATATAGTACTGTAGCTTACAGATTGTACATAAATTATGATAATTGTACAGTAACTTAGAGATTGTACATAAGGTAAGACATTAGTACAGTAACTTAGAGATTGTACATAAGGTAAGACATTAGTACTGTAGCTTATTGATTGTGCACATATGACGACATTAGTACTGTAGCTTACAGAATGTACACAAATTATGACATTTGTACAGTAACTTAGAGATTGTACATAGGTAAGACATTAGTACTGTAGCTTATTGATTGATCGAAGATTCCCTGTGTGTTTACGAACAAAGCTGCATTTTCCTTATCTTTCTTAGTCATATCTGTTAAAACCAGAGATGATTCAGTTGCATCATGCGGACGTCGTCCACCTGCCTTTCAAATTTCAAACTTTCACATCGGATGGCGATTGTTAATGATCCGATTCTTCCAAAAGCTTTGCTCTAATTAATTGAAATATACAAATATATGAATAAATACAAGCAGAATAGGTGCATGTTTCCATACTCATTAAATCATTGTATCATTTCTCAGTATATTAGTAATAACTCTAAACATTGTACTTTAGCTTAGTGAGTGTGCGTTGAGGACGACATATGTAGTACATGTTACTTATTGTACACAAATGACGACATTAGTACTGTAGCTTAGAGATTGTACACACGGTAAGACATTTGTACTGTAGCTTATTGATTGTACACAAAGTAAGACGTTAGTACTGTAGCTTATTGACTGTGCACATATGGCGACATTAGTCATGTAGCATATTGATTGTACAGAAATGATGACATTAGTACTGTAGTAGTTTTTACAACACATGATATATTATTTTGTTACCTATGAATCTAGAACACGATATATCAGTTCAGATATGGAATCGCAGTATTAAGACTTACCCTTCCGTTTTGTCGGTCTGAAAGCAACAAATGGGTAAGAATATTATTACATACAACATTAACATATGAAATCTGATCAGCAAGAAGAAAACTTAGCATGTTTTATATAGCAAACACAAGGTTAAGCAAACTGAAACTGTGAATAGGGATCTTATTCCAGTTATTATATTATTCAGTTGTTTACATCATTCACTTTGCATTCAGAGAACACCTATACAATGAATTCCAAAATCATTTAGCTTAAAGATCTTTCAGTTTAACAATGTTGCGATTGCATGACTCCATAAACTAAGTGTATGACAAGAAATTCACTATGGCAACCACACTATCTTGTTGTGAACACAGTTAAGTCATGACCGTAATAGCGGAACCAAGGTGCGGGGAGGGTTGGGGAGGGCAATGTGGGCAATGAGGGCATCCCCAAGCATGTTATACCCTTGGTCCCCCAGTCGGCTCCTCCTCCCTTCGCGTGCCCGTTTATATTTTATTAATGTCCATTGTTAGAGTCCCTTGTGGTAACAAATTTATTTGTTTTGCAATTAGTACAGGTGATGCTCATGGGAACATGTGACACATAGCCAATAACCAAGTAAAATGCATAACATATTTACTTCCTCTTACACGGCAGTCCAAGAACGGTGGATCCCATCTTAAAATGGGAGACATTGACTAAGATTTATCGAACTTTGTCCTCTAAGGCAAACTCAACAGCAACGGGCAGTGAGGTTCGTAGAGAGCTATCAAATGGAGGTGGGTGTGATGGGAGGGGAGAATATACAGAATAATAACCGGTCGTCAGTTTGGGTATCTTTGCTAGACGAATTTTACTTTTTTATGCTTTGTTGGGCCACTGTAGATAGTAAACTTCAACATTTTATCTCGAAATTTTGACTGCTTCACCAACTAAACCTCGCTTTTGTTTATATCAATTCCACTTTCTTCCGAAGTTGTAATACCTAAATTTATGTTTCTAATCTCAAAATGTCGATCGTTTCGACCTTTGTTACCTCTTTGCTTAATTATTTCCATAGAATAAGAAAATATGTCGAAAGTTTTCTTAAAAAAAATCCTTATTCTATATTCCTTTATTCTCTAACTTTTGACTTTTTTTCCTTGCAAATTTCGACTACTATACCTCAAACTTTCAACCTTTTCCTCAAACTGACGTCATTTAATCTAAAAACTTCGACTTCTAAGTTCGACAAATTTTGAATTAAAGCAGTTGTTTTTAGTTTATGAAGATTTTTTTTACTCTATGTTTTGGTTTGTCAAATAGAGGTTTCAGTACAGGCCAAAAAGTGGGGTGGAGAATTAAGTCCACGACCAGACCACCCCACCATGCCCGCCGTCTTTGGGGTCATCATGGTAAATAATTGTCCTAACCTAATGAGAGTTTAGGGAAAGAAAAAGCGGGAGAGCGTAAAGCGTGTATTCATTAATACACTAAAACCCCATATTTTGTGCCACCCAAATATTATGGGTCATACACATACAAATCCTTACATTTTACTCGTAAGTACAATGTTTTCTTTAATATTTCACCAAATTTACCACAATATCTATATAATCCTTTCCTGCTCGTAGAATAATTTGATAATTTAACCTGATGAAAAGTACAGGCATAGTTTCCACTAATAATAGGATACTGAATTTACCAGTTTACTTACCACTTCTTCATTTGCCTTCTCTTTCTGTAATACAAGTGTAAAACATGAAGTTCAATATTATCACGCACATAAACAAACATGCATAACTAACACGGAAAGAAAACGTGAATGAACTATTTTCTCCTTAAATTGGAAGTGACCTTTATCTGTGTATTTATTTACTTTATAACAGTTTGTTTCTTGTGAAGAAGCTAATTGCAGAGTATCTATTTGCCAACGACAATCACATAAGAGTGTAATACAGAACTAAAAACGTAATGTGTTCATATACTTTGGGTTTGTTCATAATTAATTCTGCAAGAGGTAATAAATCATTCATAATCAATTTCAAACCACCAGTTTGGCTTTGATTGTAGAGAAGATGTCTATAAGCTAGGAATTATGGTAATGTGGAGAGTTATTACAGCATGGCAAAAAAAAAAAAAACCTCAAACTTTTTTAACTGAAAAACAAGATGTGAAACAGCCGACAGTTTAATATTGTCACTAAGTTAAATATACAAATTTAGCATAATATGATACACCAATTACTGCTTAATTGCACAATGGTTATACAATTAATATAATGGGAATTAATCGCTCATTGTCTTAAAAATGTAAAACATTGTCCTGTTTCTTAAATATCCATTCCTCTGTTCATTTCTAACTTAGTCTACAGTTAGCATCATTAGTAGGTAAGCATACCAGCTAATATACCAGATATGCAATTACCGGCAGTGGAAATGTAAACGAAATGTAACGTTTGCACAAAACAATGAATCCTTTATTCGTTCCTTCTACGCCTGATACATTCGCGCATCGCCAAAGCACTATTGCCTGTGTATAAACTGATGAATATTCAGTGTATTACACTGATCGTCTTGGCATAAAGTAATTCTAACATTACATTCCACCCAAGCCGAAAAGGTGTGAGCTTATATTTGTTCTTAACGTGTAGCATATTATGCATTTATATGCCAGGGTGTTATAACACACTAACACGTGTTATGTTTTGAGCATGCGAAAGCTAGATATGTTAAAGATACAATACAGTAAATCGTAGTGGTATTATATATATATATATATATATATATATATATATATATATATATATATATATATATATATATTTTAATACAGGCCGCAATAAAATGTGCCTCTAGCATAACACGTGTTATCATTTTATAACACAGATGCATATAAATGCGCAATATATTCAAGTCGAAAACGCTATTATAAGCAACTGTACAATTCGGTTCGGGTGCACATTCTTGGTTACTTGTATAGACTTGGTCTAATGATAACATATTTATATAATGTTAAATCATTTCTACACACAATTTAAGCCGTTTCATTTATAAATACGAAAGTATAGGCAATTAATTATACTTCTTAACATTATCCTGATACATCCAGGTCATTGCTGTTCTGTCTAATATATCTTCTGAAAAGCCGTGGCGCAACCACCTCCTCCACCCCCCCCCCCCCCTCCTCATAAGTTAAACGTAATTGTGCCACTCCTTCAAAATATGAGAGTCGTTGAACGGAACCAAGTGTTGTTGGCTTCTACTGTTCACATTCTTTTTTGCACTGGATTGAAATATATTTTACTAAGTTATGTATACTTACAAGCATGTAATATACAGACTCGTTCAGAGGACCGAGTGAAGTACTCTTCAAAGTACTCAGTACGACAAAATGATTAGTACACATTACTTCCCTTGATATGTATGCAAAAAGACCTTAGCAAGAACGTGATGGGTGTTATTAAGACGAAACACAGATGAATTTGACTATGTTAGTTCTTCTACTATGTAAAAATTATATTTAAAAATAAGTCTATTTAAATGAAATCTTCATATAACACATGTTACCAGGACATACCTCCCACTGCTCAGTATCGTAATTCAAATGCAGTATTCCTGCGGATATAACACCACTCATCCAAACAACTGAAAGAGACAGTATAAAGAGTCTTCTTTAGTCTGGTATCTATGGAAACTTGAACGTGTAAAACTTTAAGTACAAGCCCGGTGTGTCAGCTACATCCGGACATATAACATTTATTTAACTTTTGAAGACTATAATTGATAAACCTAGTAATTCCCGACTCTACAGATGAATTGTGCCATCTGTATTTGTGGCACATGAAATAAGCTTCTTGACATTCCTTTAGTACCCCCTCACTAGTTATACAGGCGTCCTGTGCACAACTCATATTTGCTAAAAACACCTTTCACATGGGACTGTGCATGTCGTCAACTCTCGGTGTATTGCCTAACGCTAACAATATGAAGAAAAGAGGTCAATGGAAAATGCATTGATCTTAGGAGAACGCAGTTTTTGAAAAATATGTTAATGATCTGATATCCATCCGAGTTGTTATTCTAAATAATTTTTAAGCTAGGTTTTCCCACTTCTCAAAACACAACCAACTATCTTCGGATATGTTGACCATTCATAGTGCCCCTAACGAGATATCGCACATGTACATATGTCCCACAATGACTGCAAAGGTGAACACTTACTACCTCCCTTCCACCCTCCCCCTTCAGAAAACAGTGATAAATGCATCCAGGATTAGATGACAATCCAACCATATCTTTATAGTACTATTGGAGCTTGAAATAAACATAATTCTTCAAACCATAACTGGATGCTAAAATATTATACGACGAGAATATCAATTGAACAAAACTGAAAGCAATGTACCTGATTGAGACTCCTTATGGATCATACAATGTACTGGTACTGTGTTTGTACAGTCCAGAGGTCAATTGTAATGTAAATATACTCTTGTCAACTGAGTGTTAACCTCAAATAACCTCCTCTCCCCCCAAAAAATAACAAAAATAGGATTCTTGAATTTATTTCGCTCCACCCCCCTCCAAAAAAGAGGGAATTCTTGTATTCATTACGTTAGATCAACTACCACCTATCAATTTCATCCAAACTCTACTTTTTAACGTACTGTGTTTAAACATTTAAAAGCGTTGACCTTCGTGAACTTCACTTCACTTTTGAAGAAAATTATTTTCTTCTGCTTACTAAGGTGGATCAACACCCCAAGTATGACATTAAACCATCATTTTCTTTTATACAGTGCATAGCTAACCGTCACGCACGTACCAACACCCCACGAAATACAAAATGCACGCACAATTACCATCGCATAAATCTATTTGGCTTCGATAAGAAATGCGCTATGCGCTATGCTACTGACATTAGGCACGACGAAAGCAAATATGATCGCAGTAGGTAAAAATGTAGCTTTAGGGTTGTAGATAAAGACGTGAAGAAATCTCCTTTTTTTCGTGTTTGACTAATTTTTCTCAAACCAGTTGAACAAAGGATAATCATAAACGCATAAGTCATTGTTCTTAATCGAGCAGATGCAATCATTTACACAACTTCATTTCACCTCATCAACATTTACCTGTAAAGATTAATTTATTTGTAAGAGTAATTTGTTAAACTGCTTTCCTACCACGTGGCTCCTGTTGTAACGTGCTCAACTTGTTCTCAAATTTAAAGGGCAGCAGACTTCTTTCAATCCTTTGAGAAGAAATTGTAGTAATTTGTAAGTTTTTTGCCATGAGATACACTAAAAGGTGTGCATTATTATACTTCAAGTATTTTTATCATTTTGTTTCCATTCACATCTGATGCAGCCTGCTCAAACGAAGGAGCATATACCACCGAATTTCTTTGGTAGATAAATCAATAAATTAGCTAAAAGAGGTATATTCTGCACGTGATATTATGTGTAAGTAAGCGCGAGATGGTTCGACATGTTGCTTAAACATCTTCACATATAGTTATACTCTAACAGTAATTATTCCAACTAATAGTTAAATTGAATAAATGTATTTTTTTCTCAGACAATATGAATAATAGTCGACTGTTCAAAATAATAACGCTTACATAATCTCGGTCGGTGGTCTTCTGTGACAAGCATATTGCAGGATGCTAATCAATTTTGTTAAGTCCCATTCTTGCCATTTTTCGTTGTAAAAGTCCAATCTGTTCAAAGTGTTAAGCGGAGGTAAAGCTGCTCCAGAGCTTAGATTAAGAGCTACACCGTTATCTTCAACTGACGTAAAGCTGTCTCGCAGTATAATCCTTTGGATGTCAACCTATCCAAGAAATTAACTACATAATATAAGTTTGAGCAATCATGAATGAGGAAACTCAAATCATTATCAACATTATTTAGATCATTGAATAACTAGGAGAGATCACAAAGTAATTCTAAGATTGGTCAACAGGAATCAGTTTACAATTGATATAGCAACATGTGTCTGTCATATCGTGTAAAATAAATCCTAACGTGAAAATCGAAAATTGAAACATGACAGTTGTCTCAATTTAGCTTAGTTAATTTATAATATTGATATGACGATGCTTGGTGCGTTAGTTTTTTTGCTTCATGATTCTTTTTAATTAAGTAATGCCTGTAAGTTTAAGTTGAGATAGGTAAGTCCTTAACATGATGTGTAAAGCAAACTGTTAATTGGCAATGGAGATGAACAGCAGGCAAAGGAAATGGTTCATCTCTGTACCAACAAAAAAACGATATTTATGTAATACTCATATCTTAATCACCGTAACTTGAAGCATTTAAAGGTTACAAATTATTCTTCACAAATACGCAACAAATTTACATATTTCATGATAGTTATTCAACATCACGTGCGTGATTACGAAGTCCATTATTTGACCTAATTATCAATCAGTTAAATCGTATCTATATTACAAATTGTTAATCCACTTTGCAGTTTTCTTCTGTAGAGTTTGAAAATGTCTAAAATGAAGTCGACACTAGATGCGGGCAATTTTGTTTCACATATCATTTGCTTCTACAAAAACAAGTATTTAGAAAAGTAAATGAGTTTTAACTCACTGAAAGTCAACAATACGCGAAGTCACTGTTTGAAATATTGTTCAATGTATCAAAACATCATGAATTAAGACATGACTGAACGGTTAACATATCGGACAAGCTCTCTTTAAATGTATATATGAACCTAGTGGATATTGTGGCTAATGTTTTATTTTGAAAGTTAAAACAAAATATAATGAATTAACGAGGTAACTATCTATGGATCGGTCACCTTTATTCTCAATGCCTCATATAATCAGATTCTTCCACTAACTGTTATTGTTTGACAAAAGAGCATCAAGCTAAGGTACATTATTTCTGTATTTCTTCTACACACTGAATCGAAAGTAAAGTAATATTAGAAATTCTTTTAAAAAGTTTTTCACCTGTCTTTCAGATGCTTCCTTCAACCTCTTCACTATCCCATCGTGTGTAGCTCGAGTTTGGTCTTTCGAAATTATAACTTTCTTACACAAGGCTTTAAAATGAAAAAAAAAAACAAACAAACAAATCGATTAATGAGTAGCAGCCTTACAGTTGTATTCTATTTCATTTTGGGTCACTTTAACTTAAATGTATATGTAAGTGCAGTACAGGAAACTTACTAATCCAAACTGAGAACGAATCGTTTCTTCCGTCAAAATTAAATACACATCAGTGATTGAAAGTTGCAAATAATCCATGAGGTAATTAAATATAATATATATAAATATAGATAACTAAGATACCTCTTAAATCTTCTTCTGTCACCCTTTTCGTAGCTTTGAGTCGTTGCTGCCACTGCTGTACTGCTGTTATTGTTCTCTGTCGATCTGTGGAATTAACAAATACGATATAAACTGGTATTAGTTCTAACAGCGAAAATAAAAGTATTAATATAATTACAGACACAAGCTTCAAACGGCGTATTAGGCAGTCTCAATACGTTAGGTAAGATAGTATATAGTTATATACATAACTTGACGCCTATGATCTGTGGGATATGAGGCACACGTTTTCATGAGAACTGCATGGACAACTTGAACTCTGAACTAAAGAAATGACCTGCACCACTCTTTGTGTGAAGGAATGATGCATGATGAATATACAAAGTGACCGATCATAGGAAGAGCGTGACTTTGGCTGATTGGTAGAAGTAAACGATCTGTAATTGCCTATTTTATGTCAGGATGATCATGTTTGTTAACATTCAAATACCACTTGTTTCTATTCAATCTATTTAATCTTATTAATCTGTTTATTCTGTTTATTCTATTTGATCTGTGTAATGTTTAATCTGTTCAATCATTTTAATCCCTTTAATCCTTTTAATACATTTAATTAGTTTAATCTATTTCATCCGTTTCATCTATTTCATTTGTCAGTCTGTTGTTTATTCTGTTTAATATGATTAATCTGTTTAATCTGTTTCATCTATTTCATCTTAATAACGTACATCGTTGGCTAAAGTCTGACTTTGGAAGGTGTGTTTCAAAGAAGAAGTTTATGCTAATATTTCGGCTGGTCAATAGCTTATCCATGATAGGATAAATCTAAATACATACTATTATCAAGCTGTATTCATCCAATTATTTAAATCTTATTAAAGTTTATTGGCCTATCCTTATTTCTCCCTAGACTATACTTGCGACAGTGAAATCACCCGATTGTAACAAAAATAATGCCCTGGTAATTGCAATATGTTGTTATGAAGTGTGGAGAGTGACGGACACTTTTAATCAGCATAAATAGGTTAGGGTATTCACATTTTGATCAGAACAATTGAACAGATGTTACTATTTTGAAATCTCTTGTTCTTGTAACAGTTTGCTTTCACCAAGATCTCTAAACATAGTCCGTTTGGCTTACATCATTACATGTATGTGGTTTTAGTCTGATTGTGGTTACTGTCACCGAGGCTACACCGCAAATGCTCTTAGTTGTAATGAAACAATGAAATAAAGTATTGCGTTCCAAATACACTTGAAAAACGGCGTGCACTAGAAAGTAGGTGCTAACCAGGTTTGTAGCTCGCATTCCACGCACATAGTAGAAGAGGAATCACAGGAGAGCATTTCAAGAATTCTATACCGGGAAAGTTTGAGAGGTCATAAAGAGCATGTCGGAGAGGCTTAATCCAAAAGTGTGCGGGGGATGTAATATGTAAGAGATTCACTTTTATTGCAATGGAAGACCCCATCCACCCCTCATGCTACAAGTTGGAGTTAACACAATGTTAAATCAATAATGGGGACACGGAACAGCCATTGGTGGGGCAAAAAAGAGGGGTGAACCAGATATCCAGGTGTCACAGATTGCAATGGATTCAAAGTATTTCAAGTATAAATCCATTAAGATGAGATTCATATTAGCGGGACATGATTTCATCATCTAAAGTTATCTAATATAACCCTGAACCGAATCAATTAAACATAAGTTTATTAAATACTTCAGAGTAAGATTGATATTTGTGATTAATCTATGAATTACCTTTCAGTCGGCGGCGGCGGAACACGATCAGAAGTACGACGATGCAACTCATCAACACGAATAACACAACAACAACAACAACAACAATCCAACCAGTTCGTCGTTCCTCCTCTAAAATGCGAAGAGAAATGGTCAAAACATGAACATCAACAATTCCAGATACAAGTTGTCATCATCTCTAGATAAAAAATCAACACAGCTATGATAATTAGGTTCATATTAGCCCAAAAAAATGCATGTGAATAATAAACAACGTGATATCAAATCGGTATCAAGAACTGTTCACTGAATACAAAGTCAAATTACCTTACCGATATTTTTTTTTAATGTGCCACTTTTTTTTAACAACGCTACCCTCTTCAATTCCAAATCAAAACAACAAAAGCATTCGATCATTTTAGGTTTACTAACTGTCACACCACATATAATTTAACTTGCACAAAAAATATTTATTGGGAAGTTCTTGCATTTAATTAAGTTCTTACCCTGAAAAATTATATCAGTAAATTTCGTTGTAACACCGTCAGTGCTATAAACACACGTGTACGTGCCCAAGGTAGGATTTCCAGACGTGTTAATGACAAGAGAGCTATTTTGCAATGTGAATCCATCGGGGAATAAAACTTCACTCATACTTTTAGTTCCAAATGCAATAATTTCTTCCGTTTGACCCACTTTTTTCCATACAAAGAATGACACATCTTCCCCGCAGTTCATAACCACTCTTTCATTAGGAGTTACAATCAGAGGTTCGCTAGATGCTTCCAGTGTCCCGCTTTCAACCAGTATCGTAGATTCACTGTTACCTACCTCAGACACATCGCTTCTCGCTGCACAGACGAATACACGTAATGAGAGAGAGGTTTCTAACGAAATATCTACAACAGTATGGTAAGATTGTAATTCATTGACACTGGTTGTTACAGATTTCGACTGAGAAGAGATCTGTCCATCCTTAGTGTTAGTTCTTAACTTCCATAACAAATCATCTAATACTTCACCTACTCGTAAAACATTACAACTTAAACTGGATGCAGCGTTTAATTTTAAAAAACATAATGATTTCTGGTCACATCCAGTAGCATCAATGGTTGGGTACGGTTCTTGTGGTTTGTCTGAAAAGTGTGGAAATAAAGACATATTAAGTAATATTGTCCAGCAAGAAAATATTAGGCCTATATATATATATATATATATATATATATATATATATATATATATGGATATTTTTCATAAATTTAGTTGGGTTCCCAAACAACTAATGGTCGCAGGGAAGTCAATCTTCTTTAATAAAGATCTTTCCTACTAAATGCAGTTCACACTAAGCTGTTAATTTATTGTTAATATTGGAGACCATACTGTGCGAATAATTTATATTTCAATAAGAAATTGAAGATGTAACTTGTCCCTTACAAATATATTCTATTTTGACTATTTACTGAAGATAATATATTAGCAACTGTAATTACCAAATTATATCCAGTCGTCACGTAAACACCGCATGATATTCAAACATATTCATAACTTCATTTTAGGGTATTAATGTGCTGCAGTGTGGTTCGACCGTTAGGTATATGCTCACATGCTATTTCAATAATGTAACTTTTTGCACTGTTGAACCATTGTAACTCTATTAGTAGGCTACTAATCACGTGAGACTATTTTATCATGTGTATGATTGTACACCGACAGTTTCTCACTTGTTAGCACTGTTCCAGCGTTTGTATGATAACATTAAACAACATCTATAAATAATGAATATGACTGAGTGAGTAGATGATTAAACGTATGGATGAATGGATTCATGAATCAATGTACACACCACCGTTTGTCAGCTTGTAAACCTTCACGTTAAAAGAGAAACAATGTATAGTTTAGTTTAGTAGAAAAAAGGATCATGAGGGACACTTAAGTCCCCATCAAGGACCCTATAAAGAGAGGGAAAAAACTGAAGACACAAACACTCAGTCCCGATTACAATGCTTAAAGTGCTTGTCCAAAGCATTCTTAAACCCATTGACAATACTTGCAAGTACAACTTTCTCAGGCAAACTATTCCACTCATTCACAACCCTATTAGAAAAAAAGTTATGCCGAATATTAATCCTACTATGCGACTTTTGAAGTTTAAGACAATGACCTCTAGTACAACTACTGTTTGCAAACATGAAAAAGTCGGTAAAGGATAAATTGTCGAAACCATACACAATCTTGAAAACCTGGATCAAGTCCCCACGTAACCTCCTAAGCTCCAGTGTGGTGAAATTCAACAGTTGTAACCGCCTATAATAAGGAACCCTCTTTAAGGAACTAATCATCCTAGTAGCTCTCCTCTGGACCTTTTCGAGTACTTCCTTATCCTTAGCAAAATAAGGGTTCCAAGCCTGCACAGCATACTCCAGATGAGGCCTAACCAACTGCTTATAAAGCCTAACTACGATGTCCTCTTTCAGAAAACTGAAGTTCCTCTTGATCATACCTAAAACCCTATTACCTCTTTTAGCAGCTTCAAGACAATGTTTGGAAGGTTGCAGAGACGAGTCAATGTAGATACCTAGGTCTCTTTCAACAGAGACCTCCTGTAACTCCACACCATTTAGATTGTATGTAAACTTTTGTTTACTACTACCAATGTGCATTACCTTACATTTATCAATATTAAAAAGCATTTGCCACCCCTGAGACCAGGAAAAAATCTTATCCAAATCCGCTTGAAATTTCTCAGAATCGCTTTTGGAAGGGACCTCAGAATACAATTTGATGTCATCAGCAAACTTCTTAGCTGTACACAAAATATCTCCGTCGATGTCTATCTTATCAGCCTGTGGTGCCCTAAGGGAAACAATTGCATCTTTAACTTTCTGCTTTGACCTGACAAAAGAAAAGAAGGCCTTTGGGTTATCCTTAATTTTTAGGGCAATGTTTTTTTCGAAATTCAATTTTGCATCAGAGACTAAGCATTCTACCTTCAGCTGATGAATTTTAAACTTGGCCAAAAGAGATTCAGATTAAGTCATCCTAAACAACTTCCACATTCTACGTTTTTCCCTAATTGCAAACAACATCAAAAGCTAGTATATCATGATCACTAGTTCCTAGTTTTCCTAGACCGGTCAAATCAACAACATTGCTTGGATTAGAACTCAAAACAAGATCCAGGATGTTATCCCCCCTAGTAGGGAAAGTAACATGTTGATGTAAAAAGCAATCTTGCACAACATCTAGAAAATTACTACCTTTCCTACTACTAGAACCATCTATCCAATTAATGTCAGGAAAATTAAAGTCGCCCATTATAACAGCATCACCTTTAGCAGCCTTTCTAATTGAATCAAACAGCACGACATCATTATCATCGCTGCTGTTAGGAGAGCGGTAAACAACACTCACAGTGATAACGTCCCTGGACCTCTTGGAGTTGTTTGTGGACAACTCGCACCAGACAGAATTAACAAAAGACCCTTGAAACTGAGATTTCTCAACACTTACAATGTCATCCCTAACATACAGTAAAACTCCCCCACCAACCCCGTTATGAGTATCCCTTCTGTCCTGACGATACACAACATACCCCGGGTGAGAAACCTCAGCACTATCAATGTCCTCCCTTAACCAAGACTCGGTGATACCAAACACATCCGGTTTCAGATCCTCGAGAAGCACAGTAAATTCAGCAAATTTTTTATGAATACTTCTAGCATTGGTAAAGACAATCTTTAGCTTATCCCTGAAACTATGTACCTTAGCATGCCTCCTAAAGTTAGAACTATGACTATCACTTTTCTTGCTCTCAAAACGCCTATAATCGCCTCCACTAGGAACATAATCCTTATCCAAACTAATTCCTGGCTTCATCGCCACCCAATTTAGTTTAAACATAGAAATATTCTCGTAAATTTAGCTAATTCCAACCTGGATGATTATCACCCTTTGTTCACACATTTTAATATAACCTTTGCATTAATTAGTGTTACGCGTCATTTTCATTAACATATTATTATCATCGCTTTTATTATTATTGACTAAGATTTGCATCATGATATTACGCAAACATCTTGAAACTATTTATATATTTAATTGAAATCGTAATGAGTTTTAAAATACAGAACAGTCAGTGAAAAACTTCCAGCCTCCACCGGAATTCGAAGCCGGGCCTCCCGTTTTTTATGCGGACACCCTAACCACTAGTCTATGGACGCTGATTAACATGTATAGAACAGGATAATGAAATATGAAAGGAGAATGTGAAGATCATCGAGGAATGATTGGCCAAACTAAAGACATATAGTTTACATCATGCTTTTCTTCTCAACAAGCACGAACGATTTTTAGAGAAGAATTTATCTCCTACAGTAGGCATAAAATCAGTCATTGTCTCGTTTGTTCTCTTATTAGAGAATGACTTGACATTGAATGATTTGCAGGAGCAAGAGTAATGTTCAGTAAAATTTTGGAGTATTGGTTAGGGTCTTTGGAAATTCAAGCTCATTTTAGATGCATTCATTACTAAAAACTTAAACAGTTCTCTAAAATGGGAAAATATTGAACTATTGAATTATGCTTCTTCCTGCTCAAGAAATATTTATAAATTACTGCTTACTCGTAGTTAATCGCCATGTTACTGCAATCAACTGTTTAAGTTAATTGAATTTTCGACACGTTAGTAGCAATGTTTTATCGTGCAGTAAAAGGATACTGCTTCTTTATTTTTACTGTGGAGGATTTGAGGAGACATGAAATCATGCTTTGACGGATTGAGAATTCACTTCTAATTTCTTGTAAGGTGTCACGACTACTATTTTTGTCAGATTTGTTTCAACATTTAACAAGAAATTGGTTATTATGTGATTGTCTTATGCAGCAATATGCTTATTTATAACTTTCTTATTTTCAACAGGGAACAATTTTTTCTTTGTAAGAAAATCATTGAAGAGCGACCACCTGTTAATGGCTATATAAGCAAAGTATAAGGTTTATGTTAAAAAGAAGAAAGCTAGACTCCGAGAAAGGCTCATATAAAGTATGAGGAATTAAGACGTTCCTTTTATTATTGTAAAATGTTATATGAAGGATAAACTGAATATATCTGTATTTGCAAGATTTCCTCTATATGAAAGCCTAAAGATAATGTATTGTCTTCTACTTTGTGATATTTGTAAATACAACCACCACAATAAACTGATGCAAATGAACTATGAATGTCGTTATCAAAGAAATCGACTTACCATAGACAACTACACGAACATCTTCAAAGATAGGATCTTCATCTATAGTGGCCAATGTCGTTACTCTGAAAACATGATTATGTTTGGTGGAAACTTTGGTGATTATAAGAGATCCATTGGGGTGAACTAGGTATTCTCCGGACTTATATCCGGGCCCAGATATTCTACCTTCTGTGAGGGATATAAATGGTCGATCGTTGCTAGTCACATTGGTTGAATTAAACCAAACTGCTCCATATAAATCACCAGGATAGTTGCAGGATATCGTACCTTTCTTTCCTAATTGCAGATATTGCGGAGACTGGCACTCATCTGATGAAACAACCGTGCCTGTAATTGAAGAAAAAAGACGTTAACCTTGTTTCATATCAAATGAAAGTTGTAGTATATCCATTTTTCCCCTCAGACCGAGTTCAAAATGTATAAATTGGTACATGTCAAAGTAACATGGAACCACCATATGAAATCAAAATTAAATTTGACTTGCATTCAACTACTGTTTACAAATACCATTCAATTGACATCCTAACCCAACCACACTGCCCAACCAGAATAGCATCGTTCATATTGCATTTCCAAAAGTATTCAAGAACCTTTCACCACATTTGCGAATGTCACCACCCCCCATACCTGTCCAATCGTCCCTTCCAATATTGGGCGTATGCATGTGATGTGATTGAGTAAGTACTAATCCAGACAGAGCAAGTCCTAATACCGAAGTGCACGTCTTTCATTTCACTTCTTGTATCTACATGTAACCCTTCCCTCTCCCTTACATATATAAACCATTGCAGTCTCACCCCACTATCCAAGATAAATTCGGTACTGAATCTTACCATTTAATATGCACCAAAGGATAGCAAAGATCACAAAAAGGTTTGTGATAGACATCTGAAAATGGAAGAAAACTGAAACTTAATTGTACTCCTGACATAAATTGATTGTGGGACATCACGAAATAATGGAAATCAGGTCTGGTATTCAGAATGGCTCTCTATAGACCCGTGGGCACGGTTTGTTGTGGGATAAATACAGGATGGTTATAATCTATGGCCTACCGGTTAGATTACCGTCTGATTTATGACTAAAATTAATGATAAAACAAAACCATTTATGCTATACTTGCAATGTAACGTTACATAGACCAACACCTTTAAAGGATATACTAAATGACATGCAGATGTGTAGAGCAGAGACACGCCGAAGACTCAGAGATGATGGTAGGGTTGGGGATCCTTCGACCCTTGGGGTAGGGGAGTGTACCCTTATAGTCCATAAGTTAGGTCTAAAGGCAATGCTGGCTTTATAATACTTTACTTGTATGCTGCAGAAAGATATGCTACTCTTGTTTACATGTATAGTGTAACGTTCGTCAGCATATATTTTAGAAGGCAACCCTTCAAGTTAAGATATATACATGGCATATTGCATATCGTAGAAATAGAAGTGGGACGAATGACGCCATGCGACATGGACTGAAGCCACTTATCCAACTGGTGGAGCTTTGCTTTTACGTCAAGAAAGTACGGGCGCGTAGTACAGACACTACGTCTTTGACGTAACTGAAGTGATGAAGTTGACATTAATCACTCAAAATTGTGATATCGTGGGCCGCATTTAGGTGCCAAAATCGTCAAAAGTATGCCAGTGAACTGCAGTTTCACTGGTAATTCTTACGAAGCGATATATGAAGCAATTAAATGAATACAATAACAGCTACTGTATAGTATAGTTAGCCTAGTCCCCTAAACCGGTTACGGCTGCCCTTTCAGTGCGATATGACTAAAGCTTAATAACAAAACTTCTCACCACCTCATTTTACTTAAAACTGTATCCTTAACGATAGATCCACATCCCAGAATAACATTGGATGACGGTTTATCACTAACAATTCAGTAATAGGAAAATAAGCTTAGCCTAACTTAAGCCTTTGTACGTAGCTTTGCCTTTGGTCTAAATTAGGAAACCTAGGTCATAATTTCAGCCTAGAACTTTTTAGTCTATTAATGTATCTAGAATTGTTCCCAATATTTAAAGACCTCTTCCATTTGTAACATGTTCCCAACACTACCATGTGACAATAGGCCATAAGCAGTAAGCTGTGTTTTGAGGTAGGCCAAATCCTACTCAGCCTAGCCAAATATGTTCTGAACTCTATTGTCTATTTGCAAACGACACACTCAAGCTACTACTCCTGCTAACATATCATCCTTTGATGGCTGTGACCGACTGTAGACATTCATCAAACTTTTTGCACCCTCAATATGAAGGTTGTTTTTTTATTATTATGGAGGCATAATTGCAGAGGCATGAGAAACTTGCTACAGAATGTCTTGTGTTTAAGATTGTAGGGACTTGCCCTAGCTGGAAGCATGTTGTGGGTTACTTCATTATTAACAAACTCTCAGCTCAAGCTCAAGCCCAGTTGATTAACCAATGTATTGGAATTCTAACTGAACATAAAAGGAGCGTCCAGTGTCTCACATTTGAAGGCTGCTACACCAATCAATCCACAGCAAAGATTCTTGGAGCTAACCTTTCATTCCCTGATTGGCGGTCAATCTTTCCTCATCCTACCCTCCCAAATGAAAATGTGTACATAATGTTAATGCATTTCACATGCTTAAATTGATGAGAAATTCATTTGCAGGTATGAAAATCATTCAGTTACAAATGAGCAAGGGGAAAATAAGAAAGTTGTGTGGCAATTCATTGAAGAATTAGTTCAGATACAGGAAAAGGACACAATGTTCTTAGCAAACAAAATTACTGCAAAGTGCATGTAATGGAGAAAACTCAAATTGAATGTAAGCTTGCACAGACATTGAGTTCCTCAGTTGCGGATGCAATTAACTTTCTGCGAGAAGATATGAAGATCGCAACATTTGATGGTAGTCAAGGGACCACTGAATTCATTCGAATCATTGATATACTATTTGATAAACTCGACTCCAGGGTACAATCAGAAAACTGTGTAAAGGCCCCTTTGAGGAAATATTCTATGGCAGAATGGACTGAATGGTTCAGTGGCTGCTGTAAAGTTCTTGAAAGTCTCATATATGTTAGTGGATGCCCTCTTTATTTCACAAGAAAGAAAACAACAGTGGTTGGATTCATCATAACTAATATGTCAACTCAAAGTTTCAGCAAGACGTTGCTAACCAAGTCGACAAACCAGCTTCATAATAGTTTATCGCACAAGTTTTCACAAGAGCACTTGTCTTAGATTTTTTCAATAAAGTTAGGCACGTGGTGGATGGAGCAATAATCCAACAACACGACGATTTTCTTGGTCATTGAGAAGTGTTTTGATAAAAACATTGATTTCAACAAGTTCTTCTAGAAAACAGTTTCATGTTTGATAGCCTTCAAAAATTCATTTTTCAACGGGAGACCAAAAGGAGACAAGTACCACCGGTGAGAAATGGCACCACTTTACCAAGACGAACAGGTAACAGAACATTACTGAGTGTTCAGTTCATGAACTATCCAACTGATATTCAAGAAAACTGCCTCTACTATATTGCTGGTTATGTCTCTCGAAGAATGAGACAAGATATTAAATACATGGACTGTGCAAACTCAATATTTGAATCCATTTCTTAGGGTGCTAAAGACCATCCCTATTCTGCTGTGAATGTTCAAAGGTATTCACTGATTCTAAGACGCAAGGAGAGAGGAGGATTAAAAGTGCCATCATCGAGCGTTGCCAAAGTTTTCCAAATTCGCTAATTAGTTGTTCAGGTACAGTACCAACATACATAACATTCCTTCATCATAGTGAAGTCATTTCTAACATGACTTGCATCTATAATATTTTACAAGGTATGAAGCCTGTATCATTTTATATATATTCTTTAAGTCAGTCATGATTGCAAATTCTCTTCTTCAATCAGCGCCTAGTTGAAGAGGTGAAAATTTAGTATACACATTCAAATTTTAGTTTCACCATTCAAAGGCAAACTCATCTAGCGATACAAAAAATGCTATGAGGCCCTAATGAGGCCCTCTAACATAATTTACAATTTAAGAAAACAGAAATTAAAATATATAAACGTTTAAATAATATAGTAAAAATAATAATAAAACACAAAATAAAATGATCAAAAACTTTGAAATAGAAGTAAAGCGAGTAGAAAAAACAAAACATATCAAGGTCTGTTAAATACAACATTACAAAGCATTAGAAATGTTTTATTTAGGCTCCCTCCTAAACAGCAAAACAGGTAGCCTATTAACATTCCACAACTAAGATAGAATATCAAATAAACCATGAAGCATGCAAATTGCAATAAGGAATGAAATTCAAGTCTTGAAAATATCTCAAACATATGGAACTTTTCTTCCTGGTATACACCACTGCACTAAGAACTGGGCAAATGACAAAGTAATGTTATTGACACGTAAGCACCTAATGTAATACCCATACCACACTGGCCAAATTTAAATTACATTAGCCCTAATGTTAGTCTATATGAATACAAACAATGCCTACAATATTAGTACTGTACTACTAAAAAGCTATGCTGAGAGATTTTGGTGATAGGCTTATACTTAAAATGTCAATGGTATAGCTGCGTTAGTGGCTAGGCCTGACGTTACTACATTGTAACTTCGATTTGTCGCCCCACTTGCTTGAGTCATTAGAGGCGAAAAAACGTTCAAAGTTGTTTCTTAATGCAGGAGTATAGTTCTTACCACTCTGGTAGCCATAACATGTCTCTGTTGTAAAAATTACACCGACTCTTTCGAGAAAAAAAACGGATAAAGTCAAATTTAATATTAGAGTCGAATGCACAATGTATGTATGAAGACGTACAAATGATATGGCTTTATGCCGTACAACGCAAACGTCATTCACTCTTTTCAAGGCTTGACTGCTTTAACACAACAAATTCTACTTGGTATTAAGAGCCTCGTTACTGCAGCTATATATATAATAAGCCTCTTCATTGTCCAAGCAATGTGAATAGGCTATGACTTATTGTTATGGAATTCATGATAATACAAGCGTAGCTAATGTATACCTTGCCGCATGCTGAGTCATATAAAGTAAATAAACATTCTATTGTAAACTAGGCTATGTCTTTTTGTGTTCTAGGCCTAGATTGAATCGCCATTACAAACTACAACGAAGCGTTAGCATTATTCTATCAGAATGCAAAAACAAAAATGGTTAATAACGTCAAATCCCAAAAATCCACACAACGATACGCGTTACACAGATACTTCGTATCGAACGCAGAAATGACAAAAGAAGTACGCGTTGCAGGTGGCATACTCCTATTAGCGTATATATAAATCCGCCCTGATGTTCTCCTTTAGGAAAAGTGCCAATAAGAAGCAGAATAACAGTTGTTTGCTATGTTATCAATCAGGATCTACCTTTTTGTGGCTTGGATGTTAAAGAGAATGAATGGAAGCACATGTGGTTCAAACATTTAAGAAAATTTAGGCAATTTTTGACCACTTTAGCCCTCACAGGAGCAGCGTACAAAAATTGTTTACGACTGAGTAAAGAGGTTTGTTTACAAGTGAAGAAAACGTCATGGCTCTCGTAGCAAACAATCTGCATGGTCATGATACGGAAAATTGATGGTACCATGAAAGGCCAACTTGTCAGCTATCCAGTGATAGGTAGCGCTCAGCTAGTTAGAACTTTTATCTAGACTTACAGACTACATCACTTTGTGATTTAATGTGTAAGTCAATGGGGTTTTAATGGGCATATGGTACCTGCAGAGATCATTCGTATGGAACGCTGAAATGACAAAGGAAGTACGCGTTTCACACCAGTTATCACACCAGTTTGAATTTAAAATCTGGAGAATTGAAGGTGATTCAAGGTATTATAGAAAAGCTTGCGTGAAACAAGAAGATTCCGCAGGGACAGCTGGCTGATAGGAAGGGGAGCACTATGATAAATTTTGAGATCTTCTAGCTCAAAACCTAAACGGTCATGGTAACAAACGTTGAATGTTTTGTGATAGCCCAAGCCATAAGCTATAATATGGTGGGTAAGAGATGCCAGTTGAAAATCTTTATCTATGCTTTATCGGCCATGGAGAGTGACGAGAGTGTAAGTCAATGAGAGCAGTTAATTGTGGTGCGGTACATGCAGAGATCATTCGTATGGAACGCCGAAATGGCAATGAATTACGGGTTGAAAAGATCATTCGTATGGAACACAGAAATAATAGAAGATGTGCTACTGCCCTAAACAGGATGTGCTACAATCAAGGAGGTACTACAAGGAACATCCTTGCTACAACCCTAAGCAGGGCGTGCTACTAATACTCATAAGTGACGATGCTACTGTAAGATTTCTTTGAGATTTCGTCAATAAAGAATTTCTTCTTCATCCTGGGTGCCGTTATTCACTGCGTTGACATTTCTTTTAGTTGATCCGCAGCACCTTGCGTGCATCTGGCAATTGTTGCACTGTTTACCGTATGCTGGACATTAACCGTAGTTGTGACGGCATCCACAGTTACCACACGCCTTTAGGGGTCTTTTGAGTTTGAGCTAATGTGCCATTTATTAGCTCTGTTTGGTTTACTAGGACCAGCTGGGTTGAGATGAGCCGTGCCCATCTGATTTGGTGTTTAGTCCCCCGTAATCTGTATTTGTCCGATACAATCAATTGTGGACTGTGACGGTGTAGCCAAATCTTTGACCTAGCTCTTGCTTGCCTCTAAAAGTCTGAATAGCCCTTTCCAATCTTGGATCTGCTTCACAGAGCAGCCAGAAAATGTGCCAGCCTTTTTCTTCAATAGCTTTCCAATTTGGTCAAAACAGATTTTAGATCTGTTTCCGTACCGGCAGTTTCTAATGTGAAGGTATTGTGTAGTGTAAGACTTTCCTCGCCAATAACATGTAGGAATATAGACGTTTGGGTTTTCGTTGAGTTTTCTGTTCCCCCGGAGGCGTCAAGATGTAGCAAGAATCTTTGATTAAACTTCTTCCAGTTCTCTGACACGTTCCCGGTGAACTGTGGTCTTTGTGGTGGCGTTAATCCTGTGCCATATATATTACTCATATGAATTTACACTGTTCATGTATACCACAGGTCAATACGATGGTTACCTATACTAACGTTGTCCTCGTATGCTCGTAATACTATACTGCAGTTAACTGTAGCGGGTGTGTCATGTCGGCCTAGTCTACCTGATCAATACATCACATAACGTTAGGTAACGCCGAGTAACACTAAACAGTATGTTTATTGTACACTTGCGAAATGTGCAAAGTCGCACCTCCGCTACCTTCAATTTTTTCTTGAATTCGTCCAAATATATACATAATTGCCCCAAAAAATGTTACCATGTAAGAAGAAATAGATAACCTTGACAAAAATATTCAACCCCCCGCCAGATGAAAGATATAAAAATAAAATAAAATAAAATGATCATTGTCTTTAATAAAAAATATAGCCTACTAATGGTTGACATGCTGTTTCTAAGTTTTTACAATGTTTGAACTTAAAGTCTCAATATGTGTTTGCTGATGAAATTCGGAAAACAAACTTCCGAGGCAGATTCTGTGTTTCTTATTCTGAATGCACCCTGAACAGGTGGGATTAACGGAGAAAAGCTGTCGCAATCAAAACAAGAAATATATGCTCTGTTGCCCTTATTGCTCCAACGATTTACCGTAAAATCACTGCGACCGTCCATATCAGCATGTTCATTACACAAATGAATCCTATATACTCGTATCGCCCACTT
This sequence comes from Apostichopus japonicus, assembly GCF_037975245.1. Classification (NCBI taxonomy): domain Eukaryota; kingdom Metazoa; phylum Echinodermata; class Holothuroidea; order Aspidochirotida; family Stichopodidae; genus Apostichopus; species Apostichopus japonicus. The sequence goes on along the minus strand of NC_092576.1, from coordinate 5,578,529 downwards.
TGTTGACCCAAGTCTACGGATGATACGTCTGAAAACACCTGTTTATTCATTGCAATGGGAAGGAATGACACAATTTCGCAAGCTACATCGGTAAGACCAAAAGAAAGATACTTTTCAAGAGAAATGACCTAACACAGGCTAGCCACGAACGTGAAAGTAGTCAAAAGCCTAACGGTCGTAAACAAAACAGAACGATTTGATTGCCGCATGATCTGTTGGGCGGGGCTTGCACATTTTGATTGAAGTTTGTAGAAGCTACGGACTTGTTAATAACTCTGGCGAATTTAATTCAACTCAAAATGTTTAACGACAGATAACTCAATAAAACCAATGAATATTGATATGAAAATTGCAAAGAACGGTGTTATTTTCAGTGAGCTTTTAGTGCAGTAAGCTGGAAAGGACGAAGTTTAAATTTTGCTAACACGTACTGAGACTTTTAGTTAAAATACAACTAAAAATCAATGCGTTCAGAACCACTTCTAGCATTTCACAATCGCTTATAAAAGTATGATGACGTATCGCTATACTAGATCAACCTAAAATTGATAATGTTGACCGTGGATCATACATGTCCTATATTTCAAATATTAAATCTAATGGTGCAATAGTGCTGGGATTAAACCCTCGGCCTGTGAAGCTTAATTTTCAGTCATGTACTGTTTCTGAAATTTCTCATAATTATAGAAAATGCTGCAGCTCCTTCCCTTAACATAACACATCCATTATTCACGGTCGTTTCGATCAATATAATTTATACATAGGCGCTTCAATCTTTAACAACCAGCTCCGCGATGATTTGGGAGTAGTTAAAGGCCTTTTTGAAATATTCAATTGGTTTCATTTTTTCAATGCAATGTACATGCGACACATTCCTTCAAGCTCGCATAATATTCCCGTGATTTATTTGTAATGTTTGAACACAATATATATATATATATATATATATATATATAAATATATATATATATATATATATATTTATATATATATATATATATATATATATATATATACATATTCATTACGATTTTCATTTATATATATTCATTTGCCTTTGTCGTTTACCTCCATTGCATTAACATAAAGTCTGTTCAAAGTATCTCTTTCGAGATCCGGCTTTAGGAATAACAAATGATTTTCGAGTTGGATAGCATCATGTTTGATCTCTAGAGTAGGGCAAAATATGTCACCAAAAACAGAACTAGTGTTGTTCGATATAGGTGACAAACGCCTACAGTGGAATTACGATCTTCCTTACCGGTTTCGAACCTCTGGACATACAATCAGCGTCCATAGCCTAGTGGTTAGGGTGTCCGCGTACAGAGCGGGAGGCCCGTGGTTCGAATCCCGGTGGAGGCTGAAAGTTTTTTCACTGTTCTTGATTTTCCAACTCATTACGATTTTCATTTATATATATTCATTTGCCTTTGTCGTTTACCTCCATTGCATTAACATAAAGTCTGTTCAAAGTATCTCTTTCGAGATCCGGCTTTAGGAATAACAAATGATTTTCGAGTTGGATAGCATCATGTTTGATCTCTAGAGTAGGGCAAAATATGTCACCAAAAACAGAACTAGTGTTGTTCGATATAGGTGACAAACGCCTACAGTGGAATTACGATCTTCCTTACCGGTTTCGAACCTCTGGACATACAATCAGCGTCCATAGCCTAGTGGTTAGGGTGTCCGCGTACAGAGCGGGAGGCCCGTGGTTCGAATCCCGGTGGAGGCTGAAAGTTTTTTCACTGTTCTTGATTTTCCAACTCATTACGATTTTCATTTATATATATTCATTTGCCTTTGTCGTTTACCTCCATTGCATTAACATAAAGTCTGTTCAAAGTATCTCTTTCGAGATCCGGCTTTAGGAATAACAAATGATTTTCGAGTTGGATAGCATCATGTTTGATCTCTAGAGTAGGGCAAAATATGTCACCAAAAACAGAACTAGTGTTGTTCGATATAGGTGACAAACGCCTACAGTGGAATTACGATCTTCCTTACCGGTTTCGAACCTCTGGACATACAATCAGCGTCCATAGCCTAGTGGTTAGGGTGTCCGCGTACAGAGCGGGAGGCCCGTGGTTCGAATCCCGGTGGAGGCTGAAAGTTTTTTCACTGTTCTTGATTTTCCAACTCATTACGATTTTCATTTATATATATTCATTTGCCTTTGTCGTTTACCTCCATTGCATTAACATAAAGTCTGTTCAAAGTATCTCTTTCGAGATCCGGCTTTAGGAATAACAAATGATTTTCGAGTTGGATAGCATCATGTTTGATCTCTAGAGTAGGGCAAAATATGTCACCAAAAACAGAACTAGTGTTGTTCGATATAGGTGACAAACGCCTACAGTGGAATTACGATCTTCCTTACCGGTTTCGAACCTCTGGACATACAATCAGCGTCCATAGCCTAGTGGTTAGGGTGTCCGCGTACAGAGCGGGAGGCCCGTGGTTCGAATCCCGGTGGAGGCTGAAAGTTTTTTCACTGTTCTTGATTTTCCAACTCATTACGATTTTCATTTATATATATTCATTTGCCTTTGTCGTTTACCTCCATTGCATTAACATAAAGTCTGTTCAAAGTATCTCTTTCGAGATCCGGCTTTAGGAATAACAAATGATTTTCGAGTTGGATAGCATCATGTTTGATCTCTAGAGTAGGGCAAAATATGTCACCAAAAACAGAACTAGTGTTGTTCGATATAGGTGACAAACGCCTACAGTGGAATTACGATCTTCCTTACCGGTTTCGAACCTCTGGACATACAATCAGCGTCCATAGCCTAGTGGTTAGGGTGTCCGCGTACAGAGCGGGAGGCCCGTGGTTCGAATCCCGGTGGAGGCTGAAAGTTTTTTCACTGTTCTTGATTTTCCAACTCATTACGATTTTCATTTATATATATTCATTTGCCTTTGTCGTTTACCTCCATTGCATTAACATAAAGTCTGTTCAAAGTATCTCTTTCGAGATCCGGCTTTAGGAATAACAAATGATTTTCGAGTTGGATAGCATCATGTTTGATCTCTAGAGTAGGGCAAAATATGTCACCAAAAACAGAACTAGTGTTGTTCGATATAGGTGACAAACGCCTACAGTGGAATTACGATCTTCCTTACCGGTTTCGAACCTCTGGACATACAATCAGCGTCCATAGCCTAGTGGTTAGGGTGTCCGCGTACAGAGCGGGAGGCCCGTGGTTCGAATCCCGGTGGAGGCTGAAAGTTTTTTCACTGTTCTTGATTTTCCAACTCATTACGATTTTCATTTATATATATTCATTTGCCTTTGTCGTTTACCTCCATTGCATTAACATAAAGTCTGTTCAAAGTATCTCTTTCGAGATCCGGCTTTAGGAATAACAAATGATTTTCGAGTTGGATAGCATCATGTTTGATCTCTAGAGTAGGGCAAAATATGTCACCAAAAACAGAACTAGTGTTGTTCGATATAGGTGACAAACGCCTACAGTGGAATTACGATCTTCCTTACCGGTTTCGAACCTCTGGACATACAATCAGCGTCCATAGCCTAGTGGTTAGGGTGTCCGCGTACAGAGCGGGAGGCCCGTGGTTCGAATCCCGGTGGAGGCTGAAAGTTTTTTCACTGTTCTTGATTTTCCAACTCATTACGATTTTCATTTATATATATTCATTTGCCTTTGTCGTTTACCTCCATTGCATTAACATAAAGTCTGTTCAAAGTATCTCTTTCGAGATCCGGCTTTAGGAATAACAAATGATTTTCGAGTTGGATAGCATCATGTTTGATCTCTAGAGTAGGGCAAAATATGTCACCAAAAACAGAACTAGTGTTGTTCGATATAGGTGACAAACGCCTACAGTGGAATTACGATCTTCCTTACCGGTTTCGAACCTCTGGACATACAATCAGCGTCCATAGCCTAGTGGTTAGGGTGTCCGCGTACAGAGCGGGAGGCCCGTGGTTCGAATCCCGGTGGAGGCTGAAAGTTTTTTCACTGTTCTTGATTTTCCAACTCATTACGATTTTCATTTATATATATTCATTTGCCTTTGTCGTTTACCTCCATTGCATTAACATAAAGTCTGTTCAAAGTATCTCTTTCGAGATCCGGCTTTAGGAATAACAAATGATTTTCGAGTTGGATAGCATCATGTTTGATCTCTAGAGTAGGGCAAAATATGTCACCAAAAACAGAACTAGTGTTGTTCGATATAGGTGACAAACGCCTACAGTGGAATTACGATCTTCCTTACCGGTTTCGAACCTCTGGACATACAATCAGCGTCCATAGCCTAGTGGTTAGGGTGTCCGCGTACAGAGCGGGAGGCCCGTGGTTCGAATCCCGGTGGAGGCTGAAAGTTTTTTCACTGTTCTTGATTTTCCAACTCATTACGATTTTCATTTATATATATTCATTTGCCTTTGTCGTTTACCTCCATTGCATTAACATAAAGTCTGTTCAAAGTATCTCTTTCGAGATCCGGCTTTAGGAATAACAAATGATTTTCGAGTTGGATAGCATCATGTTTGATCTCTAGAGTAGGGCAAAATATGTCACCAAAAACAGAACTAGTGTTGTTCGATATAGGTGACAAACGCCTACAGTGGAATTACGATCTTCCTTACCGGTTTCGAACCTCTGGACATACAATCAGCGTCCATAGCCTAGTGGTTAGGGTGTCCGCGTACAGAGCGGGAGGCCCGTGGTTCGAATCCCGGTGGAGGCTGAAAGTTTTTTCACTGTTCTTGATTTTCCAACTCATTACGATTTTCATTTATATATATTCATTTGCCTTTGTCGTTTACCTCCATTGCATTAACATAAAGTCTGTTCAAAGTATCTCTTTCGAGATCCGGCTTTAGGAATAACAAATGATTTTCGAGTTGGATAGCATCATGTTTGATCTCTAGAGTAGGGCAAAATATGTCACCAAAAACAGAACTAGTGTTGTTCGATATAGGTGACAAACGCCTACAGTGGAATTACGATCTTCCTTACCGGTTTCGAACCTCTGGACATACAATCAGCGTCCATAGCCTAGTGGTTAGGGTGTCCGCGTACAGAGCGGGAGGCCCGTGGTTCGAATCCCGGTGGAGGCTGAAAGTTTTTTCACTGTTCTTGATTTTCCAACTCATTACGATTTTCATTTATATATATTCATTTGCCTTTGTCGTTTACCTCCATTGCATTAACATAAAGTCTGTTCAAAGTATCTCTTTCGAGATCCGGCTTTAGGAATAACAAATGATTTTCGAGTTGGATAGCATCATGTTTGATCTCTAGAGTAGGGCAAAATATGTCACCAAAAACAGAACTAGTGTTGTTCGATATAGGTGACAAACGCCTACAGTGGAATTACGATCTTCCTTACCGGTTTCGAACCTCTGGACATACAATCAGCGTCCATAGCCTAGTGGTTAGGGTGTCCGCGTACAGAGCGGGAGGCCCGTGGTTCGAATCCCGGTGGAGGCTGAAAGTTTTTTCACTGTTCTTGATTTTCCAACTCATTACGATTTTCATTTATATATATTCATTTGCCTTTGTCGTTTACCTCCATTGCATTAACATAAAGTCTGTTCAAAGTATCTCTTTCGAGATCCGGCTTTAGGAATAACAAATGATTTTCGAGTTGGATAGCATCATGTTTGATCTCTAGAGTAGGGCAAAATATGTCACCAAAAACAGAACTAGTGTTGTTCGATATAGGTGACAAACGCCTACAGTGGAATTACGATCTTCCTTACCGGTTTCGAACCTCTGGACATACAATCAGCGTCCATAGCCTAGTGGTTAGGGTGTCCGCGTACAGAGCGGGAGGCCCGTGGTTCGAATCCCGGTGGAGGCTGAAAGTTTTTTCACTGTTCTTGATTTTCCAACTCATTACGATTTTCATTTATATATATTCATTTGCCTTTGTCGTTTACCTCCATTGCATTAACATAAAGTCTGTTCAAAGTATCTCTTTCGAGATCCGGCTTTAGGAATAACAAATGATTTTCGAGTTGGATAGCATCATGTTTGATCTCTAGAGTAGGGCAAAATATGTCACCAAAAACAGAACTAGTGTTGTTCGATATAGGTGACAAACGCCTACAGTGGAATTACGATCTTCCTTACCGGTTTCGAACCTCTGGACATACAATCAGCGTCCATAGCCTAGTGGTTAGGGTGTCCGCGTACAGAGCGGGAGGCCCGTGGTTCGAATCCCGGTGGAGGCTGAAAGTTTTTTCACTGTTCTTGATTTTCCAACTCATTACGATTTTCATTTATATATATTCATTTGCCTTTGTCGTTTACCTCCATTGCATTAACATAAAGTCTGTTCAAAGTATCTCTTTCGAGATCCGGCTTTAGGAATAACAAATGATTTTCGAGTTGGATAGCATCATGTTTGATCTCTAGAGTAGGGCAAAATATGTCACCAAAAACAGAACTAGTGTTGTTCGATATAGGTGACAAACGCCTACAGTGGAATTACGATCTTCCTTACCGGTTTCGAACCTCTGGACATACAATCAGCGTCCATAGCCTAGTGGTTAGGGTGTCCGCGTACAGAGCGGGAGGCCCGTGGTTCGAATCCCGGTGGAGGCTGAAAGTTTTTTCACTGTTCTTGATTTTCCAACTCATTACGATTTTCATTTATATATATTCATTTGCCTTTGTCGTTTACCTCCATTGCATTAACATAAAGTCTGTTCAAAGTATCTCTTTCGAGATCCGGCTTTAGGAATAACAAATGATTTTCGAGTTGGATAGCATCATGTTTGATCTCTAGAGTAGGGCAAAATATGTCACCAAAAACAGAACTAGTGTTGTTCGATATAGGTGACAAACGCCTACAGTGGAATTACGATCTTCCTTACCGGTTTCGAACCTCTGGACATACAATCAGCGTCCATAGCCTAGTGGTTAGGGTGTCCGCGTACAGAGCGGGAGGCCCGTGGTTCGAATCCCGGTGGAGGCTGAAAGTTTTTTCACTGTTCTTGATTTTCCAACTCATTACGATTTTCATTTATATATATATATACATAAATATATATGTATGTATATGTATGTATATATATACCTTATATATATATATATATTTATATCTTTTATCTTGTATATATATATATATATATATAAGGTATATATATATATATATATATATATATAAGGTATATATATATATATATATAAGGTATATACATATATATATATATATATATATATATATATATATATATATATATATATATATATATATATATACATACATACATATAGTGGAAAGTGGAACGCAGCTACAAAATGAATGATGACAAGATGCAACACTTTTTTTGCAACAAATGGATGAAACTTTAATGGCGTCGAAATCATGAGACGCAATTAAGTTTGAAATGTAATGCTAGTTCACATCTAGCTGCATCATGCATAAAATTGAATTTGTGGGGTGATTAAAACTTTAAAAGGTATGGACTAAGATTATACGTCCTACATATTTCAATTAAAACAAACGGCACGATAAATAAAACTGTTACTATGACACGAAACCCATTGGTAAAAAATTCTTGTACTGGCACTCTTGAAATAAGTATCGGCTGCTAGAAAATTAAGACAAACTTCACATTTGTTCCAATACCCTTGTACCAGCTTAAATCGTCCTGATTAAATGTACTAAAGTTATTCTTATAAGTAGGTTGTAGATGTTCCTTTAAATATTTAAGCCTTCTGTAAACCGTAGAGATGGAATTCTGGAGGTATTTAGCCTCCAAAATGGGGAGCTATGCAACAGTTGGATATTCTTGCGGATAATCTTATTCAAGTTGGGGAGTGCCCTGTTATAACTTACTAGAAGGGGTTATTTATGTTGAATTTGTAATTTCTTGCCAGGTGTTTTCTATTTTTTAAATTGTGGCATTTGAACTCCGAATCATAACCTCTACTGACAAAATACGTTTTGTATTCTGTTAGACGGTTATTGATTAATTATGTTATCGGCAATTATTGCTTGCACTTATTATAACTGGGGTGGGGGGTGGGGGTTGGTGAGTGAAGGGAGAGGAAGGGGTGGTTCTGTTTGTTTTTTGGTTCTCTTTTCTAATTTAAAGTTCTGTATTTTTTTTCAGGGAGAGTCACTACCCGACAAGCCCTATAAGTTTATTTAGTACGCTTCCTTTCAGAATTTTTGTTTCTTATCTCCTTCTATGTTATATGTTAACTTATGTTGTGATAGAACAAAAATATATGAAAAAGAAAAGAAAATGTAAGCTTGTTTTTAACATATTCAGCCATCGTTGTTTATCATCTTCTCTACGATACGAAAATACAAATACATAATATATACAATCATACAAAAGAATAGAGAGATCCATCCATCCATCTTTAGACCATTGTGATATTGTCTTTATAAGGATTTTAAACTTTGACCTCTGTTAACCTGAAAGACATTTGACCCTTACCAGTGATCTACATAACATATCTGACGTCCCCACCTCTTGTGTTCCAGTTCTTGCACAACCTGTACTCAATATAGGGAATCAGCCTCATAGGCCTACCGAGTATGATATTTAATCAAGCTCTTTCTCTTTTTCTACATGCCATCATAATCGAAAAGATTCCTTTCGCTTCCGGTGTAGAATCAAATCAGAGAGCCGGTTGGATTAGTGATTTCCTGCCGTGTTTCGTTTGACAACGTTATGCAATTTACAGCATTGTACACCGTATCGTAAATGTTTGCCATTATTGAATTCGAATGATCAGCAAGGTTCTTGCACAATGCAAACCTGCCTATTAAGTACAAATCTTTAATACATGTCTCAATGGTTATTACTGTAAGGCTAAACAAGTTGGATCTACATACCAAGAGTGAAGTTCAACAGAGATGTATTTTATTAGTTATCGTGTTGACAAAGGTTTCGACTTCGACTTCTGTTGATCTTAAATGACCATTGAACGTGTACTCATCAAGTTGGATGAAAAAAAAAACTTTGTTACTAAAAACAAATAGTAACAAAAACCTAAATATTAAATACATATAACCAATAAGACACAAAATTTAAAAGCCTAAAGCAACAATATAAAAAAACACTCGTTCTAAACGATAATAATGAAAGTCCTAAACACATAAAGTCCAAAACAAATTCAGAAATATGTAAATAATAAAATAGGTTTAAACAAAGAATACACACAAGATTGAAGAATAATCAATAATTAAATATAAATAAGTGTGAGAAACTATAGTACATTAAAAAAATATTGTAAAAGCATAATACAGATAGTAATAAACACCCAATACTAAACGATGAAAAATAGAACCCTAAACGTAATAATAACAAATCTTAAAACGAAATGCTAAGAATTAAGTAAATAGTTCCAAACGCGGTATGCATATTATAACTTGAAACACAGACAATTCGTATGAGGTGTTAAAACCTAAAAACAAATAGTAACAAAAACCTAAATATTAAATACATATTACCAATAAGGCACAAAATGTAAAAGCCTAAAGCAACAATATAAAAAAACACTCGTTCTAAACGATAATAATGAAAGTCCTAAACACATATAGTCCAAAACAAATTCAGAAATATGTAAATAATAAAATAGGTTTAGACAAAGAATACACAAAAGATTAAAGAATAGTCAGGAATTAAATATAAATCAGTATGAGAAACTATAGTACATTAAAAAAAATATTGTAAAAGCATAATACAGATAGTAATAAACACCCAATACTAAACGATAAAAAATAGAACCCTAAACGTATTAATAAAAAATCTTAAAACGAAATGCTAAGAATTAAGTAAATAGTTCCAAACGTAGTATGCGTATTATAAATTGAAACACAGACAATTCGTATGAGGTGTTGAAACCTAAAAACAAATAGTAACAAAAACCTAAATATTAAATACATATAACCAATAAGGCACAAAATGTAAAAGCCTAAAGCAACAATATAAAAAACACTCGTATGACAATTCGTATGAGGTGTTATACACACACTCCGTCACCTTCGCGTAGATTCACATAGGTCCCCAAACCAAGTTTTTATTTCAAACTTTGACCTTTGGTGACCCAAAATAACATTTTACCTCCTCAGAAAATAATAGACACCTTTTGCTTAATGTGATACATCCACATGCAAAGTATGAGATATATTGAAGATTCCCCTCTTGAGATATTGTGTTTATTATGATTACACATTTTGAGCTCCTGTGACCTCAAATGACCTTTAACATTCTCAAAAACAATAGCATCTTTGTACTCATTATGGGGTATTAAATTTATTGAAGATTCCCTGTGTGTTAACGAGCAAAGCTGTCTTCTTCCTGATATATCTTATTCCTATCTGCTAAAACGAGGGATGATTCAGTTGCATCATACGGACGTCGTCCACCTGCCTTTCAAATTTCAAACCCTTTCACATCGGACGGTGATTGTTAATGACCCGAGTCTTCCAAAAGCTTTGCTCTAATTAATTGAAATATACAAATATATGAATAAATACAAGCAGAATAAGTGCATGTTTCCATACTCATTAAATCATTGTATCATTTCTCAGTATATTAGTAATAACTCTACACATTGTACTTTAGCTTAGTGAGTGTGCGTTGAGGACGACATATGTAGTGCATTTTACTTATTGTACACAAATGACGACATTAGTACTGTAGTTTAAATATTGTACATACGGTAAGACATTTGTACTGTAGCTTATTGATTGTACACAAAGTAAAACGTTAGTACAGTAGCTTATTGACTGTGCACATTTGGCGACATTAGTCATGTAGCATATTGATTGTGCAGAAATGACGGAATTAGTATGGTAGCTTATTGATTGCTCAGAAATGATGACATTAGTACTGTAGTAGTTTTTACAACACATAGTATATTATTTTGTTACCTCTGAATATAGAACACGGTTTATCAGTTCAGATATGGAATCGCAGTATAAAGACTTACCCTTCCGTTTGGTTGGTCTGAAAGCAACAAATGGGTAAGAATATTATTATATACAATATTCAAATATGTATTATGATCAACAAGAAGAAAAGACAGTTACATTGGTTTATGTAGCAAACACAAGGTTAAACAAATTAAAACTGCGAATAGTGATCTGATTCCAGTTATTATATTATTCAGTTGTTTAAATAATTCACTTTGCATGCAAAGTACACCTATACAGTGAATTCCAAAATCAATTAGCTAAAAGATCTTTCAGTTTAACATTGTTGCGATTGCATGACTTCATAAACTATGTGCTACCATGTTATCACAAGAAATTCACCATGGCAACCACACTATCTTGTTGAGAACACAGTAAAGTCATGACTGTTGTGGCGGAACCAAGGTGCGGGGAAGGCAATGAGGGTATTACCCAATCATGTTATACCCTTGGTCCCCCACTCGGCTTCTCCTCCCTTCCCGTGTACGTTTACATTTTATTAATGTCCATAGTTAGAGTGCCTTGTGGTAACAAGTTAATTTGTGTTGCAATTTGTTTGAGTGATGTTAAGGAATCATGTGACACATAGTCAATAACCAGTTAAAAGGCATAACACATTTACTTCCTCTTACACGGCAGTCTAAGAACGGGGGATCCCATTTTACAATGACTAAGATTTATCGAACTTTGTCCTCTCTGACGTCTAAGACAAACTCAACAGCAACGGGCAGTGAGGTACGTAAGGAGCTATCAAAAGAATGAGGAGTGGGATGGGAGGGGAAAAATAAAACCGGTGGCCACTTTGGGAATCTTTACTAGACGAATTTTAATTTTTTATGCTTCGTTGGGCCAGTGCAGATGGTAAGCTTTTTATCTCGAAATTTTGACCGCTTCACCCACTGTTATTTAACAATTTTAACTAGTTATTCTTTTTTTTCATATATTTCTATATTCTCTAACCTTCGACTACTATACCTCAAAATTTCAACCATTTCCTCAAACTGACGTAATTGTAATCTCAAAACATCGACTTCAGTTGTTTTTAGTTTATAAAGAGTATTTTTGCTCTATGTTTTTGGTTTGTCAAATACAGGTTTTAGTACAGGCCAAAAAGTTGATGACACTAAAAACCCATAATTTTGTACCATCCAAATCATATGGGTCACATAATCGTATAAACACATACAAATCCTGACATTTTACTCGTAAGTACAATGTTTTCTTAAATATTTTACCAAATTTACCACAATATCTATAAAATCCTTCCCTGCTCGTAGAATAATTTGATAATTTAACCTGATGAAAAGTACAGGCATAATTTCTACTTATAATGGGATACTAACATTACCAGTTTGCTTACCACTTCTTCATTTGCCTTCTCTTTCTGTAATACAAATGTAAGACGCGAAGTTCAATATTATCACGCACATTAACAGAACATGCAAAACTAACACGGAAAGAAAACGTGAAATGAAATATTTTCTACTAAATTGGAAGTGACCTTTATCTGTGTATTTATTTACTTTATTACAGTTTGTTTCTTGTGAAGAAACTAATCGCAGAGTATCTGTTTGCCAACGATAATTATATAAATTTGAATACAGAACTTAAACGTTATGTGTTTATAAGGGTTCTCTATACTTTTGGTTTGTAAGTGGCGTAATACTATTAATTAATTGTGCAAGAGGTAATAAATCATTCATAATAAACCTCCAACCACCAGTTTGGCTTTGATTGTAGAGAAGATGTCTATAAGCTAGGAAATCATGGTAATGTGGAGAGTTATTACAGGATGGCAAACAAAAAGACATACCTCAAACTTCTTTAACTGAAAGACAAGATGTGAAACAACCGACAAGTTAATGTTGTCACTAAGTTAAAGATACAAATTTAACACAATATGATAAACTAATTACTGCTTAATTGCACCATAGTGATACGATTAATATCATGGGAATTAATCGCTCTTTGTCTTAAAAATGCAAACATTGTCCTGTTTCTTAAATATCCATTCCTCTGTTCATTTCTAACTTAGTCTACAGCTAGCATAATTTGTAGGCAAACATACCAGCTAATATACCAGACATGCAGTGACCGGAAGTGGAAATGAAAAGGCAATGTAACTTTTCCCCAAATAACAGAACCCTTTATTCGTTCCTTCCACTACTGATACATCTGCAAAACACCATTGCCTGTCTATATGGATGAATATTCAGTGCAATACACCGATCTTCTTGGCATAATGTAATTCTAACACTACATTCGTGGTTTCTTTAGTAGAATTGGCCTAATAATAATATATTGATATACTATTTAATAAATTCTAAACACATTTTAAGCGGTTTCATTAATAAATACGACAGAATAGGCAATTATACTTCTTAACATTATCCTGATACATCCAGGTCATTGCTGTTCTGACTAATATATCTTCTGAAAAGCCGTGGCGCAACCACCTCCTCCTCACCCTCTCTTGAAGTAAACGTAATTTCGCCACTCCTGAAAAATATGAGAGTCGTTGAATGGAACAAAGTGTTTTTGGCTTCTACTGTTCACATTATTTTTTGCACTGGATTGAAATATATTTTACTAATATATACTTACAAGCATGTTATATATATTCTCGTTCAGAGGACCATGTGTAGTGTACTGTGTGAATAAACAAATAACAACATTATTAGTACACATTAAATCCCTTGATATGTATGCAATAAGACCTAAGCAACAACTTGATGGGTGTTATTTAAACGAAACCCAGATGAATTTGACTATGTTAGTTCTTCTACTATGTAAAGGTATATTTAAGAATAAGTCTATTTAAAATGATATCTTCATAAAACATATGTTACCAAGTCATACCTCCCACTGTTCAGTATCGTAATTCAAATACAGTTCTCCTGCAGCTTCCAAACCAGTTACCCACTCGACTGAAAGAGACCGTAACAGAGTTTTCTTTAGTCTGTTACCTATGGAAACTTGAAGGTGTAAAACATTTAGTACAAGCCCGTTTTGTCATCTACATCCGGACATTTAATATTTATATAACTTTTGAAGAATATAATTGATTAACCTAGTAATTCCCGATTTAACAGATGAATTGTGCGATCTGTATTTGTAGCAAAGTAATGATTTTCTTGACATTCCATAAGTAGCCTGAAATGTATACTACTGGCTTCCTGTTAACAACTCATTTTGCTAAAAACTCCCTTTCATATGGAACTGTGAGGACATCAACTGTCCGTTTACTGCATCTATGCTAACAATAGGAAGAAAAGAGGCCGATGGTAAATACATTGATTATTGGATAACGTATTTTATAAATCTGTAAATGATCTGATATCCATCCGAATTGCTATTCTATAAAGTTTTTAACTAGGTTTTCCCACTTTGACCTTCTCAAAGCACAAACAACTTTCTTCAGATATGTTGACCGTTCGTATTCCCTTTCATGAGATATCGCACATGTACGCTAACTTACTACCTATCTTCCACCCAGGACTAGATGAAAATCCAACCATATCTATATAGTTCTACTGGAGCTTGAAATAAACATAATTATTCAAACCATAACTAGATGCTGAAACATTATACGACGAGAATATCAATTGAACAATAATTAAAGCAATTTACCTGTTGACTCCCCTTATGGACTATACAATGGACTGGTACTGTGTTTGTAAAGTTCAGAGGTCAATTGTAATGTCAATAGACTCTTATCAAACTGAGAGTTAACCTCAAATACCCCCCCCCCCCCACAAAAAAAAAAACGAAAATAAGATTCTTGACTTAATTTCACTCCAACTCTCCCCCGCGCCAATAAAAAGAAAAAGAAAAAAGAAAATTCTTGTATTCATTACGTTAGATCAACCACCACTTATCAATTTTATCCAAACTGTACTTATTAACGTATTGTGTTTAAACATTCAAAAGCGTTCACCTTCGTGTACTTCACTTCACTTGTGAAGAAAATAATTTTCTTCTGCTTACTAAGGTGGATCAACACCCCAAGTATGACATTAAACCATCATATTCTTTTACACTTGCGGTGTTAAGCTAAGCCGTCACGCACATACCCACACCCCATGAACATACTTAAATGAACGCATAATTACCATCGCATAAATCTATTTGGCTTCGATAAGAAATGCGCTATATATGTAACTGAAATTAGGCACGACGAAAGCAAATATGAGCTCATTAGGTAAAAATGTAGCTTTAGGGTTGTAGATAAAGACGTGAAGAAATCTCCTTTTTTCGTGTTTTACTAATTTTTCTCAAACCAGTTGAACAAAGGATAATCATAAACGCATAAGTCATTGCTCTTAATCGTGCAGATGCAATTATTTACATAACTTCATTTCACCTCATCAACATTTACCTGTAAATATTAATTTATTTGTAAGAGTAATTTGTTAAACTGCATTCTTACCACGTGGCTTATGGTGTAATATGCTCAACATGTTCTCAAGTTCGAAGGGCAGCAGACTTCTTTCAATCCTTTGAGAAGAAATTGTAGTAATTTGTAACTTTATTGCCATTAGATACACTAAAATGTGTGCATTATTATACTCTTATTGTTAAGTCCCCAAATGCGAGTTCAATTATTTTTACTGATTTTTTTTTCTGATGCAGCCTGCTCAAACAAAGGAGCATACAAACGAATTTCTAAGGTATAGTAGGTATATTCTGCACGTGATAGTATGTGTAAGTAAGAACGAGATGATTCGACATATTGCTAAAACGTCTTCACATATAGTTATACTCTAACAGTAATAATTCCAACAAATAGGTAAAATGAATAAATGTAATTCTTTCTCAGACAATATGAAATAATAGTCGAATGTTCAAAATAACAACGCTTACCTGATCTCGGTCGGTGGACTTCTGTGACAAGCATATTGCAGGATACTAATCAATTTGGTTAAGTCCCATTGTTGCCATTTTTCGTTTCCAAAGTCCAATCTGTTCAAATTGTTAAGCCGAGGTAAAGCTGCTCCAGAGCTTAGATTAATAGCTCCACCATTATCTTCAACCGACGTAAAGCTGTCTCGCAATATAATCCTTTGGATGTCAACCTATACAAGAAATTAACTACATAATATAAGTTTGAGCAAACATGAATGAGGAAACCCAAATCATTATCAACATTATTTAGATCATTGAATAACTAGGAGAGATCACAAAGAAATTCAAAGATTGGTCAACACTAATCAGTTAACAATTGATATAGCAACATATGGTGTGTCTGTCATATCGTGTAAAATAAATCCTAACTTGAAAATATAAAAGTGAAACATGACAGTTGTCTCAAATTAGCTTAGTTACTTTATATTGATAATATTGATATGACGATGCTTGTTGTGTGTTTTTGTTTGTTTCAGCTTCCTGATTCTTTTTAATTAAGTAATGCCTGTAGGTTTAAGCTGAAATAGGTAGGTCCTTAACATGATGTGGATCGGGAAGCAAACTGCTAATTGGCAATGGAGATGAACAGCAGCCAAAGGAAATTGGTTCATCTTTGTACCAACAAAGAAAAGTTTTCTTTAATTTGATAAATAGTAATTTTAAACATATTTATGTAATATTCATATCTTAATCGCCGTAACTTGAAGCATTTAAAGGTTACAAATTAGTATTCAAAAATACGCAACAAATTTATATATTTCATGATAGTTATTCAACATCACGTGTGTGATTACGAAGTCCATTTTTTTACCCAATTATTAATCATATCTTTATTACAAAGTGTTAATCCACTCTGCAGTTTTCTTCAGTAGAGTTTGAGATTTCTAAAATGAAGTGGACACTAAATGCTGGCAATTTTGTTTTAACATTTCACATATCATTCGCTTCAACAGAAACAAGCATTAAGAGAAGTAAACCAGACGTTTAACTTACTTTAAAAACTACGTGAAGTCGCTGTTTGAATCATTGTTCAATGTGTCGAAACATCATGAATTAAGACATGACTCAACGGTTAACATATTGGGCAAGCTCTCGTTAAATGTATATATGAACCTAGTGGATACTATGGCTAATGTTTTATTTTGAAAGTTAAAACAAAATATAATGAACTAACGAGGTAGCTATCTATGAATCGGTCACCTTTTTTTCTCAATGCCTCATATTTTCAGATTCTTCCACTGTAATTGTTTGACAAAAGAACATCAAGCTTAGGTACATCATGTCTGTATTTCTTTTACACACTGAATTGAAAGTAAAGTAATATTATAAATTCTTGTAAAAAGTTTTTCACCTGTCTTTTAGATGCTTCCTTCAACCTCTTCACTATCCCATCGTGTACATCTCGAGTTTGGTCTTTCGAAATTATAACTTTCTCACAAAAAGCTTTAAAATGAAAGAGCAAGATCAATGTTATGGTTAGCAGCCGTATACTCGTATGTCTAATTCATTATCAAAATAAATAAGTGAATAATCCATGAAATAATGAACTAGATATTGGTAGCTTAGATACCTTTTAATTCCTTTTCTGTCACCTTTATCGTACGTTTGAGTAGTAGCTGTTGTGTTGCTGTTGTGGTACTCTGTCGATCTTTGGAATTATTCTCTGTTGCGGATAAGATATAAACTGAATTACTCATCTGAGTATTGCAAGCTGTAGTTCTAACAGCAAAAATAAAAATATTAATAATTAAAGACACAAGCTTCAAACGGCACATCAGACAGATTGTATACGTTAGGTAAGATAATAACTTGACGCCTGTGATCTGTGAGTCACTCGTTTACAAGGGACATGCATTAACAACTTGAACTCTGATCTAAAGAAATAACCCGCACCATTCTTGATTAGAATGTAATGTTGCATAACTATACAAAGTGATCATCTCATTGTCATAGTGCTGAAAATAAGAATGCAGTCAGAGCGTGACATTGGCTGAGTGGGCGTGACTAAAATATTTTTAGAAAGAAAAGATCTTTAATTGCCTATTTTATATCAGGATGATCATGTATGTTAATATTCGAATACCACTTTTTAATCTATTTAATGTTTAAATCTGTAATATATATGTAATCTGTTTAATCTGTTAAATAATCTATTTAATCTACTTTATCTTTTTAATATATTTCATCTATTTAATCTTGTTAATCTGATTAATCTGTTAATTTATTTCATTTGCTTAATATGTTTAATCTGTTTAACCTGTTTAACCTTGTTCATCTATTCATCTATTTTAAATATTTCATCTACTTTATTTATTTCATCTACTTATCTATTTTATCTATTTAATCTGTTTAATTTGATTAATCTGTTTAATCTATGTGATCTGTCTAATCTGATTAATATGTTTAATATGTTGAAACTGTTTCATCTATTTCACCTGTTTCATCTGTTTAATCTCATTAGTCTGTTTAATCAATTTCATCTATTTCATTCTAATCTGTTTTATCTGTTTCATCTGTTTACATCTTAATAACGTACATCGTTGGCTATTGTCTGACTTTGGACGGTGTGTTTCAAAGAATAAGTTATGATGACAAGTTGGCTGGTCAATAGCTTGAACAAATCCATGATATGCACAAAAGTCTAATTACTTTCTATTATCAAGTTATATTCATTAAATGGTTTCAATCTTATTAAAATTTCTTAGCCTTTCCTTATTTTCTCCCTAGACTACTTGCGAGAAGTGAATTCACCCGATTGTAACAAGAATTAATGCACTTGTAATTTACATAAGAGAATTGCTATAACTGATATATTGCAATATATTGTAGTGAAGTGTAGAGTGTGACGAACACGTTTAATCAGTATAAATTGGTTAGAGTATTCACATTTTGATCAGAACAATATCAAACTAATTTGAATTATGTTGTTCTTGTAACAGTTTGCTTTCATCAAGATCTCTTAACACATTCTGCGTCCGTTTGGCTTACATCATTACATTTACGTGGTTTTAGTCTAATTGTGGTTTATTGTCACCAAGGTTACATCGCAAACTGCTTTAATTTGTAGTGAAACATTGAAATATAGTACTCCGTTCCAAAAACAGTTAACTGAACACGACATGCACTAGAAAGTAGGTACTAACAAAGTGTGTAGGTAGGATTCCACACAGATGGTAGAACTGGTATCTCAGGAAAGCATTTCAAGAATTCTATACCAGGGAGGGTGGAGAAGTCATAAGGAGCATCTGGGTGAGGTTTAACCAAAAGTGCACGGGGGTTGTAATATGTAAGAGATGCCCTATTATTGCTCTTGAAGACTCCCATCCACCCCTCATGCTACAAGTAGGATTTAACAAAATGTCATATCAATAATGGGAACATGGACCAGTAATTGGTGGAGCTATAGGAGAAGCTGAAACAGATATTCAGGAGTCACAGTTTGCAACGGTTCCGAAGTACTTTAAGTATAAATCCATTAAGCAGAGATTCATAATAGGGGGATATGATTTCACCATCTAGATTATTCTAAGTCAGCGTCGATAACAGTCTGATTGCAAAAAGAAACCTAAACGAATCAATTAAACATAAGTCTATTAGATACTTCAGAGTAAGATTGATATTTTTGATTAATAAATAAAGTACCTTTAAGTCGGCGGCGGCGAAACACGATCAGAAATACGACGATGCAACTCGTCAACACAAATAACACAACAACAACAACAATCCAACCGGGTCGTCGTTCCTCCTCTGAAATACCAAGAGAAATGGTCAAAATATGGACATCAACATTTCCAGATACAAGTTGACATCATTTCCAGATAACGAATCAACACAGATATGATAAGTAGCTTCATAGTAGTCCAAACATGCATGTGAATGATATTCAACGGTATGTCAAATTTTGTATCAAGAACTACACAGCTCATAACAAATAAAAGGACATTACTTACACGTTGATATTTTTAAAAACACTGTCCCTTCTTTTTCCACGCTTCTCCTTCAATTTCACATCAAAACAACAAAAGCATTCGATCAGTTAAGGTTTACCACGTCAACTGGCATACCACATATAATTTAACCCGCACATAGAATAGTTATGGATAAGTTCTTGCATTAAATGTAGTTCTTACCCTGAAAAGTTACATCAGTTGATGTAAATTTCGTTGTAACACCTTCAGTGCTATAAACACATGTGTACGTGCCCAGGTTAGGATTTCCAGCCGTGTTTATAACAAGAGAGCTATTTTGCAATGTGAATCCATCAGGCATTATAACTTCACTCATACTTTCAGTTCCAAATGCAATTATTTCTTCCGTTTGACCTACTTTTTTCCATACAAAGAATGACACATCTTCCCCGCAGTTCATAAACACTCTTTCATTAGGTGTTACAAGCAGAGGTTCGATAGATGCTTCCAGTGTCCCGATTTCAACCAGTATCGCAGATTCACTGATACCTACTTCAGACACATTGCTTCTCGCTGCGCAGACGAATAAACGTAACGAGAGAGAGGGTTTTAACGAAATATCCACAACAGCATGGTAAGATTGTAATTCATTGACACTGGTTGTTACAGCTTTCGACTGAGAAGAGATCAGTCCATCCCCGGTGTTAGTTCTTAACTTCCATGACAAATCATCTAATACTTCACCTACTCGTAAAACATTACAACTTAAACTGGAAGCAGCGTTTAATTTTAAAAAGCATAATGATTTGTGGTAACATCCAGTAGCATCAACGGTTGGGTACGGTTCCTGTGGTTTGTCTGCAAATTGTGAAAAGAAAGACGTATTTAAATAATAGTGTCCAGCCAAAAAGTATTTGGCATGTTTATATGGTCTTTTATTAATTGTGTTGGGTTTACTAAATAAGGGCGCAAGGAAGTCGGTATTCTTTGTGAAATATTTCAATAGGAAATGTAAGCTTTAGCTTGTTTTTCACAAAGATATTATAGTTAGATGATTAACTGAAATAGTATGTTATGGAATGTTATTACCAAATGACATTCAGTTGTCAGGTGGACACTGCATGTTATTTTTACATATTCATTGCTTCATTATAGGGTCTTAATGTGATTTTTTTTTCACCACTGTATTTATTTACAATACCGTAACACATAATACAAAAGAATCAGCAAAAAGACTTACATAAGAAGCTTACATAAAGAAATCATAGAAGTCGTTAAGGTTACACAAATTGTTGTTTTGCTTAGAAATGAAATAGTGCAGGTCAAGTTGAAACCGAAACTTAAAATAAAATTCTTGCACATGTGGGATTTTGTTATCCAACCTACAAGTATAAATGTACTTTTTAGCATGCAAAATTAAAAAGGTCACAGGATTATCTATATCACCAAAATCACCAAAACAAATGTTGGTCAAATTAAAAGAATAATTAGTTTTAATGCAATTTGAATTCACTGCCTCCCAGAAACGCTCAACGTGACTACAATTATAAAACAAATGTATAAGCGTTTCATCGGCATTCTTGCAAAATGAACAAAGTGGAGAATTAACCATTTTCATTTTATAAAGCAAGCTATTTATGCCTAAAATACGACGTAGAAAACGCAATTGTAAATATGATACTTTGGGGTCATTCACAGCCGTATAAGGCAGCCTAAAAATCTTATTCCAAACTATTTTCACTGGAAAATTCATAGCTTGCCACTTCATAATAGACGACGGGGGCGTGCAGAGACCGGTAATTAGCTTATTATAAACATTTTTGGTTATTTTATGTGTGCGCATGCACATATTAAAGTTATTTTCACTCATTGGGAGCAAAACAGAATCATGGTACCCCCTCCAATAACTAGGAATGGCGTGAATAATCCCAAAGTACGAAGTAAAAGGAAAATTTCTAATATATTTTTTCGCTTGAAACGTGTTATATGGAATTACCGAGCCATCATTTTTAATGAAATCTTTCACATTAATTGTTCTGTGATTTAAAAGATTATACTGGAAAATTACTTTATTGTTAACCAATATATGACTGTTGTTTAAAATGATTTCATTACCATAATTACTGTCTGGATGATAAAAATTAAACTCAGCCCAAGCCTCACACACTTCTCTGCAAAAAATATTAGAAATACAAGAAACTGCCTCCTTATTGAAATTACATTTAAAAAGAAAAGCACCACCGAACTGTTTTAGGTATAAATCAAAAAATATTTTCCAGTTTCCTCTCTGAGGGGCTAAATACCGTTTTACCCAGCTACAGTTTAGACTTTTAATAAAAGATTCAATATCTGTCATATCAAAGCCACCATTAACTTTCTTATTAATAAGGGTGCTCCGTTTAATCTTATAAGGTTTATTGTTCCAAATAAAATTATACAAGATTTTATTAACCTCTTTAATGAAACTAAGAGGAGGATTTGGTAGAACACTAAAAAGATAAACAAGTTGCGAAATGGCCAAACTCTTTATTATAGTTATTTTACCAGTTGGTGTTAAGTCACGTTTTGACCACATCCCAAGTAACTGTTTGAGCCATGGATAATTTGGGGAGATAATTGAACGAAAAGAAATCTTCATTCTTTGTAGTAAATGTGACACCAAGATATTTCACGGAACCAAGATTAACATTAAAACCATACTCATGAAAATACCAGGGAACCCTTGACACCAAAGCACCCAATGGAAAAAAGAATGATTTGCTGAAATTAACTTTTAAACCCAAAGCGGCAGAGAAATTATTAAGAATGTTTACAACCTCTACATGAGAAGCGCGTGAACCATCTAAAAATAGAACAGTATCATCGGCATAATGTGAAATTCTTATTTCAGAGTTATTAATAGATATACCCTTGATACGACAGCTTGTTTTAACCATGAATGTGAGAAATTCTGAACATAAGATAAAGAGGTAAGGACTGAGTGGACAACCCTGTCTTACACCTCGAGAAATACTGAAATACTGAGAGAGATGACCATTGTTAATAACACAAGATGTGACGTTTCCATAATAAGTTCTAACCCACCTAATAAAATTTGGACCAAAATTGAAAATTTTTAAACTTTGATAAAGAAACTCCCAGTCCAAACAATCAAAAGCCTTTTCAAAATCTAGAAACAGAAGAGTACCGGAAATATTGTTGGAATTACAATGATCAATGAGGTCTAAAAGTAGTCTAATGTTCTCACCGATGAAACGTCCTTTTAAGAATCCAGTTTGCTCATCACTAATAATGTAATTTAAAACACGCTTAATACGGGTTGCCAAGCATTTGGCTCCAATCTTGTAGTCAGTATTTAAAATTGCTATAGGCCTCCAGTTTTTCAAATACTGTAAATCTTTTGAAGGCTTTGGAATCAAAGAGATTATTGCCCTGCCCTGTTCATCGGCTAAGTGTGTACAACTGAAAGCAAAATTAAGAGAATTAACTACAAAGTTACCTAAAATGTCCCAAAAATGTACATAAAATTCAACTGATAATCCATCAGAACCGGGGGTTTTATTCTTATGCATGGACCCAACAGCCTCTTTACATTCATTGATGGTAAAAAGACCCTCGCACAAATAACTCTGATCATCGGTA
Source organism: Apostichopus japonicus (assembly GCF_037975245.1). Taxonomy (NCBI): domain Eukaryota; kingdom Metazoa; phylum Echinodermata; class Holothuroidea; order Aspidochirotida; family Stichopodidae; genus Apostichopus; species Apostichopus japonicus. The sequence continues at coordinate 5,555,154 of NC_092576.1, read as the reverse complement.
AGACTCTTGTGATTAGTACAAACATCATCAAAAAACGAGACAGGAGAAATATTAGGACACTTAGTATAAAGTTTACGATAAAAACTAACAGCTTCTCTTAAAATATCCTGACAATTTGAAACAATATGACCATCTTCATTGCGAAGCTGTGATATGTTATTATTTACCTTGTTGTAACGTTCAAGATTAAGAAAATACTGTGAATTTTTCTCACCATATTCACACTTAATGTGATGCAGTGTAGTGAGACCGTAAGATATATTTACTTACAATGAAAGTGAGTTCAGTGCTAATGGTATTTCAGTAATGTAGCTTTTTACACTGTTGAACCATTGCAACTCTATTATAGTAGGCTACTAATCACATGAGAATATTTTATCTTGTGTATGGTTCTCACTAGATCTTGTGTATGGAGTCTCACTTTTCTCTTTTTTTTCATCGTTTGTATTATAAACATATAAGTGAGTGAGTAGATGAATAAATGGATAGATTGATGAATGAACAAACCCCCGATTGACTTCTTTTATTGTCAGCTAAAGGAAGGCAATGTCTGAAAAATGATAGGGAGATGTGATAGGAGAATGTGATGATCATCGAGGAATCCTTTAACAAGCTTTTATTCGTGATAAACGTGAACGATTTCTGAGAAGATATCTCTAAATAGTAGGCGTAAAATTGGTCATTGGCTCGTTTGTTCTCTTATTGGAGGATGACTTGAGGTTGAATATTTACATGAGCTAGAGAAATGTACAGAAAAGGGTTCGGAGATCTAACGAACAGGCGCATATAAGAAACTTATTGGAGGGATTTACATGAGTTATGCTTACGACGTGTTTCGTCGGGCTCTATCAAGCGCCAGTCGAAATGTTGAACCTCTTATTGTTTCTTTTTCTGGGGGTTCCACGTTGCATTGTGCTCTACCGCTTCGCTCCAAACTCTGAACTCGGTCCAGTGTTTCGAAAGATATGCATGTTGTTATCAAAGAAATCGACTTACCGTAGACAACTACACAGACATATTCAACGATCGAATCATCTTCTTTATTCGCCAATGTCAATACACCGAAATAAGTATTATGTTGGGTGGAAACTTTGTTGATTACAAGAGATCCATCAAGTTGAACACCGTATTCTCCGGACTTGTATCCGGGTCCAGAAACAATATCTTCTTTGTGGGAAATTAGTTGTCGATATTCGCTAGTCAAATTGGACGAGTTGTACCAAATTGTTCCATATAAACCGCCAGGAAAGTTGCAGGATATCATACCTTTCTTTCCCAATTGCAGATATTGCGGAGTTTGGCACTTATCTGACGAGACAACCGTGCCTGTTATTGAAGAAAAAAGACGTTTACCTTGTTTCATATCAAATGAATGTTGTAGTATAATTATCCCCTTAGACCGTGTTCCATTTTCCAGTCCAAAATGTATAAATTGTTAAGTCTAAGGAACATAGAACCATCATATGAAATTGTAATGAATTTTGCCTTGCATTCAACTTCAATTTAAAAATACCATTCAATTGACATCCTAACCCGAACAGAATAGCATCCTCCATATTGCATTTCCATCAGTTTGCCAGACACATTCACCACATTTACAAAGGTCACCACACCCAACCCTTTCCTGACAATTCGTCCCTCCCAATGCTGGGCGTATGCATGTGATGTGATTGAGTAAGTACTTCTCCAGACATAGGAAGTCTTAATACCGGAATGCAGGTCTTTCATTTCACTTCTTGTATCTTTATGTAAACATTTAACCCTTCCTTCTCCCTTACATATATAACCCACCGCAGTCCCCAGTCTCTTTTTTTCATCGTTTGCATTATAAACATATGAGTGAGTGAGTAGATGAATAAATAGATGGATTGATGAATGAACAAACCCCCGATAGACTTCTTTTATTGTCAGCTAAAGGGAGACAATGTCTGAAACATGATAACGAGATATGATAGGAGAATGTGATGATCATCGAGGAATCCTTTACCAAGCTTTTATTCGTAATAAACGCGAACGATTTCTGAGAAGAAATCTCCAAACAGTAGGCGTAAAATTGGTCATTGGCTCGATTGTTTTCTTATTGGAGGATGAATTGAGGTTGAATATTTACATGAGCTAGAGAAATGTACAGAAAAGGGTTCGGAGATATAACGAACAGGCGCGTATCTAAAACTAATTGGAGGGATTTACCTGAGTTATGCTTATGACGTGTTTCGCTGGGCTATATCAAGCGCCAGTCGAAATGTTGAACCTCCTGTTTTTTTCTTTTTCTGTGGATTCCACGTTGCATTGTGCTCTACCTCTTCGCTCTGAACACGGTCCATTTTTTCGACAGATATGCATGCCGCAATCAAAGAAATCGACTTACCGTAGACAACTACACAGACATATTCAACGATTGGATCATCTTCTCTAGTCGCCAATGTCGATACACCGAAATAAGTATTATGTTTGGTGGAAACGTTGTTGATTATAAGAGATCCATCTGGTTGAACACCGTATTTTCCGGAATCGTATCCGGGTCCAGATACAATACCTCCTCTGAGGGAAATAAATCGTCGATCTTCGCTAGTCAAATTGGACGAGTGGTACCAAAATGTTCCATATAAACCGCCAGGAAAGTTGCAGGATATCATACCTTTCTTTCCCAATTGCAGATATTGCGGAGTCTGGCACTTATCTGACGAGACAACCGTGCCTGCAATCGAAGAAAAAAGACGTTTACCTTGTTTCATATCAAATGAAAGTTGTAGTATATTTTTCTCTCAGACAAAGTTCCATTCTCCAGTCCAAAATGTATAAATTGTTAAGTCTTAGGAACATAGAACCATCATATGAAATTTTTGTCATTTTTGCCGTGCATTCAACTACAGTTTAAAAATACCATTCAATTGATATCCTACCCCAAATAGAATAGCATCCTCCACATTGTATTTCCATTAGTTTGCCAGACACATTCACCACATAGGAAGTCTTAATACAGGAATGCAGGTCTTTCATTTCACGTCTTGTATCTTTATGTTAACACCTTCCTTCTCCCTAACATATATAACCCACCTCAGTCCCCCCCCCCCCCGTCTCCGAGATAAATCCGGTACCCGGTACTGGATCTTACCACTTAAAATGCAAAAAAGGATAGCAGAGATCACAAAAAGGTTTGTTGTAGACATCTGAAAAAAAAACAAGAAAGATATTTAATATGACCAAAATTAGTGATAAATCAAACCCATTTATGTTATACTTGCTATGTAGCGCTACAAAGACATACACCTTAAAAGGACATATTAATGGACATGCAGATACATGTGCAGAAGAGAGACAGGCATTAAAATAAGAGATGCTGGTGGGGGTAGGGGCCTCTTTCGATTTTTGGGCTAGAGGATTGAACCCTTAACTCCATACGTTAGGTCTTAAGGCAATGTAGTGCTTTACAATACTTTTGACTTTTCTTTGAGTGTCTTGTTCCCGGAGGATGGGTCTATTAAAGAAAATTCCCCGCCTAGACATTCCCCCGATGGACTATGAGGTTTGGATGCTACGCTCTCCCACCCCCACCAACCCTCCAGTCTTGTCACACATCAGCGATAGGGACACCGTCGCTTCCCACTTATAGGTCGACCGCTTGTAGTAAGTCACGAGCAAGTTAGCAAGAGAACCTTTCCTTCGATAGAATTTGAAACTTCATATCCTCCATATCACTGTGGTCACTTGTTTTCATATGTTTTTCTTTGGTGCAATTTTTCAATAACCTCCAGTTAATTTACAAGGAAATACAATAAAATCAAATAAGCAGTTGAGCCATCACTCATCAGTTAGGTTATATCCACAAATTAATGCTCATAGAAAATGTGAGTTGCGGATTGCCACTTCTCGACGTAGATCGCCAAAGAAAAGGGTTTAAAAGCAGGAATGTAATTAAGTATGTAATTAAGTAATTAGTGTATAATATTTATCAAGGTTAAATCAATTGTTCTTACATATTGAACAGAACAGTCATGCCAAATGAACTGATTGTTAAAGAAGTTAATAGTTGACCCCTCTCCTAAAATAACATCATCCTTTTTTTTTATTAAAGCACAGTGAAATTAGAATAAAAAATCAGTTGTAATGCTTCGAAATTGTCCTTTTGAAAGTTTGCACAAGAATATGTTGCTGGCCAAGTGGCATTTTCTTATATTTCCTAAGCAATTGAATAATTATATCCCATTATAGGAACCGGTAGAACTTATTCCAAAAACCGTAATGCAAACTGTATGTTGTTTTAACATTGTATTGTGGAGTTCAACTTAAAAACGCCAATATATCCAATTTTTTGTATTCTTTCTTAAAGTGCCATTGTGGGTGATAAGGGTTCTCCTATAGAATTACTTCACAGGTGCGTATCCAGGGGGGCGTTGGGGGCGCGCGCCCCCCGGGTAAGAAAAAGAGGAGAGAAAAAAAAGAGAAGAAAAAAGGAAAAAAGAGGGGAAAAAGAGGAGGAGGAGAGGAAGGAAGGGAAAAGAAAAAGAAGAAAGAGAGAAGAAGGAGAAAAGGAGGGAGTAAAAGAAAAACGCGAAGACACCGGGAAGAGAAAGAGGAACAGTGACATCATTACAGCGCTGAAGGGTAGCCAGTGACGGATCAATGATTTCGTAAAAGTGTGCCTCACCCTACCCCTTACACCGACAACTCCATTTTTTTGACGTTTCCATTTTCCTCTCTCACTAATGATCTATATATATATTATATATGGTCTATCATAACGCGTGTGTAGAATTGTGCTATGAAACCAACTGTGGCTGGTCTCGAACTCGACCGTGTCGTCGGGGAACATGACGCATTTTGGGATGGGGGCGACCGCTACCCCCCATTCAGCATTTTTTTAAATGATATCGCTAAGCGCCTGTTCGAATTTGTAACGCAAACAGCAGATATCACATCATATCAGTGAGCATTAAAATGGCGTTCCAGGATGAAAATCCTCAAAACTGTCCGACTTGCCTGAAAAAATAACCAAAAATTTTCGCGCGCGAAGCGCGCGTTCAACGTGTCGGTGTCAATATCATATAAGCAAGCATCGGTTATTACATCGCATGCCATCATGTACCGTGCGGTCCGTTCAAATTGCGCAGTATACCGCGGGATGCTAACGTAAACAACGACATGTCTCATGTAGATGTATGAAAAGCATGGAGGTCCAATTATTTGTCAAAACTTTCTTTTACATTAGTAATGACGAATTAGGGGCTGCACCCCCGCCGAGCAATGGCGGAGCGTCCATACGGTCAGGGGGGCGGATGCCCCCCTGACGAACTCAAATGGACTGCTGGCGCCTTTTTCTAGATTATTGACTTTTTTATTGCGCTCTAATCTACTTATTGACATTTCTCACATTTTGTTGGTGTAATTTGGCGATGACACCCTATTCTTCGTTTATCTGAAAATTAGCCAGGCCCTGAAAGGGTCATTTCCGGCGATCTAGGGAGTATATTTACTCAAAAATTTTCTGTGCGCTACGCGCCAACCAGTGGTGGCGCTCCGCTTAGATAGTGTGGAAAGCGCCCCTACAGACCATTCTCGCCCCTCCTGACCAATACCCCTAGCTCCGCCACTGCCTCCGCGCCTCCTACGCCTGTGTGTGTAGTGTTCGGTTTCGGGAATATCTGCTATTTTTTCATTTCCTTCAACCAAGTTTTATAATAGCCGTTAAAAGAGGTTTAATATTTCTACACCAATAAATTAACTGTGTCTGAATTTTCGAAAATTTCTGACCAACATTCTGCATCACACTTCCCTCTACTCGTGCAATTTTGACCGGTCTGTTAGGGGTTCAAGGAAGTTTTTCTATATTGGTTGTCCATAGATGAAATTTTGTACAACATTATGGGTATGTTTTCAAGTGAGTTTATTCACGAGAAATGTGAATTTTCAAATTCGGAACAAATTTGGGGCTTAAAACCTTGAAAAGTGGGGCTGACGGGTATTGTGGGCCGCGACGTAGAATCACCTACAAAAGCAAAGACCCACAGGAGATGCGATCAGGTCGAACATGACGTGTGCCGGGTTGACAATCTTCAACAAGGTTATGGATGGAAAAAAAAAACTATTAGGAAATACTTGGTTCTCAGGCAAAAAGTGTACATCTGGTTGGTCATTTCAAGCCCGAGAAGTGCCGTTTCCGGTGATCTGGGGGGTATCAAAACCAGAAATTTTCTTGTACGCTGCGCGCCAACTGATGGTGGCGCTCCGCTTAGATAGTAATTCGCGCCCCCCGGGTTAGAAAATCCTGGATACGCGCCTGCTTCAGGATACTTGAGTGTTTTTAAAGGTCATTGTGACTGATCCAGTAAATATAAACACACGCTCGCAGTGATTTCCTGTGTTATACTTTTAAGTTATGTAACTCCGAAGATGATAGATTGTGTTGCAATCCAGTACGATGAAGGGTTGTAGTAGCAAACTTATCACAAAGATAACAATGCGAGAGCCATGAATATCACTTACCGGTACTTGTAGTGTAAGTATAGAGTTCTTTCTATTAACTAAATTTCAGGTTCTAGTTTTATCCAACTAATTTATGAGATTGTAAAGTTGCTCTGAAGTGCAAAATCTGTCGTATTTGACAACTGTGTATTTAATATGGGTCAGGTTGAAAAAAGCTAATTTTGTATTCTATAAGAGATCTAATATTTGTACAATATATTGAGGAGGTATTGAAAGTGACCGTGAAACATGATATAACATTGAATTACAATAGCAGAGCTAAAAGTATTTGCAATGGCAAAACATTACAGTGAAAATCTCAAACTTTGATTGAGTTTTGGTTGAATTGAGTGATTTACCATTATATCATTAAATACTAGGCAAATAAACTCCAAAAAATATTTGGTGAGGGTCGAGCAACAGCGATCAGTGATTTGACACAGAATGATAGAGAAATGAAACAAGCTTTTTGTCCATACTAAGTCAACGGATATTCATTGATGCCCAACTTACTGAACTAGGTATAGCACCGTGTCTCTTTAACCTTAACCCGCGATATCATTATATTGCAAGGGTCACCATTTACAATGAAACTTGCCCTTCACCAACTTCCTATGTTTATTTTACTTTGGTGACTTTAAAAATGGGCTAACCATTCATAGATATCCCAATAACGTTTCGCTCAGTGATATAATGTTCACTCAATGTAGTGGAATCACGGTATAGGCGAATCCATTTAGCCCGCATTGTAATAGTTATTTATACTAGTGTAGTGGTTGAAGTATATTCAGTTGATTCTGTACATACTTTAGGCATAGGCTAGTTCATATATTAAGTTAAACCTTCTGAAAGAGCCTCGTGAAACGATCGTATGCTGATTGTATGATGCAGAACTTAATGCTGCATTTGGGTTACAAGTATCATGTAACGTTCGTTTATATTTGAGAGGGAACCTTTCACAATGAGATATGTAAATCACCTAGTGCTACACATGCATTCGGGAAATTCCACTTGGTATTGTTAGCACTGCCTCGTGACTGCAGCTATATTGATACTGTTTTGGGTGTTGTTCAGTTCGACGTGATATGCAAAATCTACTACAAAAAAGAACACTGTTGAAAATCAAAATTTCAGCATTGGCCAAATTTTTGGTACCAAACCAGGTCATAAATTAAACTAGCCTCTTCATTTAACAAAACAAAGTACAGTACGTAGCAGAAGCAATATGACTAGGCTATGAGGAATTGCATATGAAATTCATGATAATACACGGTGGCATAGCTACTGTACATATTTGCACATTATGAGTCATAAAAATGTAATAAACATACCATATCAAAACTGCACAAGGTTTACCAAATTACAGCGTAGTACACAACGGACCTTTGATCCAGTTGTAGAAAGGAACCTTCACTCGGTTAATCTAGCAGAGTAAACAAACTTACTTGGACTTCCCAACAACAAACTACAACGTACGTCCATGTAAAAACGAAACTTACAGCTATTGCCTACTGACATTAACCTACAATTTACTATCTATCACCAAAATAAAAAACAAACAAATAGTAACATCAATTCCATACCTTCAAAAATCCCATTCTATTGTACACTCGGCTTCGTTACTAAGCTTTGTGTACTAGGTTTAGATAGTATCGCCCAAACTACAACCAGTGCGTTTCCATAACAACTCCCTGCTACAACTAGAATTACGAATGTAACAACGTAATATCCATAGTGCAAGAAAATCAACACAACGATACGCGTCGCGTTTCAGAGATCATTCGTAGGGAACGCCATAATAACCTACGTATGGAACGCCGTAATAACATACGTATGGAGGGCCGTAATAACATATGTTATTACGGCATTCCATATACGAATGATCTCTGAAACGCGACGCGTATCGTTGTGTTGATATAGGGTGTTCTACTTCCGTAAACAGGATGTGATGCAAGGAGGTTCTACAAGGAACCTCCTTGCTACAACCTTAATTTGAACAGGTCTTGCTACTACTCGTAAGTGACAATGCTACTCTTGAAAGTTGGCTCTACTACTATTCTAAACAGGCGACGCTCCTACAACTTCAGGCGGCGACGGTACCGTAAATTTTTGGCGCTCCTACTACCCTAAACGGAAGGTGCTTCTATCCCAAATTTGGAGTCGCTACTACCCAAAACAAGAGTTGCTACTAAGCTGTAACTACGACAAGATTCCAAAACAAGTCTCCTTACATGCTTCATTATTCCCTTTAGGGATATGTGTTCTAATGGTTTAGCTGAATTAAATGTTAAATGTTGCCGCACTTATATGGCTCTGATTGGTAAATATCATTGCTAAACCTTTTGTCAAGCTTTGGCAAACTTTAGTGCATTGATCATTAATCTGACTTTCGGTTATTTGTGTATGTGGTTTGATTTCTTAACAACGGGTCTGCTGGGTGGGTGACCTTCTGCTGAGGTCACTCAATTAGCAATTTTCCTCATCAAGATCTACTCTAGAGAACTGCCATATGGGGTAGTTGTGACAAACTGCTTTCGTGGAAATATTCGATAAAATGAAGTGGTAATATATGAGCATGGTTTGGGTAATGTAGCGAGAAGTTATAGCCCCTTTAGGTATGTGCTTACGTTTTTCTTGGTCTTTAATGTAACTACTTACTTCCTGTTCCCAGTATATTCACCCAAACCCACATCAAAGTCGTACGCCCCACGTTGGGCGCCATGTTATGTTAGGGTTCTCCGGCTCAGTTAGTACAGGGCTCAATTATTAAATAGGTAGAACAGCAGATAACGATAAACACCATATATATAATTTTAGAATATAAACTTTATTTTTCCACCCCCCCCCCAAAAAAACAGCATTTAATTAAGTCATAACTTCCTGAGAAGGGATGAGAAACTCTCTGTGACATGTGGAATATTTACTTGTAATTAATAAGGCACATAGAAGAGGGCTATGACTAACCGCATCTGTATACACATGAGATGCAATAGGTTGTCATCTGTGGTCAAGCATGATGATTTTACGGAATTAAGACAAAGGACGACTATAAAATGGATAAGGGATGAATAAACTCGGGAACAGGAAGTAAAGCAGTTACTCTTAAGACAAAGAGACAAGAAGTATAAGCTCTCTATAGTTTGCATTAGTTTTTATTTGGTTTCAAGTTACATGCAGCTTTTATTAAGCGTTTATCATTTTCTTCTTTGTTAACCCCCCCCCCTCCCTCAGCCAATGATTGTACGCAGAATTTTACCCTGTTTTGTTTACTAGGGCCAGCTAGATTGATATGAGCCGCACATGTGTTTTGGTGTTTAGCGCCCTCATATTTTGCTTCCCGATAACATCAATTGTGGAGGTTGACGGTGTAGCCAAGTCTCGTAAATAATATACCATAGTTAACTGTATCGGTGTGTAACGTCGGCCTAGTCTACCTGGTCAATATACAACATATCGTTAGGCTTCGCCGAGTAACACTGAACAGTATGTGTATTGTACAAGTGCGAAACGTGCACAATCGCAGCTCCGCAACCCTTAAATTTTCTCTTGAACTCGTCCAAATATATACATAATTGCAAAATAAAAATCAACATGAAAGAAGAAATAGATAACTTCCCCAAACATATAACAACCCCACTCCCCTCAATAAAATGATTATGCTTTTAAACAACATATATTTCACTTAAAAATAATGGACATGCTGTTTCTATTTTTTTACAATGTGAATGCTTTACTAAAGAATATTGAAGTTCAAATAGAACAAGACACCATCATAGATGTAGGCATATAAACGTATTGCAGCATTTTTAACAGTCTGTCACAGTACATTGTTGTCTACTTACAAGTAGTTTTTTGGGGGGCTATCATACTAAATTGTTTTCATTTGTAAATAAATCTCTATTTTATAACTCTCAGATGCCTTCGGTGATGTATGATGACTAACATGTGCATACTTTAAGTTTGTCAAGAAATACAATTTATCACTTCATAACCTCAACAAAAATCATCCATAACGGTACTGTTGCCATGGCTTCGAGAGTTAGGGAATGTGGCATATTTGCAAAAGTACCTAAAATGACCGAACTGGTTGAGGTCGAAGCTTGCCCCCCCCCCCCTCCTCACACTCGAACTCTTTGCTCCCGCTGCCCACTCATCCCCCAGATGAACAAATGTGGTTACGCCACTGCCAAAAGGGTAGCAGCAACACATACTGTACAAACGTACACACAGTAAAACTGACTATGAAGGTGTTATTTATAAAATGCACTTATTTGTCAAGTAATTGACAAAATACCACTGAAAAGGTTGTGGTAAGACGTTTTTCATGTACGTTAGCCAAAAGAGGTTAACAAATACAACAGAGATTAGTAGCGTCAATGCGACCTAGCCAACATATCCATACACAGGTATGGAATTATAGGGTTAATAGTAACATTGAGGATTTACTTACCTGGTGTTTGTGGCCTTTGAGGTGTGTTCCTCGGCAGTTCGTTACGTCTGCTAGATGAGGAGATTCCTGTAAAACTAGGAAGTCTTAATTAATCTGTAGCGTTCTCATCATTCCTCTGCTCAGGCTAACCAATCGCAGTCATCAAGTTATAGTATAAAATTTATGTAGAAATTATTTTTAAATACATACATTTTACGTAGTATTCCTTGCTCTTTGGAAAGTTTCTTATCAAGTCCAATTTGAAATAGAGAACTCTCTGTCAAAAGTTACAAAACAGTGACAAAGCCTATAAATATAATATATTTTGTATGGCTAGTTTCAATTTCCAGTTCACAACCATCAATCAGCGAGAGCGCCGAGCTGTTAGACGCTCTAAGAGCAGCTCTTTCTTGTTGCTGTAACATGGATTACACTTTTTGTACTGCGGTAGAAGTCTATTAGTGTCCTCTTTAACCCTAGCCAATCCCTTTTCCACTTATGTTATGAATACCTGAATTAAAGAATAATGTGTTAATGTGCAAAGAGGTAGAGGAGATTATTTTTTACCTGTTCTGCTTGGAATATCATCGGAGTGTATGAACTTAAATACAACTAAGTCGAAGGCTCTCAGAACCATGTCCAGCCTGTCACAATTGCTAATAATAGTATGATGATGTATTGCTATATAAGATTTACTTAAAATTTATAATATGTTTATTTTACAGAAGATCATACATGGACTATATTTCAAGTATTAAATCTAATGTTGCAATGGTGCTGGGATTTCATCCTCTCCCCGTAATCTTTAATTTTCAGCCTTGTTCTGTTTCTGAAATTTCTCATAATTGTTTAGAATACTGCAGTTCCTTCCCTTAACATAACAAATTGGTTATTTACTGTCGTTCTTTTCGATCGATAGAATCATTAGCAACGAATCCCGCGATGATTTAGGAGTAGTTTAAGGCCGTCTTGAAAAATTCAATTGGTTTCCCTTTTTTCAATGCAATGTACATGCGAAACGTTTTTTCCAAGCTCGCATAATATTTCCGTGATTTATTAGCACTATAAATACATACATATTTACATATATACGTATATATATATGTATATATATATATATATATATATATATATATATATATATATACATATATATATATATATATATATACATTATATATATATATATATACATTATATATATATATGTATATATATATATATATATATATATATATATATATATATATATATATATATATTGTTATGATGCAGCATGTTACTTTAAAGGTTAACTACGCGCTAATTGATGTTATGCAATTCTTAAATGGTGTATTATTATGCTAATTTGTAAACGTAGAGCACAATCAGTGCAGTTCTAAGCTACGGTCGAGTAACCTCACCGAATGTCATATTAGTTTTCAAGGAGTGGCTCGCTCTCTTCTCCCAGTGGCACCAACCTGTACGTCACGCCACGTAAAACAACGATGTCTGCATAGCCCTTACAAAACCTACCTTTTCCGTTCCGGCCTTTCTTCACCATGCCAACCACGCTGTGTGTGACTTACTCTTAACTCTCTTTTGGATACCATTCTTCTGAACTTATTATTTACCTTAGCTGGTCCTGTTCTCTATACCGGAGCCGTTATTTATGCGAAAAGCGCCTTCCGGAAGCTTCCAGACACACCCGCACTACGGTTACAGACTACCCTGGGATTTGACACCCCGATGGAGAGCGCAGCGGTAGCCGAGGTACCTTGCGTGCGCGCTAAGTTAACTTTAAGTATTAAGGTATGTAAAGTATTTATGCTAAGTTATATATTTTTGTTACCAAGAGACACGCATTAGATTCTTTTAAAACAAAACCTCTCTCTCCACCCACCTCCACCTCTCTCTCTCTCTCTCTATATATATATATATATATATATATATATAAATATATAGTGGAAAGTGGAACGCAGCTACATAATGAATAACGACAAGGTGCAACACTTTTTCTGAATATAGAGGATGAAACTTTAATGGCGTCGAAAATATGAGGCGCAATAATTGATTAAGATTAAATTTGTCTCAATGTTGTGTTTGAACACAATTTATTAAATTGTTAAAAAGTTAACACGACTTTTAATCAATTATGTTTGAAGTTTAATGCTAGTTCACATCAAGCTATATCATGCATACAATTTAATTTGTGGGGTTTCTAAAACTTTAAAAGGTATGGACTAAGATTATGCGTCCTACATATTCCATTTAAAATAAGCGGCACGATAAACAAAACTGTTACTATCACACGAAACCCTTTGGTAACAAATTCCTGTACTTGCACTCTTGAAATAAGTATTGGCTGCTAGGAAAATTAAGACAAACATCACATTCGATCCATTACACTTGTACCAGCCTAAATCGTCCTGATTAAATGTTCTAAAGTTATTCTTATAAGTAGGTTGTAGATGTTCCTTTAAATATTTTAGCCTTCTGTAAATCGTAGAGATGGAATTCTGGAGGTATTTAGCCTCAAAAATGGGGAGCTATGCATCAGTTGGATGTTCTTGCGGATAATCTTATTCCAGTGATATAACTTACTGGTAGGGGTTATTTATGTTGAATTTGTAATTTCTTGCCAGGTGTTTTCTATTTTTTAAATGTGCCATTTGAACTGATATGAACACCGAATCATAACCTCTACTGAAGAAATACGTTTTGTATTTTGTTAGACGGTTATTGATTAATTATGTTATCGGCAATTATTGCTTTCACTTGTTATAACTGGGGTGGGAGGGGGGGGGGGGCTGGTGAGTGAAGGGAAAGGAAGGAGAGGAAGGGGTGGTTCCGTTGTTTCTTGGGTCTCTTTTCTAAATGTAAAGTTCTGTATTTTTTTCAGGGAGTGTCACTACCCGACCAGCGCTATAGGTTTTTTTAGTACACTTCCTTTCACAAGTTTTGTTTCCTATCTCCTTCTATTTTATATGTCATACTTATCATGTGATAAAACAGAAATTACTGAAAAAAGAAGGAAAATGTAAGCTCGTTTTTAATTCAGCCATCGTTGTTTATCATCTTCTGTACGATACGAAAACAAAGAATATAAACAATTTTACAAAAGAATGATCCATCAATCCATCTGTAGATTATGGTGATATTGTCTTTACAAGGTTTTCAAACTTTGACCTCTTTTAGCCTCAAATGACTTTTCACCCTTACTAAGGGTAATCTATATTACATATCTAACGTTCCTACTAATTATGTTCCAGTTTTTCCGCATCTTGTACTCACTATAGGGAATCAACGTCCTAGGCCTACCGAGTATGATATTTAATCAAGCTCTTTCTCCCTCACATGCTATCATAATCGCAAATATTCCTTTTGCTTCCGGTGAAGAATCAAATCAGAGAGCAGGTTGGATTAGTGAATTCCTGCCGTGTTTCGTTTGAGAACTTTATGCAATTACAGCAGTGCACACCGTATCGTAAATGTTTGCCATTATTGATTTCGAATGATCAGCAAGGTTCTTGCATTAATGCAAACCTGCCTATCAAATACAAATCTTGCATTTTGCAGTTTTATATAAATGTCTCAAAAGGACTTCAGTTTTACCGATATTAATATCAACAAATAACCTTTGATCTCTACCAATTTCAAAATAATTCTTGTGCTCACGATTGAGAATTTACAAATCAGAGTATGATGTTTTGAATTATCATATCATGACTATAAAGATTTCAGACTTTGATCACTGTTGACCTCAAGTGAGATATGACCTCCATTTACTTTACTGAGATCTACATATCAAAATAAATCAACCGTGCATGTGACTTACAGTGTAAACAAGGCTTTGGATTTGACCTACGTCGGCCTCGAATAAACTCTGACCTCCACTAATTTTAACAGAGCTCTTGTACTGACCAATGGGGTACTAACATACCAGATATGAACTTAAAGCAGTGTGTATATTTTGATCGAGTCATTTTGTTAATAAAATTTACAGACTTTGATCTTGTTGCCTTTAATGGCCTTTGACGACTGACATTTTCGATAGGGCCGTTTTACCCACGAAGCCTTATTTACATACCAAGTACGAAATTCAAGCAAAACGTGTTGTTTACTAATCGTATTTACAATCTATTCAGACTCTGACCTATGTCGACCTCAAATGAAAATTGACCTCCACCAATTCAATTGTACTCATCAATGTATGACTTACATACAAGGATGAACTTCAAGCAAGACGTTCATTTTTACACTGGGTGTTTACACTTGGGACGTCAAATGACCTTTGCCTTCACAGAGAATATGCTTCGTTTAGACGTTTACTCAAACAAGAATGCAAAAATGCGTTGAGCTTTCGATGCTTAATAAGCTGCATCTTTGGAGAATGTTATACCTGGAACCTTCCTTCTAAAGATATAAAATATTTACAAAACCTCTGATTCCTACTCGAAGTTAATGACAAACCAGAAGCCAGTTGGCTTTTTTAACGTGTTTACAAAGTTTTCAGACTTTGTCTTTAATGTGGTTGGCAAATTACCTTTGAACTCAACCAATTTCAAAAGGGTTATTATACTGACCACGTTGGATTTACAAGCCAAGAGTGAAGTTCAACAAAGATGTATCTTTTGAGTTATATTGTTGACAAAGGTTTCGACTTTGACCTCTGTTGATCTCAAATGACCCTGATTTCATATGCTGCATCTTTGGGGAATATTATACCTGGAACCTGCCTTCTAAAGATATAATATATTTACAATACCTCTGATTCCTACTCGAAATTAATGACAAACCAGAAGCCAGTTGGCTTTTTTAACGTGTTTACAAGGTTTTCAGACTTTGTCTTTAATATTGTTCGCAAATGACCTTTGACATTTAACCAATTTCAATAGGATTATTATACTGAACAAGTTGGATCTACATACCAAGAGTGATGTTCAACAAAGATGTATCTTTTGAGTTATCGTGTTTACAAAGTTGACAGACTTTGACCTCTGTTGACCCAAAATGACCATTGAACTTGTACTCATCATGTTGGATCTACCTCATATAACCGTTGACCTTCAGACAAAAAAATTCAGAAAAATAGGTTTTGTAAACTTGATATGACAGGTCCACATAACAAGTATGGTGTTAATCCACCATGAACTTATTGAGTCACCGTGTTTCGAATGAGGTGTAACACACACTCTGTCACCATCGTGTAGATTCACATAGGTCCAAAGACCAAGATTTTATTTCAAACTGTGACCATTGGTGACCCAAAATAACACATTACCTCCTTAGAAAATAATAGGCACTTTCTACTCAAGGTGATACATCCACATGCAAAGTATGAGATCTGTTGAAGATTCCCCTCTTGAGATATTGTGTTTATTATGATTACACATTTTGATCTCCAGTGACCTCAAATGACCTTTAACGTTCTCAAAAACAATAGCCTCTTTGTACTCAGTATGTGGTATTAAATTTATCGAAGATTCCCTGTATGTTAACGAGCAAAGCTGCATTCTTCCTTATCTTTCTTAGTCCTATCTGTTAAAACGAGGGATGATTCAGTTGCATCATACGGACGTCTTCCACCTGCCTTCAAATTTCAAACTTTCACATCGGATGGCGATTGCTTATGATCCGAGTCTTCCAAAAGCTTTGCTCTAATTAATTGAAATATACAAATATATGTTAATAAATCAAGCATAATAGGTACATGTTTCCATACTCATTAAATCATTGTATCCTATCTCAGTATATTAGTAATAAATCTACACATTGTACATTAGCTTAGTGAATGTGAACAAATGACGGTAAAGGACGACATGTGTAGTGCAGTTTACTGATTGTACACAAATGATGACATTTGTACTGTACCTTAGGGCTTGTGCACAAATGACGACATTAGTTCGGAAGCTTATTGATTGTACAGAAATGATGACATAAGAACTGTAGTAGTTGTTTACAACACATGATATATTATTCTGTTACCTATGAATCTAGAACACAGTTAATCAGTTCAGATAAGGAATCGCAGTATTAAGACTTACCCTTCCATTTGGTCGGTCTGAAAGCAACAAATGGGTAAGAATATTATCACATACAACATTAACATATGAAATCTGATCAACAAGAAGAAAAGACAGTAACCATGTATTATGTAGCAAACACAAGGTTAAAAAATTGAAACTGTGAATAGTGATCTGATTCCAGTTATTATACTATTCAGATGTTTACATCATTCACTTTGCATTCAAACTACACCTATACAGTGACTTTCAAAATAATTAAGCTTAAAGATCTTTCATTTTAACATTGTTGCGATTGCATGACTTCATAAACAATGTGCTACCATGTTATCACAAGAAATTCACCATGGCAACCACACTATCTTGTTGTGAATACAGTTAAGTCATAACCGCTGTGGCGGAACCAAGGTGCGGGAGGACAAAAGGTTTGGTAGGGCAATGAGGTCATCCCCAGTCATGTTATACCCTTGGTCCCCCAGTCGGCTTCTTCTCCCTTCGTGTGTATGTGTATATTTTATTAGTGTCCATTGTTAGAGTCCATTGTGGTAACAAATTAATTTGTTGAAATTTGTACAGGTGATGTTTAAGGAACCATGTGACACATAGCCAATAACCAGTTAAAATGCATAAAATATTTTCTTTCTCGTACACGGCAGTCCAAGTACGGTGTATGCCATCTTAAAATGGGGGACTTTGACTATCAGGTTGATCGAACTTTGTCCTCTGTGACGTCTAAGGAAAACTCAACAGCAACGGGCAGTGAGGTACGTAGGGAGCTATCAAAAGGATGGGGAGTGGGATGGGAGGGAAAAATAATAACCGGTGGTCAGTTTGGGGATCTTTGCTAGACGAATTTTACTTTTTTATTCTTCATTGGGCTACTGCAGATGGTAAACTTCAACATTTTATCTCGATATTTTGACTGCTTCACCAACTAAACCTCGCTTTTGTTTATATCAATTTCACTTTCTTCCCGATGTTGTTATACCTTTATTTATACTTCCTATCTCAAAATGTCGATCGTTTCGACCTTTGTTACCTCTTTGCTTAATTATTTCTATAGAATAAGAAAATATGTCGAAAGTGTTCGTAACAAAAATTCTACTATTTTATTTTCTTTATTCTTTTTTCTCTTAATTTTGACTTTTTTCCCTTGCAAATTTCGACTACTATACCTCAAACTTTTAACCATTTCCTCAAACTGACGACATTTAATCTCAAAACTTCATAGATAGAAGATTATATTTGCTCTATGTTTTGGTTTGTCAAATACAGGTTTTAGTACAGACCAAAAAGTGGGGTGGAGAATTAAGCCCACGACCAAACCACCCCACCAGGCCCTGCCGTCTTTGGGGTCATCATGGTAAATAGTTGTCCTAACATAATGAGATTTTGGGGAAAGAAAAAGAGGGAGAGCGTAAAGCGTGTATTCATTAATACACTAAAACCCCATATTTTGTGCCACCCAAATATTATGGGTAAAACACATACAAATCCTTACATTTTACTCGTAAGTACAATGTTTTCTTTAATATTTTACCAAATTTACAACAATATCTATATAATCCTTTCCTGCTCGTAGAATAATTTTATAAAATAATCTGATGAAAAGTATACAGGCATTATTTCCACTTATAATAGGTTACTTAATTTACCAGTTAACTTACCACTTCTTCCTTTGCCCTCTCTTTCTGTAATACAAGTGTAAGACATGAAGTTCAATATTATCACGCACATAAACAGAATATGCAAAACTAACAGGGAAAGAAAACGTGAATGAAATGTTTTTTTCCTAAAATTGGAAATGACCTTAATCAGTGTATTTATTTACTTTATTACATTTTGTTTCTTGTGAAGAAACTAATTGCAGAGTATCCTGTTTGCCAACGCCAAGTACGTACAAGTAACTTAAAGTGTATGTCTCTATAAAGGTACTAGTAGTAATTCTTTCTGCAAGAGGTAATAAATCATTCATATTAAATCTCCAACCACCATTTTAGCTTTGATTGGAGAAAAAATTTATAATAATAATTAATATATTAATAAATAAAACCATTGCCTTTTTTCAAATATCCATTCCTCTGCTTATTTCTTAGTACTTAGTCTACAGTTAGCATAATTAGTAGACAAGCATACCAGCCAATATACCAGAAATACAGCGACCGGAAGTGGAAATGTAAACGAAATGTAACGTTTGCACAAACAATGAATCCTTTATTCGTTCCTTCCACTCCTGATACATCCCCTCATCTACAAAGCAACATGACCTGTTTATATAGATGAATATTCATTGGAATACACTGATCTTCTTGGCACAAGGTAATCCTAACATTAAACTCATGATTACTTTAGTAGACTTTGCCCTAATTATAAGATATTGATATACTGTTAAATAAATTCTACACACATTTTAAGCCGTTTCATGTATAAATACGAAAGTAAAAGGCAATTATTTCTGCTTCTTGACATTATACTGATACATCCAGGTCATGGCTGTTCTCTCTAATATATCTTCTGAAAAGCCGTGACCACCTTCTCCTACCCTACCCAGAAGTAAAATGTAACTGCGAATGGGATAAAGTGTTGTTGACTTCAAATGTTCACATTCTTTGTAGCACTGGATTGAAATGTAATTTACTAAGTTATGTATACTTACCAGCATATAATATAAATTCTCGTTCAGAGGACCGAGTATGTTATTCTGTGTGAATAAAAAAATAAAAAAAATGATTTGTACACCTTACGTCCCTTAATATGTATGCAAGTTGACCTCAGTAAAAACTTGATGGGTGTTTTTTTAAACGAAACCCAGATGAATTTGACTATATTAGTTCTTCTACTATGTGAAGGTATATTTAAAAATAAGTCTATTTAAAATGAAATCTTCATATAACACATGTTACCAGGACATACCTCCCACTGTTCAGTATCGTATTTCAAATACAGTAATCCTGCAGATGCAACACCAGTTACCCAATCGACTGAAAGAGACCGTAAAAAGAGCTTTCTTTAGTCTGGTATCTATGGAAACTTGAAGGTGTAAAACATTTAGTACAAGCCCGTTTTTTTTTCTACATCCGGATATGTAACAATTACTTAACTTTTGAAGACGATAATTGATAAACCTAGTAATTCTCAATTAAACAGATGTATTGTGCGATCTGTATCTGTAGCCGAGTAATAGTCTTCATGATATTCCTTTAGTACCCCCTCAATGGTTATACTGGCGACCTGTTCACAAGTCATTTTGCTAAAAACATATGTAACTGTGAGGACATCAACTGTCTTTTTACTGCCTATATGCTACCAATGGGAAGAAAAGAGGCCGATGGCAATGCATTGATTATTGGAGAACTTATTTTGAAAATCTGTTAATGATCTGATATCCATCCGAGTTGCTATTCTATAGAATTTTTAACCCGGTTTTCCCACTTTGACCTCAAAGCACAAACAGCTATATTCGGATATGTTGACCGTTCGTATTCCCTTTCATGAGATATCGCACATGTACGCATGTCCCATCATAACTACAAAGGTGAACACTTACTACCTCCCTTCCACCCCTCCCCCTTCAGAAAACAGTGATAAATGCATCCGGGTTAGATGACAATCCAACCATATCGTTATAGTTCTATTGGAGCTTGAAATAAACATAATTCTTCAAACCATTCACTGGATGCTGAAATATTATACGACGAGAATATCAATTGAACTATAATGAAAGCAATTTACCTGATTGAGAACCCTTAGGGATTATACAATGGACTGGTGCTGTGTTTGTACAGTTCAGAGGTCAATTGTAATGTAAATTTACCCTTATCAACTGCGTGTTAACCTCAAATACCCCCCCCCCCCTACAAAAAAAATAATAACAACAATAAGATTCTTGATTTATTTTATTCCAGTTGAACAAAGGATAATCATTCATAATCATAAGCCATTGTTTTTAATCGTGCAGATGCAAATCATTTACACAACTTCATTTCACCTCATCACATTTACCTGTAAAGATTAATTTATGTGTATAAAGGGTAATTTGTTAAACTGCATTCTTACCACGTGGCTTCTGCTGTAACGTGCTCAACTTGTTCTCAAATATAAACGGCAGCAGACTTCTTTCAATCCTTTGAGAAGAAATTGTGTTAATTCGTAAGATTTTTGACATTAGATACACTAAACGGTGTGCATTATTATACTCTAATTGTTAAGTCCACAAATGCGGGTTCAAGTATTTTTATCATTGTTTTTTTTCCATTTCACATCTGATGCAGCCTGCTCAAACAAAGGAGCATACCACCGATATTTCTTAGGTAGATAAATCAATCAATTAGCTAAAAGAGGTATATTCTGAACGTGATATTATGTGTAAGTAAGCACGACGTGGTTCGACATATTGCTAAACGTCTTCACATATAGTTATACTCTAACAGCAATTATTCCAACAAATAGGTAAATGGATTAAATGTAATCTTTCTCAGACAATATGAATAATAGTCGACTGTTCAATATAACAACGCTTACTTGATCTCGGTCGGTGGACTTCTGTGACAAGCATATTGTAGGATACTTATGAATTTGGTTAAGTCCCATTGTTGCCATTTTTCGTTTTCAAAGCTCAATCTTTTCAAAGTTTTAAGCGGAGGTAAAGCTGCTCCAGAGCTTAGATTAATAGCTCCACCGTTATCTTCAACTGACGTAAAGCTGTCATGTAGTATAATCCTTTGAATGTCAACCTATTCAAGAAATTAACTACATAATTATACAACATCACGTGTATGATTACGAAGTCCATTATTTTACCTAATTATTAATTAGATAAATCGTATCTATATTACAACGTGATAATCCACTTTGCAGATTTCTTCTGTATAGTTAGAATATTTCTAAAATGAAGTGGACACTAGAAGCGGGCAATTTTATTTTAAAATTTCACATATTATTTGCTTACAAAAAACAAGTATTTAGAAAAGTAAACAAGAGTTTTAACTCACTGAAAGTAAAAACTACGTGAATTCGTTGTTTGAAATATTGTTAAATGCAACAAAACATCATGAATTATGACATGACTGAACGGTTAGTATATTGGGCAAGCACTTGTGAGATGTATGTATGACCCTAGTGGATATTGTGGCTAATGTTTTATTTTGAAAGTTTAAACAAAATAGAATGAAATAACAAAGATAACTATATACGGATCGGTCACCTATATTCTCAATGTATAATATTTTCAGATCCTTCCACCACCTGTCATGGTTTGACAAAATAACATTAAACTTAGGTACATCATTTATGTATTTCTTCTGCACACTGAATCGAAAGTAAAGTAATTATTGTAAAAAGTGTTTCACCTGTCTTTTAGCGGCTTCCTTCAGCCTCACCACTATCCCATCGTGTACATCTCGAGTTTGGTCTTTCGAAATTATAACTTTCTGACACAAGGCTTTAAAATGAAAGAACAAGGTCGATTTATGAGTAGCAGCCGTATACTCGTATTCTATTTCATTACGGCTCACTATAACTTAAATTTATAGGCAAGTGCAATGCAGGAAAACATGATAAATACAAACTGAGAGCGAAACACTTCTTACATGAAGTACAAAATGAAGTACAAAGTGATTGAAAGTTGTAAATAATCTATGAAATAATGAACTAAATATTAGTAGCTTAGATACCTCTTAATTCTTCTTCTGTCACCTTTATCGTAGGTTTGAGTAATTGTTGTTGCTGCTGTTGTTGTTGTGTTTTAATCTGTCGAACTTAGAAAATACTGTCTGTTGCGGATAATATATAAACTGTATTACTTCTCTGAGTAATGCAAGCTGTAGTTTTAACAGCGAAAATAACAATATGAATAATTAAAGACTCAAGCTTCAAACGGCATATTACACAATCTGAATACGTTAGGTTAGATCATATATAGTTATATACATAACATGAAGCACCTGCACCACTCTTTATGTGAATGTAATGATGCAATGTAATGAATGATCATTGTAGATCATCTTATTTTAATAGTGCTGATAATAGGAATACAGCCAAAGTGAGACTTTTGCTGAGTGGGCGTGACAAAAGGTAAGAAGTAAAGATCTCTTTTTGCCTAAGTATTTTATGTCAGGATGATCATGTATGTTACCACTTTCATCTATTTAATCTGTTTAATCTATTTAATCTGTTTAATCTATTTCATCTATATCATATATTTCACATATTTCATATATTTAATCTGTGTAAAAGGAAGTTGGCCTGACGTTTCGATCCTAGCAGGATCTTCTTCAAAAGCTAAATGACAAGTAACAGTAACAGAAGGGACAAAAACACGCACAGGATACAGACAGGTTAATGAGCATGGTGAATATGTATTTAATCTGTTTAATTTGTTTACTCATTTAATCTGTTTCATACATTTCATCTATTTAATCTATTTCATCTATTAATTCTATTTATGCTACTTGAACAATTTAATCTGTTTAATATGTTTAACTGATTAATCAATTCACCTGTTTAACTTTGTTTATTCTGTTTAATGATTAATCTGTTTCATCTTATTCCATCATCTTAATAACGTACATCGTTGGCTAAAGTCTGACATTGGACGGTTTGTTTCAAAGAATACGTTATGATGACATTTTGGCTGGTCAAAAGCTTTAACAAATCCATGATAGGTACCAAGGTCTAAATACACACTATTATCAAGTTATATTCATCCAATTATTTCAGTCTTATTGAAGTTTCTTAGCCTATCCATATTTTCTCCCTATACAATAATTCCGGAAGTGAAATCACCCGATTGTAACAAGAATAATGCCATGGTAATTTACATTAGTGTATTGCTATAACTGCTATATTGCCATATAGTGTTTTGAAGTGTGGTGAGTGACGAGCACGTATAATCAGCATAAATAAGTTAGAGTATTCACATTTTGATCAGAACAATATCAAACTAATTTGAAATCTGTAGTTCCTGTAACAGTTTGCTTTCGTCAAGATCTCTAATAACATTCTTGATCCGTTTGGCTTACATCATTATATTTAAGTCTGATTGTGGTTATCATCACCAAGGCAACACCGCAAACTGCTACAAGTTTTAGTGAAAAAATGAACTACAGTGCTGCGTCAAAAATACAGTTAATTGAATCACGCCAAAAAAAGCACAAGAAAAGAAGGAGCTAACTAGGTTGTAGAAAGGATTCCTCACACATAGAACAGAAGTCACAGGAGAGCATTTCAAGAATTCTATGCCAGAAATGGTTGAGAAGTAATAAAGGGCATCTGGATAAAGCTTAACAAAAATTGTACGGTTATGTAATCTGCATGGGGTGCCATATTATTGCAATGGAAGACCCCATCCCACACCTCATGCTACAAGTTGTAGCTAACGCAATGTCATATCAATAATGAAACAGGTAACATCCTTGGTGGGGCAAGGAAAGGCTGAACCAGATATCCAGGTGTCACAGATTATAATGGTTTCGAAGTATTTTAAGTATAATTCCATTAATTAAGCAGAGGTTCATAATATGGGAAAATGATTTCACCATCTAGAGTTATGTAAGACAGCGTCGACAACACTATCAAGAAACCTGTACAGAATCAAATAAACAAAAGTCTATTAGATACTTCAGATTAAGATTGATATTTGTGATATATCAATAAATTACCTATCTGTCGGCGGCGGTGGCGGCGGTGGCGGCGGCGGCGGCAATGGAAGACGATCAGAAGTACGACGATGCAACCCATCGACACAAATAACACAACAACAACAGCAATCCAACCAGTTCGTCGTTCCTCCTCTGAAATGCCAAGAGAAATAGTCAAAACATGAACATCAACAATTCCAGATACATATTATTCAACACAGCTATAATAAATAGGTTCATAGTAGCCCAAACATGCATGTGAATGATATACAACGGCATGTCAAATAGGTATTAAGAAGTTTACACCGCATACAAACAGCTGATAGTTGTCACTATATTAGCAACGCTTCTTTTTCAATTCCAAATAAAAAAAAATCATTCGATCAGTTTAGGTTTACTAACTGTCACACCACATATAATGTAACCTGCACATGAACATATTAATTGGGAAGTTCTTGCATTT
Organism: Apostichopus japonicus; assembly: GCF_037975245.1. Taxonomy (NCBI): domain Eukaryota; kingdom Metazoa; phylum Echinodermata; class Holothuroidea; order Aspidochirotida; family Stichopodidae; genus Apostichopus; species Apostichopus japonicus. The sequence continues at coordinate 5,530,158 of NC_092576.1, read as the reverse complement.
AATTAAGTTCTTACCCTAAAAAATTACATCCTGAAAAGTCACATCAGTTGTTGTAAATTTCGTTGCAACACCGTCAGTGCTATAAACACACGTGTACGTGCCCAGGGTAAGATTTTTAACCGTGTTTATGACAAGAGAGCTATTTTGCAATGTGAATCCCTCAGAGGTCATAACAACACTCATACTTTTAGTTCCAAATGCAATAATTTCTTCCGTGTGACCCACTTGTTTCCATACAAAGAATGACACATCTTCCCCGCAGTTCATAACCACTCTTTCATTAGGAGTTACAAGCAGAGGTTCGCTAGATGCTTCCAGTGTCCCGCTTTCAACCAGTATCGTAGATTCAGTGTTACCTAAATCAGACACATCACTTCTCGCTGCGCAGACGAATAAACGTAATGAGAGAGAGGTTTGTAACGAAATATTTACAACAGTATAGTAAGATTGTAACTCATTGACACTGGTTGTTACAGCTTTCGACTGAGAAGAGATCTGTTCATCCCCAGTGTTAGTTCTTAACTTCCATGACAAATCATCTAATACTTCACCTACTCGTAAAACATTACAACTTAAACTGGAGGCAGCGTTTAATTTTAAAAAGCATAATGATTTCTGGTCACATCCAGTAGCATCAATGATTGGGTACGGTTCCTGTGGTTTGTCTGAAAATTGTGAAAAGAAAGACATTTTAAGTAATATTGTCCAGCAAGAAAACATTAGGCCTACATATATATGGATACTTTTTATGAATTTAGTTGGGTTCGCAAACAACTAAAGGTCGCAGGGAAGTCGGTCTTCTTTGATAAAGATCTTTCCTACTCAATGCAATTCACACTAAGCTGCTAATTTATTGTTATTCTTGGAGACCATACTTTGCGAATAATTTATATTTCAATAAGAAATTGAAGATGTAACTTGTCCCTTACAAATATATTCTATTTAGATAATTTACTGAAGATGATATATTAGCAACAGTAATTACCAAATGACATCCAGTCGTCACGTAGACACCGCATGATATTCAAACATATTCATAGCTTCATTTTAGGGTATTAATGTGCAGCAGTGTGGTTCGACCTTTAGATATATACTCACAATGCAGCTGGTTTTAGCGCTGGTGTTATTTCAATAATGTAACTTTTTGCACTGTTGAACCATTGTAACTCTATTAGTAAGCTACTAATCACATGAGACTACTTTATCTTGTGCATGGTTGTACACCGACAGTTTCTCACTTGTTCGCACTGTTCCGGCGTTTGTATGATAGCATTAAACAACATCTATATATGAAGTATGAATATGACTAAGTGAGTAGATGATTAAATGTATGGATGAATGGATTGATGAATGAATGAACAAACCACCGTTTGTCAGCTTGAAAACCTTCACGTTAAAATAGAAACAATGTATAGAACAGGATAATGACATATGAAAGGAGAATGTGAAGATCATCGAGGAATAATTGGCCAAACTAAAGTCATATAGTTTACACCATGCTTTTCTTCTCAACAATCACGAACGATTTCAGAGAAGAAATAATCTTCAAATAGTAGGAGTAAAATCGGTCATTGTCTCGTTTGTTCTCTCATTGGAGGATGACTTGACGTTGAATAATTTGCAGGAGCAAGAGAAATGTTCAGTAAAATTTTGGATTATTGGTCAGGGTCTTTGGAAATTCAAGCTTATTTCCAATGCGTTCATTACTGAAAAACTAAACAGTTCTCTTAAATGGGAAAATACTGAACAATTAGATAATGACTCCGCCTGCTCAAGAAATATTTATAGATCACTGCTTTCTCGTGGTTACTCATGCTACTTCAATCAATCAAATGTTTTAGATAAATGAAATTTCGACACGCTCGTAGCAATGTTTTATCGTTTCAATAAAGGATACTGCTTTTTATTCTTTCTGTGGAAAATTTGAGGAGACATAAGAACATGCTCTGTCGGGTTGAGAAATCACTTCTAATTTCTTGTAAGGTGTCAAAACTACTATTTTTGCCAGATTTGTTTCAATATTTAACAAGATCTTTGTTTTTGGGTTATTGTCTTATGAATCAATATCCTTATTTATAACTTCCTTATTTCCAAGAGGAAACATTTTTTTCTTCGTAAGAAAATCGCTGAAGAGCGACCACCTGTTAATGGCTATATGCGCAAAATAGAAAGTTTTTGTTAAAAAGTAGAAAGCAATATATGACTCTGAGAAAGGCTCATATAAAGTATGAGGAATTAAGACGTTCCTTTTATTATTGTAAAATGTTATATCAAGGATAATTTGAATATTTCTGTGTTTGCAAGTTTTCCTCTCTATGAAAGGCTATAGATAATGTATTGTCTGCTTCTTTGTTATATTTGTAAATACACCCACCACAATAAATTGATGCAATTAAACTAATGAATGTTTTAATCAAAACAATCGACTTACCATAGACAACTACATGAACATCTTCATAGATAGGATCTTCATCTATAGTGGCCAATGTCGTTACTCTGAAAACATGATTATGTTTGGTGGAAACGTTGGTGATTATAAGAGATCCATTGGGATGAACTAGGTATTCTCTGGACTTATATCCAGGCCCAGAAATTCTACCTTCTGTGAGGGATATAAATGGTCGATCATTGCTAGTCACATTGGTTGAATTAAACCAAACTGCTCCATATAAATCACCAGGATAGTTGCAGGATATCGTACCTTTCTCTCCTAATTGCAGATATTGCGGAGACTCGCACTCATCTGATGAAACAACCGTGCCTGTAATTGATAAAAAGACGTTTACCTTGTTTCATATCAAATGAAAGTTGTAGTATATTTTTCCCTCAGACCAAGTTCCATTCTCCAGTCCAAAATGTATGAATTGTTAAGTCTAAGGAACATAGAACCATCATATGAAATTGTAATGAATTTTGCCTTGCATTCAACTACAATTTAAAAATACCATTCAATTGACATCCTACCCCAAACAGAATAGCATCCTCCACATTGTATTTCCATCAGTTTGCCAGACACATTCACCATATTTACAAAGGTCACCACCCCCAACCCTTACCTGACAATTCATCCCTCCCAATGCTGGTCGTATGCATGTGATGTGATTGAGTAAGTACTTCTCCAGACGTAAGAAGTCTTAATACCGAAATGCAGGTCTTTCATTTCACTTCTTGTATCGTTATGTGAATATGTAACCCTTCCTTCTCCCTTACATATATAACCCACCGCAGCCCCCACCCCCCCCCCCCACTCTCCGAGATAAATCCGGTACCCGGTACTGGATCTTACCACTTAAAATGCACTAAAGGATAGCAGGGATCACAAAAAGTTTTGTTGTAGACATCTGAAGAAGAAAAAAAAAAGACATTTAATTGAACTCCTGACGAAAATTGAACGTGGGACATCACTAAAGAATGGAAATCAGGCCTGGTATTCAGAATGGCTCTCCATAGACCTGTGGGCACGGATTGCTGTGGAATAATGTAAGATGATTTCCAATCTATAATCTACGGATGAGATTACTGTGGGTTTTTATGACAAAAATTTAATGATAAAACAAACCCATTTATTTTATACTTGCTATGTAACGCTACAGAGACATACACTTTAATAGGACATATTGATGGACATGCAGATGTGGAGAACAGAGACAGGCATTAGACTCAGAGATGATGGTGGAGAAGGGGAGATCCTTCGATTTTTGGGCTAGGGGATTGAACCCTTAACTCCATACGTTAGGTCTAAAGGCAATGTAGTGCTTTACAATACTTTTGACTGTTTTCTTGGAGTGTCTTGTTCCCGGAGGAGGGGTCTATTAAAAAAATTTCCCGCCTAAACAATTCCCCCCGATGGACTATGGGGTTTGGGTGCTACGCTCTCCCACCCCCACCCACCTTCCAGTCTTGTCACACACCAACGATAGGGCCACCGTCGCTTCCCACTTATAGGTCGACCATTTGTATAGTAAGTCACGAGCAAGGTAGCAAGAGAACCTTTTCTTCGATAGAATTTGAAACTTCATATCCTCCATATCACTGTAATCACTTGTTTTCATATGTTTTTCTTTGGTGCTGTTTTTCACTAACCTCCAGTTAATTTACAAGGAAACACAATAAAATCAAATAAGCAGTTGAGCCATCACTCATCAGTTAAGTTATATCCAGAAATTAATGCTCATAGAAAATGTGAGTTGCGGATTGCCACTTCTCGACGTAGATCGCCAAAGAAAAGGGTTTAAAAGCAGGATTGTAAAGTAATTAGTATATATCATATTTATCAAGGTTAAATCAATTGTTCTCACATATTGAACAGAACAGTCATTTCATGCCAAATGAACAGATTGTTAAAGAAGTTAATAGTTGACCCCCTCTCCTAAAATAACATCATCCTTTTTTTTTATTAAAGCACCCTGAAATTAGAATAAAAAATAAGTTGTAATGCTTCCAAATTGTCCATTTGAAATTTTGCACAAAAACATGTTGCTGGCCAAGTGGCATTTTCTTATATTTCCTAAGCAATTGAATATCCCATTATAGGAACCGGTAGAACCTATTCCATACAAACAGTTATGCAATCTGTATGTTGTTTTAACATTGTATTGTGGAGTTCAACTTAAAAACGCCAATATATCCATTTTTTGTTTTCTTTCTTAAAAAAAGTGCCATTGTGGGTGATAAGGGTTCTCCTATAGAATTGCTTCAGGATACTTGAGTGTTTTTAAAGGTCATTGTGACTGATTCAGTCAATATAAACACACGCTCACAACGATTTCTTGTGTTAACTGTTATATTTTTAAGTCGTGTAATTCCGAAGATGGTCTATTATGCTGCGATTCAGTACGTTGAAGGGTTGTAGTAGCCAAATAATCACAAAAATAGCCATGTGAGAGCTGTGAATTTCACTTACCGGTACTTTACTTGTAAGTGTAGAGTTCTTACTATAAACTAAATTTCGGGATTCTAGCTTTTTCGATGGAACATTTATGAGATTTTAAAATTGCTACGAAGTGCAAAATATGTCGTTTTTAACAACTGTATAGTTAAAATGGGTCAGGTTGTAAAAAGCCGATTTTGTATTGTAGTAGAGATCTGGTGTTTGGACAATACATTCAGGCGGTATTGACAATGACCGTGAAATGTGATATGACCTTGAACAGCAATAACAGGACTCAAAAAGCCTGTATAACGTCAAAAAAAAAACAGTGGAAATCCCAAACTCTGAGTTTTGATTGATTTGAGTGATTTACCATTATATAACTACAAACTAGGCAAAATAAACTCCAAACACGTTTGGTGAGGGTCGAGCAACCGCTATCAGTGATTTGACACGGAATGACAGAGAAATGAAACAAGCTACTTGTCCATACTAAGTCAACGGATATTCATTGATGCCCTTACTTAACTAGGTATAGCAACGTTTCTCTTTAGCCTAAACCCGCATTATCATTGTATGGTAGGAGACACCATTTACAATGAAACTTGTCATTTTCCAAACTTCCTATGTTGATCTCACTTTGGTTCCTTCACAAATGGGCTAACCATTCCAAGATTTCACATTAAATTCAACTCAGTTATATAATGTTCCCTCAATGTTATCCATTTAAACGGCATTTGCAATAGTTATTTATAGTGCAATAGTTGGAGTACATCCAGTTGATTCTATTATATATATACTTTATAGGTATAGTTCATATATTAATTTGAACTTTGAGGAAGAGTTTGTGAAGCGATCGTATGCTGAATGTACGTTGATTGTATGCTGCAGAACGATATGCTACTCGGATTTACATGCATAGTGTAACGTTCGTCACCGTACATTTTAGAGGTAACCTTTCACAATAAGATATGTACATGACATAGTGCTACATATACATTCGAAAAATTGCACATATTCCACTTCGTAGTGTTAGCACTTCCTTCTTACTGCAGTTAAATATGTACTGTTTTGGGGTTGCTGTTCAACTCGATCCGACATTAACAATTTTAAGAGACCGAGTGGGAAAACTCAAAGATTAAAAAAGACACCTACACACTCTGGAGTTTTGTGCAACTCTGCTTTATTTTCTAAAACACTATTTACAAGAACCTGATGACCAGTCTGACCCTGGCTGGTCATCAGGTTTCAACCAATCAAAATGATAATACAAAACAGTATCCAATGAAAACATAGGATTTCTTTAAATGCAGGAAGGTCCACCCAGAAACAACTATAAAGAAAACAATACCTAAAACACTTATGTAAGACTTTTCAGGTATTTACTAACAGGTAAGAAACAATGACACTATATACTAGAATATATATGCAAGGTATGTGTCTACTGGTAAGTACTGCACATGTCACTAATTAATTACTATGGCAGGAATGTACAGCCATGCAACACATTTCAAAGGGTTAAATGGTGGAAACTAGAGAGAACTGGACTTAATCTCTACAAATTTACTATAAAGCAAAACACTGTTGAACATCAAATTTCAGTACGGCCATTTATTTGAGTGCAAATGGTACCAAACCAGGTCATAAATTGTATTAGCATTTTTACTTTTCAAAGCCAAGTTCAGCAAGCATAGTAGCTAGAATCAATATGACTTATGAGGAATTACATATGAAATTCACGATATTATAGCCATAGCTACTGTTCATATTGCCAATTTATGAGTCATATAAATGAAATAAACGTACCATATCAAAGCTGCACACGGATTACCAAATTACAGCCTAGTACACAACAGATCTTTAATCCAGTTGTAGAAAGGAACCTTCACTCGGTTAGACTAGCGAGTACACAAGCTTACTTTGACTTCGTTACAACCTAATGCAGCATACGCCTATGTAAAAACGAAACTTAGAGCACTAACCTACAACTTACCATCTAATTCCAAACACGACAGTGTTTAACATAAGGTTGTGAAAACAAATGTGAACCAATAGTAACTTCAATTACCTTCCCTTTGTTCCCTTTGTACACAATACATGGCGATAAAACAAATAAATGAATTAAAAAAAAAACAATTACATACCTTACAACATCCAATTCTGTTGTAAGCTAGGCTACGTCTCTATGTGTACTGGGTGTAGACAATATCGCCCTCACAAACTAGAACAATCATTACCGGATAGAAATCACGAGATGGTCATGGTACCAAGTCTAAACAATGATACGCGTTGCACAGATCATTTGTATGGAACGCCGAAATATCACAGGATCTGAAGCTACCCAAAACTGGATGTGCTATACATCCAAGGAGATTCTGCCAGGAACCTCCTTGCTACCACCCTTAACAGATCGTGCTACTACTCCTGACTGAAGATGCTTCTGTAAAAAGGTGTCTCTGCTACTATTTTAAACAGGCGACGCTACTTCAACTTCAAGCGGCGATGCTACTATAACTCTGCGGCGCTACTACTATCCTAAACGGAAGGTGCTACTGTTCCAAATTGGAGTCACTAATACCCCAAACAAGAGTTGCTAATAAGCTGTAACTACGAAATTATTCCAAAACAAGTCTCCTTGAACTATAATCATTAAACGCTTTGTTATTCCTTTGGGGATATATGCTCTTACCGTATAGCTGAATTAAATTTCAAATGTTGCCGCACTAATATGTCACTGATGAGTAAATATCTTTGCAAAACGTTTTGTCAAGCTTTGGCAAAATTTAGTACATTGATCATTAATCTACCTTACGGTCATTGGTGTATTTGGCTTGATTTCTTAGCAAAGGGTCTGTTGGTTGGGTGACCTTCTGGTTAGGTCAATCAATTAGCAATTTCGTTATCAAGATCTACTCTAGAGAAATGCCATATGGGTAGTTGTGACAATCTTCATTTGTGGAAAATGATAAATGAAGTCGTAGTGTATGAGCATGGTTTGCGTAATGTATTATGAAGTTATATCCCCTTTGTATCACTTCAAGCATGTGCTTACTTTCCTCGTAGTCTTAAATGTAACTACTTACTTCCTGCTTACTGGAAATTCACCCAGACCCACATCAACGTCGTTCGCCCCACGTTGGGCGCCATGTTATGTAAGAGGGCTCCGGCACAGTTAGTTCAGGGCTCAATTATTAAATAGGTAGAACAGCAGATAACGAGAAACTCCAGACAGAGGTAAAATTGTAGAATATAAACTATATTTTTTATTCCCCCCCCCCCCCCATCAAACAAGCTACAGCATTTAAGTAAGTCATAACTTCCTGGGAAGGGGCGAGAAACTCTCTGAGACATGTGGAATATTGAGTTGTAATTACTAAGGCACATAGAAGAGGGCTAAGACTAACCACATCTGTATACACATGAGATGCAATAGGTTGCCATATGTGTTCAAGCTTGATGATTTCACGGAATTAAGACAAAGGACGCCTATAACTTGGGTAAGGGATGAATAAACTTGGGAACAGGAAGTAAGTTGTTAATCTTAAGACAAAGATACAAGAAGTGTAAGATCTGTTGCTCCTAGTTTGCATTTTTTTTAATATTTATTTTTTAGTTACATGCAGCTTTTAGTACTGGAAGCAATCGTTTATCATTTCTTCTTTGTGACCCCCCCCCCCAGAAAATGATGGCACCCATAATTTGGTGTATGGTCTTATGGTAGTCCTCAGGTCCTGAAAAAGAATGCAAAATGTCATCGTAGAAATCGAAATCTACCAAATAACGTTAGGATTGTACACAGTTTTAAACTAGGTTAATCCTATTTCACTTGCATAGTATATCCTCTTTGGAAGGGAGTTTAAAGTACACACGCTAATGGGTGGGCCCAATCAGTTGGTTCAGTGACTTTGGTAATCACACATATAATCTCTATTCTATCAAGTTCTAATTTAAGCCCATCCCGTAGAGCAATTGGTTTCTTTCAACAGGGGATGCCTGCTGGTCAATGACTATTGTATGTTCCCTGGGCAAACAACCTAATCCCTCAAATACTTCTGCACATTCCTCACATATGTGAAGATACTTGTTACTCATGTTTTCACAGTGTTGTACAGGACTACTCTGAACCCTAAACAAACCTCTTACTTAAGCCAATGTTATCACATATTCGGAGATTAATCAGTGAAAGAACGTCTTTCGGAACCACAACAAATGATAAAAAGTGAGTTTTACATTTTTGTTTAACCTTGGTCACACATCAACCCAAAATTGGTACCGGAGTCTTCCATATGCAGTTACACCAGCACTATAAAGCTTAGGCTTTGAATTGAGCATATTGTGCTATGTAACAGGTTAACTATTTACTTCAACATCTGGGTCAAGTCTGAAACCGATGTCTGTGCGACTGAACTTAAACAGCAGAGTCCATTCTTTGAGAAATCGTTGATAAAAAATTCTTCTTTGTCCTGGGTTCTGATATCCACTACGTTGTCATTTGTTTTATTTGATCTGCAACACGTTGCATAATGATGCATCTTTTGGCAATTGTTGCACTGGTTTACCATATGCTGGACATTTATCGTAGTTGTGGCGTCCTCCACAGTTACCACACGACTTTTAGGAGCCTTCGAGTTTGAGCTAGGGTGTCATTTATAAGCTCAGGATGTTTTGTTTACTAGGATTAGTTATATTGAAATGAGCCGCCCATGTGTTTTGGTGTTTAGCGCCATCATTTTTGTTTCCCGATAACATCAATTGTGGAGGTTGACAGTGTAGCCAAGTCTCTTAAAATACTCTACCACAGTTAACTGTAGCGGGTATGTAAGCTCGGCCTGGTCTACCTGATCACTATACCACATATCATTAGTATGTGTATTGTGCACCTGCGAAACGTGCACAATCGCACCTCCGCAACTCTTCAATGTTTTCTTGAATTCGTCCAAATATATACATACTTGCAAAATAAAATCAACATGGAAGAAGAAATTGATAACTTCCCCAAACATATTACACCCCTACTCCCCTCAATAAAATTAGTATGCTTTAACAAAACAGATAGTGACATGCTGTTTCTATTTTGTTTACAGTGTGAATGGTTTACTGAAGACTATGGAAGTTCATCGGGAACAAGACACTATCGTAGATGTATGCCTATAAACGTGTATTTCAGCATTTCTAGCAGTCTGTTGCAGTACATTGGTGTCTACTTACAAGTAGTCCGTTTTTTCTCTATAATATTATATTGTTTTGATTTTGTAAAGTACTCTCCATTTTGTAACTCTCAGATACCTTCGGTGATGTATGATGACTCAAATGTGCAAACTTTAAGTTGTCATGAAATACAAGTTATCACTTCATAACCTCAACAAGGATACATACACTTACCACAAAAATTTATTCACTACGTCATTTGCAACAAGATCTCTGTCGTGTTGCATCTCAATCTTCTTAAATAGCGGTTAGGACTACATAGGCAAACAGCAAGAGCAGATTGTCATCCCAGTCACAACAACATTGTTATCACCGTTACTTGAGTTGAAGTTTACTTTCCTATCTATCAATAGGATATAGCATATGCGCAGGTACTGTAGTTGCTATAATACAATACGATATATTACTGCGATGAAATACTGGCTACGTGCTTGACTTTCTCCATAAAATACAAAATTCGTATGTTTCAAATATTTAGCGGATGGAACTCAAGAATAAACTATTCAAGTTGGGTAAAGAAACATCCATAACGGTTTCCCTTACCATGGCTTCGAGTGTTATGGAATGTGGCATATTTGCAAAAGTACCTAAAAGTATCGAACTGGTCGAGCGCTAAAATTATCGGAGTGTATGAAGTTAAATTAAATACAACTAAATCGAAGGCTCTCAGAACCATATCCAGCCTTTCACAATCGACTCGCTAATAATAGTATGATGATGTATTGCTTTATTAGATTTAATTCAAATTTATAATAATTATTTTTACAGAGAATCAATGGTGGTGCAATGGTGCTGGGATTTAATTTCTCCCCGTAACCTTTAATTTTAAGTCATGTTCTGCTCCTGAACTTTCTCATAATTGTCTGGAATGCTGCAGTTCCTTCCCTTTAACATAACAAATCGGTTATTCACTGTCCTTCTTCTTTTTTTTTGATCGATATATATTATATATCTTCAAGTTCGAAAATTATTTCCGTGATTCATTAGTAATGGTTGTACACAAATATAAGGAAAATTGATACGCTTATGTGCACCAAGCTCTTAACACAATCATACCATGTAATGGCTTGCTAGCCTGACAAAAGTTATTAATAAGCATATCATACTGCTGACAATCAAAATGAAATTAGGATTCTTAGTTCCTGAGAGATAAATTCTTGATTGGATTTACAGTCGAGATGTCATGTCGAGATGTCATTGCTTTAATTTCATTGCATGAATGTTTCACTAACGAACGTTACATAACTGCAGCAAGGCATGATGTGTCTTGGTCAGGTATTGTCACGTCAAGTAATCACAATTGAACGATGCCTATGATTGAGAATCAGCCCGAGTTGAATTATAATACAATATACGGTAGAACGCAAAAGAACGCGGAAACTAATTAATGTAGAGCTGAACTATATCACTAGACTAGATAGAAAACGAAAGTGAAATATATACAGTGAAAAAGATTAACGATAAACAGATGTACAATAATAAAAGTATTATATTAGTGAGTATTTATAAATACTTTATATATAAGACTTTTGTTGAAGTGTTTATTAATTATCCATTGTCCTACAAGTGTCATGCTCTTATGTAATATATACAGTTCGGTTTTTGTTTCTATTCATCTTCCTCCCTTAGTTTTCAGTTTTCATCTCTGTGAGGGTCGTCTCTCTGTTTGTTTGTTTTATCATTTTCTGTAGATACACTTTGTTTTCCTCAATTCCAAAAAGAACACTGTCAGCTAACTAATATTCAAAGCTGATTTATATTGAATGAAAAATGTTTACACAGCTTAGACAAATGCATGACAAGAAATAGAAGTTTCACGTTTATCGTATTCCAAATTGTATCGTCTAGAGATGGTTTCAACATATCGTCTATGACATGACACATTGGAATAGTCACCAAATTGCTACAACAAAAATTCCTATTCTTGACTTTCCATATATTTTTGATAATCTTGGTTATGATGTAAACTTTTGTAATATACACAGTTTGGATTCTCTCTGTATATCTGCTTGTTGTAGTTTTCATTGGGCTGTTCAATCTCCTGATACTCGGGAAAGTCGTTAGGTGCTGTCGCATGATCGCTAATATAACCATGTTTGACAGATTTGTGATATTCAGTTTTCATCATTTCAGCTGATGGACTCAATGGTTGCGGTTCATTGTTGATCGTAGACGCGTCTGTACTCGAGCATCGTGAGGTATTCCTGCGAAGAAATAATAATAGAATTATTCATATCACGTCTGTAAAAGCTAGAGAAGATGATTTAAGAGGCCACCCAGGTAATGGTGCAACGCCGTTCTTTGTTCTGTGTGAGATAGTTTAGTTTAGTTTAGTAGAAAAAAAAGATCAGGAGGGACACTCAAGTCTTCATCAAAAAAATTGAAGAAACAAACACTCAGACACGATTACAATGCTTCAAGTGCTTGTCCAAAGCATTCTTAATCCCATTCACACTACTTGCAAGTACAACTTTCTCAGGCAAACCGTTCCACTCATTCACAACCCTATTAGAAATAAGTTATGCCAAATATTAATCCTACTTTGTGACTTTTGGAGTTTAAGACAATGACCTCTGGGACAACTACTATTAGGAATCATGAAAAGTCAGTGAAGGACTTATTGTCAAAACCATACACAATCTTGAAAACCTGAAACAAGTCACCAAGTAACCTCCTAAGCTCCAGTGAAGTGAGATTCATCAGTTGTAACCGCCTTTAATAAGGAACCCCCTTTATGGAACTAATAATTAACCCTCCTCTGGACCTTCTCGAGTACTTCCATATCCTTAGCAAAATATGGGAGATGAATATTACACCACCAGATAATATAGGTCCATAATCATAACAAAAACTAATTTGTTCTACATTTCCCGTATAGTAACGAAATTAAAATCACTCCTTGCTTGTGAAAAGAGAAGCATTGTATCACATATCATATAATAAAACTACAATACACTATAATACATATCATGTACACGTTATGGTTAATCAGTTTTAACTGCAATGCACTATACTACACATCATAAACACTGGATGGTTAATTTGTTATAACCGCAAAACAGTATATCACACCATAAACACTGGATGGTTAACTAGTTATAACTGCAATACACCGTAACACAAATCACGTGCACTGGATGGTTAATTTGTTATCACTGCAATACACTATAATATACATAATATACACTTGATTGTTAATTAGTTATAACTGCAATGCACAGTAAACACATCATGTACACTAGTTGGTTAATTAGTTACAATTGCCAACACACTATAACAATGTCACACATACACACATAAGATATAATGTAATTATGTTAACTTCTTGATTTATGAGATCAAATACTACCTGCTAATAAACAACCCGCATGTAAACGCTGGCAGTATTAAGAGGAAGCAAATGACGGCAACCAATGACCAAACCAACAAATTTGAATCCTTCTTCTCGGCATCATCTTGCAAAGAATCATCTTCTGAAACTATGGAGGGATAAATTATAACAAATTCATGTCCTTACCAAAGTTAACTCAATACTTTAGGAACATTGTTGTACGATATCATCTTCTTCAATTTTCTGTTCATTGGAGCTTATGTCCGAGTTTATGTGAAGGACAGCTTTTGTACTGAGCTATTTTCACTTTGGTAAACCCAACGTTGTTTTTAAAGGCATTCACGTAAGGGTGACATAAATGTACCCGTCGCGTGTTTCACACTCATAGACTTAATAGTTCATTACATATCTTATTTTTAATTAAAGAGTCCTTTAATCAAATCTGAAATACACAGATACGTTAATAAAAACGCTAATAGTTTCTATTATTATCCTTGTTATTCAGCATTTCCGTTTAATCAATTTGAGAAAACCTTGTTTATTTTCTGGAATTCCATTTCTAGCTTTCGTCAATGTTGATCATTTGCCTCTCATTTTAAGAAAATTTTCATTAAACACAACACTATAAATATTTAATATTGATTGATTAACGTTTATTACTTAGTACATTAGCCTGACTTACTTTATTAATGATTGATGATGGTCGTATTGGTTATCGGAAAGCTTTACGTTTGCTAACAGTAGGTCTAAAGTGAAGTTAGTATAGCAACAACAAAAAATATAGAAACAAAAACAGGGGGAGGATGATTTTAAGACAAAACTAAATCATAAAGTAATTCTGAATTTAATTTTCGTATATATGTAGTTTACCTGATTCATCTGAGCTCTCAAACAAGATAAAATTGATGGTCAGGTTCTGACTGACTAATTCTATCCCTCTAAACTGACATGAAATGTTGACGTGAGTTCCAGTTGGTAGTAGATGTAATGTAGATTCTGAATCTGTGGTGTTTATCCTCTCCTTGTTTGGTTTGTATAGTACATTGTGTACATTGGATGCGTCTACATCTTCACCATTCACAACCCACGTTAGGCTAGCAGGAGGTCTTGAACTTATAGCAATACATCTAATCTTTAGAGCTTTGCTTCGATCCTCTACTAAGTAATCATATAAACGTGTCGGTTCACCGACAGTTCGTTGATCAAATGACAATATAAGCTCTGGAATCACTGAGAAAGATAATCATCTAAGATATTTTAGTACTGCAACAATATTTGTTTCAACAATTATAAATAGTCGGATACATGTTAATAACATCTGCTCAAGAACTTTCATTTGCTCTGCCCTCAAAGATTATCTTAACACTGGGTTACTTAACCCTCACACAAGGGAGGGGGTAACAAGACCTTTGAAAGAGATATGTTAGTGATCTAAATGTGAATATATAATGAACATTTACGCGTACTTAATCAATCAATCAAGTAATAAGTTATTATGTATGACAAAACAAGAACAAAACATAAAACGCACAATAATTAATAATTACACAAGTCATTAAGTTACAAGATAACTCTGGCATGAACGAAAGACTTAAGTGTGGTCTATTTTTGTATTTCTTAAGTATACAGCACTTATCATTCTCAATCAATTGTAAGATAACCACAAGTACTATGATAAGTATTATCCCTCAAATTTGAAAAAAAAGTGGCAGCTCTGATATTGATACATTTGCTCTCCAAGTGTAGCTTCGTTCTAATGTCATGTAATTGTAGGTTACGTGCTTTAATACCGTCACGCCATGAGTTTCATTCATTTGTAATTATTTCATATAGATAAAAGAAAACCTACTTCACACCATGGTTTATGTTTATTTTGAATTATTGCAACACAGATGATATAGCATAATACTAAAATAACAATTACATATATAAAATGCATGGCAGTACAAATATGGTTACATTACTTACCTACGGTTGTCACTTGGTAGCTCACAACATGGGTATAGTTACGATTACATTTATACAATCCTTGGTGATTGAATGTAACGTCTGACATTGATAATGAGTAGTTATTCGATAAGCTAACACCCGCTAAAGAATCAAAACTAATTTCATTTGCAAAGATGACTCGATCGTCAATCAACCATTTGTTTCCTCTTGTCGCAGATCCATTACATTTCAAGATCACAGAATCTCTTTCAACAAGTCTGACAACTATTGGGTCTTTAGATCCACGTGAACCAGAAACGAAGAAAATCAATAAGAATGTGAACCAAATTCTCTCCATATTGAATCACAAGCAGCTTCTGTTCTCTCTTTCAGTAAACCATCAACGATCGTTAGTGCTTTGCTAATCCTTTAGGATCGACAAAATAAAATGATGCTTAAGTTTTAGATCCTTCACAGATCTAATTATTGAAGGATTATAAATTCTAATATTACAGGCGGTCATAGTCATGTAACAATGTTTATCATCTACAGTAAGGCTGTAGGTTACAACATGGAATGTTTATAAAATAGCTGGACAATCATTGGTGCTCAGCGTCTTTAACGTAATCGTTCGACATTAAAGGATACAGACACAAACGAAACAGCAGAAAGCAAACATATGAACACGGGTAGATTATACAAAAGTCCATTTGATCTATAATGTTGCAGATACATTGCGTGTTTATTAATATACACAGTTGACATTCTCTTTGTTTATCTTCGTGTCGCTGTTTCCATTAGGCTGTTCCATCTCTTGATACCGATGAGTGTCACTAGGTACTGTCATATTTTCGCTAAAAATACCGCTCTGTGATCGCTTTGGATATTCAGTTGTAACATTTTGAGCTGATGGACCTTGTGATTGTATTCCATTGATGATCGTGGAAATGTCTGTGCTCGAGCATCGTGAATTATTCCTGCCAATTAAAAAATATAGAATGATCCATTTCACGTCTGAAAAAGCAACTGAACGCGATTTCAGAGGTAACCTGGTCATGGTGCCAACGTCGTTCTTTGTTCTGCAATACACTGTAATACACACCATATATACTCTATGGTACTTAGTTATAACAACAATACACTAACACACAGTAAGTTATAATTACAATACATAAGAAAACACATCATATACAAGTGAAGGCTAATTAGGTATAACTAAAATGCACTAAAACATACATCATATACACTCGATGGTTACTTAGTTATAACAACAATACACTAACACACAGTAAGTTATAATTACAATACATAAGAACACACATCATATACACTTGAAGGCTAATTAGGTATAACTAAAACGCATTAAAACATACATCATATACACTTGATGGTTACTTAGTTATAACTACAATACAATTGAGCACACATCATATACACTTGAAGATTAAGGTAGTTATAGCTGCAATACACTATACCGCATACTATATACACTAGATGGTTAATTAGTTATAACTACAATAAACTATGACACACACCATATACACTTAGTAGTTCATTAGATATAGCTACAATACACTAGAGTAAACATCATATACACTTGAAGATTAAGTTAGTTAAAGCTACAGTACACTATACCGCACACTATATACGCTAGATGGTTAATTAGTTATAACTACAATACACCATGACACACACCATATACACTAAGTAGTTCATAAGATATAACTACAACACACTAGAGCACACATCACATACACTTCAAGGTTAATTGAGTTATAGCTACAATACACTATACCGCACACTATTTCCCTAGCTTAATTAGTTATAACTAAAATACACTATGACACACAGCATATACACTTAGAAGTTCATTAGATATAACTACAATATACTAACACACGCTGTATATACACTTGGTGTTTAATTAGTTATAACTGCAATACACTTCACACTAGGAAAATCTGGCTACGTTGTACAATGTACTTCTTCCTCAGGTCAAGTAAGCACAGCGTCTAGTGAGTTATTATCCTGCCGGGTAATTATGTGACACTCTACTGTTCTGATGCTTTCTTCCTTGTTACTTTCACTATTGCTTAAAAAATGGTAAATTGAGGGAAAGTAATTTATATAAACCCGGAATTTTTATTCACGCTAGTTGCGTTTTCTGAAGAGCTATCACAACCGTATTTACAACAAATAAAATTGTGTGATTTGTCCTTTCCATGAATCATTTAAAAGCAGAGTAGGTCAAACAAGTTTCGATTAGTACAACAGAAAACAAACGTTGGAAAACATCACCTGAACTACATTTCCAAAGTTCGTTTCCTTATAACGCACGCTGCAAAGTTTACAATACATATTAACATCCCAATCCTAAAACAGGTGGAGAAATGGAAAATGTTAGGTGCGTCGAACATCACACTTAAAATTTGTATTTCAATATGGGTACGGGCATAGTTTCATGATTCGAAATGCGCACTTCTGTTACAATCATCATGGACATTGCTTATCTAACGTTACGAATAGATGTGCCATTAATGTCTTTCTGGTATTCACGGGTGTTACTAAAAGTAATGTCATATCTTAGCTAAAAACCGCAGTGTGATATTCAGTTGTAACTTTTTGTTGTTCACACTACATGAAGAGAAGTTTACTTCTGTTAGGTTTATTATACAATACACATTTTGTACGAAATTATTTTTGCAAAGTCCACGGCGCAATTGATCAATGTCAATTAATACTGCAAAAATTAACAGTAGACCAACAACAACAACAACGTTACATAAGCCTAAACCTCTAATTATAATGTTACGTGCTATGGCATTTAAATACATTAATGTACTATAGACTATATGTGGTACGAAGAAATTTTACTTATATAAACTTTCGCACTGAACTTACCGATCATGCATTAGTGTTTTTTTTATAAAAACAAAATTAAAAATAAACCTACTTGCCTAACATGTGTGGCGCATGAATCACAAACATGAGAAAGCACTAATTCAGTACGGGGTTGCGTCACATGACTTCCTGAGACCAGGAACTCAGCTCAGAGAACAAAAGGCCAGGTGCACGATTACAGATGTCACATTACTCTGCCTATGAAAGCAATGGTGATGTCTCTGAAAATGAATGGAGCATTGCTTAGTTAAATGCTTAGTTAATGTTGGACAATTTATGAAACGCAATAAATGGTTTAAAAATCTGCTACTTCAATTAAGTATAATACTGTCTCGTTTCACCATGGCAACATCAAACTGAGGCGGATTTTTACCGCTTATCGAGATTCGTTTTCTCGGGTCGTTGGTATTTGCGGGTCGGAATTGAAAAGTAGGTATTAACACAACATTGGTTAGAGACATATTTACGTACTTATAGACCTAGTGAAAGCTTTAACGCCCCCAGAATTGATAATGTTAAGCCTTTAATTTAATGTTGTCTTCAACGATATGAGCTCCTCACCCCACTTCACCCGACTTCACCCAAGATTTTCAAAATCCTGCAGAACCGACCATGATTACAAAAGGAAGACAATATAATGGTATCTGTTTATCAGTTTAATTGAACTATAAATCAAAAGTTTGCTTTTCTTTATAATTTATAGTCCCATACTATATATACCAAGAGTATGTTGATTATGGATCAGTGCGAGACTTATGAATTACCAGTTGGATTACGAGGCGAACATCGCTCCCTCGTCCCACAGGACAGAGAAGTAAGAAAATATCGAGACAAAACGATTGATCCTAACATCTTTGGACAGTCGTATTGGATAGAAAATGAATTAGCGATATTATAAAAGTGAAAGTATACCTTTTATCAAAATATGAAGAGAGTCAATTTTTCATTTGTTTTTATATTTTTAAAATGAAACTTCTGTGTTTAAAAGATCGACAGGAAAAAACAAGCAATAATGATATTGCAAAGTGTGAACTGAAATTATACAGTCAATTAACTTCGGCTAATTGTGGCATTTGTGGTACGTCTCTAATAAAAAGTGAAACTATATCTTACATTAAACAACTAATTTCAACGTTCGATGTAATTGACACGAAAACTGTTTGCATGCAGAAATTCTTACTTTCCTAAACTGATTTAGAAAGTAGCCTCAATTCAATGTGCGGAATGAAAAGTTGATTTTGTAACTGATAAACAGTGTCGTGCATATTAAAGGTGTGGAGAGGAAGTGGATTCAAATGACAACATTCCCTCGACTGATTTAGATAGCGGCCAAATCTATATAGTACTGCCAATGGGAGAATTAAGAATTTAATTAGAAAAAGGGGTTTGTCACTGAAACCGACAGCCATGTATAAGATCTGGGGTTATGCACAGAAAAAAGGAACTTTATAGGTAACAGCATTTTATATCCACACGAGCATTTTCTCCACTTTAATTTTAATGTTACTTGTATTCCTACTACAATGGATAACTTTGATAATGACAGGTTCAAAACTATTTTTGTAATATTTTCTCAGACATATTTGCTTGGCTTGTTCCGAATTGATTATTTACACGGGTGTGAAGAACTATAGGAAGTGAAATTTATTTTGGACGACAGTTTCTATTGCCTTATTTATGGCTGTGCGCATATTAAAAAGTTTCAGTCTTTCAATTATCTGTTTTTCATAGCCTAAGACTTGGTGTACATTCTTCTTGAAATGAAACTTACCGATACGGCCCTTTCTAAACCGTTTGCAACGAGAAAGAAGTCACTTCCATTTCTGCTTTTCAGTGATTCTATGCATGTTATACATTGTGGTCTGAGGTTACTCAAATTTGCATACGGAATGGTTCATTTCATGGATATCTCCCATCCTATTATTCATTCTCTATGTCAAATGTTATATTTGCAAAGGGAATTAAAACTATTCGGACGTTTTTTTCTTCTTTTTTATTAAATCCACATTTCCAGTAAGCATTTGAATACTATAATTGCAAGTAAATGATATGACGAAACGACTACACCTTTTTATTACTTCATTCTCCCTTTATTTGATTACCATGACAAGTACTCATTGCCTTTAAGGCATAGACGTGAATATAAAATTTAATGTATATAAGTTAATTGGCAGTAGGATAAGACGTGAATATCTGTTGAAAATGACATGACCATTTAAATGTTGAGCATTATATTTGCAAGAAGAATGGTATGACGAAAATACTAGATTTTTTAATGTAACAAATACTTTAAACCCCCCCCCCCCCAAAAAAAAATAAAGAATAGACAATAATTAAATATGAATAAGTATGAGAACTATAGTACATTAAAAAAATATTGTAAAAGCATAAAACAGATATTAATAAACACCCAATACTAAACGATAAAAAATAGAACCCTAAACGTAGTAATAAAAATTCTTTAAAAAAAAAATGCTAAGAATTAAGTAAATAGTTCCAAACGTAGTATGCATATTATAAATTGAAACACAGACAATTCGTATGAGGTGTTATACACACACGCCGTCACCTTCGCGTAGATTCACATCGGTCCTCAAACCAAGTTTTTATTTCAAACTTTGACCTTTGGTGAACCAAATTAACATTTCATCTCCTCAGAAAATAATAGGCACCTTCTACTCAATGTGATACATCCACATGCAAAGTATGAGATCTGTTCGAGATTCCCCTCTTGAGATATTGTGTTTATTATGATTACACATTTTGAACTCCAGTGACCTCAAATGACCCTTGATATTCTCAAAAACAATAGCATCTTTGTACTCATTATGGGGTATTAAATTTATTGAAGAATCCCTGTGTGTTTACGAGCAAAGCTGCATTCTTCTTTATCTTTCTTAGTCCTTTCTGTTAAAACGAGGGATGATTCAGTTGCATCATACGGACGTCGTCCACCTGCCTTTCAAATTTCAAACTATCACATCGAAATGCGATTGTTTATGATCCGAGTCTTCCAGAAGCTTTGCTCTAATTAATTGAAATGATAAAATATATGAATAAATACAAGCAGAATTTCCATACTCATTAAAACATTGTATCTTATCTCAGTGATTAGTAATAACTCTACACATTGTACATAAGCTTAGTGAGTGTGAACAAAGGAAGGCAAATGACGACATGTGTAGTGCAGTTTACTTATTGTACACAAATGAAGACATTTGTAATGTACCTTAGGGCTTGTACACAAAGTAAGACATTTTTACTGGTGCTTAGTGATTGTACACAAAGTAAGACATTAGTACTGTAGCTTATTGACTGTGCAAAAAGTAAGACATTAGTAATGTAGCCTAGTAATTGTACACAAAGGAAGACGTTAGTATAATGTAGCTTATTGACTGTGCACATATGATGACATAAGTACTGCAGCTTATTGACTGTGCACATATGACGACATAAGTACTGCAGCTTATTGACTGTGCACATATGACGACATTAGTACTGTAGCTTATTGACTGTGCACATATGACGACATGAGTACTGTAGCTTATTGACTGCGCACATATGACGACACGAGTACTGCAGCTTATTGACTGTGCACATATAACGACATTAGTACTGTAGCTTATTGACTGTGCACATATGACGACATTAGTACTGCAGTTTATTGACTGTGCACATATAACGGCATTAGTACTGTAGCTTATTGACTGTGCACATATGACGACATGAGTACCGCAGCTTATTGACTGTGCACATATGACGTCATTAGTACTGTAGCTTACTCATTGTACACAGAGGACGACAATTGTACATTAGCTTAGTGATTCAACACAACAGACACATAGGACGCCAGTTGTATTGAGGTATACTTGCAATTGCTGGAATTTTTACAGCACATAGTATATTATTTTGTTACCTCTGAATTTAGAACATGATTTATCAGTTCAGATAAGGGATCGCAGTATAAAGACTTACCCTTCCGTTTGTTCGGTCTGAAAGCAACAAATGGATAAGAATATTATCACATACAACATTAATATATGAAATCTGATCAGCAAGAAGAAAACGTAGCATGTTTTATGTAGCAAACACAAGGTTAAGCAAATGCAGATGGTAAACTTCAACAATATCTCGAAATTTTCGGACTGTTCACCCGGTTAACCTCGCTTATGTTCATGTAAATTCCACTTTCTTCTCTAAGTTGTAATACCTAAATTTAGTTTCTTATCTCAAAATTTTGATTGCTTTGATTTTTTTTACCTTTTGGTTGATTACATCCGATAGAATAAGATATGATGTTATTTAACAATTTCAACTTTTCATTCTTCCTTTTTTCTATATTTCTATATTCTCTAACCTTCGACTACTATACCTCAAACTTTCAACCATTTCCTCAACCTGACGTCATTTAATCTCAAAACATCGACTTCAGTTGTTTTTAGTTTATGAAGATTATTTTTGCTCTATGTTTTGGTTGGTCAAATACAGGTTTTAGTACAGACCAAAAAGTGGGATGGAGATTTAAGCCCACGACCAGACAACCTCACCAGGCCCTGCCGTCACTGGGGTCCTCAAGGTAAATAGTTGTCCTAAACTAATGAGATTTTAGGGAAAGAAAAAGCGGGAGAGCGGAAAGCGTGTATTGATTGATGATATACACTAAAAACCCAAATCTTGTCCTACCCAAATGTTATGGGTCACATAATTGTATAAACACATACAAATCCTTACATTTTACTCGTAAGTACAATGTTTTCTTTAATATTTTACCAAATTTACCACAATATCTATATAATCCTTGCCTGCTCGTAGAATAATTTGATAAATTAATCTGATGAAAAGTACATGGTTAATTTCCTCTTATAATGGGATACTAAATTTACCAGTTTACTTACCACTTCTTCATTTGCCTTCTCTTTCTGTAATACAAGTGTAAGACACGTAGTTCAATATTATCACGCACATATTATATATTATATATACATATTATATATACAGAAATATTTTCTACTTAAATTTGAAACGACCTTATTCTGTGTATTTATTTACTTGATTACAGTTTGTTCTTGTGAAGAAGCTAATTTCTATATATTTGCCAACGACAATCACATAAAAGTGTAATACAGAACTTAAAACGTAATGTGTTTATATATAAGGGTTCTCTATACTTTGGGTTTGTTCATAATTAATTCTGCAAGAGGTAATAAATTATTCATTATCAATCTCAAACCACCAGTTTGGCTTTGATTGTAGAGAAGATGTCTATAAGATAGGAAATCATGGTAATGTGGAGAGTTATTACAGTATGGCAAACAAAAAGACGTACCTCAAACTTCTTTAACTGAAAGACAAGATGTGAAACAGCCGACAGTTTAAAGCAGCATTTTGCGTCCTCGACTATGATATTTCTCAACCTCATTGACTCCACTATGCCATAACGACATACATAACTAGCATTTCCATTTATATTTTACTTCAAATGGTGGCATAAAAGTCGAAAAAATTGCAACTTTCAACTTTGTTGTTCTCCAAGATATTTTCCGTTGGGAACCCAATAAACCTCGCCCATAATATGAATATTTAAACACTACCAACGTCATGGACAGATACGTAATATAACACCACGCTTGATTTGTGTACAGTCTATATGGCAGTTGTACCAGGGAGTTGCATAACAACTCCCAACGCAAAGTCTTGAATCTATTTTTAGCAACGACTCATAACTAAACCTGCATCTCTGATTGGTTGAATTCAAACTAGTGGGTTTGGGAACTGAATGCGATTTAATTTTGTATGTGGAATACTCGCCAATTAACGTTTTGGCAGGGAAAAACTTGGCCAATATCTTAATTTGCTGTTTTGTGATTTGATGTATGTAAAAAAAGTCAATGGACATGTCAAAAAAGTAGAAAACGGCGACCAAACGCAAAACGCTCATGAATAAACATACTATTCACTGATTGGTGGAATTCAAACTAGTGGATTTGGAGATATGAAAACTTTGTCGAGGACACTTTTACTCGTTATCGATATAAATCGTTAATTACTCGCTAATTAACGCTCTTGGCAGGGTGAAACTTGGATGGTATCTTAGTTTGCTGGTTTATGATTGATACATGTAAAAAAATCGATGCACATGTTAAAAAGGTGGAAAAAAGCGACCCAACGCAAAATGCTGCTTTAATATTGTCACTAAGTTAAATATACAAATTTAAAATAATATGATACACCAATAACTGCTTAATTGTACAATGGTTATACAATTAATATAATGGGAATTAATCGCTCTTTGTTTTAGAAATGCAAACATTATCCTGTTTCTTAAATATCCATTCCCCTGTTCATTTCTAACTTAGTATACAGTTAGCATAAGTTGTAGGCAAGCAAACGTAATTCTAAGCATAGGACAAATAAAAAGAGTAAACATATAGTTCGAGAATTAAGGAGGTAAATCAAACCCCTGAATATGATTCTAGTAGTAGTGGTGAAGAGAGTGGTGACGAAGACGTCACAGTTTACTATGTAAAGTTAATTGCGTCAAGCAAACCAATTGAAGTTCAAGTTGAAATTGAAAACCAAAAGATAACTATGGAATTAGAAACGGGGGCTGGTGTTTCCCTAATCCAAACGATCTGTTTGTTAAGGCACTGTCGCCTAAGGTTTACATTAAACCTACAAAGGCAGTTTTGAAAACATTTACAAGAGAGAAGATACCTGTAAAAGGAAAATGTAGCGTTAAAGTTAAGTATAATGGAATTGAAAAAACATTGCCATTGTTTGTCATTGAAGGGAATTGCCCCGTCCTTTTGGATCGAAATTGGTTGGAACACTTGCCTTTAAATTGGCAAGAAATTAATCGTGTGTATTTTTCACCAACAGACAAAGTCAATGAGATATTGTCTGGTAGTAACGTACTTAATAAGAAATTGGGTACAGTCAAAGGCATCCAAGCGAAACTTAGGATAAAACCTGATGCAACGCCTAAATTTTACAAACCAAGGCCAATGCCTCTAGCTATCAAGGATAAGGTATCAGAAGAGCTAAATAGACGAGTGAAGGAGGTTGTGCTAGAAAAAGTTGATTTTTCTGATTGGGCCGCCCCATTTGTCCCAGTGAGAAAAGGGAATGGTAATATCCGGGTTTGCGGGGACTACAAGGTCACAATTAACCCAGTAATGCACCAACAAGAATATCCTTTGCCCCATCCCGACGAGTTATTTGCACAGCTGCAGGGTGATCGAAAGTTCTCAAAACTAGACTCGTCAAATGCATACTTGCAAATAGTTTTAGATCCCGATTCCAGAAAATATGTTACGATCAACACCCATTTAGGTCTTTTCAGTATTTAAGACTACCGTTTGGAGTAAGCTCCGCCCCTGTTCCCCATGAACATAGATGGGAGCGTGAGTTACTGGCTTGCGACGGAAATCTATAATCAGCTCCTTAGTTTTGGATACATTGAGTTGTAACAAATGATCATCGCACCACTGGGTAAACCTTGCAATCGTGGTGGCGTATGAGTCAATGTCATCTGACAGGTAACCAGTAATGACAATATCATCCGCATATTTGATGACGCTGTAACCACTGGTCATACTCTTACAGTCGCTGGTATGCAGGGAAAAAAGCCAGGGGAGAGGACACAGCCCTGGGGCGCACCTACACAAAATAATATTTAAAAAGAAAAGAAAAAAAGTTATGCATACTTACAAGCATTGTATAAACATAAGCGTTCAGAGGACCGTCTGTAGTATTCTGTGTGAATAAACAAAATACAAAATGATAAGTAAACATTACTTCCCTTGATTTGTATGTAAGAAGACCTTAGCAAGAACTTGATGGGTGTTATTAAGACGAAACCCATATGAATTTGACTATGTTAGTTCTTTTACTATGTAAAGGTATATTTGTAAATAAGTCTATATAAAATGATATCTTCATATAAAATATGTTACCATGACATACCTCCCACTGTTCAGTATCGTAATTCAAATGCAGTATTCCTGCAGATACATCACCTGTTTGCCACTCGACTGAAAGAGACCGTAAAAAGAATTTTCTTTAGTCTGGTATATATGGAAACTTTAACGTGTGAAACATTTAGTACAAGCCCGTTTTGTCAGCTACATCCGGACATATAACATTTATTTAATTTTTGAAGACGATAATTGATAAACCTTGTAATCCTCGATTAAACAGATGAACGGTGCCACCTTTATTTGTGGCACAAGTAATAGTCTTCTTGACATTCCTTTAGTACCCCCTCAATTGTTATACTGGCGTTCCTGTTCAGAACTCATATTTGTTAAAACTCCCTTTCACACGGGACTGTGCATGTCGTCAACTCTCGGTGTACTGCCTAATGCTAATAGGAAGACAAGAGGCCAACGGAAAATGAATATATCTTGGAGAACGCAGTTTTTGAAAATCTGTTAATGATCTGATATCCATCCGAGTTGCTATGTTATAGAATTTTTAACTAGGTTTTCTCACTTTGACCTTCTCAAAGCACAAACAATTATCTTCGGATATGTTGACCATTCATATTGTCCTTGGCGAGATATCGCACATGTACGCATGTCCCACCATTACTGCAAAGGTGAACACTTACTACCTCCCTCCCACCCCTCCCATATCAATAAACAGTGTGTATTGCACCCAGGATTAGATGCCAATCCAACCCAATATATAAAGTACTATACTGGAGCTTGATAAACATAATTCTTCAAACCCTAACTAGATGCTGAATCATTATACGACGAGAATATCAATTGAACAATAATGAAAGCAATTTACCTGATAGAGAACCCTTATGGATTATACAATGGACTGGTACTGTGTTTGTACAGTCCAGAGGTCAATTGTAATGTAAATATACTCTTGTCAACTGAGTGATAACCTCAAATAACCTCCTCTCCCCGCAAAAAATAACAAAAATAGGATTCTTGATTTTATTTCGCTCCACCTCCACCCCACCCCCACCAAAAAAAAGAGAGAGAATTCTTGTATTCATTACGTTAGATCAACTACCACCTATCAATTTCATCCAAACTGTACTTTTTAACGCATTGTGTTTACACATATAAAGCGTTGAACTTCGTGTACTTCACTTTACTTTTGAAGAAAAGACGTTTCTTCTGCTTACTAAGGTGGATCAACACCCCAAGTATGACATTAACCATCATATTCTTCTACACTTGAAGTGTATAGCTAGGCCATCACGCACATACCCACATCCCACGAACATACATAAATGCACGCACAATGACCATCGCATAAATCTATTTGACTTCGATAAGAAATGCGCTATGCTACGGACATTAGGCAATGACGAAAGCAAATATCAGCCCAGTAGGTAAAAATGTAGCTTGAGGGTTGTAGATAAAGACAAGAAGAAATCTCCCTTTTTTGTGTTTACTCATATTTCTCAATCCAGTTGAACAAAGGATAATCATAAACGCATAAGTCATTGTTCTTTATCGTGTAGATGCAATCATTTACACAACTTCATTTCGCCTCATTAACATTTACCTGTAAAGATTAATTTATTTGTCAGAGTAATTTGTTTAACTGCATTCTTACCACGTGGCTTCTGTTGTAACGTGCTCAACTTGTTCTCAAATTTAAAGGGCAGCAGACTTCTTTCAATACTTTGAGAAGAAATTGTATTAATTCGTAAGTTTTTTTTGCCATTAGATACACTACAAGGTGTGCATTATTATACTCTTATTGTTAAGTCCACAAATGCGGGTTCAAGTATATTTATCACATATTTTTCATTTCACATCTGAGGCAGCCTGCTCAAACGAAGGAGAATACCACCGAATTTCTTTGGTAGATAAATCAATCAATTATCTAAAAAAAGAGGTGTATTATGTGTACGTGATATTATGTGTCAGTAAGCACGAGATGGTTCGATATGCTGCTAAATGACTTCACATATAGTTTGACTCTAACAGTAATTATTCCAGCAAATGGGTACATTGAATAAATGTAATTCTTTCTCAGACAATATGAATAATAGTCGACTGTTCAAAGTAACAACGCTTACTTGATCTCAGTTGGTGGACTTCTGTGACAAGCATATTGTAGGATACTTATCAATTTGGTTAAGTCCCATTGTTGCCATTTTTCGTTTTCAAAGTCCAAACATTTCAAAGTGTTCAGCGGAGGTAAAACTGCTCCAGAGCTTAGATTAATAGCTTCACCTTTATCGTCAACTGATATGAAGCTGTCTCGCAGTACAATCCTTTGAATGTCAACCTATACAAAAAATTATAAGAACATAATAAGTTTGAGCAAACACGACTGAAGAACCTCAAAACATTATCAACATTATTTAGTTCATCGACTAACTAGGATAGATCACAAGGCTTTTCAAAGATTAGCTAACAGGAATACAGTTTACAATTGATATAGCAATATTATGTGCGTCTGACATATCGTATAAAATAAATCATAACATGAAAATCGAAAATTGAAACATGACAGTTGTCTCAAATTAGCTTTGCTCATTTATATTTATAATATTGATATGACGATACTTTTTTTTTTGGCTCCCTTGATTCTTTTCTTCTAATTAAGTAATGTCTGTAGTCTTAAGTTGAGGTTGAGGTTATAAGTCCTTAACATAATGTGGAAAGCAAACTGCTAATTGGCAATGGAGATGAACAGCAGTCAAAGGAAAATCGTTCATCTCTGTACCAAAAAAAAAACGCTTTCTTTCATTTAATACATAGTAATTTTAAACTTATTTATGTAATATTCATATCTTAATCGCCGTAACTTGAAGCATTTAAAGGTTACATATTATTCTTCACAAATACGCAACAAATTGACATCTTTCATGATAGTTATTCAACATCACGTGTGTGATAACGAAGTCCATTATTTGACCTAATTGTTAATCAGTTAAATCGTATCTATATTACAAGGTGTTAATCCACTTTGAAGTTTTCTTCTGTAGAGTTTGACAATTTCTAACACGAAGTGGACACTAGATGCGGGCAATTCTGTCTTAACATGTCACATATTATTTGCTTCAACAGAAACAAGTATTAAGAGAAGTAAACCAGAGTTCTAACTCACTAAAAGTCAAAAATACGTGAAGTCGCTGTTTGAAATATTGTTCAATGTATCGTAACATCATGAACTAAGACATGACTGAATGGTTAACATTTGGACAGGCACTTGTTAGATGCATATATGAACCTAGTGGATATTGTGGCTTGTGTTTTATTTTGAAAGTTTAAACAAAATAAAATGAAATAACGAATATAACTAGATACGGATCGGTCACCTATATTCTCAATGTATAATATTATCAGATCCTTCCACCACCTGTCATGGTTTGACAAAAGAACATCCTGAATCGAAAGTAAAGTAATGTTACCCCGGCGATTCGGGTGACCTAGGTATGAGCCAATATATAGGCCACCTGAGGGGTAGAAAGGAACAAAACTCAGAGCAAAATGAATAGTACAGCAACACAATGTCATATGGTATATCAATGTGTATTTACAACCCTTTAATCTAGAACATAATTGTCCTTTACAGCTCTCTGTTATATCATATCAACCTCAGTGAACATCATGAATTTATTGATAACAGATAAACCTAATCAATCTACAGATAACACACACTCACGCATAGACCAACAAACATATCCACCAAACTAACTGACATGACCCACACAGCTGCACACAGAAGTGCTAATATTTATTCTACATCTTAATCCTCTGTGCACCCCTAGACTAGCAACATTTCCCTGCATGAACTAGGGAGCTAGCTCACGACTTATTATTAAAACAAAGGTTCCAATATAGTTGTACCCACACACTACCACTGCACAGGCAGTATACAGCTAATAAGAACAATATCTCTACCTGGTATAGGATTGCCATGGTAACCTAAACAGTTCCACCAATCCTGTGCACCCAGACCTCTGTAGGGGGTCTACCCTATGCAGCTTACTGTGTAGCTACTTTAATCAACCCCTCTTCCAATAGAACAATCCACCTAATTAGCCTATGCAGCACAGGTTATACCTGCTAAGTAATTTGACACCATGGAACCACCTCGTTCCTGGGCGTAGCTGCAGTGGCTTCACCATATCAAATAACAATGTACCATACAGGTAACATACAGCTTAAGGCTATATTAAGAACATATAAAACTACTAGTATTGATAAAAAGGTGCACTTCAATATCTTGACATTCCTATTGAATGTTACCATGAATACTAATAAGAATACATCAGTTAGATCCTTTAACTATTAAAGATAAGAGTAATAAGTACAATAAAGTAAAAAGAACATACCTGAGGGGTAGAAAGGAACAAAACTCAGAGCAAAATGAATAGTACAGCAACACAATGTCATATGGTATATCAATGTGCCACTGACAGGTCATTTTCCCCTAACCTCTGAATGGCTGTACCACTATCTGTGAAGGTAACTTAATAAAAATTTATAGGGGCCTCTGTTTTGTTTAAATCATGTTCCTAACACTCTCCCCCTCTCAAAAGAAGTCGTCCCTGACTCGCATTTCATACATAATGAATGTCATACGTCAACTATCATATAACCAATACATTTAAACCTGCTTAACATATAAAATAGAACTCTACATGTGCTCTTACATTGTACTTTTAAGGGCAGAACCCCACATGTTAGTTTAGTGGAACAATAACAAAGTACCAGAAAATCACTTAAGTTCAAGGTCATGCGCACTCCCAAGAACTGAGTTATTTAGACAGATCACTTGATCTAAAAGCACACGACGGTAACCCCTTTAGGTCTTATGGTCCTACTCACTAGTTACTTACTATACATGCAACTGACCACTACTTGCATAAATTGAGACTCATGTCTTATCTCTAGCTACTAACCATCATCAAGATGATACCAAAAAACAAAATATGATAATCTGTCATGACCTATTATATAGTCTAGTCACAACAACTAACTATTACTACCCATTATCCACTTCTTTCAACATTCGTCGGTCTGTACAAAGTCCAGTCAGGAGTATGTTGTTGGAACTGTGGGTAAAACACTGGCGTTTGTAGTCGGTAGTCGTACATGGGAGGACATGGCTGGAACCAAGGTCTAGTTTGTGTCTGAGGGTAAGGTTGTCCAAGGTTAGGTGGGGGTAAATAGGACGAATATGGACACTGGGTAGACTGAACCCAAGTTGGGGCTCCAGGTTGTCCGTAATTCAGGAAATCTGGTGGCCTTCTATTTCGTGACGGGCGTCCTTGTTCCTCTGGTACTCGCTCCTGTGGTACCTGTTCCTCTGGTATTTCCACGGGTGGTTCAACTGGACGTGTCGGCTGCTCTGGAGTTTGGGGTGTCTGATTTACTGGACTCTGCGAAACATCCACAGCCGCTGGTGTCTGAGTCGGTACATTCTGTAGCTGGTCAGGAGCACCATCACTAACATATTGCTCTGCTGGGGCTGAGGTCCGAGCAGTTGAACGCTGTCGGGTGATATACGTGTGCCACTCGTCATCGCTCACATCTGACCCATCTACATCACCACCTGCCTGGGTTGCAGTTCGTGTTTTCTTTCGCTGGCGTGGGGGCTTCCCATGGATCATCTGTGTCTCATCTAGAGGCAGTGCATCGCATGCTAATAACAAGTTGCGATGCAGAACACGTTTCTGCTTCTTAGAATTATCTGTAATCACTTCAAACACGGGTATGTCAGGATTGATCTGTTTCACAACCCTATAGACGGTGTCTTCCCAGTAAGATCGAAGCTTATCAGGGCCTGCTTGTCGGACAAGGTTCTTCACAAGAACACGGTCACCAGGGCTTAATTGGGTGTAGTGAGTCTTTCTGTCATACCTTTCCTTCGCAGCAGCTGAAGCCTTGTCGGTGTGCCTATTGGCAATACTATACGCTTCCTGCATTTGACAACGCCATTTATCCGCAAATGTTCTGTGATCAATGTCCTCGTTCTCACTTTCCAAATTAAACAAAATATCAACAGGGAGTCGTGGTGAACGCCCGAACATGAGGAAAAATGGCGAGAATCCAGTAGCATCATTCTTTGAACAGTTGTAAGCATGCATGCACCTCGGCAAATGTTCCTTCCAGTTCAGTTTCTGCTGGTTTGACAGCGTTCGCAACATGTTGAGTATAGTCCGGTTCATTCTCTCAACCTGACCATTCCCCTGGGGATGATATGGGGTTGTTCTGCAATGCTCAATACCACAGTATTCCTGGAGTTTTGTGAAGAGTTGGTTTTCAAACTCCCTCCCTTGGTCATGGTGAAGTCTCTTCGGAAAGCCAAATCTCAGGAAGAAATCATTAAACAACCGTTCTGCTGCAGCATGTGCCGATTGTTCTTGGTAGGGTAAGCTTGTGCGAACCTAGTGAAATGGTCAACTACCACGAGGATATATTCGTACCCACCCTTACACTTTTCCAGGTGTAAGTAGTCTATTGATACCATCTCGAAAGGTTCTGTCGTGTGTATTGGTATTAAAGGTGCTCTAATATTTCGAGTAGGTTTCTTCTGAACTACACAATGACACTGCTTGGTGATGTACATTTCCACCTCTTTTGCCATGTATGCCCAATAGAATCGTTGTCGTATTAGGTCAAGGGTTCTTTCTACACCAATATGACCCATGTCGTTGTGGAGCCCCTTCAATACCGTGTCCTTATACTTGGTCGGGAGGAGTAGCTGTTTTCTGTTGACGGTGCATCTACAAAGTAGTCCCTTATCATCAAACTCTAGTTTGTTCCACTGGTTTAGCAGAACCTGTACGTTCTTAGTCTCATTTTTCCGCTCCTGTGGAGATGGTCTCCTTCCGGTTTTCTTCATTTGCATAACTCTACCAAGAACCAAGTCATTCTATTGGGCTTCTTTAAGCTCCAGTGGGTCGATAGGCGAGATTGTAGATGTGGGTGATGTTCCTAGTATGTCGCAACTGTTGCTGTTCACTGTTGTCACATCGATGCATGCCACTTCTCCGCAACATGTGCCTTGGACGTATTCAGCTGTGGCTGTTATTGCAGTACTCGGGATCTTCTCTGTGAATTCGTTGATATAGTTTTCCAACTTGTCAGGTATCGGCATCCTTGATAACACATCTGCATCTACGTTTTCCTTACCAGGGCGGTATCTAATTTCAAATCGAAAACTAGCCAACTCTGATACCCACCTCTGGCCTGTGGCATTCAGACGGGCAGTAGTCATTACGTATGTCAGGGGATTGTTGTCAGTGAATACCACAAAATGATTTGCATACTGAAGGTAGTCACGGAAGCGTTCTGTCACCGCCCATTTGAGAGCAAGGAATTCCAACTTACTGGAGTGATAATTCTGTTCTGGGGGCGTTAACGTGCGTGAAGCAAATGCTATGACTCTCAATTTTCCCTCCAAATGTTGGTACAAGACAGCACCAAGACCGTCACCAGAAGCTTCAGTGTGGAGAACATCTGGTTGAGAAAAATCTGGATAGGCCATAACAGGGTGAACTGTCAGGCGATCAACAAGGTCACACAAAATCGCATGGTGTTCGGGGGTCCACACTATCTTTTCTTTAGAATCACGAGTATTCCCCTTACCAGATCTCGACTCCTGTTTACCCTTTGTCTTGAACTTTTTCTGTTGAGTTCCTAGCAACCCGTACAGCGGCTTCGCTATGATGGAGAAGTTCTGGATATAGTTCCTGTAATATCCAATGAAGCCCAAAATCTTTCGAAGTTCTCCAACGGTTGTTGGTGTCTTGTTCTTCAATAACAGGACTGGTTCTTTGTCAGCAGGGTCCATTCCGTACCCTTCGCCAGTTACCAACCTCCCTAGGTACCTTACCTTTCTCTTGAACAACTCACACTTCTTGGGTTTCAGCTTAATGCCGTGCTTTTGTAATCTTTGTAAAACTCTCCGAAGGCGTTCCACATGGTTGCTAAATGTAGAACCGTAAACAAGGATATCATCAAGGTAGACCACACATATCTCGTTGTTAAGATCGTGCAAGCATCCTTCCATGTACCGTTGAAACTCTGCTGGGGCATTTTTCAGCCCAAAGGGGATTCTTTGCCACTCATGTAATCCCCAGGG
Organism: Apostichopus japonicus; assembly: GCF_037975245.1. NCBI lineage: Eukaryota > Metazoa > Echinodermata > Holothuroidea > Aspidochirotida > Stichopodidae > Apostichopus > Apostichopus japonicus. Next base: position 5,495,842 of record NC_092576.1, on the reverse strand, counting down.
AGTAATAAACGAGGTGAGATGCTGACTTTCTGGAGACATATACCCTTGATGGTACGCTTTACCCTGATCTAGGGTACTGAACCATGTGTTTCCTTTAAGGCCATCTAGCAGATCTTGGATTTTGGGGATTGGTTGTCGATCATCCACTGTTTTCTCGTTGAGTGCTCTAAAATCAACGCACAGACGAAGTGAGCCATCACGCTTTCGCACACACACTACCGGGGAGGAATAATTAGATTTAGACTTACTCACCCAACCACGTCTGATGAGATCCTCTAAGTATTCTTTGACTTCCTTGTACAGTGGTCGGGGAATGCTGATGTATCCCTTCTGAACAGGTGTTTCGTCCTTCAGCTGGATTTTCATCTGCAAATCTGGGCAGTCACCAGTATCCATATCATCCCTGGAGAATGCTGATGATTCTTCTATCAACATTTTAGTTGCAAGTTGTCTCTGGTCAGGAGTCAGGTCAGATAGGTCAACTGGAGGGCACCAGTCACGGTCCTGTCTTTCGTCAGGTGGTTTAGTTCTGTCAGTCTCTATATCACAATTTACATATGTAGAATTTGCTGTTGCAGTTTGGTCTACACTAGTCTTGCAGAGTACTTGAGGTAAGGGAAGTACTGAAGTCACTTGTTCCAATGTCCCGAGGGGAGTCCGCTTTGAAAGAAGAAGATCATGGTTAGTGTTATTAAGCACTGGTACATTAACATGGACTACTGACCCCCTTGCCATCCGCACAGTGGTTGCTTGTACATTCAACCCTTCTGGCAAGGATATTTGATTGGGCTCAAATAGCCAGTCAATAGGTCCCTTGACCTCTCCCACATAAACTCTACATTCAATGAAATGAGTCTGGCCACTTCTTAATACCTGATTACGAGGGGGCGATCTGACACTGGCCAGGAGAACACTATCATTCTCTTTTACAACCTTAACCATTGCTGTTAGGGTACTTTTCCCTTTCCCAGGGAATGCAGAGTGAAGATCATTTGCACTAAACCCTGAACCCCCTGTACCATTCAGTATGTGGGCGATAACGTTGTAGCCCACAAGTGGGTTATCCATATCCCCTGAGTAGACCAACATGGGTACCTCTATTTCACCTATTGTGCCCACTTTAAGACTTACTGCAACCCACCCATCATATGGTACCTCTATCCCGTTTGTGGCGGTAAGGTCCAGGTGAAGACCATCCAGGAGTTCTTCCACGGGTCTGACTATGACCCCTGGCATATTCTCCTGAATCCAATCCTTTTGGATTATTGACACCTGGGAACCCGTGTCCCACAACACATCCATCGGTAACCCATTGAGGGAGGCCCTCACAATACACCTCTTACCAACCAATCCTATGAGTTTCTTAAACTTTTTAAGGGACAGGTGGGGTGGTGCAGTGGGAGGTTGCTTGGGACTCTTTTGTCTATCGCCAAATGACTTTTCTACTGTTGGGGTCCCCCCTCGTCCCTTAGAAGTGACCCTCTCTCGTTTCCCGGTGGCCTTTGTCGACACCCTCTTGCATAGTGCTCACCACTTCCACATCGGAAGCAGTGGTTACACCGATCACCCACATTTTCTGATCTACACTTAGGGCAGCCCCTTTCCCCTTTATAACTAACTGGCCTGTCTCTGCTTAAGGATTCCTGGATTTGGGCCACCTGTATTTTCAGCTCTTTCAGGCCCTCAATATCCACCCTTAAACCATTTAGGGATTCCTCAAGGGGGGTAGGCGGTGTTTCCCTTTTTGTTACCTTTTTTGAGGTTGCCTCAATAGCATGAGCTGCCTGGTAAGATCTTGTTTTCGTCTGCTTCTTCAACCGCTCCGTCTCACTACTGGCGCTCTTGTTAAGTTTCTCCAAGAGGAGCTCATCAGAGATGCATGTATTCTCTAGGGAAGGCTTCAGGTCGGCCCGAATCGACTCACTTGTCAGGCCAGTCGAGACTGCATGTAGAAACATGGCCTGCACTAACGGCTCCTCGTATCGCTGGTTGGTCTCACTCTCTTTCGAGGCGAATAAAACCCGCTGCCAAATACTAAGGGCCCTAACAAGGAATTCCTGCGGCGTCTCTTTGGGTGCTTGTGTGAGGCTGCTTAGCTCGTGGTACAGCTCTGTGGCTCCCTTTTCTTGGTAATGTGACCGCAGGATCCGACGAAGCTTCGGTAAGGTTATATCCGTCTTGCTTTCCAGATATCCACGGAGATTCAGGCCTGGGTTGGTAGCTCTAATAACTGCCTCAACCACTTCTTCCTCTGGGTATCCCTTCCGGAGTCCAGCTTCTATCTGGTGGATAAGACTGGTGAAACCCAGCCCATCCTTCTGCTGACTTCCAGCAATCTGCCCGGAGATCTTAAAGTCGCGGCGGATGTACTCTCTGTGGTGTTGTAACACTTTGGTACTTGTCGGGTCCGATGGGGGCTCAGGTGTACCCACCTTTTGGCTTGACTTGTCATCAACTTTCTCTGGTATCTCCCCTAGCAAGACTTCTCTCAACTCCTTCAACTTTCCAAGGCCCTGGTCATCGGACTCCTCCAGCTCCTCACTGCTCAGGTAACGGTTGATTAATCCCAGAAGACCGGTTCGACCCTTCGTCTTTGCCTTGATGCGGTCAGTCTCGGGAAGGGCGATTCCCAGACCCACACTCTCCAGCTGGTCTACCGTGCAAAGATGCAGCTTAGTCTGGATCTCGCAAAGAAGCTCGTCAACCGTCGCCATCTTTCTGGGTGAGCAACCTTAATCCTGCTCCTCAGTATGCCATGAGTTTTTATCCGGGTGGTGCCTCCAAATTGTTACCCCGGGGATTCGGGTGACCTAGGTATGAGCCAATATATAGGCCACCTGAGGGGTAGAAAGGAACAAAACTCAGAGCAAAATGAATAGTACAGCAACACAATGTCATATGGTATATCAATGTGTATTTACAACCCTTTAATCTAGAACATAATTGTCCTTTACAGCTCTCTGTTATATCATATCAACCTCAGTGAACATCATGAATTTATTGATAACAGATAAACCTAATCAATCTACAGATAACACACACTCACGCATAGACCAACAAACATATCCACCAAACTAACTGACATGACCCACACAGCTGCACACAGAAGTGCTAATATTTATTCTACATCTTAATCCTCTGTGCACCCCTAGACTAGCAACATTTCCCTGCATGAACTAGGGAGCTAGCTCACGACTTATTATTAAAACAAAGGTTCCAATATAGTTGTACCCACACACTACCACTGCACAGGCAGTATACAGCTAATAAGAACAATATCTCTACCTGGTATAGGATTGCCATGGTAACCTAAACAGTTCCACCAATCCTGTGCACCCAGACCTCTGTAGGGGGTCTACCCTATGCAGCTTACTGTGTAGCTACTTTAATCAACCCCTCTTCCAATAGAACAATCCACCTAATTAGCCTATGCAGCACAGGTTATACCTGCTAAGTAATTTGACACCATGGAACCACCTCGTTCCTGGGCGTAGCTGCAGTGGCTTCACCATATCAAATAACAATGTACCATACAGGTAACATACAGCTTAAGGCTATATTAAGAACATATAAAACTACTAGCATTGATAAAAAGGTGCACTTCAATATCTTGACATTCCTATTGAATGTTACCATGAATACTAATAAGAATACATCAGTTAGATCCTTTAACTATTAAAGATAAGAGTAATAAGTACAATAAAGTAAAAAGAACATACCTGAGGGGTAGAAAGGAACAAAACTCAGAGCAAAATGAATAGTACAGCAACACAATGTCATATGGTATATCAATGTGCCACTGACAGGTCATTTTCCCCTAACCTCTGAATGGCTGTACCACTATCTGTGAAGGTAACTTAATAAAAATTTATAGGGGCCTCTGTTTTGTTTAAATCATGTTCCTAACAGTAATATTAGAAATTCTTGTAAAAAGTTTTTCACCTGTCTTTCAGATGCTTCCTTCAACCTCTTCACTGTCCCATCGTGAACATCTCGAGTTTGGTCTTTCGAAATTATAACTTTTTTACACAAGGCTTTAAAATGAAAGAACAAGGCCGATTCATGAGTAATAGTCTTACAGTCGTATTCTATTTCATTCTGGGTCACTTTAACTTAAATTTATATGCAAGTGCAGTGCAGGAAACTTACTAATCCAAACTGAGAACGTATCGCTTCTTACGTCAAAATTAAATGCACAGTGATTGAAAGATGTAAATAATCCATGCAGTAATCAAGTCAATATAGATAGCTTCGATACCTTTTAGTTCTTCTTCTGTCACCTTTTTCGTAGGTTTGAGTAGTTGATGTTGTTGCTGTTGTGTTGCTACTGTTGTACTCTGTCGATCGTTAGAATGATTCTCTGTTGCGGATAAGATATAAACTGTATTTCTCATCTGAGTATTGTAAGCTGTAGTTCTAACAGCGAAATAAAAGTATTAATAATTAAAGACCTTCTGAATACGTTAGGTAAGATAATGTATAGTTATATACATAACTTGACGCCTGAGATCTGTGAAATATGAGTCACACGTTTTCATGGGAACTGCATGGACAACTTGAATTCTGATCTAAAGAAATGACCTGCATCACTCTTTATGTGAAGCTTATGAAGCATAAATATACTAAGTGATCATCTCATTGTCATAGTGCTGATCATACGAATACAGCCAAAGTGTGACTTGTTCTCAGTCAGTGGGACTTAACATACCTTTAAAAGGCAACGGATCTGATCTTTAATTACCTATTTTATGTCAGGATGACCATGTATGTTAACGTTCAAATAACACTTTAATCTATTTAATCCATTTAATCCATTTACGTACATCGTTGACAAAAGTCTGAATTTGAACGGTGTGTTTGAACGAATAAGTTATGCTGACTTTTTTGCTGGATATTATCATCAAGTTACATTCATCTAATGATTCAGTTTCTCAGCATATCCTTACTTTCTCCCCAGACTACTTGCGGAAAGGGAAGTGACCTGATTGTAACAAGAATATTTACATGAGTGTATTGCTATAACTGATATATTGCCATATATTGTTATTAATATGGAGAGTGACAAACATTTTAATCAGCATAAATAGGTTAGAGTATTCACATTTTGATGAGAAATCTGTAGTTCTTGTAACAGTTTGCTTTCACCAAGACCTCTAATCGTATTATGGGTCCGTTGGGCTTACATCATTACATTTATGTGGTTTTAGTCTGATTGTGGTTATTGTCACCAAGGCTACACCGCAAACTGCTCTTATTTGTAGTGAAACAATGAAATAATGTATTGCGTTCCAAATACAATTAATTGAAACACGACGTGCACTAGAAAGTAGGTGCTAAGGTTTGTAGCTAGGATTACACGCACATAGTAGAGCAGGAATCACAGGAGAGCATTTCAAGAATTCTATACCAGGAAGGGTTGAGAGGTCATAAAGAGCATCTCGGAGAGGCTTAATCAAAAGTGTACGGGGGATGTCATATGTAAGAGATTCCCAATTATTGCTCTGGAAGACCCCATCCACCCCTCATGCTACAATTGGAGTTAACACAATGTTATATCAACAATGGGAACACAGCCATTGGTGGGGCAAGGAAAGGCTGAACCAGATCTCCAGGGATCACAGATTGCAATGGCTTCGAAGTATTTTAAGTATAAATCCTTTGGCAGAGACTCATAATAGGAGAAAATGATTTCACCCTCTAGAGTTATCTAAGTCAGCGTCGACAACAGTCTGATAAAAAAAGAAACCTGTACAGAATCAATTAAACAGAAGTATATTAGATACTTCGGAGTAAGATTGACATTTGTGATTAATCAATTATTTACCTATAAGTCGGCGGATGCGGCGGCTGCTGCGGCGGATGCGGCTGCGGATGCTGCTGCGGCGGCTGCTGCTGAGGTTGTGGTAGGCCACGATCAGAAGTACGACGATGCAACTCGTCATCACAAATAACACAACAACAGCAACAACAACAACAACATCCCAACCAGTTCGTCGTTCCTCCTCTGAAATACCAAGAAATAGTCAAAACATGGACATCAACAATTCCAGATACAAGTTGACATCATCTCCAGATAACAAATCAACACAGCTATAATAAATAGGTTCATAGTAGCCCAAACATGCATGTGAATGATATACAACGGTATGCAGGTGCGTATCCAGGGGGGGGGGGGCGTTGGGGGCGCGCGCCCCCCGGGTAAGAAAAAGAGGAGAGAAAAAAAAGAGAAGAAAAAAGGAAAAACGAGGGGAAAAAAGAGGAGAAGGAGAGGAAGGAAGGGAAAAGAAAAAGAAGAAAGAGAGAAAAAGGAGAAAAGGAGGGAGTAAAAGAAAACGCGAAGACACCGGAGAGAGAAAGAGGAACAGTGACATCATTACAGCGCTGAAGGGTAGCCAGTGACGGATCAATGATTTCGTAAAAGTGTGACTCACCCTACCCCTTACACCGACAACTCCATTTTTTGACGTTTCCATTTTCCTCTCTCACTAATGATCTATATATGTACTATATATGGTCTATCATAACGCGTGTGTAGAATTGTGCTATGAAACCAACTGTGGCTGGTCTCGAACTCGACCGTGTCGTCGGGGAACATGACGCATTTTGGGATGGGGGCACCGCCCGCCCCCCCCCCATTCAGCATTTTTTTTTAAATGATATCGCTAAGTAATTTCAAAATAGAAAGTGCTTAGAGGCAACTTACAAGGCCTGGGAAGTGTCATTTCCAGCGATCTGGGAGACATTTTCGGCCAAAATTTGCTTGTACGCTTCGCGCTAACAAATGGTCCTGGGTAGTGCCATTTCCAGCGATTTGGGAGGCATTTTCGGCCACAATTTTCTTGTACGCTTCGCGCCAACCTATGGTGGCGCTACGCTTAGATAATTTGCCTACAGGCTTCGCCCCTCCCAATTGGCAAATTCCTCGCTACGCGCCTGTTCGAATTTGTAACGCAAACAGCAGATATTACATCATATCAGTGAACATGAAAATGGCGTTCCAGGATGAAAAGCCTCAAAACTGTCCGACTTGCCTGAAAATATAACCAAAAATTTTCGCGCGCGAAGCGCGCGTTCAACGTGTTCATGTCAATATCATATAAGCAAGTATCGATTATTGAATCGCATGCCATCATGTACCGTACGTTCAAATTGCGCAGTATTTCGCGGGATGCTAATGTAAACAACGACATGTCTCATGTAGATGTATGAAAAGCATGGAGGTCCAATTATGTCAAAACTCTCTTTTACATTAGTAATGGCGAATTAGGGGCTGCACCCCCGCCGCGCAGTGGCGGAGCGTCCATACGGTCGGGGGGTGGATGCCCCCCTGACGGACTCAAATGGACTGCTGGCGCCTTTTTCAGCTCTTTACCACTTTTTACTTATTCTAGATTATTAACTTTTTTATTGCGCTCTCATCTACTTATTGACATTTGTCACATTTTCTTGGTGTAATTTGGCGATGACACCTTATTCTTCGTTTATCTGCAAATTAGCCAGGCCCGGAAAGGGTCATTTCCGGCGATCTAGGGAGTATCTTTATTCAAAAAATTTCTGTACGCTACGCGCCAACCAGTGGTGGCGCTCCGCTTAGATAGTGTCGAAAGCGCTCCTACAGACCATTCTCGCCACTCCTGACCAATACCCCTAGCTCCGCCACTGCCGCCGCGCCTCCTACGCCTATGTGTGTAGTGTTCGCTTTCGGAAATATCTGCTATTTTTTCATTTCCTTCAACCAAGTTTTATAATAGCCGTTATAAGAGGTTTTAATGTTTCTACACCAATAAATTAACTGTGTCTGAATTTTAGAAAAATTTAGAATTTAAGAAAATTTCTGACCAACATCACATTTCTGACCTGCATCACACTTCACTCTACTCGTGCAATTTTCACCGGTCTGTTAGGGGTTCAAGGAAGTTTTTCTATATTGGTTGTCCATAGATGATATTTTGTACAACATTATGGGTATGTTTTCAAGTGAGTTTATTCACGAGAAATGTGAATTTTCAAATTCTGAACAAATATGGGGCTTAAAACCTTGAAAAGTGGGGCTGACGGGTATTCTGGGCAGCGACGTAGAATCACCTACAAAAGCAAAGACCCACAGGAGATGCCATCAGGTCGAACATGATGTGTGCCGGGTTGACAAACTTCAAAAAGGTTATGGATGGAAAAAAAAACTATTAGGAAATACCTGGTTCTCAGGCAAAAAGTGTACATCTGGTTGGTTATTTCAAGCCCGAGAAGTGCCGTTTCCGGTGATCTGGGGGGGTTTCAAAACAAGAAATTTTCTTGTACGCTGCGCGCCAACCGATGGTGGCGCTCCGCTTAGATAGTAATTCGCGCCCCCCGGGTTTGAAAATCCTGGATACGCGCCTGGTATGTCAAATAGGTATCAAGAACTTAACACCGCATACAAAGTAAAATTACATACGTAGCTGATAGTTTTTAAAATACGTCACTATATTAGCAACACTTCTTTTTTCAATTCCAAATAAAAACAACAACAGCATTCGATCATTTTACGTTTACTTACTGTAACACCACTGTGACATATAATGTCACCTGCACATAAAGATATTTATTGGGAAGTTCTTGCATTTAACTAACTTCTTACCCTGAAAAATTACATCCTGAAAAGTTACATCAGTTGATGTAAATTTCGTTGCAACACCGTCAGTGCTATAAACACACGTGTACGTGCCCAAGGTAGGATTTCCAACCGTGTTTATGATAAGAGAGCTATCTTGCAATGTGAATCCATCAGGCATCATAACTTCACTCATACCTTTAGTTCCAAATGCAATAATTTCTTCCGTTTGACCAACTTTTTTCCATACAAAGAAGGACACATCTTCCCCGCAGTTCATAATAACTCTTTCATTAGGAGTTACAAGCAGCTGTTCGCTAGATGCTTCCAGTTTCCCGCTTTCAACCAGTATCGTTGATTCATTGTTACCTACCTCAGACACATTGCTTCTCGCTACGCAGACATATAAACGTAATGAGAGAGAGGTTTGTAACGAAATATCTACAACAGAATGGTAAGACTGTAATTCATTGACACTGGTTGTTACATTTTTCGACTGAGAAGAGATCTGTCCATCCCCAGTGTTAGTTCTTAACTTCCATGACAAATCATCTAATACTTCACCTACTCGTAAAACATTACAACTTAAACTGGAAGCAGCGTTTAAATCTAAAAAGCATAATGATTTCTGGTCACATCCAGTGGCATCAATGGTTGGGTACGGTTCCTGTGGTTTGTCTGCAAATTGTGGAAAGGAAGACATATAAAGTAATATTGTCCAACCAGAAAACATTAGGCCTATATATATATATGGATACTTTTTATAACTTTAGTTGGTTTCACAAACAACTAAAGGTCGCAAGGAAGTCGGTCTTCTTTGTTAAAGATCTTTCTTACTCAATGCAGTTCACACTAAGCTGCTAATTTATTGTTCATCTGGAAGACCACACTTTGCGAATAATTTATATTTCAATAAGAAATTGACACTGTAGCTTGTCCCTTACAAATAAATTCAAGCTCAAGCCCAGTTGATTAACCAATGTATTGGAATTCTAACTGAACATAGAAGGAGCGTCCATTGTCTCACATTTGAAGGCTGCTACACCAATCAATCCACAGCAAAGATTCTTGGAGCTAGACTTTCATTCCCTTATTGGCAGTCAATCTTTCCTCATCCTACCCTCCCAAATGAAAATGTGTACATAATGTTTGATGCATGTCACATGCTTAAATTGATGAGAAATACACACAGCAAAGTACCTTTAATGGAGAAAACTCAAAATGAATGTAAGCTTAGCTGTACAGACACCGAGTTCCTCTGTCGCGGATGCCATTGACTTTCTGCGAGAAGATATGAAGATCCCATCATATGATTGTAGTCAAGGGACTATTGAATTCATTCGAATCATTGATATACTATTTGATAAACTCAACTCCAAGGCACCATCAGAAAAATTTGTAAACGCCCCTTGCGGAAACATTCCAAAGCAGAATGGACTGGCTGGTTCAGTAGCTGCTGTAAAATTCTTGAAAGCCTCAAAGCTGCTAGTGGATGCTTTCTTCATTCCAAAAGAATGAAAACAACAGGAGTTGGATTCATCATAACTATTATGTCAACAAAGAGTTTCAGCAAGACTTTGCTAACTAGGTTGACAAACCAGCTTCATTATATTTAAACGCACAAGTTCTCACAAGATTATTTAGATTTTTTTTTTCAATAAAGTTAGGCAACGTGGTGGATGGAACAATATCCAACAGCACGACAATTTTTTTGGTCATTGAGAAGTGTTTTTATAAAAACATTGATTTCAACAAGTTCTTCTGGAAAACAGCTTCATATTTGATAGCCTCCAAGAATCCATTTGCAACTGAAGACTAGCCGGAGACGAGCACCACCGGTGAGAAATGGCACCACTTTACCAAGACTACCAGATAACAGGACATTACTGAGTCTTCAGTTCATAAACTATCCAACTGATATGTAAAAAAACTGCCCCTACTATATTGCTGGTTATGTCTCTCGAAGAATTACACAAGATATGGAATGCATGGACTGTGCAAAATCAATGTTTAAATCCATCTCTGAGAGTGCTAAAGACCATCCATATTCTGCTGTGAATGTTCCAAGGTATTCACTGATTCTAAGACGCAGGGACAGAGGAGGATTAAAGGTGCCATCATCGAGCGTTTTCGAAGTTGTCCAAATTCGCTAATAAGTTGTTCAGGTACAGTACCAACATACATAACATTCCTTCATCATAGTGAAGTCATTTCTAACATGACTTGAATCTATAATCATTTTACAAGGTAGAAAGCCTATATCATGTTATATATTTTCTTTTGGTCAGTCATGTTTGCAAATTCTCTTGTTCAATCATCATCTAATTGAAGAGGTGAACATTTAGTATTCACATTCAGATTTTAGTTTCACCATTCAAGGGTAAACTCATGTAGAGATACAAAAAAATGCTATGAGGCCCTAATGAGGCCCTCTTACAAAATTTACAATAGAAGAAAACAGAAATTACAAACATATAAACGTAAATAGAACATAGTAAAAATAATAATAAAACACAAAATAAAATGATCAAAAACTTTGAAATAGAAGTAAAGCGAGTAGAAAAAACATATCAAGGTCTGTTAAATACAACATTACAAAGCATTAGAAATGTTTTATTTAGGCTCCCTCCTGAACAGCATAACAGGTAGCCTATTAACATTCCACAACTATGATAGAATATCAAATAAACCATGAAGCATGCAAATTGCCATAAGGAATGAAATTCATGTCTTGAAAATATCTCAAACATATGGAAATTTTCTTCCTGGTATACACCACTGCACTAAGAACTGGGCAAATGACAAAGTAATCTTATTGACACGTAAGCACCTAATGTAATACCCATATCACACTGGCCAAGTTTTAAATTACATTAGCCCTAATGTTAGTCTATATGAATACAAAATGCATACAGTATTAGTACTGTACTACTAAAAAGCTATGCTGTAAGATTTTTAGGCTTATACCTAAAATGTCAATGGTATTGCTGCATTATTGGCTAGGCCTTACGTTACTACATAGTAACATCGATTGTCGCCCCACGTGCTTGAGTCATTAGAGGCGAAAAAACGTTCAAAGTTGTTTCTTAATGCAGGAGTATAATTCTTACCACTCTGGTAGCCATAACATGTCTCTGTTGTAAAAATTACACCGACTCTTTCGAGAAAAAAAACGGATAAAGTCAAATTTAATATTAGAGTCGAATGCACAATGTATGTATGAAGACGTACAAATGATATGGCTTTATGCCGTACAACGCAAACGTCATTCACTCTTTTCAAGGCTTGGCTGCTTTAACATAACAAATTCTACTTGGTATTATGAGCACTGCCTCGTTACCGCAGCTATATATATAATTAGCCTCTTCATTGTCCAAGCAATGTGAATAGGCTATGACTTATTGTTATGGAATTCATGATAATACAAGCGTAGCTACTGTACACCTTGACGCATGCTGAGTCATATAAAGTAAATAAACATTCTATTGTAAACTAGGCTTTGTCTTTTTGTGTTCTGGGCCTAGTTAGAAGCGCCATGACAAACTTCAACGAAGCGTTAGCATTATTCTATCAGAATGCCAAAACAAAAAAGGTTAATGACGTCAAATCCGAAAAAAATCCACACAACGATACGCGTTGCACAGATAATTCGTATGGAACGCAGAAATGACAAAAGAAGTACGTATATATAATACCCGCCCTGCTGTTCTCCTTTAGGAAAAGTGCCAATAAGAAGCAGAAGAACAGTTCTTTTGCTATGTTATCAATAAGGATCTGTTTTTTTTTTGTGGCGTGGATGTTAAGAGGATGAATGGAAGCACATGTGGTTCAAACATTAAGAAAATTTAGGCAATTTTTGACCATTGTAGCCCTCACAGGAGCAGCGTACAAAAATTGTTTACGACTGAGCAAAGTGGTTTGTTTACAAGTGAAGAAAACGTCATGGCTCTCGTAGCAAACAATCTGCATGGTCATGATACGGAAAATTGATGGTACCATGAAAGGCCAACTTGTCAGCTATCCAGTGACAGGTAGCGCTCAGCTTGTTAGACTTTTTTCTAGACGTAAAGACCACATCACTTAGTGTTTCCGTACCGGCAGTTTCGAATGTGAAGGTATTGTTTAGTGTAAGACCTTTCTCACCAATAACATGTAGGAATAAAGACGTTTGGGATTTCGTAGAGTTTTCTGTAGATGTAGCAAGAATCTTTGATTACATTTTTTCCAGTTTCCTGATACGTAACGGTGAACTGTAGTCCTGGTGGTGGCGATAATCCTGTTGCTATGTATAACTAATCTGAATTTACACTGTTCATGAACACCACAGGTCAATACGATGGTTACCTATACCAACGTTGTCCTCGTATGCTCGTTATACTATACTGTAGTTGACTTTGGCGGGTGTGTCATGTCGGCCTAGTCTACCTGATCACTATACCACATAACGTTAGGTATCTCCGAGTAACACTGAACAGTATGTGTATTCTACACTTGCGAAATATGCATATTCGCACCTCCGCTACCTTCAAATATTTCTTGAAATCATCCAAATATATACATAATTGCCCCCCCCCCCCAAAAAAAAAATTGTTGCAATGTAAGGAGAAATAGATAACCTTGACAACAATATTCAACCCCCCCCCCGCCAAATAAAAAATAAGAATAAAATAAATAATCATTGGCTTTAAAAGAAGTATAGCTTACTAATGGTAGACATGCTGTTTCTAAGTTTTTACAATGTTTGAACTTAAAGTCTCAATATGTGTTTGCTGATGAATTTCGGAATAAAACAGGTGGGTTTAATTGAGAAAAGCTGTCGCAATCAAAAACAAGAAATATATATATATATATATCTTGGAGCGGCACGATAAATAAAACTGTTACTACTATCTCACGAAACCCTTTGGTAACAAATTCCTGTTCTGGCACTCTTGAAATAAGTATTGGCTGCTAGAAAATTAAGACAAACTTCACATCTGTTCCAATACCCTTGTACCAGCCTTAATCGTCCTGATTAAATGTACTAAAGTTATTCTTATGAGTAGGTTGTAGATGTTCCTTTAAATGTTTAAGTCTTCTGTAAACCGTAGAGATGGGATTCTGGAGGAAGGTGAGTGAAGGGAGAGGAAGGGGTTGTTCTGATTTTGTTGTTTTCTTTCTAAATGTAAAGTTCTGTATTTTTTTCAGGGAGAGTCACTACCCGACAAGCCATATAAGTTTTTTAGTACGCTTCCTTTCACAATTTTTGTTTCTAATCTCCTTCTATGTTATATGTTAACTTATGTTGTGATAGAACAAAAATATATGAAAAAAGAAAAGAAAATGTAAGCTTGTTTTTAGCATATTCAACCATCGTTGTTTACCATCTTCTCTACGATACGAAAATACAAATACATAATATATACAATCATACAAAAGAATAGAGAAATCCATCCATCCATCTTTAGACTATTGTGATATTGTCTTTACAAGGATTTCAAACTTTGACCTCTGTTAACCTGAAAGACATTTGACCCTTACCAGTGATCTACATAACATATCCGACGTCCCCACTTCTTGTTCCAGTTCTTGTACAACCTGTACTCTCTATAGGGAATCAGCATCATAGGCGTACCGAGTATGATATTTAATCAAGCTCTTTCTCTCTCACATGCCATCATAATCGCAAAGATTCCTTTGCTTCCGGTGAAGAATCAAATCAGAAGCTGGTCGGATTAGCGATTTCCTGCCATGTTTCGTTTGACAACGTTATGCAATTTACAGCATTGCACACCGTATCGTACATGTTTGCCATTATTTATTTCGAATGCTCAGCAAGGTTCTTGCACAATGCAAACCTGCCTATTAAGTACAAATCTTTAATTTGACAGCTAAATATTTATGTCTCAATAGGGTTATTTCTATTAGGCTAACAAGTTGGATCTACATACCAAGAGTGCAGTTCAACAGAGATGTATTTTATAAGTTATCGTGTTGACAAAGGTTTCGACCATTGAACGGGTAATCATCAAGTTGGATCTACATACCAAGTGTAATCATATAATATGAGTAATATTTATAGCGCATAACCAGCAATACTGCTCAAAGCGCTTTACAAATGTCAATTCTAAAAACAAATAGTTCAAAAAAAATTAATATTATAGATATCTATAGCACAATAAGGCACAACATGTAAAAGCCTTAAGCAACAATATAGTAATAAACAACCAATACTAAACCATAAAAAATAGAACACTAAACGTAGTAAAAACATTCTTAAAAAGAAAGGCTAAGAATTAAGTAATAGTTCCAAACGTAGTATGCATATTACAAATTAAAACACAGTCAACTATACACAGAGAAAGCGAGTCTAAAATTTTAAACTTCACTCGAAAATCTATTGGTATCCAATGCAGTGATTCCAGTAGTGGTGTGACATGGTCTCTTTTCCTTTTCTTACAAACTATACGAGCAGTATTATTTTGAAAAAGTTCCAGCTTGTGAATTGTAGAGTTGGGGAGTCCAAAGAGCAGGCTATTTCCATAATCCAGACGGGACGTGATAATAGCGTTGACCAATGTAGCAGTGGCATCACGAGTCAGAAGTGGGCGGATATGTGATATCTGGCGGAGATGCGAGTCGCACGTCCTAACAACACTGTTAGTATGGGGGATCATGCCTAATTCTGGGTCTAAACGGCTCGTATGTTACGGGCTGATACACTTGCAGCAACCTTTGTAGTTCCTAAAGTAATAACTGTGACGTGTGACAGCAACTTCTTTGTACTTCTTTTACAGATAATTATAAATTCGGTTTAGCATAATTCAACTTCAGGTGGTTGTCTGTCATCAATTCTCGTATTTCTGAGATCGCACTATCCAGTCGACGTAGCACAGTATCAGCATGATCATTTGGATCACATGAAACATATAACTGCGTGTCGTCAGCATACATGTGTAGGTTAATTCCGTGTTTCTCTGCAATTGCGAAGGGTGGAGATGTATACAATGGATACATGTATGGACCCAATTCCGAACCCTGTAGAAAGCCTGTTAGTAAGTCCTTACTAGCTGAAGACTTGCCATTTATCACAACTGAATGGGTACGTTGTTTCAAATAGGACACAAGCCATGACTGTGCGGTACCTGTGACTGCAAACGATTCAGTAAGACGGTGAAGTAAAATATGTATGGTGTCAAACGCTGAAAAGTGTGAAGTTCAACAAAGATTTATATTTGAGTTATCGTTTTTACAAAGTTTACAGACTTTGACCTCTGTTGACCCCAAATGACCATTGAACTTGTACTCATCAAGTTGGATCTACAAACCAAGTGTGACGTTCAACAACCATTGACTATTTGAGTTTCCGCGTAACCTAATATAACCGTTGACCTTCACACAAAGAAAATCAGAAAAAAAATCGGTTTTGTAAACTTGATATGACAGGTCCACATAACAGGTATGGGGTTAATCCACCACGAACGTTTTTGAGTCACCGTGTTTCGAATGAGGTGTCACACGCACTCCGTTACCTTCACGCAGATTCACATAGGTCCTCAAACCAAGTTTTATTTCAATCGTGACAGTTCGTTTATTATTTTTGTGTCACTTGTTGAATTCATCCTTTATTGTTTATTGTATGATTTTCATGAGCAATAAAAAAAATGCAAGGTTAAATGCCAAAAAAAAAAAAGTTTTATTTCAAACTTTGACCTTTGGTGACCCAAAATAACATTTTACCTCTTCATAAAATAATAGGCACCTTCTACTCAATGTGATACATCCACATGCAAATTAGGATATCTGTTGGAGATTCCATTCTTCAGACATTGTGTTTATTATGATTACACATGTTGAGCTCCAGTGACCTCAAATGACCTTTAACGTTCTCAAAACGATATCCTCTTTGTACTCAATATGGGGTATTAAATTTATCGAAGATTCCCTGTGTGTTTACGAGCGAAGCTGCATTCTTCCTTATCTTTTTTAGTCCTATATGTTAAAACGAGGGATGATTCAGTTGCATCATACGGACGTCGTCCACCTGCCTTTCGAATTTGAAACGTTCACATCGGAAAGCGATTGATTATGATCCGAGTCTTCCAAAAGCTTTGCTCTAATTAATTGAAATATACAAATATATGTTAATAAATCAAGCAGAATAGGTGCATGTTTCCATACTCATTAAATCATTGTAAGTGATTAGTGATTAGTAATAACTCTACACATTGTACATTAGCTTAGTGAGTGTGCGTGAAGGACGACATATGTAGTGCAGTTTATTATTGTACACAAATGACTACACTAGTACTGTACCCTAGGGCTTGTACAAAAAGTAAGACATTAGTACTGTAGCTTATTGTCTGTGTACATATGACGACTTTAGTACTGTGGCTTAGGGCTTGTATGACAAGGGTATAGCTTATTGATTGTACATAAAGAAAGATATTAGTACAGTAGTGTATTGACTGTGCACATATGGTGACATTAGTAATGTAGCTTATTGATTGTACATAAAGAAAGATATTAGTACAGTAGCGTATTGACTGTGCACATATGGTGACATTAGTAATGTAGCTTATTGATTGTGCACAAATGATGACATTAGTACTTTAGCTAAGTGAGTGTACACAAAAGACAACCTTGTACTGTATATATCTTAATGAGTGTACCCAAATGACGACATAATTACACAAATGACGGCATTACTACTGTTGCTAATTGATTGTAAACAAATGATGATATTAGAACTGTAGTAGTTTTTACAACACACAATATATTATTTTGTTACCTCTGAATGTAGAACACGGTTTATCAGTTCAGATAAGGAATCGCAGTATTAAGACTTACCCTTCCGTTTGGTCGGTCTGAAAGCAACAAATGGGTAAGAATATGATCACATACAACATTAACATGTAAAATCTGATCAACAAGAAGAAAAGACAGTTAGCATGTTTTATGTAACAAACACAAGGTTAAACACATTGAAACTGTGAATAGTGATCTGATTCCAGTTATTATATTATTCAGTTGGGGTGGGGGGGGGGGGGCAAACCTGCCAGCAAGACTATCTAAGCGGAGCGCCACCATCGGTTGGCGCGGAGCGTACAAGAAATTTTTGGGCTTTACAAACCCTCCAGATGGCCGGAAATGGCACTTCCCGAGTGCTCTAAGCTGCATGTACCCATCCTTGAAATATGGATCTCATGTCTGCAATTGTATCTAGATAGTTAATTATCGTTTAAAAATTTGAAGAGGATTGATAGTAGAACATATGGTCAGATGGTGATGTACAACTTTTGTTATACGTCACTATCTAAGCGAAGCGCCATCATCAGTTGGCAAGGATCGTCGAAATTTTTGATGAAAGGAACCCTTAGATCGGTAAAATTAACACCCATATAGGCTTTAAATTGCATCTAAACAATTAATGAACGTGTGTAAAGTTAGGGAGGACAGATAGAAGAACTTATTTGGTGATGCACAACTGAGGCTTATACGTCACTATTTAGACGGTGCACCACCATCAGTTGGCGCGGCGTGTCGAAATTTAAGCAAAAAGGAAATCCTAGATCAGCAAATATGACACCTCTGGTAACAATAAATCACATCTCGACAGTTCTTTCCCCCTAAAATTATTAGTATATTGTGCATTGGACCGATCAAGAATATGTTCAGCACCCACTTCGAAATTCTCCCCGCGGTCCCCACTTCTTGGAGAACTTGGCAAATATTAGGGGCTGAACATACCTTTCCCCCCACACTTTTTTATGGGGGATAAGCCCCTCAAGTCTATGGGTTCCGTCGCCACTGAAGTCGAGGCGGGGTGACTGTTTGGTTTTTACAATGTGACTAGGTGTATCATGGAGCAATATATTTACGGGTCATTTCATAGTACTGGCTGAGATTTGAAGATGAAATTATTACCTGGCAGTACCAGCATTATGTTTGAACTATTGCCATATTATCAGGCAACATAGAAATTCATAATAAATACTTGAATGTTACTTACTGTTCATGAAGGGCTAGACCACTGGGGGTGGGGTGGGGTGGGTTGTGTGTCATGTGTCAGTGTATTGAACTTAATTATTGATATACCCAATATGCAATTCTGGCTTTTGTAAATCGTTTCTCTGGATTTAGTTATTCAACGCATTCAGTAGAGCAGCAACGTTGAAAATCAATTCCTGAAGCTAGCACTGTAGCACATGCCGCGGATTCATCACATGCAGAATTGAATCGCTAGTGTGTTAGCTCCAGGATTCGTGCAGGAACCTGTGCTGCGAACCATGTGCTAGCTCCAGCTCCAGTTATTCATGCTACATGTTACGATGTTAAACACAAATTCGACTAAGATTCGAAACAAATAGGCCTATTTGATAGGGAATAATTTCGATTAGGGTTGTGCACATTTGTCTACGAAAACGACAAAAAAGTAAATTAAGGTTTGGGAAAAAGTGGGGGGGGGGGCAAATGCCCCCTCTTGCCCCCCCCCGTAATCCCGCCCATGCATAACTTCTTAAAATATGTGCTACCATGTTATCACAAGAAATTCACCATGGTAACCACACTATCTTGTTGTGAACACAGTTAAGTCATGTTCGTAGTAGCGGAACCAAGGTGCGGGGAGGACATGACATGTTGGTGAGGGCATCCCCAATCATGTTTACTCTTGGTCCCCCAGTCGGCTCCTCCTCCCTACACGGGAGTGTACGTTCATATTTTCTTAATGTCCATTGTTGAAGTCCCTTGTGGTAACACATTAATTTGTTTTGCAATTAGTACAGGTGATGTTCATGGGAACATGTGACACATAGCCAATTACCAATTAAAATGCATAACATATTTACTTCCTCTTACACGGCAGTCCAAGAACGGTGGATCCCATCTTAAAATGGGGGAATTTGACTAAGATTTTTCGAACTTTGTCCTCTGTGACGTCTAAGGCAAATTCAACAGCAACGGGCAGTGAGGTACGTAGGGAGCTATCATAAGGATGGGGAGTGGAATGGGAAGGGAGAATAACAACCGGTGGTCACTTTGGGTATCTCTACTTTTTATGCTTCGTTGGGCCACTGCAGATGGTAAACTTCAACATTTCATCTCGAAATTTTGACTGTTCACCCGCTTAACCTCGCTTTTGTTTATATAAATTCCACTTTCGTCTCTAAGTTGTAATACCTAAATTTATGTTTCTTATCATAAAATGTCGATCGTTTCGACCTTTTTTTACCTCTTTGCTTGATTTCGTCCCATAGAATAAGAAATGATGTTATTTAACAATTTCAATTTTTTTTTTTTTTCTATATTTCTATATTCTCTAACCTTCGACTACTATACCTCAAACTTCCAACCATTTCCTCAAACTGACGTCATTTAATCTCAAAACATCGAGTTGTTTTTTGTTTATGAATATTATTTGCGCTCTATGTTTTGGTTTGTCAAATACAGGTTTTACTACAGACCAAAAAGTGGGGTGGAGAATTAAGCCCACGACCAGACAACCTCACCAGGCCCTGCCGTCTCTGGGGTCATCAAGGTAAATAGTTGTCCTAAACTAATGATATTTTAGGGAAATAAAATGCGGGAGAACGGAAAGCGTGTATTCATTGATACACTAAAAACCCATATTTTGTCCTACCCAAATAATATGGGTCACATAATTGTATAAACACATACATTTTACTCGTAAGTACAATGTTTTCTTTAATATTTTACCAAGTTTACCACAATATCTATAGAATCCTTGCCTGCTCGTAGAATAATTTGATAAATTAATCTGACGAATAGTACAGGCATAATTACCACTTATAATGGGATACTAAATTTACCAGTTTACTTACCACTTCTTCATTTGCCTTCTCTTTCTGTAATACAAGTGTAAGACATGAAGTTCAATATTATCACGCACATAAACAGAACATGCAAAACTAACACGGAAAGAAAACGTGAAATGAAATATTTTCTACTAAATTGGAAGTGACCTTTTTCTGTGTATTTATTTACTTTATTACAGTTTGTTTCTTGTGAAGAAGATAATTTGAGAGTATCTGTTTGCCAACGACAATCACATAAAAGTGTAATACAGAACTTAAAACGTAATGTGTTTATAAGGGTTCTCTATACTTTGGGTTTGTTCATAATTAATTCTGCAAGAGGTAATAAATCATTCATAATAAATCTCAAACCACCAGCTTGGCTTTGATTGTAGAGAAGATGTCTATAAGATAGGAAACCATGGTAATGTGGAGAGTTATTACAGTATGGCAAACAAAAAGACATACCTCAAACTTCTTTAACTGAAAGACAAGATGTGAAACAACCGACAGGTTAATGTTGTCACTAAGTTAAAGATACGAATTTAACATAATATGATAAACTAATTACTGCTTAATTGCACCATAGTGATACGATTAATATCATGGGAATTAATCGCTCATTGTCTTAAAAATGCAAACATTGTCCTGTTTCTTAAATATCCATTCCTCTGTTTATTTCTAACTTAGTCTACAGTTAGCATAATTTGTAGGCAAGCATACCAGCTAATATACCAGACATGCAGTGACCGGAAGTGGAAATGTAAAGGCAATATAACTTTTCCCCAAATAACAGAACCCTTTATTCGTTCCTTCTACTCATGATACAGCTGCAAAACACCATTGCCTGTCTATATAGATGAATATTCAGTGTAATACACTGATCGACTTGGCATAAGGTAATTCTAACACTACATTCGTGGTTTCTTTAGAAGACTTGGCCTAATTATAATATACTGATATACTATTAAATAAATTCTACACACATTTTAAGCCGTTTCATTAATAAATACGAAAAAATAGGCAATTGATTCTACTTCTTAACATCATCCTGATACATCCAGGCCATTTCTGTTCTGTCTAATATATCCTCTGAAAAGCCGTGGCGCAACCACCTCCTCCTCCCCCTCCCCAGAAGTAAAACGTAATTGCGCCACTCCTGAAAAATATGAGTCGTTGAACGGAACCAAGTGTTGTTGACTTCAACTGTTCACATGCCTGTTTGCACTGGATTGAAATATATTTTACTAAGTTATGTATACTTACAAGCCAATTATATATATAATTTTCTAGAGGACCTTGTGTTTTACTCTGTGTGAATAAACAAATAACAACATGATAAGTACACCTTACTTCCCTTGATATGTATGCAAGAAGACCTTAGCAAGAACTTGATGGGTGTTATTAAGACGTATCCCAGATGAATTTGACTATGTTAGTTCTTCTACTATGTAAACGGTATATTTAATAA
Source organism: Apostichopus japonicus (assembly GCF_037975245.1). Lineage (NCBI taxonomy): Eukaryota > Metazoa > Echinodermata > Holothuroidea > Aspidochirotida > Stichopodidae > Apostichopus > Apostichopus japonicus. Next base: position 5,473,986 of record NC_092576.1, on the reverse strand, counting down.
TAAGTCTATTTAAAATGATATCTTCATATACCATATGTTACCAGGACATACCTCCCACTGTCCAGTGTCGTAATTAATACGCTGTAATCCTGCAGCTGCAACACCAGGAATCCAAACAACTGGAAGAGACCGTAAAAAGTGTTTTCTTTAGTCTTGTATCTATGAAAACTTGAAGGTGTAAAACATTTAGTACTAGCCCGTGTTGTCATTTACATCCGTTTTGAAGACTATACTTGATAAACCTAGTAATTCCCGATTCAACAGATGAATTGTGCGCTCTGTATTTGTAGCACAAGTAACAGTCTTCTTGACATTCGTTTAGTACCCCTTCAATTATAGTACTGGCGTCCTGTTCTCAACACATACTTGCTTTAATGATGTTCTTAATCGTGTAGTTGCAATGATTTACACAACTTCATTTAACGTCCTCAACATTTAATTGTAAAGATTAATTTATAGTTAGATTAATTTATTAAACTGCAGTCTTACCTGATGGTTTCTGCTGTAATGTGCTCAACTTGTTCTCAAATTCAAACGGCAGCAGAATTCTCTCAATCCTTGAGAAGAAATTGTATTAATTCGTCAGTTTTTTTGCCATTAGATACACTAAAAGGTGTGCATTATGATACTCTTATTGTTAAGTCTGCAAATACGGGTTGAATTATTTATTATCGTTTTCGTTCCATTTCACGTCTACTGCTGCCTGCGCAAATGAAGGAGCACATCAACTTATTTGTTTGATAGATAAATCAATCAATTCGCTTATAGCAGTACATACTGTATGTAAGCACGAGATGGTTCGACGTATTGCTAAAATGTCTTCACATATAGTTATACTCTAATAGCAATTATTCCAACAAATAGGTAATTGAATAAATGTAATTCTTTCTCAGACGATATGAATAATAGGCGACTGTTCAATATAACAACGCTTACTTGATTTCAGTCGGTGGACTTCTGTGACACGCATATTGTAGGATACTTATCAATTTGGTTAAGTCCCATTGTTGCCATTTTTCGTTTTCAAAGTACAAACTTTTCAAGGTGTTAATCGGAGGTAAAACTGCTCCAGAGCTAAGATTAATAGCTACACCGTTATCTTCAACTGACATGAAGCTGTCTCGCAGTATAACCATTTCAATGTCAACCTATTGAAGAAATTAACTACATAATAAGTTTGAGCAAACATGAAGGAGGAACCTTAAAACATTATCAACGTTATTTTGATCATTGACTAACTAGGATAGATCACAAGGTTTTTGCAAAGATTGGCTAACAATAATACAGTTTACAATTGATATAGCAATAATAGGTGTGTCTGTCATATCGTGTGAAATAAATCCTAACATGAAAATCGAAAATTGAAACATGACAGTTGTCTCAAATTAGCTTAGTTAATTTATATTGATAATATTGATATGACGATGCTTAATGTGTGTATTTTGCTTCATGATTCTTTTTAATTAAGTAATGCCTATAGGTCTGAGTTGAGATAGGTAAGTCCTTAACATGATGTGGGTCGGAAAGCAAACTGCTAATTGGCAATGGAGATGAATATCAGCCAAACAAAAATGCTTCATCTCTGTAACAACAAAAAACGTTCTCATTCATTTAATACAGTAACTATAAAAATATTTTAATGTTATATTCATATCTTAATTGCCGTAACTTGAAGCATTTAAAGTTTACAAATTAGTCTTTACAAATACGCAACAAATTTACATATTTCATGATAGTTATTCAACATCACGTGTGTGATTTCGAAGTCCATTATTTTACCTAATTAGTTATCAGTTAAATCGTATCTATATTACAAAGTGTTAATACACTTTGCAGTGTTCTTCTGTAGAGTTTGAAAATTTCTAAATGAAGTGGACACTAGTTGCAGGAAATTTTGTTTTAACATTTCACATATCATTTGCTTCAACAGAAACAAGTATTTAGAGAAGTAAACATGAGTTTTTACTCACTGAAAGTCAAAAATAAGTGACGTCGCTGTTTGATATATTGTTCAATGATCGAAACATCATGCATTTTTAAGACAAGACTGAACGGTTAACATATTTCACAATTTTTTCACTTGTTAGATGTATATATGAACCTAGTGGATAGTTTGGCTAATGTAAAATTTAAACAAAATAGAATAAAATAACGAATGTAACTATCTATGGATCGGTCACCTTTATTCTCAATGTCTCATATTTTCAGATCCTTCCACCACCTGTTATGGTTTGACAAAAGAACCTTAAGTACATCATTTCATTATTGCTTATTCACACTGAATCCTGTAAAAAGTTTTTCACCTGGTCTTCACATGCTTTCATCAACCTCTTTACTATCCCATCGTGTGTATATCGTGTTTGGTCCTCCGAAAGAATATCTGTCTTACACAAGGCATTAAAATGAAAGAACAAGGTCGATTTATGAGTAACAGTCTTACAATCGTATTTAATTTTATTCTGGGTCAACAACTTAAATTTATACGCAAGTGCAGTACAGGAGACTTGCTAATACAAGCTGAGAACGAGTAGCTTCTTACATCAAAATTTAAAATTTAAAAATAAACAGGTAGAGTATTTACATTTTGTTCATAATAATTAAACAGATGAAACTAATTTGAAAAATGTTGTTATTATAACAGGTTGCTTTCACCAAGATCTCTAAACATATTATGGGTCCGTTTGGCTAACATCATTACATTTACTTGGTTTAAGTCTGATTGTTATTATTATCACCAAAGCTACACCGCAAACTGCTCTAATTTGTAGTGAAACTATGAAATATAGTACTGCGTTCCCAATACAGTTAATTGAAAAACGACAAAAAGTGCACTAGAATGTTAGTGCTATCCAGGTTTGTGGCTATGAGTCCTCAAACATGGTAGAACAGGAATCGCCGGAATGCATTTCAAGAATTCGATACCAAGGAGGGTTGAGAGGTCATAAAGAGCATCTCGGAGAGGCCTAACCAAACGTGTACGGGGGATGTCATATGTAAGAGATGCCCTATTATTGCAATGGAAGACCCCCATCCCACCCCTCAATGGTACACGTTGGAGTTAACACAATGTCATATCAATAATGGGAACATGGACCAGCCATTGGTGCAGCTATAGGAAAAGTTGAAGAAGAAACTCAGAAGTTACATATTGCAATGGCTTCGAAGTATTTTAAGTATAAATCCATTAAGCAGAGATTCATAATACGGGGAAATGATTTCACCATGTAGAGTTATCTAAGTCAGCGTCGACAACAGTCTGATTGCAAAAAGAAACCCTGAACCGAATTAATTAAACAGAAGTATATTAGATACTTCGGAGTAAGATTGACATTTGTGATTAATCAATAATTTACCTTTAGGTCGGCGGCGGCGGATGCTGCTGCGGCGTCTGCTGCTGAGGCTGCGGTAGAACACGATCAGAAGTACGACGATGCAACTAATCATCACAAATAACACAACAACAACAACAACAACAACAACAACATCCCAACTGGTTCGTCGTTCCTCCTCTGAAATACCAAGAAATAGTCAAAATATGAACATCAACAATTCTAGATACAAGTTGACATCATCTCCAGATAACAAATCGACACAGCTATAATAAATAGGTTCATAGTAGCCCAAACATGCATGTGAATGATGTACAACGGTATGTCAAATCGTTATCAAGAACTATACACCGCATACAAAGTAAAAGTACATTACTTACTCTTTGATTTTATTAAACTCTGTCCCTTTATTTGCAACGCTTCTCTTTCAATTCCACATCAAAATAACAAATGCATTCGATCAGTTTATGTTTACTACGTTTACTGGCATACCACATACAATTTAACCTGCACATAAAATAGTTATGGGTAAGTTTTTGCATTTTAATGTAGTTCTTACCCTGAAAAGTTACACCAGTTGATGTAAATTTCGTTGTAACACCGTCAGTGCTATAAACACACGTGTACGTGCCCAAGGTAGGATTTTCAACCGTGTTTATGACAAGAGAGCTATTTTGCAATGTGAATCCATCAGGGATCATAACTTCACTCATACTTTTAGTTCCAAATGCAATAATTTCTTCCGTTTGACCTACTTTTTTCCATACAAAGAATGACACAACTTCCCCGCAGTTTATAACCACTCTTTCATTAGGAGTTACAAGCAGAGGTTCGCTAGATGCTACCAGTGTCCCGCTTTCAACCAGGATCGCAGATTCAGTGTTACCTACCTCAGACACCTCGCTTCTCGCTGCGCAGACGAATAAACGTAATGAGAGAGAGGTTTGTAACGAAATATCTACAACAGTATGGTAAGATTGTAATTCATTGACACTGGTTGCTAGAACTTTCGACTGAGAAGAGATCTGTCCATCCCGAGTGTTAGTTTTTAACTTCCATGACAAATCATCTAATACTGCACCTACTCGTAAAACATTACAACTTAAACTGGAAGCAGCGTTTAATTTTAAAAAGCATAATGATTTCTGGTCACATCCAGTAGCATCAATGGTTGGGTACGGTTCAAGTGGTCTGTCTGAAAATTGTGGAAAGAAAGACAAATTGAAGTAATATTGTCCAGCAAGAAAATATTAGGCTTATATATATGGATATGTTTTATGAATTTAGTTGGTTTCACTAACAACAAAAGGTCGCATGGAAGTCGGTATTCTTTGTTAAAGATCTTTTTTACTCATGCAGTTCACACTAACCTGCTAATTTATTGTTAATCTTGGCGACCATACTTTTCGAATAATTTATATTTCAATAAGAAATTTCAACTGTAGCTTGTCCCTTACAAAGATATTCTATTTAGATTATTTACTGAAGATAATATAGTAGGAACTGTAATTAACAAATGACATCCAGTCGCCACGTAGACACCGCATGATATTCAAACATTCATAGCTTCATTTTAGGGCATTAATGTGCTGCAGTGTGGTTGGACCGTTAGATATATATACTCCCAATGCAGCTGGCTTCAGCGCTAGTACTATTTCAATAATATATCTTTTTACACTGTTGAACCATTGTAACTCTATTAGTAAGCTACTAATCACGTGAGACTACTTGATCATGTGTATGGTTGTACACCGACAGTTTCTCACATGTTCTCATCGTTCCAGCGTTTGTATGATAACATTAAACAACGTCTATATAGTATGAACATGACTGAGTGAGTATATGACTAAATGTATGGACGAATGGATTGACGAATGAACGAACAAACCACCGTTTGTCAGCTTGTAAACCTTCACGTTAAAAGAGAAACAATGTATGGAACAGGATAATGAAATATGAAAGGAGAATGTGAAGATCATCGAGGAATAATTGGCCAAACTAAAGTCATATAATTTGCATCATGCTTTTCTTCTCAACAAGCACGAACGATTTCAGAAAAGAAATAATCTTCAAATAGTAGGAGTAAAATCGGTCATTGTCTCGTTTGTTCTCTTATTGGAGGATGACTTGACGTTGAATAATTTGCAGGATCAAGAGAAATAATCAGTAAAATTTCGGAGTATTGGTCAGGGTCTTTGGAAATTCAAACTTATTTCCGATGCGTTCATTACTGAAAAATTAAACAATTCTTTTAAATGGGAAAATACTGAACTATTGAATTATGATTCCTCCTGCTCAAGAAATACTTATAGAACACTGCTTACTCGTAGTTACTCGCCATGCTATTTCAATCAACTGTTTTAGTTAAATGAATTTTCGAAACGTTAGAAGCAATGTTTTATCGTTTCAATACCAGGATACTGCTTCTTTCTTTTAATGTGGAAGATTTGGGGGGGGGGGGGGGGGGAGGGACATGAAAACATGCTTTGACGGATTGAGAATTCACTTCTAATTTCTTGTAAGGTGTCAAAACTACTACTTTTGCCGGATTTGTTTCAACATTTAACAATATCTTGGTTATTAAGTTATTGTCTTATGAATCAATATCCTTATTTATAACTTCTTTATTTTCAACAGGAAACTATTTTTCTTTGTAAGAAAATCACTGAAGAGCGACCACCTGTTAAATGGTTATATGTGCAAAGTATAAATTTTATGTTTATAAAAGTAGAAAGCAATATATGACTCCGAGAAATGCATATATAAAGTATGAGGAATTAGGACTTTCCTTTTAATATTGTAAAATGTTATATGAAGGATTATTTGAATATATCTGTGTTTGCAAGTTTTCCTCTATATGAATGCCTATAGATAATGTATTGTCTGCTTCTTTGTTATATTTGTAAACACACCCACCACAATAAACTGATGCAAATGAACATGAATGTTGTTATCAAAGAAATCGACTTACCATAGACAACTACACGAACATCTTCAAAGATAGGATCTTCATCTATAGTGGCCAATGTCGTTACTCTGTAAACATGATTATGTTTGGTGGAAACTTTGTTGATTATAAGAGATCCATTGGGTTGAACACCGTATTCTCCGGACTCATGTCCAGGCCCAGATACAATACCTTCTGTGAGGGATATAAATGGCCGATCATTGCTAGTCACACTGGTTGAATTAAACCAAACTGCCGCATATAAATCAACAGGATAGTTGCAGGATATCGTACCTTTCTTTCCTAATTGCAGATATTGCGGAGACTGGCACTTATCTGATGAAACAACCATGCCTGTAATTGAAGAAAAAAAGACGTTTACAATGTTTCATATCATATCCATTTTCCCACTCAGACCGAGTTTCAAATGTATAAATTGGTAAGTCAAAGTAACATAGAACTATCATATATATGCAAGCGTTAATAATTTTGACTTGCATTCAACTACTGTTTAAAAATATCATCCAATTCCACCCTAAACAAACCAAAAAATTTCATATTACATTTACATCAGTATGCCAGAAAGTTCCATCATATTTGCGAATGTCACCAACCTCCCCCCCCCCCCTCTATTGGGCGTGTACAAGTGATGTGATAGTGTAAGTACTACTCCAGACATAGGAAACCCTAATACCTCAGTGCAGGTCTTTCATTCACTTTTTGTATCTTCATATGAACATATAACCCTTCCCTTTCCCTTACATCTATAACCCACCACAGTCCCCTCCCATTCCCCCTCTCCGAGATAAATCCGTTATTGAATCTTACCATTCAATATGGGCCAAATGATAGCAGGGATCATGAAATGGATTGTGGTAGACATCTGAAAAAGGAAGAAGTGACACTTCATTGAACTGACATAAGATGATCGTAGGATCCTTGCCACCCGCTGTTGATGAGGCCACCATTGCTTCTTACTCATAGGTAGACCATTTGTCAAAAGAAAATCACGAGCAAGGCAGCAAGAAAATCTGTTTTCGATAGAATATGAAAGTTCAAATCCTCCTTTTCACTGTCATCGTTTCCTGTTATACTTTTTTTTCTTTGGTGCTGCAACCAAAAAATGAGCTGTTGAGCCGTCACTCAACAGCGAGGTTATATTCATTAATGTATGGTCAAAGAAACCTTTAGTTGCGAATGGTCACTTATCGACTTTGGTAGACGGAAAAGCTGGATTGTAAAGTAATTAGTTTAAATCATTTGTATCAGGGTGAAATCAATAGTTCTGACATATTGAACAAAGGGGGCATTCCATGTCAAATGGACATATTGATGGTGAAGTCTGTAGTTGAATCTTCTCCTAAAATAACACCTTTCTTGTATGATTGGAGCACCCTGAAATTAGGAAAGTGTGAACATTTCAGTTGCATTGCTTCAAAATTGTCCGATTTATGCCCATTTGAAATTTTGCAAGAAACTTTGTCGGCTATGTGGCATTTCCTTAATTTTCCTCAGTAATTGAACATCCCAGTACCCTCTCATTACAGAAAGCGATAGAGCTTAACCCATACAAAACGTAATGCAAAATTGAGGTTGTTTCAATACTGTTTTGTGGAGTTGTTTTAAAAATGCCACAGTATCCAATTTTCGTATTCTTTTCCTAAAATGTGCCATTGTGGGTGATTAAGCCCTCCTATGGTATTACTTCAGGATACTTGAGTGTTTTTTAAGGTTATTGTGACTGATCCAGTCAATATAAACACACGCTCACAATGATTTCCTGTGTTATACTTTTACATTATGTAACTCCGAAGATGATAGATTGTGTTGCAATCCAGTACGATGAAGGGTTGTAGTAGCAAACTAATCACATAGATAACAATGTGAGAACTATGAATATCACTTACCGGTACTTGTTCTGTAAGTATATAGTTCTTTCTATACACTAAATTTCAGGTTCTATTTTTATCCAACTAATTTATGAGATTGTAAAGTTGCTCTGAAATGGAAAATCTGTCGTATTTGACAACTGTAAATTTAATATTGGTCAGGTTGAAAGAAGCTAATTTTGTATTCTAGAAGAGATCTAATATTTGTACAATATATTGAGGAGGTATTGACATTGACCGTGTAACATGATATAACATTGAATTACAATTGCAGGGCTAAAAGTATTTGCAATGGCAAAACATTACAGTAAAAATCTCAAGCTTTGATTGAGTTTTGGTTGAATTGAGTGATTTACCATTATATCATTAAATACTAGACACATAAACTCCCAAAATATTTGGTGAGGGTCGAGCAACAGCGATCAGTGATTTGACACAGAATGATAGAGAAATGAAACAAGCTTTTTGTCCATACTAAGTCAACGGATATTCATTGATACCCAACTTACTGAACTAGGTATTGCACCGTGTCTCTTTAACCTTAACCCGCGATATCATTATATTGCAAGGGTCACCATTTACAATGAAACTTGCCCTTCACCAACTACCTATGTTTATTTTACTTTGGTGCCTTTACAAATGGGCTAACCATTCATAGATATCACAATAACATTTCGCTCAGTGATATAATGTTCACTCAATGTAGTGGAATCACGGTATAGGCGAATCCATTTAGCCCGCATTGTAATAGTTATTTATACTAGTGTAGTGGTTGAAGTATATTCAGTTGATTCTGTACATACTTTAGGCATAGGCTAGTTCATATATTAAGTTAAACCTTCTGAAAGAGCCTTGTGAAACGATCGTATGCTGATTGTATGATGCAGAACTTAATGCTACATTGGATTACAAGTATAATGTAACGTTCGTTTATATTTGAGAGGGAACCTTTCACAATGAGATATGTAAATCACCTAGTGCTACACATACATTCGGGAAATTCCACTTGGTATTTTTAGCACTGCCTTGAGACTGCAGCTATATTGATACTGTTTTGGGTGTTGTTCAGTTCGATTTGATATGCAAAATCTACTACAAAAAAGAACACTGTTGAAAATCAAAATTTCAGCATTGGCCAAGTTTTTGGTACCAAACCAGGTCATACATTTAAACTAGCCTCTTCATTTAACAAAACAAAGTACAGTACGTAGCAGAAGCAATATGACTAGGCTATGAGGAATTGCATATGAAATTCATGATAATACACGGTGGCATAGCTACTGTACATATTGCCACATTATGAGTCATAAAAATGAAATAAACATACCATATCAAAACTGCACAAGGTTTACCAAATTACAGCGTAGTACACAACGGACCTTTGATCCAGTTGTAGAAAGGAACCTTCACTCGGTTAATCTAGCAGAGTAAACAAGCTTACTTGGACTTCCCAACAACAAACTACAACGTACGTCCATGTAAAAACGAAACTTACAGCTATTGCCTACTGACATTAACCTACAATTTACTATCTATCACCAAAATAAAAAACAAACAAATAGTAACATCAATTCCATACCTTCAAAAATCCCATTCTATTGTACACTCGGCTTCGTTACTAAGCTTTGTGTACTAGGTTTAGATAGTATCGCCCAAACTACAACCAGTGCGTTTCCATAACAACTCCCTGCTACAGCTAGAATTACGAATGTAACAACGTAATGTCCATAGTGCAAGAAAATCAACACAACGATACGCGTCGCGTTTCAGAGATCATTCGTAGGGAACGCCATAATAACCTACGTATGGAACGCCGTAATAACATACGTATGGAGGGCCGTAATAACATATGTTATTACGGCATTCCATATACGAATGATCTCTGAAACGCGACGCGTATCGTTGTGTTGATATAGGGTGTTCTACTTCTGTAAACAGGATGTGATGCAAGGAGGTTCTACATGGAACCTCCTTGCCACAACCTTTATTTGAACAGGTCTTGCTACTACTCGTAAGTGACAATGCTACTCTTGAAAGTTGGCTCTACTACTATTCTAAACAGGCGACGCTTCTACAACTTCAGGCGGCGACGGTACTGTAAATTGTTGGCGCTCCTACTACCCTAAACGGAAGGTGCTTCTATTCCAAATTTGGAGTCGCTACTACCCAAAACAAGAGTTGCTACTAAGCTGTAACTACGACAAGATTCCAAAGCAAGTCTCCTTACATGCTTCATTATTCCCTTTAGGGATATGTGTTCTAATGGTTTAGCTGATTTAAATGTTAAATGTTGCCGCACTAATATGGCTCTGATTGGTAAATATCATTGCTAAACCTTTTGTCAAGCTTTGGCAAACTTTAGTGCATTGATCATTAATCTGACTTTCGGTTATTAGTGTATGTGGTTTGATTTCTTAACAACGGGTCTGCTGGTTGGGTGACCTTCTGCTGAGGTCACTCAATTAGCAATTTTCCTCATCAAGATCTACTCTAGAGAACTGCCATATGGGGTAGTTGTGACAAACTGCTTTCGTGGAAATATTCGATAAAATGAAGTGGTAATATATGAGTATGGTTTGGGTAATGTAGCGAGAAGTTATAGCCCCTTTAGGTATGTGCTTACGTTTTTCTTGGTCTTTAATGTAACTACTTACTTCCTGTTCCCAGTATATTCACCCAGACCCACATCAAAGTCGTACGCCCCACGTTGGGCGCCATGTTATGTTAGGGTTCTCCGGCTCAGTTAGTACAGGGCTCAATTATTAAATAGGTAGAACAACAGATAACGATAAACACCAAACATATATATAATTTTAGAATATAAACTTTATTTTTCCACCCCCCCCAAAAAAAACAGCATTTAATTAAGTCATAACTTCCTGAAAAGGGACGAGAAACTCTCTGTGTCATGTGGAATATTTACTTGTAATTAATAAGGCACATAGAAGAGGGCTATGACTAACCACATATGTATACACATGATGCAATAGGTTGTCATCTGTGGTCAAGCATGATGATTTCACGGAATTAAGACAAAGGACGATTATAAAATGGGTAAGGGATGAATAAACTCGGGAACAGAAAGTTAGCAGTTACTGTTAAGACAAAGAGACAAGAAGTGTACGCACTCTTGCACCTATAGTTTCCATTAGTTTTTATTTAGTTTCAAGTTATGTGCAACTTTAAGTACTTGAAGAAAGCGTTTATCATTTTCTTTTTTGCTAGCTACTCCCCCCCCCCCGGCCCCAGACATTGATGGCACCCATAGTTTAGTGTTTGATCCTATTGTAGACCCCAGGTTCCAAAAAGGAATGCAAAATGTCAGAAATTGAAATCTACCAAATAACGTTAGGATTGTACACAATTTCGAGCTAGGTTAATCCAATCAGTTGCATGGTATATCCTCTCTGGAAGGGAATTTAAAGTACTCACTCTCTACATTTTACATTAACACTATAGGGCTAAGGCTTTGGATTGAGCACATTGTGCTATTAAACAGGTAACCTGTTTACTGGAACATCTGGGTCAAGTATGAACCTGATGTCCGTGCGACTGAACTTAAACAGCAGAGTCCATTCTTTGAGATATCGTCAATAAAGTATTCTTCTTTGTCCTGGGTGCTGATATCCACTACGTTGACATTTTTTTTTCTTTGATCTACAACACGTTGCATAATGGTACATCTTTTGGCAATTGTTGCACTGGTTTACCATACGCTGGACATTTATCGTTGTTGTTGCGTCCTCCAAAGTTACCAAACGACTTTTAGGAGTTTGAGCTAGTGTTCCATTTATTAGCTCAGGCTGTTTTGTTACTAGGACCAGCTATATAGATTGATATGAGCCGCTCATGTGTGTTGGTGTTTAACGCCCCTATTATTTGTTTCCCGGTAAAATCAATTGTGGAGGTTGGCGATGTAGCCAAGTGTCATATATAATATACCATAGTTAACTCTAGCGGGTATGTACGCTCGGCCTGGTCTACCTGATCACTATACCACATATCATTAGTATGTGTATTGTACACGTGCGAAACGTGCACAATTGCACCTCCGCAACCCTTCAAGTTTCTCTTAAATTCGTCCAAATATATACATCATCGCAAAATAAAAATCAACATGAAAGAAGAAATAGATAACTTCCCCAAATATATAACAACCCCACCCTCCTCAATAAAATGATTACGATTTAAAAAAAGAAAACCAACTATTTTACTTAAAAATAATTGACATGCTGTTCCTATTTTTGTTTACAATGTGAATGCTTTACTAAAGAATATCGAAGTTCATATGGAACGAGACACCATTATAGATGTAGGCTTTTAAACGTGTATTGCCGCAATTTTAGCAGTCTGTCACATTACATTGTTGTCTACTTACAAGCAGTATTTTTTGGCTATAATATTAAATTGTTTTCATTTGTAAATTAATTTCCATTTTGTTACTCGCAGATGCGCTCGGTGATGTATGATGACTCACATGTGCATACTTTAAGTTTGTCAAGAAATACAACTTATCACTTGATAACCTCAAAAAGGATAGACACATTTACCAAAAACATTTATTCACAACGGCATTTGCAACAAGGCCTATGTCGTGTTGCATCTCAAGCTTCTTAATTAACGATTAGGCCTATACAGGCAAACAGCAAGAGCAGACTGTAATCTCAGTCACCGCAAAATTGTTATCACCGTTACTTGAGTTGAATTCTACTTTCATATCCTATCAATTGGACATAGCATAGGCCTAGGTATTAATATTGCTATAATACAATACGATATATTACTAAGATGAAATCCTGACTACGCGCTTGACTTTCTCGACAGCATATAAAGTTCATATCTTAGTTGGACTATCCCTTCGACAATTTAGCGGAAGGAACTCAGGAATAAACTGTTCAAGTTGGGTAAAGAAATATCCATAACGGTACCGTCACCATGGCTTCGATTGTTAGGGAATGTGGCATGTTTCCAAAAAAAAAAACCTAAAATGACCAAACTTGTCGAGCGCGAAAATGATCGGAGTGTATGAACTTAAATTAAGTACAACTAAATCGAAGGCTTTCAGAACCATGTCCAGCCTTTTACAATCACTTATTATAGTATGATGATGTATTGCTATATTAGATTTACTTCCAATTTATAACAGTTTTATTTTACATAGGATCAATGGTGGTGCAATGGTGCTGGGATTTAATCCTTCCCCCGCAAACTTTATTTTTAATCATGTTCTGCTTCTAAAATTTCTCATAATAGTCTCGAATGCTGCAGTTCCTTCCCTTTAACATAGCAAATCGATTATTCACTGTCGTTCGTTTTTTTGATCGATAGAATTTATAGACGCTTTAATCATTAGCAACGAGTTCCGCGATGATTTAGGAGTAGTTGATGGCCGTTTTGAAACTTCACTTGGTTTCATTTTCCAATGCAATGTTTATGCGACATGTTTCTTCAAGTTCGAAAATTACTTTCGTGATTCATGAGTAATGGCTGTACAAAAAAACAAGGAAAATTGATATGCATATGTGCACCAAGCTCTTAACACAATCATACCATGTCATGGCTTGCTAGCCTGAAAAAAAAGTTAATAAATAAGCATATCATACTGCTGACAATCAAAATGAAGTTAGGATACTTATAGTTCCTGAGAGATAAATCCTTGATTGGATTTACAGTCGAGATGTCATTGCTTTAATTTCATTGTATGGATGTTTGACTAACGAACGTTACATAACTGCAGCAAGGCATGATGTGTCTTGGTCAGGTATTGTCACATCAAGTAATCACAATTGAACGATGCCTATGATTGAGAACCAGCCCAAGTTGAATTATAATGCAATATACGGTAGTATTCTATCTAGAACGCAAAAGAACGCGGAAACTAATTAATGAAGAACTGAACTATATCACTAGGCTAGATAGGTAATGAAAGTGAAATATATACAGTGACTAAGATAAACGACAAACCGATGTACAATAATAACATTATAATATTAGTGAGTATTTATAATTATTATATAAATATATATATATATATATATATATATATATATATATATATGTGTGTGTGTGTCTTTTGTTGAAGTATTTAGTAATAATCCATTGTTCCACAATGTCTTGCTCTTACGTAATATATACAGTTGGGTTTTTGATTCTATTCATTTTCCTCTCTTAATTTTCAGTTAGCTCTTTCATCTCATTGAGGGTCATTTCTCTGGGTTTTTTCCTCGTGTTCTGTAGTTACGCTGACTTTTCCTCAATTCAAGAAAGAATGCTGTTAGCTAACTAATATTCGAAGCTGATTTATATTGAATAGAGCATGTTTACACATCTTAGACAAATGCATGACAAGAAATAGAAGTTTCACGTTTATCTTAATGCAAACTGTATCGTCTGAAGATGTTTTCAACATATCGTCTATGAAATGACACACTGGAATAGTAATCAAATTGCTACAACAAAAGTTCATATTCTTGACTTTCAATATGTATTTGATAATATTGGTTATGATGTAATCTTTTTGTAATATACACAGTTTGGATTCTCTCTGTATATCTGCTTGTTGTAGTTTCCATTGGGCTGTTCAATCTCCTGATACTCGGGAAAGTCGTTAGGTGCTGTCGCATGATCGCTAAAATAACCATGTTTGACAGATTTGTGATATTCAGTTTTCATCATTTCAGCTGATGGACTCAATGGTTGCGGTTCATTGTTGATCGTAGACGCGTCTGTACTCGAGCATCGTGAGGTATTCCTGCGAAGAAATAATAATATAATTATTCATATCACGTCTCTAAAAGCTAGAGAAGATGATTTAAGAGGCCACCCAGGTAATGGTGCAACGCCGTTCTTTGTTCTGTGTGAGATAGTTTAGTTTAGTTTAGTAGAAAAAAAAGATCAGGAGGGACACTCAAGTCTTCCTCAAAAAAATTGAAGAAACAAACACTCAGACACGATTACAATGCTTCAAGTGCTTGTCCAAAGCATTCTTAATCCCATTCACACTACTTGCAAGTACAACTTTCTCAGGCAAACCGTTCCACTCATTCACAACCCTATTAGAAATAAGTTATGCCAAATATTAATCCTACTTTGTGACTTTTGGAGTTTAAGACAATGACCTCTGGGACAACTTCTATTAGGAATCATGAAAAGTCAGTGAAGGACTTCTTGTCAAAACCATACACAATCTTGAAAACCTGAAACAAGTCACCACGTAACCTCCTAAGCTCCAGTGAAGTGAGATTCATCAGTTGTAACCGCCTATAATAAGGAACCCCCTTTATGGAACTAATCATTAACCCTCCTCTGGACCTTCTCGAGTACTTCCATATCCTTAGCAAAATATGGGAGATGAATATTACACCACCAGATAATATAGGTCCATAATTATAACAAAAACTAATTTGCTCTACATTTCCCGTATAGTAACGAAATTAAAATCACTCCTTGCTTGTGAAAAGAGAAGCATTGTATCACATATCATATAATAAAACTACAATACACTATAATACATATCATGTACACTTTATGGTTAATCAGTTTTAACTGCAATGCACTATACTACACATCATAAACACTGGATGGTTAATTTGTTATAACCGCAATACAGTATATCACACCATAAACACTGGATGGTTAACTAGTTATAACTGCAATACACCGTAACACAAATCACGTGCACTGGATGGTTAATTTGTTATCACTGCAATACACTATAATATACATAATATACACTTGATTGTTAATTAGTTATAACTGCAATGTACCGTAAACACATCATGTACACTAGTTGGTTAAGTAGTTACAATTGCCAACACACTATAACAATGTCACACATACACACATAAGATATAATGTAATTATGTTAACTTCTTGATTTATGAGATCAAATACTACCTGCTAATAAGCAACCCGCATGTAAACGCTGGCAGTATTAAGAGGAAGCAAATGACGGCAACCAATGACCAAACCAACAAATTTGAATCCTTCTTCTCGGCATCATCTTGCAAAGAATCATCTTCTGAAACTATGGAGGGATAAATTATAACAAATTCATGTCCTTACCAAAGTTAACTCAATACTTTAGGAACATTGTTGTACGATATTATCTTCTTCAATTTTCTGTTCATTGGAGCTTATGTCCGAGTCTATTTGAAGGACACCTTTTGTACTGAGCTATTTTCACTTTGGTAAACCCAACGTTGTTGTTAAAAGCATTCACGTAAGGGTGACATAAATGTACCCGTCGCGTGTTTCACACGCATAGACTTAATAGTTCATTACATATCTTATTTTTAATTAAAGAGTCCTTTAATCAAATCTGAAATACACAGATACGTTAATAAAAACGCTGATAGTATATGTTATTATCCTTGTAATTCAGCATTTCCGTTTAATCAACTTGAGAAAACCTTGCTTTATTGTCTGGAATTCCATTTCTAGCTATAAAAAGCTTTCACTATAAATATTGAATATTGATTGATTAACGTTTATTACTTAGTGCTTTAGCCTAATTAACTTTATTAATGATTGATGATGGTCGTATTGGTTATCGGAAAGCTTTAAGTTTGCTAACAGTAGGTCTAAAGTGAACTTAGTATAGCAAAAAAAAATATAGAAACAAAAACAGGGGGAGGATGATTTAAGACAAAACTAAATCATAAAGTAATTCTGAATTTAATTTTCGTATATATGTAGTTTACCTGATTCATCTGAGCTCTCAAACAAGATAAAATTGATAGTCAGGTTCTGACTTATTAATTTTATCCCTTCAAACTGACATGAAATGTTGACGTGAGTTCCAGCTGGTAGTAGATGTAATGTAGATTCTGAATCTGTGGTGTTTATCCTCTCCTTGTTTGGTTTGTATAGTACATTGTGTACATTGGATGCGTCTACATCTTCACCATTCACAACCCACGTTAGGCTAGCAGGAGGTCTTGAACTTATAGCAATACATCTAATCTTTAGAGCTTTGCTTCGATCCTCTACTAAGTAATCATATAAACGTGTCGGTTCACCGACAGTTCGTTGATCAAATGACAATATAAGCTCTGGAATCACTGAGAAAGATAATCATCTAAGATATTTTATTACTGCAACAATATTTGTTTCAACAATTATAAATAGTCGGATACATGTTAATAACATCTGCTCAAGGACTTTCATTTGCTCTGCCCTCAAAGATTATCTTAACACTGGATTACTTAGCCCTACATAAGGGAGGGGGTGGGTAATTAGAGCTTTGAAAGAGATATGTTAGTGATCTAAATGTGAATAATGAACATTTACGCGCACTTAATCAATCAATCAATCAAGTAATAAGTAATTACGTATGACAAAACAAGAACAAAACATAAAACACACAATAATTAATAATTAAACAAGTCACTAAGTTGCAAGATAATTCTGGCATGAACGAAAGACTTAAGCGTGGTCTATTTTTGTCTTTCTTAAGTACACAGCACTTATAATTCTCAATAAAATTGTAAGATAACAAGTACTATGATAAGTATTATCCCTCAAATTTGAAAAAAAAGTGGCAGCTCTGAGGTTACGTGCTTTAATACCGTCACGCCATGGCAGTACAAATATTGTTACATTACTTACCTACGGTTGTCACTTGGTAGCTCACAACATGGGTATAGTTACGATTACAGTTATACAACCCTTGGTGATTGAATGTAACGTCTGATATTGATAATGAGTAGTTATTCGATAAGCTGACACCCGCTAAAGAATCAAAACTTATTTCATTTGCAAAGATGACTCGATCGTCAATAAACCATTTGTTTCCTCTTGTCGCAGATCCATTACATTTCAAGATCACAGAATCTCTTTCAACAAGTCTGACAACTATTGGGTCTTTAGATCCACGTGAACCAGAAACGAAGAAAATCAATAAGAGTGTGAACCAAATTCTCTCCATATTGAATCACAAGCAGCTTCTGTTCTCTCTTTCAGTAAACCTTCAACGATCGTTTGTGCTTTGCTAATCCTTTAGGATCGACAAAATAAGATGATGCTTAACTTTTAGATCCTTCACAGATCTAATAAATTAAGGATTATAAATTCTAATATTGCAGGCGCTCTGTGATGGCTTTGGGATATTCAGTTGTTTGAGCCGATGGACCCGGTGATTGCATTCCATTGATGATCGTGGAAATGCCTGTGCTCGAGCATCGTGAATTATTCCTGCAAATTAACAAAAATAGAATGATTCATTTCACGTCTGAAAAAGCAAGTGAACGCGATTTCAGAGGTAACCTGGTCATGGTGCCAACGTCGTTCTTTGTTCTGCAATACACTATAATACACACCATGTACACTCGATGGTTACTTAGTTATAACAACAATACACTATAACACACAGTTATAATAATTGCAATACATTAAAAACACATCATATAGACTTGAAGGCTAATTAGGTATAACTGAAATGGACTAAAACAAACATCATATACACTTGATGGTTACTTAGTTATAACTACAATACACTATGACATACACCATATATAGTTAAAAGTTCATTAGATATAACTACAATACACTAGAGCACACATCATATATACTTGAAGATTAAGTTAGTTATAGCTACAATACACTATACCGCACACTATATTCACTAGATGTTTAATTAGTTATAACTACAATAAACTATGACACACAACATATACACGTAGTAGTTCATTAGATATAGCTACAATACACTAGAGCACACATCATATTCACTTCAAGATTAAGTTAGTTATAGCTACAATACACTAGAGCACACATCATATACACTTGAAGATTAAGTTAGTTACAGCTACAATACACTATACCGCACACTATACACGCTAGATGGTTTATTAGTTAAAACTAGAATACACCATGACACACATCATATACACTTAGTAGTTCATAACATATAACTACAATACACTGTAACACGCTTTATATACACTTGATGGTTAATTAGTTATAAATGCAATACACTTGACACTAGGAAAATCTGGCTACGTTGTACAATGTACTTCTTCCTCAGGTCAAGTAAGCACAGCGTCTAGTGAGTTATTATCCTGCCGGGTAATTATGTGACACGCTACTGTTCTGATGCTTTCTTCCTTGTTACTTTCACTTTTGCTTAAACATGGTGAATTGAGGGAAAGTAATTTATATAAACCTGTACTTGTTATTCAGTTGCGTTTCTGAAGAGCTATCAAAAAAAAATGTGTGATTTGTCCTTTCCATGAATCATTTAAAAGCAGAGTAGGTCAAACAAGTTTCGATTAGTACAACAGACAACAAAAGTTGGAAAACCTCACCTGAACTACATTTCCAAAGTTCGTTTCCTTATAACGCATGCTGCAAAGTTTTCAATACATATTAACATCCCAGTCTTAAAACAGGTGGAGAAATGGAAAATGTTAGGTGCGTCGAACATCACACTTAAAATTCGTATTTCTGTATAGGTACGGGCATAGTTTCATGATTCGAAATGCGCACTTCTGTTACAATCATCATGAACATTGCTTATCTAACGTTTCGAATAGATGTGCCATTAATGTCTTCTTGGTATTCATGGGTGTCACTACAAGCAATGTCATATCTTAGCTAAAAAACCGTTGAGTGATATTCAGTTGTAACAATTTGTGGTTCACACTACATGAAGAGAAGTTTACTTCTGTTAGGTGTATTATACAATATACCTTTTGTACGAGAATAGTTTTGCAAAGTCCACTACGCAATTGATCAAGGTCAATTAATACTGCAAAAATTAACAGTAGACAAACAACAACATCGTTATATAAGCGTAAACATCTTAGTATAATGTTACGTGCTATGGCATTTAAATACATTAATGTACTGTAGACTATATGGGGTACGAAGAGATTTTACTTATATAAACTTTCGCACTGAACTTACCGATCATGCATTAGTGTTTTTATAAAAAAAAAGTTAAAAATAAACCTACTTGCCTAACATGTGTGGCGCAGGAATCACAAACATGAGAAAGCACTAATTCAGTACGGGGTTGCGTCACGTGACTTCCGGAGACCGGGAACTCAGCTCAGAGAACAAAAGGCCAGGTGCACGATTACAGATGTTACATTACTCTGCCTAGAAAAGACATGATGGTGATGTCTCTGTAAATGAATGAAGCATTGCTTAGTTAATGTTAGACAATTTATACAACGTAATGAATGGTTTAAGAACTATGCTACTTAAATTAAGTATAATACTGTCTCGTTTCACCATGGCAACATCAAACTGAGGCGGATTTTCACCGCTTATCGCGATTCGTTTTCTCGGGTCATTGGTATTTGCGGGTCGGAATTGAAAAGTAGGTGTAAACACAACATTGGTTAGAGACATAGTTACGTACTTAAAGACCTAGTGAAAGCTTCAACGCCCCCAGAATTGATAATGTTAAGTCTTTAATGTAATGTTCTCTTCAACGATTATGAGCCCCTCACCACACTTCACCCGACTTCACCCAAGATTTTCAAAATCCTGCAGGATCCGACCATGATTACAAAAGGAAGAAATATAATGGTATCTGTTTATCATTTAAATTGAACGATAGATCAAAATTTTGCTTTTCTTTATAATTTATAGTCCCATACTATATATACCAAACGTATGTTGATTATGGATCAGTGCGAGACTTATGAATTACCAGTCGGATTACGAGGCGAACAACGCTCCCTCGTCCCAAAGGACAGAGAAGTATGCAAAAATCAAGACAAAAAGATTGATCCTAAGATCTTTGGACAGTGGTATTGGATAGAAAATGAATTAACGATATTATAAAAGTGAAAGTATACCTTTTATCAAAATATGACGAGAGTCAATTTTTCATTTGTTCTTATATTTTCAAAATGAAACTTCCTGTGTTAAAAAGATTCCTGGAAAAAGAAAACGGGGCAGTAAAGATATTTCAAAGCTTGAACTGAAAGTAACACGTAACTTCGGCTAATTGTGGCATTTGTGGTACGTCTCTAATAAAAAGTGAAACTATTTCTTACATATTTAAACAACTTATTTCAACGTTCGATGTAATTGACACGAGAACTGTTTGCATGCAGAAATTCTTACTTTCCTAAACTGATTTAGAAAGTAGCCTCAATCCAATGTGCGGAATGAAAAGTTGATTTTGTAACTGATAAACAGTGTTGTGCATATTAAAGGTCTGGAGAGGAAATGGATTCAAATGACATTCGCTCGACTGATTTAGATAGCGGCCAAATCTATATAGTACTGCCAATGGGAGAATTAAGAATTTGATTAAGAAAGGGGTTTGTCACTGAAACCGACAGCCATGTATAAGATCTGGGGTTATGCACAGAAAAAAGGAACTTTATAGGTAACAGCATTTTATATCCACACGAGCATTTTCTCCACTTTAATTTTAATGTTACTTGTATTCCTACTATAATGGATAACTTTGATAATGACAGGTTCAAAACTATTTTTGTAATATTTTCTCAGACATATTTGCTTGGCTTGTTCCGAATTGATTATTTACACGGGTGTGAAGAACTATAGGAAGTGAAATTTATTTTGGACGACAGTTTCTATTGCCTTATTTATGGCTGTGCGCATATTAAAAAGTTTCAGTCTTTCAATTATCTGTTTTTCATAGCCTAAGACTTGGTGTACATTCTTCTTGAAATGAAACTTACCGATACGGCCCTTTCTAAACCGTTTGCAACGAGAAAGAAGTCACTTCCATTTCTGCTTTTCAGTGATTAAATGTATGTTACACATTGTGGTCTGAGGTTACTCAGATTTGCATACGGAATGGTTCATTTCATGGATATCTCCCATCCTATCATTCATTCTCTATGTCAAATGTTATATTTGCAAAGGGAATTAAGACTCTTCGGACGTTTTTTTTTTTTTATTAAATCCACATTTCCAGTAAGAATTTGAATATTATAATTGCAAGTAAATGGTATGACGAAACGACTACATCATTTTATTACTTCATTCTTCCTTTATTTGGTCACAATGACAATTACTCATTGCCTTTAAGGCATTGACGTGAACGTGAATGTCTGTTAAAAATTACATTTCCATTTAAACGTTGAGTATACAATATTCGCAAGAAGAATGGTATGACGAAAATACTAGATTATTAAATGGGTTGTTAATAATAATACAAATCATAATAAATATATATATATATATATATATATATATACATATATATATATATATAAATAGTAGTGGTCCATACTGATAATATAAAAGATAAACAAGCGAATATTTTTAACAACGACATACTGCTTTATTTCGGAGTGGTCACCACTCCATCGTCAGGCAATTGTACAAGATCAATTAAATACAAGCGCTAATATACATCCAAAGAGGACAATAGTGATAAGCATGAGTGATTTTTTTTTTTAACTAGGAATGATTAGAACAACCAGCAAATTTTTTAGTCAATATTTTTAAACTAGGAATGAATAGAACAAACAACAATAAAAAGTAAATAGGGATTAGAATAGCTCCAACCCGTAGCTCGCTTCATATATTTTTAAGTCAGCATTTAAGTCTTTTATTAGGAGACTCTCTTTAATCTTCCTCCTGAACCACTGGGGTTCATTACCAATAGCGGCACAATGGTCAACAAAAGTAGGCAGATTATGTTTGTGCGCAGTACAATGAAGTTTAATAGCGCCTTTCTGACCACCAAAGGAGCTCATCAGATATAAATATATATATATATATATATATATATATATATATATATATATACATACATATATATATATATATCTATATATATATATATATATATATATATATATATATATATATATATATATATATATATATATATATATATATATATTTTTTTTTTTTTTTTTTTTTTCACTGTTCTTGATTTTCCAACTCATTACGATTTTCATTTATATATATTCATTTGCCTTTGTCGTTTACCTCCAATTGCATTAACATAAAGTCTGTTCAAAGTATCTCTTTCGAGATCCGGCTTTAGGAATCACAAATGATTTCGAGTTGGTTAGCATCATATTTGATCTCTAGAGTAAGGCAAAATATGTCACCAAAAACAGAACTAGTATTGTTCGATACAGGTGACAAACGCCTACAGTGGAATTACTACTTTCCTTACCGGTTTCGAACCTCTGGACGTACAATCAGCGTCCATAGCCTAGTGGTTAGGGTGTCCGCGTACAGAGCGGAATTCCCGTGGTTCGAATCCCGGAGGCTGAAAGTTTTTTCACTGTTTTTGAATTTCCAACTCATTACGATTTTCATTTATATATATTCATTTGCCCTTTGTCGTTTACCTCAATTGCATTAACACACACACACACACGCACACACACACACACACATATATATATATATATATATATATATATATATATATATATATCTATATATTTATACAGAACAACACATCAGAAAAATTCTACTACACGACCGGTTTTTGTCCTCATGAAGAAGACGGTATAAGAATCGAACCCGTGACCTTGTATCACAGACCGAAGTCCGTACCACTAGATCACAGTGGTTCTACTGGTGTGCGAATGCGTATTGGGAAGTGCAATGAAATAACTAACTAGAAGTTTTGATGTTGATGTTGATGTTGATTTTTTTATTTCTTGTCAGAATTTTATAATTTGCTTCATTTGTGCCTTTTGAACTGAGATAAACTCCGAATCATAACCTCTACAAACAAAATACGCTTTGTATTCTTTGAGACGGTTATTGAGTAATGTCTTTCGGCAATATTGTAGGGAATATCAGACAGACAGGAATTTTTTTAACTTCCTCATTGTGTTTCAATTGCCATTACTTTTTTACCTACTATACACTGGTGCTGTGGCCGAGTGGGTAAAGGCGGTAGCATTTGAAGATTCGGGAGGTTTGGGTTTGATTCCCGGCTGGGTAATAGTAAGTCGGGTTATTATCCAAGAGCAATGTATGGTTTTCCAATCTAAAATGACTTTCTATATTGAAAAGATACCAAATTTGAGTTAAATTGTTGAATTGGAAGCCACCCGACGTGTACGTTGTATTCATAAGCTCCTGCTGGCTTCTCCAAAATTTGTGGTCGCTTAAGCCTCGCGAAAATAACTGCTGATTATTATTATTATTACTACCCTGTAAGTTTGTTTTTAATATATTCAGCCATCGTTGGTTACCAGGTTCTATACGCTATAAAAATAAGGAATGTATACAATTATTCAAAAATATAGAGAGATCCATCCATCCATCTTTAGACTATTGTGATATTGTCTTGACAAGGGGATCAAAATTTTACCTTTGTTAACCTTAAATGACATTTGACCCTTTCTAAAGGTGATCTACATACTAAAGACAAACATACATAACAGAGATGTTTTTTGAGTTATCGTGTTGACAAAGTTTTCCAGTTTGACCTCTGTTGATCTCAAATGACTATTTGAACGTGTACTCATCAAGTTGGATCTACATACCAAGTGTGACCAAGCAAGGGGTGGGGAAATGATAACACATCAAGTTTTCTTCCTTTTCTCTATCATTTAATACTCTCTTGGTGTTAACCGAACTGAAACCTTTAAACAAATAAAAAGAAAGAACAATACATAAAAACAAGCTCACCAACCGAGATAAAACAACTTTTGACAAATTGACTCCTATTTACAATGAATCAACACATATAAGCACAGCAAATCTTATAAAGATCTTGCCAGTGATGATTTCATACAGTATATATTATGCCTGTATATACAGCACCCATAGGACAACCAATACCACCATGAATAATAGACAACCATGCTTCATAACCTAAGAAGAATCTAGATACATGAACAAGCATGAACAAGCAATACCCAAAAATTACCCTAACTGTCACAGGAAGTCATTTCATGATTCTCAACGCACATTCCAATTACCGGAGATTGATGCATACAAAGCCTTTCCCTCATGCTTAGACCTAGCTATATGAAAACAATATGGTATATGTACAATGTGACTTGTTAGTCAAGAACAAATAAAATCACAGTAACCTACCCCTCTCCAAAGCACAACCAATTCTCCCTCTACAAGGTCATCACTGCACTGGTAGACTCTTTAATTGTCATAAAACAATACCTCTGACAGCAACCATTGGCAAATGCCATAAATCTTGAGGTTTGACTGGATTTCATATGATGGTTTTATTTGATTTTGTTCAGTCAGAATGAGATAATCACAAGGCTAAAAAGAGGGCTCACTTCATAAATTGCAAATAGAAGAGAGGTGGTTAAGAAATATGCTTTATGCAGTCACCTTAAGTACCTTTGTCACACAAGTATAATATTCAGCAAATCTTCTCAAAGCGCTTTAAACATGTAAACCTAGAAACATATAGTAACAAAAACCTAAATACTTAATATATAGAACCAATAAGGCACACAATTTAAAAGCCTAAGGCAACAATATAAAAAAAACTAAACGATAATAAGGAAGTCCTAAAAACATATAGCCCAAAACAAATTCAGAAATATGTAAATAATAAAATAGTTTTAAACAAAGAATACACAAAAGATTAAATAATAGTCAATAATCAAATATAAATAAGTATGAGAAACTATATACATTAAAAAAATATTGCAAAAGCATAAAACAGAAAGTAACAAGAGCCCAAGGGCACTGTGGTTCCTTGCGTAGGGGCATATGACAATACACATAATATTATCAAGCAAGATTGGGTTCAAATAGTCAAGTAATTGTGGTCCTACATGTACCCATAAAGTAACCAACACTATAGCCAACACTTTTGTGATCACAAATTGTGATCGGATTATGATCAAAATGCACTTTTGAGATCTGAACATGGCGTCGAAACTGTAAGAGATATAAGGTGACCTACAAGCAGCTCAACAGATATGATAACATTGGTGACCACAGATGACATGACCGTGAAATTTAAAAATGTTCCATCACCCCATTCACAACTTGTCCCAAAATATCAACCGT
Organism: Apostichopus japonicus; assembly: GCF_037975245.1. Lineage (NCBI taxonomy): Eukaryota > Metazoa > Echinodermata > Holothuroidea > Aspidochirotida > Stichopodidae > Apostichopus > Apostichopus japonicus. The sequence goes on along the minus strand of NC_092576.1, from coordinate 5,447,860 downwards.
GGCATTGGGATTTAATTGCATTAAATGTCTAAAAATTCACTTTGAACTTGTATACATAACTACACACACAAAGGTCACCCGGAGGTCAACCATTGACCTTTTTGATCGGTGAGACCTAAATAGAGCATCAAAACTGTAAAAATTCAAACATTTTTTCTTTTCCCATTTCCCCCCCCCCCAAAAAAAATACTACTTTTTTAACATTAATAACTTTGCACACAAAGGTACCACGGGGGTCAACCTATTGACATTTATGATCAGAAGGTACCTTGACATCTGAAAATAGCATCGAAACTGTAAAATTCCCCAAAACAAGTAAAGGTCACAGAGGTCAAATTGAGGTCAAAGGTCACCCAGATGCGGGTTGACAATTGGATTACATTGAAGCAATTTCCAACCCTAACGGACAATTCGTTCTCAAGTTATCGAAAAAATACTAGTTTTTATCATTAATTGACCTTTGGTGACCTCGGATCACATGACTGTTAAGTTTGAAAATGATCCCTTGCCACATTCACAACTAGTCCCAAAATATCAACCATGTCGCACCTTGTCAATGGGAGTTATTGCTTGTTTTAATATTTTGGGTTTTGGCCTCTAACTGACCTTTGGTGACCTTCACAGGTACCAAAAAATAGGGCACATTTACTCAATGTGGTACTCATATACACCAAATATTAGATTGGTCCAAGCTTCCCTACTTGAGATACCGTGTTTACAAGCCAGGCGTCACATACCATTGCCAATATACCATTTGCAACTTGTCCAAATATATCAACCGTGACACACCTTGGCACTGGGAGTTATTGCACTAAATGTCTGAAGATTAATTTTGACCTCATATAACTGAATCAACAAAGGTCACCTCAGGTCAACACAGTGACATTTTTGATCGGTGTGATGTGAATATAGCATCAAACTATAAAAATTCAAACATTTTTTTCTTTGCCCATTTTCTCCCCCAATATAATAGTTTTTTAACATTAATTGACCTTTGGTGACCTCAGATCACATGACCGTTAAGTTTGAAAATATACCCCTTTACCATTTGCAACTTGTCCAAAAATATCAACCATGTCACACCTTGGCAATGGGGGTTATTGCATTAAATATCTGAAATTTAACTTTGACCTTGTATAACTTCGCACTCGAAGGTCACACGGGGGTTAACCTATTGACATTTATGATCAGAAGGTACCTTTGACATCCAAATCTAGCATCAAAACCAAACATTTTCTTTTTTGCTCGTTTCCTCCCAAAATAAGCAGTTTTTTCTAATGTGACCTTTGACCTTTTGACCTTGGTAACAGATGTAGTTTAATCTCCTGATTCCAAAAAACAAAACGATATGTCTGCACAACCATCCTAACTCCGAACGGAAAACTTTGACCTCATATAACTTCGCACATAAAGGTCACACCGGGTCAACGTATTGACATTTATGATCATAAGGTACCTTTGACATCTGAAAATAGCATCAAAACTGTAAAAATACCCCAAAACAAGTAAAGGTGACCAGAGGTCAAATTGAGGTCAAAGGTCACCCAGATGCGGGTCGACAATTGGATTACATTGAAGCAACTCCCAGCCCTAAAGGACATTTCGTTCTCAAGTTATCGCAAAATACTAGTTTTTTTTATCATTAATTGACCTTTGGTGACCTTGGATCACATGACCGTTAAGTTTGAAAATGTTCCCCTAACCAGTTCACAACTTGTCTCAAAATATCAACCTTGACGCACATTGGCACTGGGAGTTATTGCAGTTTTAATATTTTCGGTTTTTGGACCATAACTGACCTTTGGTGACCTTTGTGGGCACCAAAAACAATAGGGCACACCTTCTCCATATGGCGGATCTATAGTCCAAGTTTGGCCTGAATCCAACATTCTCTTATTGAGATAGAGCGTACCCAACCAAGTGTCACAGATGCACACACACGCGTACACACGCAAACACACACACAAACCTGACTGCATAGGTTCCTTTTGCTAAAGCAAGGAACTAATAAACACCCAGTACTAAACGCTAAAAATAGAACTCTAAACGTAGTAATAAAAAATCTTAAAAAAATGCTAAGAGTTAAATAAATAGTTCCAAACTTAGTATGCATATTATCAATTGAAACACAGACAATTCGTATGAGGTGTTTACACACACTCCGACAACTTCACATCGGTCCTCAAACCAAGTTTTTATTTCAAACTTTGACCTTTGGTGACCCAAAATAACATTTTACCTCCTCAGAAAATAATTGGCACCTTTTGCTCAATGTGATGCATCCACATTCAAAGTATGAGATATGTTGGATATTCCCCTCTTGAGATATTGTGATTATTATGATTACACATTTTGAGCTCCGGTGACCTTTAACATTCTCAAAAAACAATTGCATCTTTGTACTCATTATGGAGTATTACATTGATCGAAGATTCTCTGTGTGTTTACGAACAAAGCTGCATTTTCCTTATCTCTCTTAGTCAAATCTGTTAAAACGAGAGATGATTCAGTTGCATCATACGGACGTCGTCCACCTGCCTTTCAAATTTCAAACTTTCACATCGGATGGCGATTGTTTATGATCCGAGTCTGCCAACAGCTTTGCTCTAATTAATTGAAATATACAAATATATGAATATACACAAGCAGAATAGGTGCATGTTTCCATACTCATTAAATCATTGTATCCTATCTCAGTAATAACTTTACACATTGTACATTAGCTTAGTGATTGTGCGTAAAGGAAGGCAAAGGACGACATGTGTAGTGCATATTACTTACTGTTCACAAATGACGACATTAGTACTGTAGCTTATGATTGTACACAAAGTAAAACATTAGTACTGTAGCTTATTGATTGTGCAGAAATGACGACATTAGTACTTTAGCTAAGTGATTGTACATAAATGATGACATAGTACTGTAGCTTACAGAATGTACACAAATTATGACAATACTACAGTAACTTAGAGATTGTACATAAGGTAAGACATTAGTACTGTAGCTTATTGATTGTGCACATATGACGACATTAGAACTGTAGCTTAGAGATTGTACACAAATGATGACAAGGGTATATACAGTACCTTAGAGATTGTACACAAAGTAAGACGTTAGAACTGTTGCTTATTGACTGTGCCCATGTGGCGACATTAGTAGTGTAGCTTATTGATTGTGCACAAATGATGACATTAGTACTTTAGCTAAGTGATTGTTCACAAAAGACACCATTGTACTGTATATATCTTACTGATTGTACACAAATGACAACATTAATACTGTAGCTTAATGAGTGTACCCAAATGACGACATAATTACACAAATGACGGCATTAGTTCGGAAGCTTATTGATTGTAAACAAATGATGACATTAGTACTGTAGTAGTTTTTACAACACATGATATATTATTATTATGTTACCTATGAATCTAGAACACGGTTCAGATAAGGAATCGCAGAATTGAGACTTAACCTTCCGTTCGGTCGGTCCGAAAGCAACAAATGGGTAAGAATATTATCACATACAACATTAAAATGTGAAATCTGATCAACAAGAAGAAAAGACATTTAGCATGTTTTATGTAGCAAACACAAGGTTAACAAAATTAAAATTGTGAATAGTGATCTTATTGCAGTTATTATACTATTCAGTGTTTACATCATTCACTTTGCATTCAGAGAACACCTATACAATGAATTCCAAAATCATTTAGCTTAAAGATCTTTCATTTTACCATTGTTGCGATTTCATGACTTCATAAACTACGTGCTACCATGTTATCACAAGAAATTCACCATGGCAACCACACTATCTTGTTGTGAATACAGTCATGACCGTAGTGGCAGAACCAAGGTGCGGGGAGGACATGAGGTTTGGTAGGGCAATGAGGGCATCCCCAGTCATGTTATACCCTTGGTCTCCCAGTCGGCTTCTTCTCCCTTCGTGTGTACGTTTATATTTTATTAATGTCTATTGATAGAGTCCCTTGTGGTAACACATTAATTTATTTTGCAATTAGAACAGATGATGTGCATGTGACACATAGCCAATAACCAGTTAAAATGCATAACATATTTACTTCCTCTTACACGGCAGTCCAAGAACGGGGGATCCCATTTTACAATGGGCGACTTTTACTAAGATTTATCGAACATTGTCCTCTGTGACGTATAAGGCAAACTCAACAGCAACAGTCAGTGAGGTACGTAGGGAGCTACCAAAAGGATGGGGAGTGGGATGGGAGAATAATAACCGGTGGTCACTTTGGGTATCTTTGCTAGACGAATTTTACTTTTTATGCTTCGTTGGGCCACTGCAGATGGTAAACTTCAATATTTTATCTCGAAATTTTGACTGCTTCACCAACTAAACCTCGCTTTTGTTTATATCAGTTCCACTTTCTTTTCGAAGTTGTAAAACCTAAATCTATGTTTCTTATCTCAAAATGTCTATCTTTCGACCTTTGTTACCTCTTTGCTTCATTATTTCCATAGAATAAGAAAATATGTCGAAAGAGTTCATAACAAAAATTCTATTTTTTTTCCTTATTCTATATTCCTATTCTCTAACTTTTGACTTTTTTCCTTGCAAATTCCGACTACTATACCTCAAACTTTCAACCATTTCCTCAAACTGACGTCATTTAATCTAAAAACTTCGACTTCAGTTGCTTTTAGTTTATGCAGAGACTTTTCGCTCTTTGTTTTGTTTTGTCAAATACAGGTTTCAGTATATGCCAAAAAGTCGGGTGGAGAATTAAGTCCACGACCAGACCACCCCACCAGGCCCTGCCGTCTTTGGGGTCATCATGGTAAATAGTTGTCCTAACCTAATGAGATTTTAGGGAAAGAAAAAGCGGGAGAGCGTAAAGCGTGTATTCATTAATACACTAAAACCCCATATTTTGTGCCACCCAAATATTATGGGTCATACACATACAAATCCTTACATTTTACTCGTAAGTACAATGTTTTCTTTAATATTTCACCAAATTTACCACAATATCTATATAATCCTTTCCTGCTCGTAGAATAATTTGATCATTTAACCTGATGAAAAGTACAGGCATAGTTTCCACTAACAATAGGATACTGAATTTACCAGTTAACTTACCACTTCTTCATTTGCCTTCTCTTTCTGTAATACAAGTGTAAAACATGAAGTTCAATATTATCACGCACATAAACAAACATGCATAACTAACACGGAAAGAAAACATGAAATGAAATATTTTCTCCTTAAATTGGAAGTGACCTTAATCTGTGTATTTATTTACTTTATAACAGTTTGTTTCTTGTGAAGAAGCTAATTGCAGAGTATCTATTTGCCAACGACAATCACATAAGACTGTAATACAGAACTTAAAACGTAATGTGTTCATATACTTTGGGTTTGTTCATAATTAATTCTGCAAGAGGTAATAAATCATTCATAATCAATTTCAAACCACCAGTTTGGCTTTGATTGTAGAGAAGATGTCTATAAGCTAGGAATTATGGTAATGTGGAGAGTTATTACAGCATGGCAAAACAAAAAAAACATACCTCAAACTTCGTACACTGAAAAACAAGATGTGAAACAGCCGACAGTTTAATATTGTCACTAAGTTAAATATACAAATTTAGCATAATATGATACACCAATTACTGCTTAATTGCACAATGGTTATACAATTAATATAATGGGAATTAATCGCTCATTGTCTTAAAAATGTAAAACATTGTCCTGTTTCTTAAATATCCATTCCTCTGTTCATTTCTAACTTAGTCTACAGTTAGCATCATTAGTAGGTAAGCATACCAGCTAATATACCAGTTATGCAATTACCGGAAGTGGAAATGTAAAGGCAATGTAACGTTTGCACAAAACAATGAATCCTGTATTCGTTCCTTCTACGCCTGATACATTCGCGCATCTCCAAAGCACTATTGCCTGTGTATAAACTGATGAATATTTAGTGTATTACACTGATCGTCTTGGCATAAAGTAATTCTAACATTACATTCCACCCAAGCCGAAAAGGTGTGAGCTTATATTTGTTCTTAACGTGTAGCATATTATGCATTTATATGCCAGGGTGTTATAACACACTAACAAGTGTTATGTTTTGGGAGCATGCGAAAGCTAGATATGTTAAAGATACAATACAGTAAATCGTAGTGGTATTATATATTTATATATATATATATATATTTTTTTTTTTTTTTAATTTTTAAATTTAATTTTTTAAATTTTTTTATTTTCATATAATATAAAATATGTTTATATTTTATATTTTTTTATATTTTTATATATATATATATTTTTTAACACAGGCCGCAATAAAATGTGCCTCTAGCATAACACGTGTTATCATGTTATAACACAGATGCATATAAATGCGCAATATATTCAAGTCGAAAACGCTATTATAAGCAACTGTACAATTCGGTTCGGGTGCACATTCTTGGTTACTTGTATAGACTTGGTCTAATGATAACATATTTATATAATGTTAAATCATTTCTACACACAATTTAAGCCGTTTCATTTATAAATACGAAAGTATAGGCAATTAATTATATTTCTTAACATTATCCTGATACATCCAGGTCATTGCTGTTCTGTCTAATATATCTTCTGAAAAGCCGTGGCGCAGCAACCTCTTCCTCCCCCTCCCCAGAAGTAAAACGTAATTGCGCCACTCCCGAAAAATATGAGAGTCGTTGAACGGAACCAAGTGTTGTTGACTTCAACTGTTTACATTCTTTTTTGCACTGGATTGAAATATATTTTACTAAGTGTTGTATACTTACAAGCATGTAATATACAGACTCGCTCAGAGGACCGAGGTCATTACTCTGTGTGAAAATAAACAAAGAACAAAAAGATTAGCACACATTACTTCCCTTGATATGTACGCAAGAAGACCTTAGCAAGAACGTAATGGATGTTATATAAACGAAACCCAGATGAATTTGACTATGTTAGTTCTTTTACTATGTAAAAGGTATATTTAAAAATAAGTCTATTTAAAATGATATCTTCATATAACACATATGTTACCAGGACATACCTTCCACTGTTCAGTTTCGTAATTCAAATGCAGTATTCCTGTAGCTGCAACACCAGTTACCCAAACAACTGAAAGACACCGTAAAAAAGTTTTCTTTAGTCTGTTATCTATGAAAACTTGAAGGTGTAAAATATTTAGTACTAGCCCGTGTTGTCATCTACATCTGGACATTAAACATTAATATAACTTTTGAAGACTATAATTCATAAACGTCATAATTCTCGATTCTACAGATGAATTGTGCGATCTGCATTTGTAGCACTTGTAAAAGTCTTCTTGACATTCCTTTAGTACCCCTAAATGTATACTACTGGCTTCCTGTTAACAACTCTTTTGCTAAAAACTCCCTTTCATTGGAACTGTGAGGACATCAACTGTCCGTGTACTGCATATATGCTCACAATAGGGGAAAACGAGGCCAGAGGAAAATGTATTGATGTTTGGAGAACGTTTTTTAGGAATCTGTTAATGATCTGATATCCATCCGAGTTGGTACGCTATAGAATTTTTAACTAGGTGTTCCCACTTTGACCTTCTCAAAGCACAAACAACTATCTTCGGATATGTTGACCGTTCGTATTCCCTTTCATGGGATATCGCACATATATACGCATGACCCACCATTACTGAAAAAGTTAACACTTACTACCTCCCTTCCACCCCTCCCCCTTCAGAAGACGGTGATTAATGCATCCAGGATTAGATGACAATCCAACCATATCTATATAGTAGTACTGGAGCTTAAAATAAACATAATCCTTCAAACCATTAATAGATGCTGAAACATTATACGACGAGAATATCAATTGAACAATAATGAAAGCAATATACCTGATTGAGACCCCTTATGGATTTGGAATGGGCTGGTAGTGTTTGAACAGTCCAGAGGTCATTTGTAATTTGAATATACTCCTATCAACTGAGTGTTAACCTCAAATAAACTCCTCCCCCCCAAAAATAACTAAATAGGATTTTTGATTTTATTTATCTCCACCCCCCCAAAAAAAAGAAGAAAAAAAGAGAGAATTTTTGTATTCATTACTTTAGATCAACTACCACCTATCAATTTCATCCAAACTGTACTTTTTAACGTATTGTGTTTACACATTTAAAAGCGTCGACCTTCGTGTACTTCACTTCACTTTTGAAGAAAGGATTTTTTTCCTGCTTTCTAAGGTAGATCAACACCCCAAATATTTACATTAAACCATCATATTCTTTTATACAGTGTTTAGCTAAACCGCCACGCACATACCCACACCCCACGAACATACCTAAATGCACGGCAATTACCATCGCATAAATCTATTTGGCTTCGATAAGAAATGCGCTATGCTACTGACATTAGGCACGACGAAAGCAAACATGAGCCCAGTAGGTAAAAATGTAGCTTTAGGGTTGAAGATAAAGACGTGAAGAAATCTCCCTTTTTTCGTGTATTACTAATTTTTCTCAAACCAGTTGAACAAAGGATAATCATAAACACATAAATCATTGTTCTTAATCGTGCAGATGCAATCATTTACACAACTTCATTTCACCTCATCAATATTTACCTTTAAAGATTAATTTATTTGTAAGAGTAATTTATTAAACTGCATTCTTACCAGGTGGCTTCTGTTATAACGTGCTCAACTTGTTCTCAAAATTAAAGGGCAGCAGAGTTCTTTCAATACTTCGAGAAGAAATTGTATTAATTGGTAAGTCTTTTGCCATTAGATTCACTAAAACGTGTGCATTATTATACTCTTATTGTTAAGTCCACAAAGTATTTCAAGTTCAAGTATTTTTATCATTTTTTTCTTCATTTCACATCTGATGCAGCCCTGCTCAAACGAAGGAGCATACCACCAAATTTCTTTGGTACATAAATACATCAATTATCTTAAAGGGGTATATTCTGTACGTGATATTATGTGTCAGTGAGCACGAGATGGCTCGACATGTTGTTAAAACGTCTTCACATATAGTTGTACTCTGACAGTTATTATTACAACAAATAGGTAAATTGAATAAATGTAATTCTTACTCAGACAACATGAATAATAGTCGACTGTTCAAAGTAAAAACGCTTACCTGATCTCGGTCGATGGGCTTCTGTGACAAGCATATTGCAGGATACCAATCAATTTGGTTAAGTCCCATTGTTGCCACTTTTCGTTTTCAAACTTCAATCCTTTCAAAGTGTTAAGCGGAGGTAAAACTGCTCCAGAGCTTAGATCAATAGCTCCACCGTCATCTGCAACTGTTGTGAAGCTCTCTCGCAGTATAATTCTTTGAATGTCAACCTTTTCGAAATATTAACTACATTATGAGTTTGAGCAAACATGTATGAGGAACATCAAAACATTATCAACATTAATTAGATCATTGACTAACTAGGGAAGATCACAAGGTTTTTCAAAGATTGGCCAACATAAATCAGTTTACAATTGATATAGCAACATTAGGTGCGTCTGTTATATCGTGTAAAATAAATCCTAACATGAAAATCGAAACATGACAGTTGTCTCAAACTCGCTTAGTTCATTTATATTTATAATATTGATATGACGATGCTTGGTGTTTTTTGTTTTGCTTCACGATTCTTTTTAATTTAGTCATGATTATAGGTTAAAGTTGAGATAGGTAAGTCCTTAACATGATGTGGGTCGGAAAGAAAACTGCTAATTGGCAATGGAGATGAACAGCAGCCAAAGGAAAATGGTTCATCTCTGTACCAACAAAAAAAGTTTTCTTTTTATTTAATACATATTAATTTTACACATAGTTATGTAATATTCATATCTTAATTGCCGTAACTTGTAGCATTAAAGGTTACAAATTAGTCTTCACAAATACACAACAAATTGACATATTTCATGATAGTTATACAACATCACGTGTATGATTATGAAGTCCATTATTTTACCTAATTATTAATCAGTTAAATCGTATCTATGTTACAACATGCTAATCCACTTTGCAGTTTTCTTCTGTAGAGTTCGAACTTTACTAAAATGAAGTGGACACTAGATGCAGGCAATTTTGGTTTAACATTTCACATATCATTTGCTTCAACAGAAACAAGTATTAAGAAAAGTAAACAAGAGTTTTAACTCACTGAAAGTAAAAAATATGTGAAGTCGCTATTTGAATATCGAAACATCATGAATTAAGACATGACTGAACGGTTAACATATTGGGCAAGCACTCGTTAGATGTATATATGAACTTAGTGGATGTTGTAACTAATGTTTTATTTTGAAAGTTTAAACAAAATTGAATGAAATAACGAAGATAACTATATACGGATCGGTCACCTATATTCTCAATGTATAATATTTTCAGATCCTTCCACCACCTTTCATGGTTTGACAAAAGAACGTCAAGCTTAGGTACATCATTACTGTATTTCTTCTACACACTGATTAGAAAGTAAAGTAATATTAAAAATTCTTGTAAAACGTTTTTCACCTGTCTTTCAGATGCTTCCTTCAACCTCTTTACTATCCCATCTTGTACATCTCGAGTTTGGTCTTTCGAAATTATAACTTTCTGACACATTGCTTTAAAAAAGAAAGAACAAGGTCGATTTATGAGTAATAGTCGTACAATCGTATTCTATTTCATTCTGGGTCACTTTAACTTAAATTTATATGCAAGTGCAGTACAGGAAACTTTGATAATACAAACTGAGAATGCATCGCCTCTTACATCAAAATTAAGGACACAGTGATTGAAAGTATTAATTTATCCATGAATTAATCAACTTAATATATATAGCTTAGATACCTTTCAATTCTTCTTCTGTCACCTTTTTCGTAGGATTGTGTAGTTGCAGTAGTTGCTGTTGTTGTTGCTGCTGATGCTGCTGTTGCTGTTGTGTTGATGCTGTTGTACTCTGTCGATCTTTGGAATTATTCTCTGTTGCGGATAAGATATAAACTGTATTACTCTGAGAATTTTATTAATCTGAGAATTGTTAGCTGTAGTTCTAACAGCAAAAATATAAATATTAATAATAAGAAACACAAGCTTCAAACTGCATATCAGACAGTCTGAATACGTTAGGTAAGATAATATATAGTTATATATACTTGACGCCTGAGATCTTTTAGATGTAAGTCACTCGTTTTCACGGGACATGCATTGACAACTCAAACTATGATCTGAAGAAATGACCCGCACCACTCTTTATATGAATGTAATGATGCATATACAAAGTGATCATCTCATTGCCATAGTCCTGATAATAGGAATACGGCCAAAGCGTGACTTTGGCTGAGTGGGCATGACTTATAAGTTTTTAGAAGTAAAAGATCTGTTATTGCCCATTTTATGTCAGGATGATCATGTATGTTAACATTCAAATACCACTTGATATATTTAATCTGATTCATCTGTTTTGTCTATTCAATCTGTTTAGTCTATTTAATCTGTTTAGTCTATTTAGTTTATTAATCTATTTCATCTTTATCTATTTCATCTATTGAATCTGTCAAATCTATTTCATTTGTTTCATCTGTTTCCTCTGTTACATCTGTTAAATCTGTTTAATCCAGTTAATCTGTGTAATCTATTTACTCTGTTTAATATGTTTTATCTGTTGCATCTATTTCATCTTAATAACGTACATTGCTGACTTAAGTCTTATTTTGGACGATGTGTTTCAAAGAATAAGTCATGTTGACATTTTGGCTGGCCAATAGCTTTAACAAATCCATGATAGGTTCCAAAGTCTGAATACATACTAGTATCGAGTTATATTCATCCAACGATTTCAATCTATTTCTTAGCCTATCCTTATTAGCTGCCTAGACTACTTACGGAAAGTGAATTCAACCGATTGTTACAAGAATACCGTAATTTACATAAGTGTATTGCTATAACTACTATATTGCAATATATTGTTATGAAGTGTGGAGAGTGACGGACACGTTTAATCAGCATAAATAGGTTAGGGTATTCACATTTTGATCAGAACAATTGAACAGATGAAACTATTTTGAAATCTCTTGTTCTTGTAACAGTTTGCTTTCACCAAGATCTCTAAACATATTCTGAGTCCGTTTGGCTTACATCACTACATTTATGTATGCTCTTAGTTGTAGTGAAACAATGAAATAAAGTATTGCGTTCCAAATACAATTGAAAAACGACGTGCACAAGAAAGTATGTGCTAACCAGATTTGTAGCCAGGATTCCACGCACATAGTAGAAGAGGAATCACAGGAGAGCATTTCAAGAATTCTATACCGGGAAAGGTTGAGATGTCATTAAGAGCATGTCGGAGAGGCTTAATCCAAAAGTGTACGGGGGATGTAATATGTAAGAGATTCACTATTATTGCAATGGAAGACCCATCCATCCCTCATGCTACAAGTTGGAGTTAACACAATGTCATATTATAATGGGAACACGGAACAGCCATTGGTGGGGCAAGAAATATCTGAACCAGATCTCCAGGTGTCACAGATTGCAATGGATTTCGAAGTATTTTAAGTATAAATCCATTAAGATGAGATTGATAATAGCGGGAAATGATTTCACCATCTAGAGTTATCTAAAAAAAACCTGAACCGAATCAATTAAACATAAGAATATTAGATACTTCAGAGTAAGATTGATATTTGTAATTAATCAATAAATTACCTTTCAGTCGGCGGCGGCGGAACACGATCAGAAGTAAGACGATGCAACTTATCAACAAAACTAACACAACAACAACAACAACAACAACAACAACAACAATCCAACCAGTTGGTCGTTCCTCCTCTGAAATGCCAAGAGAAGTAGTCAAAATATGAACATCAACAATTCCAGATACAAGTTGACATCATCGCCAGATAACAAATCAACACAGCTATGTTAACTTGGTTCATAATAGTCCAAACATGCATGGGAATGATATACAACGGTAAATCAAATCGGTATCAAGAACTAAACACCGTATACAAAGTAAAAGTACATTACTTACACGTTGATTTTATTAAACTCTGTCCTTTTATTTGTAACGCTTCTCCTTCAATTCAAATCAAAACAACAAATTTATTCGATCAGTTTAGGTTTACTACGTCAACTGGCATACTTCATAAAATTTAACCTGCACATAAAATAGGGAAGTTCTTGCATTTAATATAGTTCTTACCCTCAAAAGTTACATCAGTTGATGTAAATTTCGTCGTAACACCGTCAGTGCTATAAACACAAGTGTACGTGCCCGAGGTAGGATTTTCAACCGTGTTTATGACCAGAGAGCTATTTTGCAATGTGAATCTATCAGGGATCATAACTTCACTCATACTTTTAGTTCCAAATGCAATAGTTTCTTCCGTTTGACCCACTTTTTTCCATACAAAGAATGACGCATCTTTACCACAGTTCATAACCACTCTTTCATTAAGAGTTACAATCAGAGGTTCGCTAGATGCTTCCAGTGTCCCGCTTTCAACCAGTATCGTAGATTCCGTGCTACATACCTCAGACACATTGCTTCTCGCTGCACAGACAAATAAACGTAATGACAGAGAGGTTTGTAACGAAATATCTACAACAGTATGGTAAGATTGTAATTCATTGACACTGGTTGGTACAGGTTTCGACTGAGAAGAGATCTGTTCATCGCCACTGCTAGTTCTCAACTTCCATGACAAATCATCTAATACTGCACCTACTCGTAAAACACTACATGTTAAACTTGAAGCAGTGTTTAATTCTAAAAAGCATAAAGATTTCTGGTCACATCCAGTAGCATCAACGGTTGGGTACGGTTCACGTGGTTTGTCTGCAAATTGTGAAAAGAAAGATGAACTTAAACAATATTGTGTAACCAAAATATATTAGGAATATTTATATGGTGTTATATTAATTAGTTGGGTTTGCCAACAATAAAGGTCGCAGGGAAGCAATTATTCACTGTTAAAACTCTTTTCAAAGTCAAGCAATTCACACTGGTCCAGCTAATCTGCTAATTAATTGAACATCTTGTGGTCCATACTTTACGAATAATTTCTATTAAAATAAGAAATGTAAACTGTAGCGTGTCCCTTACAAAGATATGATAGTTAGATTATTTAGACTTTGAATGATTTGCAAGGGCAAGAGAAATGTAAAGAAACAGTTTCGGAGCTTTATCGAACAGGCGCGAATGTAAAATTTATGGGAGAGGTTTACCTGAGTCATGCCTATGACGTGTTTTACCGAGCTATATCAAGCCGAAGTTGGACCACTTATTGCTTTTTCTGTGGATTCTACCTTGCATTGCGCTCTACCTCTTTACGTCAAACTCTGAACTCCTTGTGTTCGATCCAGTGATTCGATGGATAATGCAGATATGGTTTGTGTTGATGTAAGACGTTCTCTTTTCATGTCCATTATTACTATGACATCATATACAATCTTATATTGTTCAACTGTGTTTATTTGCCTTTCATTCGAAAGCATGCTATGCATATTTATTTTATTCAAGAAATCTTATAGCACTAAGCGAAACCCATCTAAGGCGGCAGACTTGAACCTGGAGGTTGGAATCCCACTATTACCCTAGGAATTTACTGTAGACAAGATTTTTTCCTTGTTCCTTATCACCCTCTTCACTTGCTTTCTTATTGTCACCTTTTGGCCAAGGTTACTGTCCAAACATTGCCTGGTTAATATCGATATTGGTGGAAAGTCGACACAGAGAGGTCAGGATCAAAATTAAAGCTTACTTCTGATGTATGTGTTACAGAAAACTTAAACACTACTCTTAAATATGGGAACTATGAATTATGGAATAATGATTCCACCTGCTAAAGAATCATTTATAGATCATTGCTTACACGTAGTTACTCGCCATGCTTCTACAATTGCAAATTCTAATCAACTGTTTTAATGAAATCAATTTTCGACACATTAGTAGCAGTTTCTTTATCGTTTCATTAAAAGCATACTGCTTTTTGTTCTTTATGTGGAAGATTTGAGGACACATCAGAAACATGTTTTGGTGGATTGAGAAATAATTTCTAATATTCTTGTTAGGTGTTAAAAGTACTAATTTTCAGATGTTGTCAACATTCAACAAGACATTGGATCTTATGTTATTGTCCTATGCAGAATTACCCTTATAAATTTTTCTATTTTCAACAGGAAACATTTTTTTCTTCGTAAGAAAATCGCTGAAGATCGACCAGCTGCTAAGCTAATGAATTTTTGCAAAACTCAGACATATGTAAAAAGCACGTTATTACTGCGAGAAAGACTCATATAAAGTATAAGGTGTTAAGACGTTCCTTTTATTATTGCACAATGCAATTTGAAGGATGATTTGAATACTATTTTATTTTCTTCCTCTTTATGAAGGACTATAAATAATATATTGTCTTCTTCTTTCATATATTTTGTAAATACAACCACCAACAATAAACTCATGCAAAAGACATATCGTTATCAAAGAAAACGACTTACCATAGACAACTACATGAACATATTCAACGATTGGATCATCATCTGTAGTCGTCAATGTCGATACTGCGAAAACATGATTATGTTGGGTGGAAACTTGATTGATCATAAGAGATCCATCAGGTTGGACCCCGTATTCACCGGAATCATGTCCGGGTCCAATTATCATGCCTTCTCTGAGGGATATAAATGATCGATCATTGCTAGTCAATTTGCTCGATTTGTACCAAAATGCACCATAGAAACCACCAGGATAGTTGCAGGATATCACTCCTTTCTTTCCCAATTGCAAATATTGCGGTGACTGACACTTATCCAACGCGACAACCGTGCCTGTAATGGAAGAGGAAAGACGTAAACCTTGAACCTGTTTTCAAATCACATGAAAGCTGCAGAGTATCCATTTCCCCCTCAATCTGTGTTCCATTCTCCAGTTCAAAATGTATCAATGGGTGAGTCTAAGGGACATAGAGCCTCATATGAAGTCCCAATAAATTTTGACTTGCATTCAACTACAATTTAAAAAACCCCATTCAATTGACATCCTGCCCCAACCAGAATAGCATTCTATCAGTATGCCAGAAACTTTCACCACATTTTCGAATGTTAGCACTCCCCCAACCCACCCCACCCCCCCCCCCCCCCGCAGCTGTCCCTTCGTCCCCTGCATTACAAGTCGTTATTGCGCGTGTGCAAGTGATGCGATTGAGTAAGTACCACTCCAGACATAAGAAGTCATAATACCTCAGTGCAGGTCTTTCATACCGCTTATTATATCTTCATATGAACATGTAACCCTTCCCTTGCTCTTACATCTATAACCCACTAGAGTCCCCATCCCTCCCTCTCTCTAAGGTAAATCCGGTATTGGATGTTACCATTCAGTATGCACCACGACATCATAGGGATCACGTAAAGATTTGTGTTAAACATCTGAAAAATAAAGAAAACATATTTAATTGAACTCCTTAAATTGCTTTAACATTGCAATGTGGAGTTAGGTCAACTTAAAAATGCCAATATATCCAATTTTTGAATTATTTTCCTAAACATATGCCATTGTGGGTGGTTAAGCTCTCCTAAATTATTTACTTCTGCATACTGCAGTGTTGTAATTGTTACTTTGTCTAACCAGTAAATACAATCAAACGCTCACTGTGATTTCCTGTGTTATAATTCAGGTCCGAAGATGGTTTATCATGCTGCGATTCAGTACGTTGAAGGATTGTAATTACCGAATAATCACAAAGGTCCAAAATAGCCATGTGAGAGCTGTAAAATGTACTAACCGGTACTTTACTTGTAGGCTATATAAGTATGAAGTTCTTACTATAAACAAAATTTCAGTGGTTCTAGCTTTTCCCATGATTAATTTATTAGATTGTTAAGTTGATACGAAGTGCAAAGTCTGTCGTCTTTGACAACTGTATAATCAAAGTGGGTCAGGTTGAAAAAAAATGTATTGTAGAAGAGATCTACTGTTTGCACAATACAATCAAGATTTATTGACAATGACAGTGACACATGATATGACCTTGAATTACAATATCAGTACTCAAAAAGCCTGTGTAATGCCAAAAATTACAGTGAAAATATCAAAATTTGCTTGAGTTTTGATTGATTTGAGTGGTTTACCATTAAATAATTAAATACTAGGCAAATAAAATCCAAAAATATTTGGTGAGGGTCGAGCAACGGCGATCAGTGATTTGACACAGAATGACAGAGAAATGAAACAAGCTATTTGTCCATACTAAGTCAAAAGATATTCATTGATGCCCAACTTACTTAACTAGGTATAGCACCGTGTCTCTTTAACCCAAACCCGCGATATCATTATATTGCAAGGTTCACCATTTACAATGAAACTTGCCATTCACCAAACTTCCTAAGTTTATTTTACTTTGGTTCCTTCACAAATGGGCTAACCATTCATAGATTTCACAATAATATTTATCTCTGTGATATAATGTTCATTGTTGTGAATTCACTGTATAGACGAATCCATTATGACCGCGTTGCAATAGTTACAGTTGAAGTGTAGTAGTTGGAGTTAATTCAGTTGATTCTGTACATACTTTAGGCATAGGCTAGTTCATATATTAAGTTAAACCTTCTGAATGAACCTTGTGAAACGATTGTATGATACAGAACTTAATGCTACCCCGGTTTACATGTATCATGTAACGTTCTTCGTTTATATTTGAGAGGGAACCTCCCACAATGAGATATGTTGTCACCTAGTGCTACACATACATTCGGGAAATTCCACTGGGTATCTTTAGCACTGCCTCGTTACTGCAGCTATAATGATACTGTTTTGGGTGATGTTCAGTTCGATCCGATATGCAAAATCTACTATAAAAAAGAACACTATTGAAAATCAAAATTTCAGCATTGGCTATTTATTTACATGCGAATAGTCTTCTGTATCAAACCAAACATTGAACTAGTCTTCATTTAACAGAGCAATGTTCAGGAAGTAGTAGCTAGAAGCAATATGACTAGGCTATGAGGAATTGCATATGAAATTCATGATAATACAGGCATATAGCAACTGTACATCTGGCCACATTCTGAGTCATATGAATACAATTAAAATACCATATCAAAACTGCACACGGATTACCAAATTACCACATACCGTAATACCCAACGGACCTTTTATCATGAAAATGGAACATAATCTCAGTAAATCTATAGTCGTGTACACAAGCTTACTTTGACTTTGAAACAAACCTGCTGCAGAATACGCCCATGCAAAAGCGAAAATTACAGCCAGCCTAGTGTCTTGTGACATTAACCAACAAATTATTACCAAAAAACAAAGAAATAAAAACGGCGTGCTTAACATATGGTTGTAAAACAAATGCCACTTAATAGTAACTTCAATTCCATACCTTAAAATATAACATTCTGGTGTACACTAGGCTACGTCTCTTGTGTAGTAGGTGGAGATAGAACCGCCTTCACAAACAGCAACGAAGCGTTAGTATACTACCTGAAATCCAGCTATATGACTCAACGAAAGGTTCATGTTGCAAGGTCATGTAACAGAAAATCAACACAACGATACGCGTCGCGTTGCAGAGATCATTCGTATGGAACGCCGAAATGTTACAATACCAAAACACAGGATGATGAACAGGATGTGCTTCAACAAAGAATATGTTACAAGGAACCTGCTTGCTACAACCTTAAACAGGTCGTGCTACTACTCGTAAGTGACGATGCTAGTCTAATAAGGTGGCTCTACTACTATTCTAAACAGGTGACGCTACTACCACGTCAGGCGGCGATGTTACTGTAAATAAGTGGCGCTACTACCCTCAGTGGCGTAGCTATGACTTTTTGAGTGGGTGGGGGGGGCATGGGGGCTGTTCTTTCTTGTGGGGGGGGGGGGGGGGCGGAGGTTGCTATCTAAGCGGAGCGCCACCTTGGTTGGCGTGGAGCGTACAGAGAAAATTTGACTTTTTTTCTCTTTCATGATGACTGGTCTTGCCAACTCAGCCCGACTTTTAACTTGAGGGAAGTTGGCATCATTTGTCGTTTCAAGGAGTCAAGGCCTTTCTCCCAACTCAAACCCCTGTGGGCTACCGGTAGGTTTGCAGGATATGCCCACATGTGGACTTAAATAGCATTAGAGGAAGGGGATGGAAGACTAACACGCATCGATGTTTCGTTAATGGTCCACATTGGTGGCTCGGTGCTAATTAGGCCATTTATTGGGTTTCTTGAGGCAGCTGTCATCAGAATCTGGGTTTTTGTGCCAATCGATGACCGATAACTTGTATTTGTATGTAAATTTCTTCTTCATATATCTAGCGAAACACTCTAAAAACAAATGAGTGCAAAATACCTGATGGGCAATCAAACAAACTTATCATGACTCTTGCTCTGAAAAACTACCTGAACAACAGTACAATCCTTAAATTGATATTACTAAAACCATGGAGCTATAAACAGACGAAGTCCTAATATAAATTAAATGTAGTACGACAATGTGTATGAAATTAGTGTGCAATGCACTACCAGTACCAGCAGCATATCTGACAACAGTACAGAAAATTAGTCGCGAGGGTGGCCATTTTCGTATATCTAACATGTAGCTGCCATGAGTCCTAACCAATCTGCTACAAACCAGAATTGGAGGCAGGGCTTGAGTCATTGCCAATCTGCTACAAACCAGACTTGGAGGCGGGGCTTGAGTCATTGCCAATCTGTTACAAACCAAACTTGGAGGTGGGGCTTAATTATCAAAAACAAGGAAACAAACAAGTTTTGTAGCGTGTGCAAAAAAGCCTTGATTCAACGGTTTTTCAGAGGGATTTGGTCAAATTTGGACATAAATCGGTGAAAAAGTCATGGAATGAGATACAATTCTGGAATAAAAAATAGTAACTTTTGTTGGCCTATATGATATATGCTTGCTCTGGAAATTTCAGAGAAAAAGAACTTCGTATGAAGACGCTGAAAAATTTTTTAAGAGAAGAGAGAGTCCCACTTACTGTTACAATATCTCTATACATGTAATGTATTGAGATAAAAAGACGTTTATCTTGTTTCTTATCAAATGAAAGTTGTAGTATATTTTTCCCTTAGACCGAGTTCCATTCTCCAGTCCAAAATGGATATATTGTTAAGTCTAAGGAACATAGAACCATCATATGAAATTGTAATAATTTTGCCTTGCATTCAACTACAATTTTAAAAATACCATTCAATTGACATCCTACCCCAAACAGAATAGCATCCTCCACATTGCATTTTCATCAGTTTGCCAGACACATTCACCCCAACCCATACCTGACAATTCCATCCTCCCAATGCTGGGCGTATGCATGTGATGTGATTGAGTTAGTACTTCTCCAGACAGAGGAAGTCTACTGGAGTGCAGGTATTTTATTTCACTTCTTGTATCTTTATGATAACATGTAATCTTCCTTCTCCCATACATATATAACCCACCGCAGTCCCCCCCCCCCCAGTCTCCGAGATAAATCCGGTACCCGGTACTGGATCTTACCATTTAAAATGCACCACAGGGTAGCAGGGATCACAAAAAGGTTTGTTGTAGACATCTGAGAAAGAAAGAAAAAAAAAACACATTTAATTGAACTCCTGACATAAATTCGAACGTGGGACATCATCAAAGAATGGATATCAGGCCTGGTATTCAGAATGGGCATGGATTGCTGTGGAATAATATAAGATGATTTCCAATCTATAATCTACAGATGAGATTACTGTTGGTTTTTATTACAAAAAATAATGATAAATCAAACCCATTTACGTTATTCTTGCTATGTAACACTACAAAGACATACACCATAAAAGGACATATATATTGATGGACATGCAGATGTGCAGAACAGAGACAGGCATTAGACTCAGAGATGATGGTGGGGAAGGAGGGATCCTTCGATTTTTGGGCTAGGGGATTGAACCCTTAACTACATACGTTAGGTCTTTTAAGGCAATGTAGTGCTTTACAATACTTTTGACTTATTTTCTTTGAGTGTCTTGTTCCCGGAGGAGGGGTCTATTAAAGACAAACATTTACCCCCGATGGACTTTGGGGTTTGGGTGCTACGCTCTCCCACCCCGCCCTCCAGTCTTGTCACACACCAACGATAGGACAACCGTTGCTTCCCACTTATATAGGATGACCATTTTTATAGTAAGTCATGAGCAAGGTAGCAAGAGAACCTTTTCTTTGATAGAATTTGACACTTCATATCCTCCATATCACTGTAATCACTTGTTTTCGTATGGTTTTTTTTGGTGCTGTTTTTCACTAACCTTGAGCAGTTAATTTACAAGGAAATATAATAAAATCAAACAAGTGAAATCCAGAAATTAATGCTCATAGAAAATGTGAGTTGCGGATTGCCACTTCTCGACGTGGATTGCCACAGAAAAGGGTCTAAAAGCAGGATTTTAAGTATATATATATCATATGTATCAATGTTAAATCAATTGTTCTGACATATTGAACAGAACGGTCATTTCATGCGAAATGAGCAGATTGATAGAGAAGTTAATAGTTGACCCCTCTCCTAAAATAACATCAGGGCAATTCCATGGTAACGGAAGGACATTGGGACTAATTTTCTGACATTTGAACAAGTATATCATGAATATCCCCATTAATTACAACAAATAATTGTCATCATTGACTAGCTATAACTACATACTTCAATTTCCACATATTTTTTTTACACAAACCCTTCCCATTTTTGAAATATGAATATTAATGAGGTCGGTAACGGAAGGACAGCAAACAGACTTGGGTTTTCACACGTCTTGAGTTTATTGTAAAACTCTGTGAATTCTATGGAGTAATCTTATTTTAGAGGTGAGAAATGTTATCCCAATACTGTTTCCTATACTGTACGACTTTCAATTCTGAAATTGTTGCTTTGGTTTTCTAGAAATATTGTGCTAATTTGGTAACGGAAGGACGGTAACGGAAGGATAATATGTCCACTCAGTTACAGTGTGCAAAGAAGAGTATATCACATGTTGACACAATAATAAAATTGTATTGACCATCCAAAGCAAAAATATGGAAGTTATTTCTAATTATTAACTAACCACATTATGTTAATTAACTGTATGTCAATAACTGAAAAAGCGAAACTGAAAAAGTTGAAGCAACTATCACTATATTCAACTGAATTTATTCTAAAATGATAATCAACTGAAGCTGAAGTCCTACTACTTAAGGAATAATCACCTGCTAATTAATGGGAAGTGATTGTATCTGAAAGTACAAACAAATTATAACGTTAATTAACGGTATCAATACCTGAATTTTGAAAAAGTGAATCCGAAAAAGTCGAGGCAACTACAGTGTATCAATTTACTCAACAAAATTTAATCTAAAATATTAGTCAACTGAAGCTGAAATCCTACTACTTTTGGAATAATTAATGAGAAGTAATTATATCTAAAGGAACAAACAATCACACAATCTTCATGCATAAGCATGCAACGTTGCTCAGTGATACTCTGGACAACCTAATACCGAAGGCCACTGAAGCGGAACCAATGAAGAAAAGGGGCGAAAATATTATCCATTCAGTTTTCCATGATCTATACTCTCACATGGTAGTGGCTGATATCATTTATATACTCCCTATCAATTAGCAGTGACCAATAGTTTTTATTACCAATCATCCAATTTTCTGTATCAACTGATGAATATTCAATTACCCATACATTTTCATTCCAAAATGCATGAAAATTGCATTTCTGAACCTGATTCTGGAAAATATGGACTCTTAGCTTTCATTTGACACCAAATTTACTATTGTCACACACTTTTAATTTTGTGGGTATCATGTCCACTTTATCATGGAATTACTGTACCCATCATCCTTGTTTGATTAAAGCACCGTGAAATTAGAAATAAATAATCAGTTGTAATGCTTTAATATATATTTGTTCTTTTGAAATTTTGCATAAGAAAATGTTGCTGGCCAAGTGGAATTTTCTTAATTTTTCTAAGCAATTGAACATCCCATTATAAAAACCGGTAGAACTTAATCCATACAAACAGTTTTATGCAAACTGTATGTTGTTTTAACATTGTATTGTGGAGTTCAACTTAAAAATGCCAATAAATCCAAGTTTTTGTATTCTTTTCTAAAAAAAAAAGTGCCATTGTTGGTGATAAAGTTAGACTCCTATAATATTACTTCAGGATACTTGAGTGTTTTTTGAGGTTTTTGTAACTGACCCAGTCAAAATAAACACACGCTCACAAAGATTTCTTGTGAATTTACACTATTAAGTTATGTAACTCCGAAGATGGTATATTATGCTGCGATTCAGTACGTTGAATGCTTGTAGTAGCCAAATAATTTCACTTACCGGTTCTTTACTTGTATAGAGTATAAAGTTCTTACTATAAACTAAATTTCGGGGTTCTAGCTTTTTCGATGATACATTTATGAGATTCTAAAGTTGCGACGAAGTGCAAAATCTGTCGTCTTTGACAACTGTATAGTTAAAATGGGTCAGGTTGAAAAAAAAAAACTGATTTTGTATTGTAGTAGAGATCTGATGTTTGTACAATACATCAAGGCGGTATTGACAATGACCGTGAAACGTGATACAGTATGAGCTTGAATAGCAATAACAGGAAGCAACAAGAGCCCAAGGGCACAATATACACACTGTACATATACAATTGGTTGAATTAGAAGACTTTACTATCAAATGAATTTCAACCAGTACATACATGTATGTACAGTGTGTACAGTACATACACTGTACTGGGTGTATATGTACAGTGTGTATATTAGTGATAGGTTTAAACATAGTCTTCTGGCACTCATGGTACTCCATACATTTACAAATACTGTACACATTATTCATACATATGTATGTACTGGTTGAAATTCATTTTAAAGTCTTAGAATTAAATGAATTCAACCAGGAGCAGACAAGTACATTGCAAATAGTATTTGTTTATATGAAATGAAAAATTGCACAGTACAATTGAATCACCTTGAAGTACAGTACAATACCCAGGCTCAAAACACATTGAACATCAAAACAGACAAAAACGTTTTTTTGTAAAAATCCCAATCTTTGAGGATTTTTCATTTCAAAATACTGTAAGGCAAAACACCCTCCTGAATTTTTTTTGTACAAACAGGGTGGTACTTTATCTCTTCCAGAAAAAATTATCAGATTTTTCAACATGACGCGTTTTGAGTTATTTGCCGTCAAAGACGACCTCTTTTGTACATCGGAGCAACTTAACAAAGTTTCATAAATTAATATTGAGAAGAGCTAGAACCCTGAAATTTGTTTAGGTGTAAGAACTTTATACTTATAATTAAACTATAAAACCCTGACTGCTCTAACATGGTTACTTTGGTAAAAAATTGGCATCAAAACCCCTACCTCATGCTGAATCGCAGCATGAAATAGCAACTTTAGAGTTGCACAACTTGCAAACATATTATAGGAAAGCATTGTCATCATTATTTTGTAATGTTTGTACTAGAGATAATAACCTCTGAAAGAATCAAGTACCCTGAAGCAATGTTTTAGGAGCAATTCATCAATAAAAATAGCACATTTTTTAGTAAAAAGTACAAGAATCGAATATTTTGACACTTTAAGGATGACCTAACTCCACGAGAGAATATTTTTGTAGCCTAATTTTTTCTTTTCTTGTTCTATGGGATAGACTCTATAGGCATCTGTAATAGAAAGGTAGTAGAATGTTTAATTGCTGAGAAATGAGACCTCAAAAGTCAAGAAAATGCCAAAATGCCATGGAGGCGATAAATTGCGGAATTTCAAAGTGTGATAAATCGGCCAATTATAAAGCAATGCAACTGAAATTTTCAGAATATGCTTATGTCATGGTGGTCCAATCATACAAAAAATTTGGGAATTTTTGGAGAGGGTGCAGCAACAGCCATCCGTGATTTGACACGGAATGACCCAACAAGCTTTTAGTCCTTACTAAGTCAACAGATATGCACTGATGCCCATCTTACTTACTAGGTATAGCAACGTGTCTCTTTAACGTATTCCCGCGCTATTGTTTGGTAGGAGACACCATTTACAATGAAACTTGTCATTTTCCAAACTTCCTATGTTGATCATACTTTGGTTCCTTCACAAATGGGCTAACCATTCCAAGATTTCACAATAAATTTAACTCAGTTATATAATGTTCCCTCAATGTTATCCATTTAAACGGCGTTTGCAATAGTTATTTATAGTGCAATAGTTGGAGTACATCCAGTTAATTCTATACTTAATAGGCATAGGCTAGTTCATGAACTTTGAGGAAGAGTTTGTGAAGCGATCGTATGCTGAATGTACGCTGATTGTATGCTGTAGAACGATATGCTACTCGGGTTTGCATGCATAACGTTCGTCACCGTACTTTTTAGAGGTACTGTAACCTTTCACAATAAGATATGTACATGACATAGTGCTACACATACATTCGAGCAATTTCACATATTCCGCTTGGTAGCGTTAGCACTTCCTTCTTACTACAGTTAAATATATACTGTTTTAGGGTTGCTGTTCAACTCGATCTGACATTAACAATTTTTAGAGACCGAGTGGGAAAACTCAAAGATTAAAAAAGACACCTACACACTCTGGAGTTTTGTGCAACTCTGCTTTATATTCTAAAACACTATTTACAAGAACCTGATGACCAGTCTGACCCTGGCTGGTCATCAGTGTTTCAACCAATCAAAATGATAATACAAAACAGTATCCAATCAAGACATAGTATTTCTTTAAATGCAGGAAGGTCCACCCCAGAAACAACTATAAAGAAAACAGTACCTAAAACGGTACTAATTTAGAATCCGTACCATCCGATATCCGACAGGCTAAAAGAGGGCGCTCTTTTTGATGGGGTGAGCGGTTTTAAATGGGCTTGGATATTTTTGGGGGACTAAAAGAGTTTGGCGGTTTTCATGAACATAGTAAACTCGCTTCAGCGCTTATGTCCCTTCATTGTACCCATTTCACATCCCCCATACCTTCAACCGTAGTTCTCTCTATTCTTTCTGTCTTCCTCAATCGTTTTCTCGGATGAGACCTACATATCTATGAAGAGAAGAGAGGAGAAAACATAATTAATAACATGAGTAACACATAGCAGTAATCCAACCCAGGATGTTAGTATGCGAATTAATAATAGCGCATACTCCTAACCGATCAGGCTGTGAGCCGGATGAAGATTTGGCGTTTGGAAGAAAAATAGTAACCTTAACTTTTCCTTTATTACCATATTTGAATATTCATTACCATATAACAAAAGCAAAATAATGAATATGCAAGCTGTTTAAAGACACACCTTAGTGTTAAATGTGTAGCTAAGTTCCTAACTAATAAAATGGGTTAAGTTCCATGCCCTCTTGGAATCCAAGTTATAGTCGTTCAATAGCAAATACTGTACAACCAAGCCAATGAGATATGACAGACTCCACGAAGGAGAAGCTGACGACTTTAGCTTGGTAAATGTCCAAGGGAGTGTTTATGAAAGGCTACATGTAATAACAATTTGTCTTCACTACGTTCTTATTATCTTAATTCCAGCGAGATAATGTCACCCTAGATAGTTATTTCTGTTAATCCATAGCCACCTTACTATTTCTCTCCCACATTCATGTCAACACTCCGTATCTCCACCTCCCGTTCTTCTATCTCCTAACACTATTCCCTACTTCATACCCCTAATTCCAAGCCCTATTTCCTAACCCTATTTCCTAACCCCTAACCCTATTCCCTACTTCCTAACCCTATTTCCTAACCCTATTTCCTAACCATATTTCCTAACCCTCTTCACGTATCTCTCTTCACGTACATCGATGGATTTAACTATTCCCTATTTCCCTATTTCCTAACCCTATACCGCTTTAACTCATTCAAGTGAATCATTCACGCGACGCACCTATTCACCGACTGTTATTCTATTGAACCAAGCCGGTGCGAGCACACACGTTCAGCCGGATTATACAGTTGTTCTTCGGCCGATTCGAAGTAAGCTTGCACATTCAGATGGTACGGATTCTAAAGTCAGGCCCCTAAAACACTTACATAAGACTTATTAGGTATTTACTAACAGGTAAGTAACAATGACACTATATACTAAAAATAGAATATATATGCAAGGTATGTGTCTACTGGTAAGTACTGCACATGTCACTAATTAATTACTATGACATGAATGTACTGGTATGCAACACACTTCAAAGGGTTGAATGGTGGAAACTATAGAGAAATGGACTTAATCTCTACAAATTTACTATAAAGCAAAACACTGTTGAACATCAAATTTCAGTACGGTCATTCATTTGAGTGCAAATGGTACCAAACCAGGTCATAAATTGTATTAGCATCTTCACTTTTCAAAGCCAAGTTCAGCAAGTATAGTAGCTAGAATCAATATTACTAAGCTATGAGGAATTACATATGAAATTCACGATAATACAACCATAGCTACTGTTCATATTGCCAATTTATGAGCCATATAAATGAAATAAACATACCATATCAAAGCTGCACAAGGATTACCAAATTACACGTAGCACACAACAGACCTTTACTCCAGTCGTAGATCGGTTAGACTAGCCAGTACACAAGCTTACTATGACTTCGTTACAACCTAATGCAGCATACGCCTAGGCTATGTAAAAACGAAACTTAGAGCTAGCCTACTGACACTAACCTACAACTTACCATCTATTTCCAAAAACGACAGTGTTTAACACAAGGTTGCCAAATGTGAATCCATAGTAACATCAATTCCGTACTTTAAACAAGAGCCCAAGGGCACTGTGGCTCCTTGCTTGGGGTATATGACAATACACATAATATTATCAAGCAAGATTGGGCTCAAATAGTCCAAGTAATTGTGGTCCTACATGTACGCATAAAGTAACCAACACTATAGCCAACACTTTTGTGATCACAAAATGTGATCGGATTTTTGATCAAAAGGCACTTTTGAGATCTAAATATGGCGTCGAAAATGTAAGAAGTATAAGGTCACCTACAAGCGGGTCAACAGATATGATAACATTGGTGACCACAGATGACATGACCTTTAAGTTTGAAAATGTTCCACCACCCCATTCACAACTTGTCCCAAATTATCAACCGTGTCACACCTTGGCATTGGGATTTAATTGCATTAAATGTCTAAAAATTAACTTTGAACTTGTATACATAACTTCACACACAAAGGTCACCCGTAGTTCAACCAATTGACATTTTTGATCGGTGAGACCTAAACGGAGCATCAAAACTGTAAAAATTCAAACATGTTTTCTTTGCCCATTTTCTCCCCCCAAAATACTAGTTTTTTAACATTAGCTGACCTTTGGTGACCTTGGATCACATGACCGCTAAGTTTGAAAATATTCCCCTATACCATTCGCAACTTGTCCAAAAAAATCAACATTGTCACACCTTGGCACTGGGAGTTATTGCATGAAATGTCTGAAAATTAACTTTGACCTCCTATAACTTCACACACAAAGCTCATCCAGGGGTCAACCTATTGACATTTATGATCAGAAGGTACCTTTAACATCTGAAAATAGCATCGAAACTGTAAAAATCCCCAAAACACGTAAAGGTCACCAGAGGTCAAATTGAGGTCAAGGGTCACCCAGATGTGGGTGGACAATTGGATTACGTAGAAGCAACTCCCAACCCTAACTGACAATTCGTTCTCAAGTTATCGCAAAAATACTAGTTTTTTATCATTAATTGACCTTTGGTGACCTTGGAACACATGACCGTTAAGTTTGAAAATATTACCCTATACCATTTGCAACTACTCCAAAAATATCAACCGTGTCACACCTTGGAACTGGGAGTTATTGCATTAAATGTCTGAAAATTAACTTTGACCTCGTATAACTTCGCACACAAAGGTCACACAGGGGTCAACCCATTGACATTTATGATCAGAAGGTACCTTTAACATCTGAAAATAGCATCGAAACTAAAAATCCACAAAACACAAAAAGGTCACCAGAGGTCACCAGAGGTCAAATTGAGGTCAAGGGTCACCCAGAAGCGGGTCGACAATTGGATTACATTGAAGCAACTCCCAACCCTAACGGACAATTTGTTCTCAAGTTATCGCAAAAATACTAGTTTTTTATCATTAATTGACCTTTAGTGACCTCGGATCACATGACCGTTATGTTTGAAAATATTCCCCTATACCATTTGCAACTTGTCCCAAAATATCAACCGTGTAATACCTTGGCACTGGGAGTTATTACACTAAATGTCTGAAAATTAACTTTGACCTCATATAACTTAACATACAATGGTCACCTTGGGTCAACTTATTGACATTTTTGATCGGTGAGACCTAAATAGAGCATCAAACTATACAAATTCAAACATTTTTTTCTTTGCCCATTTTCTCCTCCCAAAATACTAGTTTTTTAACATTAATTGACCTTTGGTTACCTCGGATCACATAACCGTTAAGTTTGAAAATATTCCCCTATACCATTTGCAACTTGTCCTAAAATATCAACCACGTCACACCTTGGAACTGGGAGTTATTGCATTAAGTGTCTGAAAATTAACTTTGACCTTGTATAACTTCGCACACGAAGGTCACACGGGTGTCAACCCATTGACATTTTTGATCGGAAGGTACCTTTGGTATCCAAATCTAGCATCAAAACCAAACATTTTCTTTTTTGCTCGTTTCCTCCCAAAATAAGCACATTTTTTCTATTGTGACCTTTGATCTTTTGACCTTGGTTTCAGATGTAGTTTAATCTCCTGATTCCAAAAAACAAAACGACAAGTCTGTACAACCATCCTAACTCCGACCGAAAAACTTTGACCCCATATAACTTCGCACATAAAGGTCACACGGGGTCAACCTATTGACATTTATGTTCAGAAGGTACCTTTGACATCTGAAAATAGCATCAAAACTGTAAAAATCCCCAAAAACATGTAAAGGTCACAAAGGTCAAATTGAGGTCAAGGGTCATCCAGGTGCGGGTCGACAATTGGATTACATTGAAGCAACTCCCAACCCTAACGGACATTTCGTTCTCAAGTTATCGCAAAAATACTAGTTTTTTATCATTAATTGACCTTTGTTGACCTCGGATCACATGACCGTTAAGTTTGAAAATGCTCCCCTAACCAGTTCACAACTTGTCCCAAAATATCAATCTTGTCGCACATTGGCACTGGGAGTTATTGCAGTTTTAATATTTTCGGTTTTTGGACCATAACTGACCTTTGGTGACCTTTGTGGGCACCAGAAACAATAGGGCACACCTTCTCCATATGGTGGATCTATAGTCCAAGTTTGGCCTCAATCCAACATTCCCTTATTGAGATAGAGCGTACCCAAGCAAGTGTCACAGACACACACACACACACACACGCATACATACATACATACATACATACATACACACACACGCCAACCTGACTGCATAGGTTCCTTTTGCTAAAGCAAGGAACCAAAAATCAAATTCTGTTGTAAGCTAGGCTACGTCTCTTTGTGTACTGGGTCTAGACAGTATCGCCCTCACAAACTAGAACCAGCATTACACCACAGTAAAGTGAGCCGCACTTTCAGCCGCGTTTTCAAACGATGAGAGGTGACAGCAATTGTTGAAGTTAGAGTGTGCATACTCGAAATGTGCAACTCAACGAGGTAAATGATTCATTTACCTCGTTGGTGCAACTAGACAGGCTAGCGAAGCGCAATACGGTGTCTTGTAATGGCCATTATTCATCATAAGTCTGACAACAGGCACATTAGTTTTACATTTAATATTAATAATAATAATTATCTCAATTTAAAATAACTTGGCAATTTGATTTTTCCCCCTTTTTTCAGGCTCAAACTATATTAGCTTCGTGATGTAAAGAAATATCACCGTTGGACGCTTTTCGAGGACAAACGTGAACCGAAACATGAAACATATACAGATCATAAATTAATTCCAATATCATTTCAATTTTGTGAGGGCAAGGCGTCCATTCTGAATCTTTATTTAACGTAAAATGAATGTGAGGACGGGTCAACGTGTGCGTCGAAAAGGAGACTGATGTAAATATAGACTTTTCTTTCCCAGATAAAAATTGAGCGAGTGAGTGCATGTATATGTTTTGTCGAAATACCCTTGTAGTTTTCTATACCACCATGACAAAAGAGGAGACGTAACCATAATTGATAAAAAAATAATAAAAAATATATGGAATGATAAGTATCATCAGCTTTTCAAAAGTTGATAATCAAATTAACATATGTTGTAGCACTACTTTTTCTCAGACCCTCATGTGAAGATTGGAATGATCCACGGCCAAAAAAGGATATATGACGTCATCATATACACCTTCCCCAAAACAATTTACGACAGATTTCAAAGTAATCATCGGATGTGCGGCTGAGTCTATATCTGCATTTGGCCTCATAGAAAATCTTTCCAATTCATATATATTGTAGAACTACTCTTCATCTATACCCTCATGTTAAGATTGGAGTGATCCGATGCCCACACAAGGATATATGACATCTTCAAATCCCCTTCTTCACAAAAATATTCACACGATATTTCAAAATGCTTAACTTTACATATAATTCGAATGTGCGGCTGAGTCTATATCTGCAATTGACCTCATAGAAAATCTTTCAAATTCATATATTTTTTAGACGTACTCTTCATCTATACCCTCATGTTAAGATTGGAGTGATCCGATGCCCACACAAGGATATATGACGTCATCAAATACCCCTTCCTTAAAAATATTGGGTGTTCAAATTAAGGCTTAACTTTACACATAAATCGAATGTGCGGCTGAGTTTATATCTGCAATTGGCCTCATAGAAAATCCTTCAAAGTCATATATATTGTAGATCTACTCTTCATCTATGCCCTAATGTAAAGATTTCAGTGATCCGATGCCCACACAAGGATATATGACGTCATCAAATACCCCTTCCTTAAAAATATTGTGTGTTCAAATTAAGGCTTAACTTTACACATAAATCGAATGTGCGGCTGAGTTTATATCTGCAATTGGCCTCATAGAAAATCCTTCAAATTCATATATATTGTAGAACTACTCTTCATCTATACCCTCATGTAAAGATTGGAGTGATCCGATGCCCACACAAGGATATATGACGTCATCAAATACCCCTTCCTCAAACATATTCACACGAGATTTCAAAATGCTTAACTTTACACATAAATCGAATGTGCGGCTGAGTTTATATCTGCAATTGGCCTCATAGAAAATCCTTCAAATTCATATATATTGTAGAACTACTCTTCATCTATACCCTCATGTTAAGATTGGAGTGATCCGATGCCCACACAAGGATATATGACGTCATCAAATACCCCTTCCTTAAAAATATTGTGTGTTCAAATTAAGGCTTAACTTTACACATAAATCGAATGTGCGGCTGAGTTTATATCTGCAATTGGCCTCATAGAAAATCCTTCAAATTCATATATATTGTAGAACTACCCTTCATCTATACCCTCATGTTAAGATTGGTGTGATCCGATGCCCACACAAGGATATATGACGTCATCAAATACCCCTTCCTCAAACATATTCACACGAGATTTCAAAATGCTTAACTTTACACATAAATCGAATGTGCGGCTGAGTCTATATCAGCAATTGGCCTCATAGAAAATCCTTCAAAGTCATATATATTGTAGAACTACTCTTCATCTATACCCTCATGTTAAGATTGGAGTGATCCGATGCCCACACAAGGATATATGACGTCGTCAAATACCCCTTCCTCAAAAATATTGTGTGTTCAAATTAAGGCTTAACTTTACACATAAATCGAATGTGCGGCTGAGTTTATAACTGCAATTGGCCTCATAGAAAATCCTTCAAAGTCATATATATTGTAGAACTATTCTTCATCTATGCCCTCATGTAAAGATTTCAGTGATCCGATGCCCACACAAGGATATATGACGTCATCAAATACCCCTTCCTTAAAAATATTGTGTGTTCAAATTAAGGCTTAACTTTACACATAAATCGAATGTGCGGCTGAGTTTATATCTGCAATTGGCCTCATAGAAAATCCTTCAAATTCATATATATTGTAGAACTACCCTTCATCTATACCCTCATGTTAAGATTGGAGTGATCCGATGCCCACACAAGGATATATGACGTCATCAAATACCCCTATCTCAAATATATGCACACGAGATTTCAAAATGCTTAACTTTACACATAAATCGAATGTGCGGCTGAGTCTATATCTGCAATTGGCCTTATAGAAAATCCTTCAAATTCATATATATTGTAGAACTACTCTCCATCTATACCCTCATGTAAAGATTTGAGTGATCCGATGCCCACACAAGGATATATGACGTCATCAAATACCCCTTCCTCAAACATATTCACAAGAGATTTAAAAATGCTTAACTTTACACATAAATCGAATGTGCGGCTGAGTTTATATCTGCAATTGGCCTCATAGAAAATCCTTCAAATTCATATATATTGTAGAACTACTCTTCATCTATACCCTCATGTTAAGATTGGAGTGATCCGATGCCCACACAATGGTATATGAGGTCATCAAATACCCCTTTTCTCCAAAATATTCACACGAGATTTCAAATTATAGCTTAACTTTACACATATACATCGAAATA
The DNA here is from genome assembly GCF_037975245.1 of Apostichopus japonicus. Lineage (NCBI taxonomy): Eukaryota > Metazoa > Echinodermata > Holothuroidea > Aspidochirotida > Stichopodidae > Apostichopus > Apostichopus japonicus. The sequence continues at coordinate 5,414,175 of NC_092576.1, read as the reverse complement.
AAATATTTTTCGACATATAAACTATTTAGTTTCCGTCTTTCTATTTCCTATCCTCTCATTCCTCTTTTCTAGTATTTCTTCCCCTCACCCTTCTTTCTCCCCATCTCTTCTCTCATGTTTTCTTTGTGCCAACTGGGTTGGTGTCTGGGTGGGGTGGGGGGGGGGGGGGGGCGACGTTATCCCACCACCCGTATATTCGTCTCTGTGATACGACTTCACTTTAACTGTATACTTGATATGCGTATCGCTACACTGCTATACAAATGCAGTTGCATTTACACTTGTTGAAGGCTCCCGTTTTCCCATGTCGATTTCCATATGTAAGGCTGAAATGATTCAAAGATAAGTTCAAGATGTGATTGATGCCATTATTAAACGGTCTCTGACACATTCCATGCAGCCAATTCAGATCAAATCCCTTGAGTGTCTAGTCACGTTTAGTTGGAAATTAGGATTCACTTCGGGGCTTGCTTGAATATGTCATCATGTTTGCAAGTATAGCCTATTTCGTCGTGTTTAAAATAAGTCTTTTTTATTTTGGGATTAAATGTAAGTTTGATATGTGTTTTTAAATATATATCATCTTGGTGTTTAACATCTTTGGTAAAAGCATATGTTTGCTTGTGAATTGACATATATTTTCAATGTATGTGCATTTCATATTATATTGTTTATATATACTTAGTTTGTGTTTTTATACATGATTCTTTGCCTTTTGTTTCGCTTTTGCGGTCATGGCCGCCCATATGCTGATTGGTGAGTGACATAATCTATCATTTACGAAGAAATGTAAGCAAAACCTTTCACTATGACGCAATCGTTGAATTGTGGCTTTGTGTAGAGGTTTAAATTCTTAATGTTAAGATAAAGATGACACCGAGAAAGGAAAAGTTAATCCACTGATGACCGCAAAGGCGTTCTATACCGCCACTGTCGTCCAAGTTTGATGAATTTGCCAATTAGTATATTTTTATCAGTTTATGACAGTAAACAGATTCGACTTCCTGTTTAGTGGGTGATTGGGGGGGGGGAGGGGTGGCACGTTTTGGCTGTAAACGGGGTCACTTTATTCGTTGAACATTAAAACGTGTGTGCACCAGGTATTCTGAAGCCATCACTAGAATTCCTCTTAAGGGGTGTTTTGGCTACATATCGCTAGATCGACTGTTCAACGGAACAAGGGTTTAGGATTTGTAAATTAATTGAATTCGACCAGTTGGAGAAGTGCACTGTTATTCGTTTCCGTTTCATATGAGCGGCTTTGTGAGACCATGCCATTTTCGAAAAAGTACAAGTTTTCGGAAGAAGAAGTCCTACGCTGCATTGCTAAAGGTTGGTACTGCTTATACAAATACCCATTATGCAATTTCAAGTAATAACTGAAGGTTCTAGCGGCTAGCCATCATTGTTTCGAAACTAGGTTGAAAGGGTGCCGCAGGCTACTACTGCTAAAGCAGATATACAGTTAGTATATTTATTATATTTATATAAGGGCGACGTTCGAATAAGGCTGTCGCAGGATGTACCCGGCCCGTGATTTGATTGGTTGATATTCCGCAAGTTGTTTGCAAATATTAGAGCATCTATGGTATACTACTTGCACAAAAAACTAAACCAGGATTCCTTAGAGCGTTTAATTCATAAGCGTACGAGGCGGGGGGGGGGGCAGGGGGCAGACTGCCCTCCAAATTTCCAGAGGACAAGAAATTCGGGCAAAAGTCCTGAAAAATTTGGGCAGCCTAAGAGGAGGAATAAAAAAAAAAAAAAAAAAGAAATATATATATATATATATATATATATATATATATATATATATATATATATATATATATATATATATATATATAAATATGTAGTAGCTTGCCCGAATCTTTTCAAATTTTTGCCCGACAATTCCATGATTGTCTTTATTTAGCATCATGATGCCCGAATAATAATAAGCGCAGCTCATATGGGCTACCACGCTTTTTGCACGATCATTTTTTTTCTAACTAGTCAATTGTATACCTGGGCATCCCCGACATGAGTGTATATAAGAAACATTTTCTTTTTCATGGATGGGTGGAGGGGGGGGGGGTGCCTACAAGCCTAGAAGTACAGGTTTATCATATTCTTTGTTATATTTTATACTTTTTTGTGAGACAAATTGAAGTCTCACCCGACACAGCGACATTATCCCGCCTACGTGTCGTTGAATAATGTGTGTTTTTCTGGAGGTAGCTGAGTACTGTGTTAAAATAATAAATACGGTAACTAAATTGGAGCTTAAAAAATGTACTGTCCCGTTTTTCCCCTTCAAAGTGATGTTACCATATTTTCTTCTTCTAATTTACCAAATTTTTGGGGAAGTGTAAATTTCTAAAACGTGAGATTATAAAATAAAGAATGTTTAGATGCAACTTGCAAAGCCTCAGAAGCCCGGAAATCTGAGAGCAGGGGCGTAGCGAGCGGGGGGTGTGGGGGTGTCACACCCCCCCCCTCAATAATTTGGTCGCTGTCGGCAAATTTTGGGTCTGTCGGCAAAAGGAGAAAAGGTGAAGAGAGCTGAAGGGGAAGAAAGAAGGAAAGCTTAGTAGAGAAAAGGAGAACGGGAGCTTCTTCCGTGCCAAATTTGACTTAAAATATGCACCAGATTGCATCTAAGGACGTTTCAAAACTAAAAATTTTCCAAAGGGGAGGGGTAGACCCCCTACCCTTAGACCCCTCCCCCATTTCAGTCACCACTTCCAGATCCGTCGGCAAATCAAATTTGACTTGAAATATGCACCAGATTGCATCTAAGGACGTTTCCAAACTAAAAATGTTCCAAAGGGGAGGGGGACACCCCCTCCCCTTAGACCCCTCCCCCATTTCAATCACCACTTCCAGATCCGTCGGCAAATCAAATTTGACTTAAAATGTGCACCAGATTGCATCTAAGGACGTTTCAAAACTAAAAAGTGCCAAACGGGAGGGTTACACCCCCTCCCCTTAGACCCCTCCCCCATTTCAGTCACCAATTCCAGATCCGTAGGCAAATCAAATTCTCCACACCCCCCAACAAAAACCCCTTCGCTACGCCCCTGTCTGAGAGGCATTTTTTGCCAAAAAGTTTCTTGTGCGCTACGCGCCAACTGATGGTGGCGCTCCGCTTAGATAGTGTCATGGGAACTTTCGGGCACAAAACTTTCTGCCCCCCCCCAACTGAAATGGTTCCGTACGCCTATGGTTTAATTTATAGTATACAAGTAATGTCATTTTAGCTGCTTAGCTTAGGTACGGTTGTATCAAAATCATATAACGTCAGGATGTTTTGTCAATTACGAATTAACTTTTCCAAAACATTAATTGACAGATAATGGCAACTTAACCTTTTAAAGGTATAGGTGGACATGCTATAGATTGACCTGAAAATTATTCATTGAGAATAAACGAACAGAATCATGCCTTTTCACGTAAAGAAAAACTCTTGTAATTACATAGTTATACAATTAAATGCATTGAAATTCAATTCATAGCTTGAAGCGACAAAAAATCTATTAATTCTCTGGCTCATACTGAATTATTTTAGTACACAGACATACTGTGCTTCCAGTTTAGTCGAAAGAGACAGTAATTTATAGAAATTGATGTCAAAGTTAGCAGATTCTCACTGACCAGAAACGTGATGTGTAAAAGCTCATGAATGTACAGGTCACCGTGTGACGTCAATCTGTATAGGAAATGAACCGCGAACGCGAACCAATAACAATGGACTTTCCAGGGACGTAGACAGGGGAGGGGCGGTGGGAGCGATCGCCCCCCCCCCCTTTGAGTACCCGAACAAAATTGAACTAAAACCAGGTAATATTAAGCCCTCTGTTCAGGTTGAAGGAAGTAAAGCGACTCTTCTCAATATTCGACTGAAAGTTCGTCTACTACGTAATACAATAAACTTTCTTCGTACATCAATAATGCTCCCTTTGTGAGAACTGCCCCTTTCAAAATTCTGCCAGGGACTTTTTCAGAAATTTCTCAAAAAGGGACCATATCATGATACGAGTGTCGCCAAGCATATGAAGAATATTTTAATCCCAAAATGACGTTGACATTAACAGTTTTCACACAGATCAGACATGATTTTACTTACAGCCCCAACAATGCACCGTCAGCCATGTTGTTTATTTTGCTATGCTTAGGGAAATGGGGCAATACGAGGCACATAGAATAGTACGGTGGCTTAATAGAGACATATATGAGAGAAAGGAAAGTGTCCTCAAATTTCAAAATGTTAACATATAAAGTCAACATTTAGACACTTTACCTCAAAATTGTGACTTGTTTTTTCACAATTTTGACTTTTTATCTCATAATGTTGACTTCTTATCCCAAAATTGTGACCTTTTATCTCACAATTGTGACTTTCTATCTCAAAATGTCTGAAAGATTTTACTTTTTATCTCAAAATGTTGACTGCTAACTTAACAAGGATGTACGAAGTCTACGTACGTCGTACGTAATAATTTTGTTTCCCACATCCTCTCTAGAGCTTCTCAAGGATGCATGCTGCCTGTTAAATTTCACACTTATTAATTAATTTACGGAATATATGATGTAACGAACACGTGTCACATATATTGTTTAGTGTTGAAATGGGTTTTTACTAGTCAATCTGGGCTTCTTATTACAGTGGCCAAATCTGATAGTGTTTGTATTTGCAGAGATTGGTAAAACTCATTGCGTCACTCAGTTATAGTGCTTGTACTAGTAGTGTACTACAGAATAAATATTCAGATAAAAAGTATACAAACATTTTGAGATAAAAAGTAAACATTTTTAGATATAAAGTCAACATTTTCAGATAAAAATGTCCCTATTAAGCCACCGTAGAATAGTGATGAGATTTCATCTCAAGTTTTTAAACATGTTGGCATAGCTAAAGTCTTACCAAAATTGTCATATTTTGGGACACTGTTTTCTCTCTCCTATGTCCATCTTAAGCCGCCCAAGAACATTAATGAGGAATTCATCGCAATTGTTTAAACATGCTGGTATGGTTAAAGTCTCTAGGGTGGGGGTGGGGAGGGGGAAAGTGATCTAACTGGAGTGGGCCGTGAAAGGGACTGGGGGGCCTATGCCCCAGTTAGTACGTTGCAAAATACCCTGAATTCTGCTCCCTCTTTCAAGTTTCTGGCTACGTCCCGGGGACTTTCCACATACTTCTCGTAATAATGTGAACCTTTTATTAACTCTTCCATTAAACGTGCAGTTACAACAAAAAGAACTGGTTTTTAGAATTATTCACACATTGGTTAACTCATTTCGTGTAACAATTAAATAAAGTCGCTATTTGCGTCTTATTCAATGATTTTCTCAAACGCTCATTGGCTCCATGATGCCATAACGACATACATAACTAGCTTATCTTTTTAAATCTTACTACAAATGGTGGACTAAAAGTCGAACAATTTACAAATTTCAAAGTTGTTTTGCTCGAAGATATTTTTCGTCAGAATCGCAATAGACCACGCCCATAATATGAATATTTAAATACTGGTGAACTTCATTCAATAATGAGGTAAATAATTTTCACTTTACCGGAGTCCTAAGCAACCCAGTATACCAATACGTACTACAACACAATCCTTTATATGTGTGTTGTGTAAGGCCGACGTGATTCCGACGCAACATTTGCGAATTGTAGGGATTGAATCTATTTTAAGGCAACGGCTCATAAATGTTAGCTATTAAAACTAGTGGATTTTTGGCGACTGTATGCGATTAATTTTAAATGAGGAGTTAGTCGGAGGACACTCTACTCATTATCTGCAGAGTCCCTTATTACTCGCCAATAAACACTGTTGGCAGGGAAAAACTTGGATATCTTAGTTTGCTGTTTTTTATTTATATGTGTAAACAACTCGATGGACATTCAAAGGGGTGAAAAACGGCGACAAAACGCAAAAAGCGGATATGAAACGAAGGACTTACTATTATATGCGTATATGGCAAGCCATGTGGGACAAACACCACATAATATATCCGCGTAGTAATTCGAACATATATGCGTATTAATTGGAATATACCTGCGTGTACATGTGTATAGTTTCGCTGTTTGAAGCGATCTCGAGAGCCCGCCAAAATATTTTCGTTGATATGTACACAGCAAGAGCGGAAATGTGTTTTCGTGTACATTCGAATTAATCCGTGCATATTCTATATTGGATTTAATCCCCATATGTATTCTATTTAATACGTGTATATATTCGAATTAATACGTGTATATATTCGAATTAATACGTGGATATATTCGAATTAATACGTGTATATATTCGAATTAATATGCGGATATATTTAAGCCATATGATTGACTAATAATATATAAGCGTATTAATTCCAATTAATACGCTCATATATTATGCGGTATTTATCCCACATGGCTTGCCATATACGTACTTGTTGTGTGCATATCACTCAGATACTGTATGCATATGGTATGTGTGAGATCGGACACGTATCGCGCGCTTGTGGCATAGACAAATAAGCCAGTTTAGACAGGGCATGCGGTACAAAGCCGCGTGACGCCATTCACACACTCATTCACAGACTTTAAGGGTTTTACATAGGGACGGATATAAAACTTGTAAAAAAATTTCCAGGACACGAAAGTCATTGATTTGCGTACAAGTATAGGGGACATTTAATATTGCGTCCGTTCATCTCAAAAAGTGTGGGACATATCCCCATGTCTCCTCCCCCATCCCCCCCCCCCCCCGGATTGACGCCCATGTGCCTCGGTAGCAGAGACTCTCACTGTGCGACACGTGGCATAGTATACAGGAACATTTTAGCGAATTACGTTAAGGATAAAAAACAGATAATTGGTGAAGGTAAGACTGATATATATGAAAGGAGAAAAAGGTGACCCCCCCAAAAAAAATCATGCTCATGATACGTCATCCGTTGAACAAGTGATAAGGTACCAACAGCGATGACCAGAGTGTACGTGTATATGTATCATATGTACAATATGTGTACTCATTTGTATGATAAATATATATATATATATATATATATATATATATATATATATATATATATATATATATATATATATAAATATATATATATATATATATATATATATACATATATAAATATATATACAGGGTTATAGCCACGCCGGCCGGCGGCGGCAGGTGGTAACCGCCACTCACGCCTGCCGGCCGGCATTGGAAGTGAATGAACAGTCCACTGGCCGGCACAAAAAATAGTTAAATGCTTGTGAAATACAACAAAAGTAACCAATTTATCTTTCCCTTGCCGTAAAACATGATAATAACGTCACCTTTTTCTGTTATTTACCAATTGTAAATCTGAAAAGTAGCAAAAATCACCCTTAAGCGGGCCCCTGGACCCCCGACCGTGAGATGCGAGAGCTTCGCTCGCTACGCTTCGCAAATTTATTTAACCAGCCCTCACAATCTCCTAGCTATAACCCTGTATATATATATATATATATATATATATATATATATATATATATATATATATATATATATATGTATATATATATATATATATATATATATATATATATATATATATATATATATATATATATATACACACACACGTAACACACATACATATGCGTGTGTGTGTGTGCTTGTTACACATATTCTATATATTACATATTCTTTATTTTATATCACATGTTACATATTTATTTTATTTTCTGTTTATCTTATATATTGTATGATATATTATACATTTTTACACTTTTTCATACACTTTTTTTCCCAGTTCGCCAGACGAAATGGCAACAAACGCTCTCGGCTAATTCTTTCCGTCGACATGATAGTCTTTGGTATCAAGTTGCTGTTCTACTCCTGAAGACGAATGCGCACAAGAAGAAAACTCTGTCACATCTGAGCTTTTACCTGTATAAAGAGTACATGAGAGATTGCATGCTCAAAAAGTGGTATAAGGTTGACAAAGAAGAAATATCAACAAAAGAAGACGTGTCAATTAAGGGAACAGAACGCTGCGACGAAAGCGCCGCTACTAACCGGCAATGTAACGATAGCCAGTCAGATAAAGAGACGAATGATGATACACACGACCTGACTCCATCTGAGGAGAGATTCTGCATCTGTTGCGAAGTGAACGATGGCAGTCCCTACCTCCAGTGCGACATCTGTGACAATTGGTACCATTTCAGGTGCGTGGGATTATCCACTTCTCCTGATACCACAGACCATGTAGAACGCTCAAATTTTACGTGCAACAGATGTCTTCCGCTGACAGGTCGTGGAATATGTAACATTGGTAACTCATGTTGGTTTGCAGCTATCATCCAGGCTATTAAAGTTACAGACGCTGGACAAATATTGAAGAACACCTCCCCGACGATTGGCACAGTTGCTGACGAAATCAGGCGGTTCCTTTTTGAATTAGAAGAGGACAAAACGGAACCCTTAAGCGATGTTGTAGTTAGGCAGGCGATAAAGACCATTGCTGAAGAAGTCCGTGGTCCTTTTACCAATATTACGAGTCAGCAGGATGCCAGTGAGTTTTTCGCACGCTGCATTAGTGATGCCATTCAAAGGGAAAATGTCAAAAGCAACACACCACTCGTGACAACGACTTTTCTTTCTGAAATAATATCTTGTTTGAATTGTGGCAACTCAGAGAGACGACAGCAGTCACTTCCTATGCTGACCATCACCACAGATAACACAGAGGCTGAGAGAAATATTAGCGCTATATTTCAAGACGAGGTTCGAGAGGAAGTATTGTGCAATCAATGTAAACAGAACCAGGTGAAAGGATACAGTTATGAAATTCACAAACTACCTCCATGTATTGTTCTAAATGTAAATCGTACCAGAGCAGGTGGACGAAAGAGCGCAGTTCCTGTAACTTCTTTAATATCGCTGGAAATTTCAGACTTTCAGTTGAACTTTTCCGATCAATGTTACGCAGGATATCATTATAAACTGGTATCTGCGGTCGTACACCAAGGCGTAGATTGCAGGAGCGGTCATTACTATACATATACGTTTAGGAACAACGGAGTGGTCTGTCATAACGACGAAGACGTAGAGAGATCTACGTTTGAGGAAGCGGTCGCAGACATAGCGGTGAATGGCGTTATTCTCTTCTACGAGCTTTCGTCTGAGAGAAGTGCCATAACATGGTTCACAGAGAAAGACGATGAAGAAATACCCAAGTTGGAAGAGGAGAATGTTCCACTACCGGAAGGTAAAACTGCGGACAACGGTACTACTGAAAAACCGCAAGTAAAGATACCTGATAACGCCGAAGAGCTTGAAAAGACGGTTGACCAGGACGACGAGGCTGTACATGGCCCAATCAGTCTGGAAACGCTTTCCTCATTGAATGTTTGCCAGGTATATGACAAATATTTCGAAGCGTCCATTCCGACTAATGCCTCTTTTTCGATTGACGAAAACGATTGGAAAAACCTTAGAAGCAGGCAAAAGGGTACACGATTACCTTTACAGTGGGTAAATGTGTTTTATAAAGGGCTCCGGCAATCAAACCCATTCTGTACCTTGATGTTCAAAAGACACCGGGTTTCCAAGAAGGGCAGCAGGAAAATTTCCGGTGACATTTTCAGTGCTTACGCATATTGCTCTCGACGACCGACATGTTCCGTTTTGGCAAGACTCTCGATGGCCAGTAACCTAAAATGCATGGTGTTTTATACAGGCTGCGTCAAACACGAAACAGATGAGACTTCACAGCGTCCCGTGCGAGCCGATGAACGGAAAACGCTGCAAAATGAATTGTGGAAAAGCCATTGCCCATCACGTTTGCACACGGAACGTCTCGTAAAGCTTGACGAGCATACATTGGCTAGCGGAAACCTAACCGGAGTATGTGTCGATGGCTCTGTTTTCAAACAGATAAGCTACGAGGGAAGACGGCAACTACAGAGCGATAAAGATGTATTAACAAGTCTTCTTTTGAAAAAACAAGATAGTTTGAACAACTACATCAGACAGATTTCTGCCTCTCCGAGCTATGTAATCTCATTTACGGACGCTGGGGTTCGCCTCTTCCATGAGCTCGCAAAGACAGTGCCATTGCACTGGGATGCCACGGGTTCAGTGACATGGAAAGATGGCAACAAGGAATATCTGTATTATGCTATTGTTTTCCCAAATCCAACGAGACAAGAGGAGGGGGAGAAGTCATCCCCATGTCCCATAGCAGAGCTAATTTCAACAAATCAGTCTGAGCCAACTATATCTAACTGGCTTCAGTTGTTTAGATACAGAGAGAAGAGCATATACGGGTTTAGAAACCTAACAACCCCTTGTTTAATATCAAGCGATAGGAGCCTTCCATTGTTGGTATATTCACTTAAGGTTTTCTCTGGAGAAACGATGAAGCAATACCTGGAGAGAAGCTGGAGAATCGTGAGCGGTGTTGCTTCTGACGAAGACTTGAACGGCATGGTTGTACACAGCGGCCTTTGCCACTTCATGAAGGACGGCAAAGAGTACTGCCGTAAGTACTATAAGAAAGAACTCGTGGTTTGGCATGTGCTTGTTTCGTCTTCTCGCAGAAGTTCGCGTGTTGCAAGACTTTCGAAAACTGATGTATTCGATTTGCATTGTCCTTCGAGCAGAACTCTACTCACCGATCTGTCAACTTCACATGAAGGAAATCTTGTCAACACTTCGCAGTCGAGATTCCTCTGAAATGAATGAAATTGTTGTCACTGACAACGAGTGCGAGGGAGAAGAAATAAATCCTTTGAAGCAAACTCAAACAAGCAGATGCACAGAAGAGGATGCTTTAGCTCAGGAATCGTCGAATTTCAAGACACTATGTCACAACATAGACAACGACGCGAAGGAAGCCCTGTCAAAAGAGGAAAGTTCAGCTGGCTACGATAACTCAAAACCAAACTGTTTCAAAAGTAGCCAACTGATAGAGAGAATGCTGACATATGTTTTGCCTACCATTCCTATCTGGTCACAACTCATTCTAGGTGACCTGACCAGACACTCGACAAAATATCAAAAGGCTAATTACGACACTACCAGATATTTTATCCGCAACCCACCAACGACACAGGGCTACATGGAAGCATACAATAACAATTTTAAAATGACGACGGTGGCCAACTTTCGATTTCGCTTGGACGAATTACTACAAAGAATGTTCACTGCTATCGAGGCACAACAAAAGAAGTTTGTTCTCCAGTATAGGGTGCGCAAGCAAAAGAAAATGGGAAAACGAGCAACAACATTGGTGGAAGAAAAATGGAGTCGGACGTCGAAAAAAACCAGAGATGATATGAAGAAAAGATCGAGGAAGGGGGCCATTGGAAACTGCAAAACGGCAGCAGAAAATATTCTACAGACAGTTACATTCGAATATGACAGAGAACGAGGAAGGAAAACAGAGGACTCTACTCCGTCTCACTTAAATAAAACGAATAAAAGGAAGTCAAACACCCTAATTGGAACTCCTCGAACCAGCAAAACCCTCAAAAACCAGCCTTAACCAAAACGACAAGAAATCCTGGAAACGGGAAATAAACAAAAAGGTAGTGGAGGGCAAACTGTTGGAACCCAGACGATAATCATTGATGAAGAAAAGGAGTACACTGAAAACTACGACCGACGGGATCTGTACGAATCACTATTGCGTAATTCGTGGTTAGATGACAACGTAGTCAATGACTATTTAGATTTGCTGCAAACACAGGTGACGAATTTCAACGTGTTCCTTTGCAATTCATTCCAAATGAGTTCACGAATGTCAATTTCCCAAATCTCTAGAAAATGGTACAGAGCACAAAAACTCATCGGAAGTAGATGGATTCTCCTTCCCGTTAATCGCAACAGCGTACACTGGGTACTACTAGCTGCAAATGCAATTACGCAAACACTTTATTATCTCGACCCCCTTGGAGGCGACAATCTTGGTGGAGAAATGAAGTGCTTCATTCGTTTCCTTGACGAGAGGTCAGCGTTGGAAGGACATTCATGGCGTTGTACGAGATGGTCAGTTGAAACCACTTTTTCTTTTAAATTGTCACTCCAACCAACCCCAAGCGACTGTGGTCTGTATATCCTTCTTTACGCCAGAACTTTGTTGTTGGAGAAGGAAATGCAAAGTAACACTGACATTCAAGCAGAACGGAATTCAATCTACCAAACACTTCACAATTACGATATGCAGCGGTTTTAAGTTTCATGTATACATGTTCCGCGAGATACTATTTACTGCCAAGAAACACTGAACTGTAAAATTCAGACTTGGTGCCAAATTGTTAATGTGAGAGATGTTATACCAATGACGAGATTAAAACACTGTCGCTTTCAGTATGGAAAACATTTATTATCCTTAACGACGAGCTTAGCGGCGCTTTGCACATGTTTCCGGACCTATATGAATTCATTGGGACTTATCATGCTTTTCTACGTACGAGTTTGGCAGACATCCAACTATACCATCCACCAGTTTTGGGGGTGAGTGTCATCTTTCCAACCCGTGGGTATATATGATGTGTTCTCGATGAAAGTAAAAATATTCTGCAAAGCATACATTTGCTAACCAAAATATGATCACATAGACTTGTAACCAAAATATTATCACATATTTCAGATCAATGATCTGCTGTTGTTGCTTATAATTGCCACTTATACTTGCCACTTATAATTGCTTATAAAAGCCTTTTCAGACTTAAAATGTTTCCGTTTGCTAGTTACCAAAGGAAGTATTTGACCAGGTTCTTTGATAGTTTATGGCTTGGTAAATGTGCAAAACGTTGTCTTCTAACGTTTTCCATACCAGGGAGTTGTTATGGAACAACTCCCTGTCCATACAGATTTCCTCGCTTCTTCACCGACGCATTCCAGTTTATCTTTCAAGATCGGCCTATGACAACTTGACTTTAACTTCCTACAGTAAGTATTTTTAACTAGTCAGTAAGAATAAATGAGCAACAACCATTCTCCTTTCTCGTGTTAAGCAAATAAAGTAGCATGATTAGATCTTGCAATCATTTGGAATTAAAAAGAGAAACAGAACGAAAGAAATAATCGTCTTGTTGCTACTAGAATTTTTTTGTGCCATGTCTTTTGTACTGAAGTAATTCTTACAGACAATGGGAGAAATACTTGAAGCCAAAGGAAATATTTAATGGGGTTCTTTGATAATTAATGGCTTTCAATGTTTCCATACAGATTCCATCGCTCCTGTATATATACCGACGCATTCCAGCAAATCTGTCACGATCGGCGCATGACAACTTCACTTTTACTTTATACAGTAAGTCTGTTTTAACTTTGTCAGTAAATCTAAATAAGCAACGACCATGGCCGCGCATTTCTCGTGTTAAGCAACTATAGAAGTAATAGATCTTTCAATCATTTGAAATAAAAAGAGTAAAAGAAAGACAGAAACTTGCTCAACAAAAATAAAATGATTGCGACATCGTCATGCTGTGAAGGAATAAGGCAATTGTTCGAGAAAGAGTGTTTGCCACGCCAGAACAGTTGCATTTCCCTCTTTGGCAAAATGTTGCTAAGTTATGAAATCATCACTATCATAGTTATTTCATCGTCATTCACCGGGTACCATTCTTTCATTTGAATGAAATTTAAATCTTAATTTGGACAGAGGCAGAAAACATTAACCGGTTCATCCCTATTTTTTTTTCTACAGGGTAGCAAATTGCACATTCAAAGTTTGCAGAGAGCCGTATTCACAAATGTTCTCTGTACACACTGTTTTATGGAAGCGTAAGTTATGCAAAACCGGTGCCGTTGGCATTTGTTATGGTGTCAAGGAGGAACAGGAAGGACGACCATTGGGCTGTACTCAGGGTAGTATAAAAGAAGCCCTTCCTTTTAACCCCATAGTTAACCGTTTCGTCTTGACCTGTGATGCTGCGAAGTATGAGAGCAGTTGAATCCGTCTTTCCAGATGGCACCATCGAAGGCTGTCTGTTTCACTGGCGTCAAGTGGTATGGGGAAAGGTGAATTGTTTTTATATGTTTTGGCAAGTCAAGAGAAAATATAAAATGCATTTTATTTATACATAATGAAATTTAATCTATACATCCGTCGTAATATATTATATATTTTTCTATATCGCTGTACAAGCTTTAAGATTGAGGAAAGCTTATTCATCGTCAGAAGCTGTGCAAACGTATATTCGAAAACTGATGATGGCATTACCTATGCTACCACTACAACAAGTTTGGCCTCAGTTCGATATTCTCAAAGGGGAGCAAATAAAGGAGTGGTCTTACTAAATGGAATCCACCTGGACGTGTGTATTAAGAGAGCCATTCACACGATATTGAAGGTATGTCTCAACAATCCTTTTTTGTATTAAATACTATATCACTTGTTTTACTGGTCATCATTGAAGTTCCTCTTTTGTTTTTATTTACACATGAAATTATATTTACACATTGTTTTTTAGGATGGCGTCGCTACCTGAACCAAATCGCTGGAAAGGAAGTACCGTTTTATGATATTGTTACAACTCTACACATAGAGTCTGAAACCTTTGTTACAATGTACAAGTGTTGCTGAGGTCGGAAGGAACACTGAGGAGGGTCCCAAAAAAAAAACGGGCACACAGGACACTGCAGTCTCGAGTGCAGCAGTTCTGGGAAGAGTTTGAGACAGGAGACCAAACGACTGCGAGAATCCTCAAGTCATGTTCGCGACTGTTCGGAACCATGGACACAAAACAACAATAGATAGCCATAATCAGCTGGACAGATCTGGTATTTTTTCAGGAACTAACTCCTCGCCTGTCCCCACGGGGAAAAAAGAGGGCATGGGCAGGGCCTTGGGGGTAGTTCCCAAGTGCGCTCAACCATGTTTATATATCTAACAAAAAGCTAACATTTTCACAAACAAAAAACATGAAACAGACTGAACTGGTGACAAGCGTTACATGAAGTATGTAAAAGGTACGTTCCCTTGTTAATGTGTTCCATGTTTTTCTCCCTAAGCCTTAAACAAGTAAAAGAAAGCAAGTTAAAAAGGAAACTCACCTTTTAAAGTATTGTCTACAAGAATCCTAAACTGTATTCTTGTACCATTATTCAAGAGAAAAGAAACTATTATTAAACTCAGCCATCTTGAATATACTAAAACATCTATTGACAGCCTTCCCACCAAATCCTTCCTATCTATGCCATGTTCTAATTACAGAGCAAAAATACAATAACATGGAGGCTTGCCGACACTGGTATTAAAGAAAACTTTCCAATGCCTTCAACCATGCTTTCCACACCTACCAGATTTTACTCTTTCGAAATAGCCTAGCCTATATGCCTTCCTTGGTTTATCCCCTAAAAGAGTTACTTTCCTCACTTAGTCGTTTTAGTACACAGTTTCGTCAAGTACTGCAAATATCTCTTCCCACACAGCTTCTGAGTCCCGTGAAATATGAAATATTTTTTTCACTAAAATCTCTTTGATTAAAATCATAAATTACATTTACTACAGTTTTCACTACCTAAATTTAACTCTTTCAAAAAACCGTAGCCAATTAGCCTTCTCTCTTTCGTCTCATGAGAAACGTTAGTTTCCTCCCCAACAAGCGTTACTTTTCTTCCCTATGATTTCGAGGAGGAGGAAATTAATGTTTTAAGGGGAGGAAACTAATGGGTCAGCAAACTAACGGGAGCCCTACATTATGTCTGAATTAATTTAAGATCTCTCAGAAGTGTTTTCAATACTTGATATGTTTATTTTTTTTTTCTGATATCAAAAATTCATTTTTAATAAATTTGAGATATCGCCAAACATTAAAGGGTCGAATATGATCTGAAAGATATATCATTTTATACTGCAAGGCTTACCATTTCCGGAGTAGACGGAGAGTGAGTGGGGTGAGGGGGCTTTAAGTATGGTCAGGACACGTCGCAGCTTTGATGGAGAGACTAGTGATTATAGGTATATTTACTGTGTATATGCTGGGTTGTGGATGGGGGCATTGTACAGAGTACTACAGAAGGGTAAGTTTGGTTGAAAATGTTCCTACTTCACTGTCGTATTGTGACTATTAGTAAAAAATCTATTTACAATAAGCATATGATTTATCATTGAATATTGATGTTGCTATGGGGAGAGATTCAGTTGATGAGAGAAGGGGTATTAGGAGGGAGGTTGACAACCGGGCAGTGGTTATGATTGATGGGAGGGGAACGAATTGATTTGTGAATTATGAAGTCAAAGCAATTAGTTTCTCATTTTTTTGTATTTGTTTGTACAAGTATTAAATTATGCGATATAAATTAGCCTTTTATGAGACCCTTGTTCCAGTTACAACAATTGAGGTGTCAGAGATGATGTGGATGCACAGCAGCACTTATCACTCGAGAAGTTTGGTAGCCTGTAATATATTCTAATTATTCACGAATGAAAATTTAACAGAATGTCAAACAATAAGCCATATCCCACACATTCAAACATCAAATTATACTTTACTGAAAAAAATAATAAGTCTTGAACTCATCGAGCTATCAAGATTTCATCCAAATAATTTCAAATGGACTATAAACTTTTTAAGAAACCTCACTTCCATACCTTCCCAACAATGCATATGTTCCTATTGCAAATCGTGACTGGATTTTGAGTAATTAAAATTGGTAAATAATTTCCCCTGAACCTCCTTGACCGGCCTATGTATATAGTTAACACAATGTATCATTTGTTAATACAAATTAACGCTGATGTAATATTAATTGGCTTTGTAAAGCAGGGAGTTCCATAACAACTCCCTTGTGACACCTAGACAACCTTTGAAGTCACAATGATAAGCTGCTTAAACCATCTTTCTCAACGTGGGATTCAACGGTAAGGAATTAACCTAACCGTTTAGACAATTATGTTCATTAAACAGTACCGTAAACTCACACTATGGAAGGTACAGTTAGCGTACTCGTTCAGCAAGTTGGTGCTGAACGTGCATGCTAACTTCAATTGGGTTTATTTACGGTTAAATCACGAATGTACGGCTGAATGTGCGGCTCACTTGACTCTAGTCAGCATTACCGGATAGAAATCACGAGATAGTTATGGACTAGGTACCGTACAAAGTCTAAACAATGATACGCGTTGCACAGATCATTCGTATGGAACGCCGAAATATCACAGGATCTGAAGCTACCCAAAACAGGATGTGCTATACAACCAAGGAGATTCTGCCAGGAACCTCCTTGCTACAACCCTTAACAGATCGTGCTACTACTCCTGACTGAAGATGATTCTGTAAAAAGGTGGCTCTGCTACTATTTTCAACAGACGACGCTACTTCAACTTCAGGCGGCGATGCTACTATAACTTTGCGGCGTTACTACTACTACCCTAACCGGAAGGTGCTACTATTCCAAATTGGAGTCACTACTACCCAAAACAAGAGTTGCTAATAAGCTGTAACTACGAAATGATTCCAAAACAAGTTTCTTTGAACTATAATCATTAAACGCCTCGTTATTCCTTTTTGGGATATATGCGCTTACCGTTTAGCTGAATTAAATTTAAAATGTTGCCGCCCTAATATGTCACTTGATGGGTAAATATCTTTGTTAAAAGTTATGTCAAGCTTTGGCAAAATTTAGAACATTGATCATTAATCTACCTTACGGTCATTGGTGTATCTATGTTATGTATTTGTGCTATGCAACAGGTAAACTGTTTACTTGAACATCTGGGTCAAGTCTGAACCCGATGTCTGTGCGACTGAACTTAAACAGCAGAGTCCATTCTTTGAGATATCGTCAATAAAGAATGCTTCTTTGTCATGGGTGCTGATATCCACTAAGTTGTCATTTGTTTTCTTTGATTACAACACGTTGCATAATGGTACATCTTTTCGCAATTGTTGCACTGGTTTACCATATGCTGGACATTTATCGTAGTTGTGGTGTCCTCCAAAGTTACCACACAGCTTTTAGGAGCCTTTGAGTTTGAGCTTGTGTGCCATTAATTATTAGATCAGGATGTTTTGTTTACTAGGACCAGCTATATTGAAATGAGCCGCCCATGTGTTTTGGTGCTTAGCGCCCCATTTTTGTTTCCTTTACTAAAGAATATTGAAGTTCATATGGAACAAGCCACCATCATAGACGTAAGCATATAAAAGTATTGCAGCAATTTGAGCAGTCTGTTGCAGTACATTGTTGTTTACTTACAAGTAGTCTGTTTTTTCTTCGATTATATTATATTGTTTTAATTTTTAAAGGAATCTCCATTTTTTGTAACTCCCAGATGCCTTCGGTAATGTATGATGACTCACACGTTCATACTTTAAGTTTGTCATGAAATACAATTTATCCCTTCATAACCTCAACAAGGATACATATTTTTACCACAAACATTTATTCACTACGTCATTTGCAACAAGGCCTCTGTCGTGTTGCATTTCAATCTTCTTAAATAGCGGTTATAGGACTATATGTGCAAACAGCAAGAGCAGACTTTCATCTCAGTCACAACAACATTGTTGTCACCGTTACTTGAGTTGAAGGTTACTTTCCTATCTATCAATAGGATATAGCATATGCGCAGGTACTATTGTTGCTATAATACAATACGATGATGTAACGACACGTCAAAGCTCCTTGTTTGTCGTTAGCGTTAACAAGTATTTTCTCCAATCAAATGTTTTAACTTGGGTTGATTCTTTACATTATATTAGACGCTTTACGGGAATTGTTTGTTAGATAAAATCTTATAAGGGGTGTCACTTGCTTGAGTTATGAACAACGTTAAGGGGGAACTCTCTCATGTTGCCCGATTTTGGAGGTCACTGAGTAGGACGTCTAGGTCACGTTTTCCAGGGACCAAAAATGTTAGGTCTGGGTAAATCTTAACCAGCACGCATGTCGTATTTTATCGTGTTTTATAGGTTGGTGGTTGTAGACTGGGCGTGGTTTATGTTTCTAATAGAGTTAAGTGTAGGTTCACACATTGTAGGCATAGGAAGTTGTTTCTGTTTAAAAGCAACTGCTGGCTCGTACCAGAGGGTTGGTTCCCTGCCCGGACTAGGACGGGGAGAAAGATCCTGACCATGAGTTAGGAGACGAACGAGTCATCTATTGGCGCAAACAGCGGTGGACCATCGCAGGAGGTCGGATCGGACGACGAGTAAAATAACCTAGAAGACCAGGTTCTACATTCCTTCGGTTCAACTCCGCCGCCGTTCACCATCCCGCCAACTTCGCCGCCGTTCACCATCCCGCCATCTGCGCCGCCGTTCACCATTCCGCCAACTGCGCCGCCGTTCACCATCCCGCCATCTGCGCCGCCATTCACCATCCCGCCATCTGCGCCGCCGTTCACCATTCCGTCAACTGCGCCGCCGTTCACCATTCCGCCAACTGCGCCGCCGTTCCCCATAGCCCAATCTTCAGCGCCGACGTCTATCGTTCTGCCCTCCGGGCCGAGACAAGCAATTAGTAATGTACTGTGTTGTATTTAACTTCATCGACTTCTGAGCACGTGTTTAAACCTGGTTTCATATTTAATAATTGCCTCTGTAATGCACGACCACTGTGCACCATCTTGACATGTATATAGATCGTAAATAAACGGGTAAACTTTAATATCTCATGTCGACAGCCTCATTCCTGTGTTCCCGCATTCCCACTCTTCCTTGCGCACACCACCGAGGACGGCGCGTTACATTGGTGGCAGCGGTGGGATTCCAGTGTGTTCGTTTTGGTTAGAGCGAAGTAAGATGTCGGACACCAACCCGTTTGCAGATGATTTGACGAATGAGCAGCGTGCATGGTCGCTCCCCGATATTCACCGATCTGAGGTGCCTGAGTTCGACCCGTTACTGGGAGAGGGACCAGTGACTCATGCAGAAGAGGGAAGCCGTGACCGAACTAGATATAGACGGCACGACGAGATGACGAGTCGAAATTTACTGACTGAAGAGCCCACCACCACACAAGTGAGAAGAGAGGCGCAAGACACGATACAGCAATCCGTCGGACAACCCTCCACGCGTCAACCAGATAGGTCCAGTATCCAAGCTCCAGAGGACTTAACTGCCCAAGAGTGAGAGTGGAGAAGCCCCCGGACCATGTGGATGAATGATGGTAGGCCGAGGGGAGATCCCATCCATCGACCGAATTGGGGAACTCATTTGACCGCCCTTTCACAGAAGGACAAGACAAAGAGCAGAAATGACGAAAGATTGCATTGGTTAAAATCGATCAAGTGTTGGAACTGTGGAGAAACAGGCCACTTCCGAAGGAATTGCCCTATGCATAAGAAATACGAGAGCCGACCGGATGGCGTAAAGAAGACGGAAAACAAGCAGAAGTCGGATTCGTAGGGCGGAGTCCGACTTTTCCGCTAGGTGAGCCCGCAATACCACTTTTTAGGAGTAGAGTGCGGTCCGTTGGTACCCGTGGTTTGTACTCGAAGGGGCAGCTGGAAGGGGTCGATGTGACTTTCTTTATCGACACCGGGTCTGAGTTCACTGTTATGCAAACGAAGTTCTTTGAGCGACTGTGCGCGAAGAGGGATAAGGTCCTTGCCGACATTGCAGAGAATTTGGCGGTAGCGGACGGTAGACCACTGCACAGTATGGGACGTGGTAGATTCCTGATTAAAGTGGGGCAACTAGAAGCGATGCATGATATTTGGGTGGCAGATATAGACGCTGATGCACTTCTTGGGTGCGACTTCAAACAGAGATTCGATTGCACGATAGCCACTGGAAAGGAGGATATGACCATTGGTGGACTACAACAGAGTACCGTTGAGGAAAAGCTTGATAGGTGCAGAGTTGTGTCAGCAAGGACGGTGGTTGTTCCTGCCTCGAGCGAAGGGATGGCGACGGCCCGAGTCCCAGGCTGGAAAATGCAAGGAGAATCTGCTATTGTGGAGTGCAGCGAGAAGTTTCTCGAGAAGCACCCCGAGATGATCGCTAGGGCCATTGTGGACCCCAATAGGGAGACAATACCTTTAAGACTAATGAATCCGACGAGCAGACCCCTACCACTTTACGAAGGCACTACTGTGGGTGAATGTCTTTCTGCAGAAGAAAAAGGCATTGAAGAAAAAACAGTTGCCCGTCGTAAGACCAGGGAGAGAAGCGTTGTAGAATGCAAGGAGAAATATGCAACTCTGGACGAACATTTGCATAAGCTAGCAGAGCAGAGCTCTGCCTACCTTGGTGACGCGGAAGCGATATTGCTGATAAAACTTCTGGCCGATAATGCAGACGTCTTTGCTCGATGTAAAAGGGACCTTGGCGCACTGACTTGGTCCAACATGCAATCGACACCGGAACTTCTAGGCCAATTCGACAGGCCCCGCGTCGCCTCCCGATACACCGCAAGGAAGAGGCCGAGAAAGAGGTAGAAAGAATGCTAGACCAGGGCATCATTGAACCTTCATCAAGCCCATGGGCATCGCCAGTTGTACTGGTCCGGAAGAAGCAGATTGTTTATTCCATAGAAGAACTCAAATAGTTGATTGTTTAGCTGTACCACACATCTCGGCTCTGGAGGAAAACAGCTAAAACTAGATAGACTGTCCCTTTAAGTTACGCACCAGCCAGAAATGTAAACATCCCCGTAAAAGATTGGAAAAAGTCCGCAGCGTTGGAGGTCATCGTTGGCTGTGAAGGCTGTAGATATAGACGTAAATGTTTACAAATACTTTGTTCGTGACGAAAAACGAAAGGTTGGCCAGAAAATCTCTATTTTCAATTGATATCTGTCAGCAAGTCACCAGACCACCACCGAGGTACCACGACTAGCGCTAGCAAAGACTGAACTAAATCTGGAACAAAGACTACTTATTTCAAGCCCAGATGGAGTTTGGACTACCGGAATCCCCCCTCTTCGTTAGCTACCTGCCTAGAATAAATAACTGTTTTGGGGATCTACAGTTAGTGAATTATCTTGTTCCGCGATGATTTAGGAGTAGTTGAAGGCCGTTTTGAAAATTCACTTGGTTTCATTTTCCAATGCAATGTGAATGCGACATATTTCCTCAAGTTCGAACATTATTTCCGTGATTCGTTAGTCATGGTTGTACACAAATATAAGGAAAATTGATATGCATAATATTTGCACCAAGCTCTTAACACAATCATACCATGTAATGGCTTGCTAGACTGACAAAAGTTAATAAATAAGCATATCATACTGCTGACAATCAAAATGAAATTAGGATACTTAGTTCCTGAGAGATAAAACCTTGATTGGATTAATAGTCGAGATGTCATGTCGAGATGTCATATCAGTACTGCGCTAACAGTCGTTTAATTTCATTGCATGAATTTTTAAATAACGAAAGCTACTTACCTGCAGCAAGGCATGCTGTGTCTTGGCCAGCTATTGTCAGATCAAGTAATCACAATTGAACGATGCCTATTAATGAGAATCAGCCAAAGTTGAATTCTAATACAATATACGGTAGTACTCTATCTAGAACTAGGCCATGGGCCGTGGCTCTGAATTCCTTCCAGAAAATGATTCTTGTTACGTCCGGAGTGGTATTACATGAAATATAGTCTGAGTTATAGATAATATGTCCTTAATAAAGAATCAAGTTGTTCTTTTGCTCAAAAGTGGCACATTAATATGTAATTCACAGATAAAATGTCAAATTTTCCAACATAAAGAAAAACATAAGAAAAACAGCGCCCTCACTTGATCAAAAATACTTGGTCTGTCTCCAGATAGAAACAGTTTACCCCCCAAAAATTCACATTTTGATGTGGAAACCTTTATAATTGTAAAGATTATGTATGGCAAAACATTTCTAAAAGTTTGTATAGGCATATATGGCTATTGGAATAATATTTTTCAACTGTACTTGGTGTTTATTTGTGGTAGGGATAGGCCAGTTTGTTCATTGTTAAATTGTTGAAATACACTATTTCTAGGCAATTAATGATCCAGTAATAACAAATGAGACCAAGGAGTAGGCCAGCATGCATACATTCTTGGTGAATAAATAAGCACACTATTTCATATTCATTATAATCAAACTGGACATTCCAATAGACTTTTTTAACAAACAAAGTATGTCTAAACAGCCCTAAAAAAGTGACAAACTCAGATATGTTCTTCTTTTATTTATCAACTGCAAATCTTTTCAACATGTTTAGAACACCAAAGTTCACAACAGACTTCTACATGTACAATGTTTTGTTACAAGCAGCGCTTCACCTAACTACCTTAACAAAAAAATTTAAATCTCATTTGTAATATGCATTAAAACTGTTTGTTGATCATAACATTGCACATGAAACTTCTGTAGATAGTATCAGTAAGTTTTACTCTTATGAATACCCATGGTGAATGGGTGGCACTTACTCGTCAACAACAAGTTAAACGACTGTACACACAGGACCCATCCACAAAATCGAGCCTCGTTTTGTTTGTTTTGTTTTTTTTGGCGGGTGGATGGGGGGGGGGGGTGTTTGAGTGATCGCATAATCAATATTCAATAGGGTGTGGTGCACTGACTATGTCTTTGATTATTGTATGTTAAATTCCATTATGAAATGGTGTTCTGGAGACTGGTGTTAGCCACGATTAAACTAACATGAAATAAAACAACAATTTGTGTGGAAATTTGAATCAAATTGAATAAACAATAACGTGAGATATTACTTCATCGGACCATTTCGAATCACATTATAGTCCTACACCTTTTCCAACTGATACTGAAAGTTACAACATAGTACAATTTGATTTTTTTTTTTCAAACTAAATGCATAGCCCCAACTCTTGACACTACTGAATTTGTTTTGTTCATGTTTGTCCTACAGATCCCTCTATTTCCTTACACATTATTTGAACATGTAACTAATGATGCACTATATTTAGTTCACATATTCCTGCATGTATTTACACATCTAACAATCACAATTTTTGAGTTCACATTTTAAAAATGCTAGATTTTGAAATATTACTCCAAAGTCCAATTGATGTCTGATGTCATGCTGTGTCCACATGTACCTCTTGGACAGCAATTCTAAGCTGTCTAGCTGTAAAGTACATGTCACTCGATGAAATGCCTTGACTTCTACACAAACCTTTTTGTTCATGCTGCAAATCAGATTCACTACCACTTGAAGTGTCTAACTCGTTACTTGACTTTGTATCATCTTGTAGATTAACCAGGTTTACTGCTAGATCCTGAGCTTCTACAGTTCTGGAAATTACAACTTCACTTTCATAGCGTCGCGTTGGTCGCAAAAAATGAAGTTGTGGATAGGAGCCGTGGAGACGCTTTTTTAAGTTGTAGGATCTGTAACTTGGGGCACCAATCCCTTGAACTTCTTATACCATATTGATGAACTGGGCTGTGAGTTTTGTCATCCTGATCGCACCCTGTTGTTTTAGAATCTGTTCATCAATGACATTGTGGCAAAACTTTGCATAAGACTCTGCATATAGAATATCTGTTGTTTCTTTTGGCCACTTCCGAGTGAGAAATCTGGTTGCATTACGAAAACAACTCGGATGGTATCTTGCCTCGGAATCAACAAGGTCTCTGCCACGCATTTGCAAAAGAAGGGATTCGTTACATGTCAGCTCAGCAGCCTTTCTGAGTTTCCCAGCATCTATTGTCCCGTAACGAGTCAGGGGCTCTCTTCGTCTCTTACAGGTCACCTTGTCCCTTATCCAGTGATCAGTGTGACAAATGATGCACGACACTGGAAGTATGTGTGGTCTGCCTGAAGAAGATGGTCCAGCTACGTTTGATCTTAGTGTTCGCTTCTTACAGTCAGGCTCAACATCGTCGTTGCCATCATCAGTGGAATCATCTGTAACATTCAAACAAGAGAAAGATACATATTAAATACAACTTTAAAAAAGTTTAAAAAATTTGCTCTGAATTCATTAACCTACACCATTTTACAACTTGAATTGACAAACCTAGCTCAGTTTATCTAAACTTGTTATAATGAATAACTTTTCTTTACAAATGAAAATTTGGGCATAGATTTGGGGCCCTTGTCTTATTTTATCAAATCATTGATATCAACCTCCACCCATATAAAAAATCAACCAAGTATTTGTACAAATGTAAAATTGGGCGTGGGTTTGGGGCCATTGTCTCATTTTATCAAATCATTGAGCAATTATGAAATATCGACCTCCACCCATATAAAAAAATCAACCAAGTATTTGTACAAATGAAAAATTGGGCGTGGGTTTGGGGCCCTCGTCTTATTTTATAAAACTCACAGAGCAATAATGAAATATTGATCTCCAGTCCACCCATATAAAAAAAAAAATCAACTAAGCGCAAATGGAAAATTGGGCGTGGGTTTGGGGCCCTCGTCTCATTTTATAAAATCATAGAGCAACTACTGAAGAAAGTCTAAAAGTTAAATATCAAACTCCCCCCCCCCCCATGACAGGTACTTCTATTTGTTGAACACATGCCAAATTTAACTTAACACACACTAAATAGAGATTTTAATTGTAAATGTAAATGTATCCCTGTTGTTTGTACATATCTAACCCTAACCCAAATAAATTCACGATTACATCAGGTTGATGCATTTTGCACAACAAAATGACAGCAGGACTAGGTTACAATACAATAACAAACCGTCAAGAACGAATGTAAAAACTTAAAAGCACAACCACATTCCACAAAATGTCAGATTGACATTTCTAATTTCAGTTGGAAAATGGGTTCATACTCATAATATTATTTAAATGTTTGCTTACCATCTTTGGGCGGATTTTTAGCAAGCCTTTCTTCAGTCTTGTTGAGTTTATTCATCTGTGAATCTCTGGTATTGTAGCAATCACGATGATAGCCAATGCACGACTCACCATGCTCATGATCTTGAAAATCAGCTAAAGATTTTGAGCTCTCTATACAGTATTTTGAAGTGACATCTCTAGCTAATGCACCATAAATACCTGGTAAAACAATTCACCTTAAAACACAAACCTTGAATTTGGCAAAAGAGCTGTCAGAAAAGGATGAAATATTCGTTTTTGTCTTTGCACACACATGCATACAACATTTGAGTGTGGGAGCAGCCATGTTTGTGCAGTTAGTGTAACCATGGTGTAACCAGACCACAGATCAACAGCTGTGATTGGTCAATTAAGGTTTGACCTGGAAATACTGACCAATTAGATAAGCTCTTTTAAGAGCAATGGATAATTTCTTTTGTTAGTTTTTCTTAAATTCTGACTGTTTGTGCCAGTAGAACCAAAAAGAACAAGTCAATCTTGATTCAGTACATATTTATACTAACTATTTCAGAGAAATTAACTTTCCCCACTGACCATGTGAACAAAAGTGCTTCTCAATTTGCCATGGCCCATGGCCTAAACGCAAAAGAACGAGGAAACTAATTTATGAAGAGCTGAACTTTATCACTAGACTAGATAGAAAATGAAATTGAAATATAAACAGTGACTAAGATTAACGATAAATAGATGTACAATAATTTAAAGTATTATATTAGTGAGTATTTATAAATATTTTATATATCTATATATGACTTTTGTTGAAGTGTTCAGTAATTATCCATTGTCCCACAAGTGTCATGTTCTTATAGCATATAAACCGTTCTGTTTTTGTTTCTATTCATCTTCCTTCCTTGGTTTTCAGTTAGCTCTTTCATTTCTATGGGGGTCATTTCTCTGTTTTTTATGTTCTGTAGTTACGCTTTCTTTTCCTCAATTCCAAAAACAAAACACTGTCAGCTAACAAATATCTAAGCTGATTTATATTGAAACGAACATGTTTACACAGCTTAGACACATGCATGACAAGGAATGAAAGTTTTATGTTTATCTTATTGCAAACTGTATTGTCTGAAGATGGTTTCAACATATCAGCTATGTCATGACACATTGCAATTGGGAAATAGTATCAAATTGCTACAACAAAAGTTTATATTCTTATTTTTGCATATGTAATTGATTATCTTGGTTATGATGAAATCTTTTTGTAATATCTGATTCTCTCTGTATATCTGCTTGTTGTAGTTTTCATTGGGCTGTTCAATCTCCTGATACTCGGGAATGTCGTTAGGTGCTGCCACATGATCTCTAAAATAACCATGTGTTACGTCTTTGTGATATTCAGTTGTCATCATTTCAGCTGATGGACTCAATGATTGCGGTTCATGGTTGATCGTGGAAACGTCTGTACTCGAGCATCGTGAAGCATTTCTGCGAAGTAATAATAATATCATTATTAATATCACGCCTGAAAAAGCTAGAATAGATTATTTTACAGGCCACCTCGGTAATGGTGCAACGCCGTTCTTCGTTCTGTGTGAGATAGTTTAGTTTAGTAGAAAAAAGGATCAGGAGGGACACTGAAGTCTTCATATAAAATAAAACAAACACTCAGACCCGATTACAATGCTTCAAGTGCTTGTCCAAATCATTCTTAATCCCATTCACACCACTCATTCACAACCCTATTAGAAAAAAGTTAGTGACAAAAATTTGTGACATAAAATTTTGACGTGAGTTCCAGTTGGTGGTAGATGTAATGTAGATTGTGAGTCTGTGGTGCTTATCCCCTCCTTGTTTGGTTTGTATAGTACATTGTGTACATTGAATGCCTCTACATCTTCACCATTCACAACCCACGTTAGGCTAGAAGGAGGTCTTGAACTTATAGCAATACATCTAACCTTTAGAGCGTTGCTTCGATCCTGTACTCATGCTGCATTTACACTAGACCACGATTCCCACGATCGCCACGATTTTTCAAAAAGCGTGGAGCTCCAGGATAAATTAATGTTTTTTTTTTCTTTTTCCACGCTTTCAGACCCTTTCAAACGTTTTGTTACGACTTATAACGTCTTTGCTAGGAAACCAGTGCCTTCCGGTCAAGGCCTGCGACGATTTTCATTACGTTCCCTCAAGTTATCTTGCGATCACCACGATAAGCTCTCGCGTTCTGCCATGTTCTGCTATGTTCTGTTGAGGTCCCTCAGGTTCATCAAGTTCTGTAAAGATCTCCTAAGATTTATGTACACGATTTGACTAAAATTACCACGCTTGAATCCCGATTGGGGTATAAAGAGGAGGCCGGGCCACTCTCTCATTCGTTCCAGAGAAACAATGAGGAAGCATGCTTCCAAGAGATGAAGAAGATATTGAATTGGCAATTCTGGTTTATGCTTATATTGTCGCTAAAAAAAAGAAGGCAGCGGCAAGAAGAAGAGGCAGAACTAAGCAGGGTGGAAAAGAGTGGAAGGCTGAGGAGGCCAAGGAGAAGACCTAGAAGGTGGTGGGTGAGACGGTGGTTAAGTCAGGCGCGGCGGAACGGAAAAATCATTGGGGGGGGGGGCTAATGTGTGGAGACTATCTAAGCGGAGCGCCACCAGCGGCGGGCGCCGAGCGTACAAGAAAATTTTGGGTTTTTTCAAACCCCAGATGGCCGGAAACGGCACTTCCCGAGTGCTCTGTGCTGCAAATACCTAGCCTTAAAATATGGGTCTCAAGCCTGACATTTCTCAGATTGCACGTAAAAGTCTGTAAAAACATTGTAATTTGTATATTCGATGGTGTTTTAAGAGAGTAGCTATTACTCGTAGTGTACTCGCAAAGACGTTTTTGAGTGTAGTAACAGTGGCGGAGCTAGGGGTATTGGTCGGAGGGGGGGGGCAAGAATGGTCTGTAGGGGCGCTTTGGACACTATCTAAGCGGAGCGTCACCACAGGTTGGCACGGAGCGTACAGAAATTTTTTGAGTAAAGATACTCCCTAGATTGCAGGAAATGACCCTTTCCGGGCCATGCTAATTTGCAGATAAACGGAGAATAAATAGGTGTCGTCGCCATTTTGTCTGAAAATTACACCAACAGAATATGACAAATGTCAATAGGTATATGAGTGCGCAATAAAATGGTCAATAATCGCGAATAAGTAAAAAGTAGTGAAAAGCTGAAAAGGGCGCCAGCAGTCCATTTGAGTCCGTCAGGGGGGGGGGGCATCCGCCCCTGACTGTATATATGGACGCTCCGCCACTAAGGAAGGGGATGTTGGAGAACTGGCTGAAATGAGGCAAGTCATTGGCCTAAGACGAAGTTGTGTTACGCTTACCGGTACTCACCCTCACTGCTTCCACTTTTCACGGGGCGTGGAGGCGCGGTTGGGGTGACAATGTGGTCTATAGCCAGGGGACGGGCCGAGGGTCCCCAAGCAATTACTAAAATTATTACACCTATATATTATACGTGTGCAAAGCCCTAAAAACTCTTTTATAATTAAACATCACTTTTCTTGTATTTCCACTAATGTAATTTATGTTATCATATGTAAACGTTGTAATTTACTTTACATAGGTGAAACCAAGCGTAGACTGGCAGATCGTATTACCGAACACTTACGCTCCATCAAATCCAAGTTTCCTGGTTACCCTGTCGCCTCTCACTTCAATTCCCCCTCCCCCTGTAAGATCACTGACTTTTCTGTTACGTGTGCTCTGTCTTCCAGAGGCACTGATATCGATCGTCTTAAATCCGAAAATAGACTAATTTTCCGACTTGGCACCTTATCCCCTTATGGTTTAAACTCTAAATTCGATTTGTTGTAAGTCCTTTTACCCTGCTACTTTTCGCTTCTTTCATGTGTGTGCATTGGACCATTTTATCTTTCTTCGTTCGCTGTTTACAGTTTTAGTAGTCTTTTTGCTCACTTTGTTAAAGGGTTTATACCCGAAACGTCGTGTTAGTTTTCTTTATCATTAACACTAGCAAACTTTACTATTTTTCTACTAGAATTCTCAGTGCTACGCAGAACATTGCCTATATATATATATATATATATAATATAACGAAAATCCACGTTTACTCCAAAAGAAAATATTATTAGAGAAAACCAGAGAAATAAGATATGACTCATAATTGACAAATAAGGAGTAAGTTTTACAAAATATATTGGAATTTTCGGTCCCCCTGGGACCTTCGTCAGCAATACTTGGCAGTCGAATGAGAAGTACAAAATGTGACACAATGAAAGTATGACGCTAGATAAGAGTAAGTTGCAATGATGGAATTAAAACCAAATAAACCATGACTATACAGGAAGCGGATTAAGGAGCAAAGAACGGATTACATATGCTTGTAGAACTGGTAGTTGTTAAGGGGTCCCAAGTCTTTGTTGAGGCCGGTGATGTGAGACTTAATACGAAAGATCCAATCGATTTCTTTACGTTTACGTTCAGTAGTTGATTTGAAGTTCGAGGCAATTAAAATACATTTTAGGTTTTTTAGAGAATGACCATGAAGATTGAAATGTTCGGACACTGGGAATCCTGCAAAATTATCACGAATAGATTTTTTGTGATTATTAAAACGTAAGCGGAATCGGGAGCCTGTTTCACCTACATAATTGCCCTCTTTGCAAAGTACACAATAGAAAATGTAAATAACATTAATAGAATCACAAGAGAGGGAAGGGGGTCTAAGACTAAAGTCAACATTGGGAATCTTGACCACGGTGCCTGGGGTAATATGGGGGCATATTTGGCATCTAGGTTTACCGCAAGGAAAATTGCCTGCGGAGGTGGAAACTGAGCGGGGGAGTCTGGAGGAAGTGAGAAGAAATTTAAGGTTGGGGGGTTGACGAAATGCTAGCATGGGGGGTACCTTAAACGATTCTCCTACAGACTGATCGTCTTGAAATACAGCAAATTCCTGTTTGATGGAGCGAATGAAAGATTTGATGAGGGGGTTGTAACTGGTAACGAACGGAATGCGTGTGTTGGGACTTTTAGACTTGTATTTTAATAAGTCCTCACGGCTCAACTTGTCGGCCCTGGAAATACCCTGTCTAATTAAGTGAAGGGGGTATCCGACGTTCAAGAAATAACCAGTTAATATGGATACCTGGTGTTTAAAATCACATGGGTTGGAGCAAATGCGTTTAAGTCTAAGGCATTGGCTGTAAACAATAGAACTCTTGAGATTATGTGGGTGAAAACTATTAAAGTGTAAATACATATGAATATCAGTGGGCTTATAATAGACCGAAGTGGTTAAGGAATTGCCATCCAACTTGACCAGAACATCTAGGAATGAAATTTGATGTTTGGAAACTTCGACAGAAAATTTAATGCTGTCATGAAAAGAATTAACATGATCAAAGAAAGACTTAAGAGATTCTTCACCATGTGGCCAGACAAAAAATATATCGTCAATATATCTATAATAATGTGATGGCTTAAGAGGAGAAGTGGATAGCATTTCCTGTTCTAATTCATAATAATATGAAACGTAAAATGGGACCAAGATCATCACCTAAAGTGGGGTTGGTGGCATGCTCACGAAGAAAATTTTGACAAGCGATAATTCCCTCATCATGAGGGATATTAGTGTACAAAGAGGATACATCCATAGTAACGAGTAAGGAATTAATTGGTAACGCCTGAATAGTGTTAAGAATTCTCAAAAAATGCGTAGTGTCCTGTATATAAGAAGGAATATGGGTTAATAGAGGGTTGAGTACGGAGTCCATGTATCCTGAAAGATGCTCAGTTAGCGTACCAATTCCTGAAATAATAGGTCGGCAAGGAGGGAATAGCTTGAGTTTCCTGGCTAGCTTACAAATGTCAGAACGGCGGATATTCTCAGGGTCAGAAGGGGTCACTCCGGGTAGTGCTTGTTGAGCCTCTGTTATTAATTTAGGTAGTTTGTGGACTTTAGGTAAAGTACCCATGTGATTTTAAACACCAGGTATCCATATTAACTGGTTATTTCTTGAACGTCGGATACCCCCTTCACTTAATTAGACAGGGTATTTCCAGGGCCGACAAGTTGAGCCGTGAGGACTTATTAAAATACAAGTCTAAAAGTCCCAACACACGCATTCCGTTCGTTACCAGTTACAACCCCCTCATCAAATCTTTCATTCGCTCCATCAAACAGGAATTTGCTGTATTTCAAGACGATCAGTCTGTAGGAGAATCGTTTAAGGTACCCCCCATGCTAGCATTTCGTCAACCCCCCAACCTTAAATTTCTTCTCACTTCCTCCAGACTCCCCCGCTCAGTTTCCACCTCCGCAGGCAATTTTCCTTGCGGTAAACCTAGATGCCAAATATGCCCCCATATTACCCCAGGCACCGTGGTCAAGATTCCCAATGTTGACTTTAGTCTTAGACCCCCTTCCCTCTCTTGTGATTCTATTAATGTTATTTACATTTTCTATTGTGTACTTTGCAAAGAGGGCAATTATGTAGGTGAAACAGGCTCCCGATTCCGCTTACGTTTTAATAATCACAAAAAATCTATTCGTGATAATTTTGCAGGATTCCCAGTGTCCGAACATTTCAATCTTCATGGTCATTCTCTAAAAAACCTAAAATGTATTTTAATTGCCTCGAACTTCAAATCAACTACTGAACGTAAACGTAAAGAAATCGATTGGATCTTTCGTATTAAGTCTCACATCACCGGCCTCAACAAAGACTTGGGACCCCTTAACAACTACCAGTTCTACAAGCATATGTAATCCGTTCTTTGCTCCTTAATCCGCTTCCTGTATAGTCATGGTTTATTTGGTTTTAATTCCATCATTGCAACTTACTCTTATCTAGCGTCATACTTTCATTGTGTCACATTTTGTACTTCTCATTCGACTGCCAAGTATTGCTGACGAAGGTCCCAGGGGGACCGAAAATTCCAATATATTTTGTAAAACTTACTCCTTATTTGTCAATTATGAGTCATATCTTATTTCTCTGGTTTTCTCTAATAATATATATATATATATATATATATATATACATATATATATATATATATATATATATATATGTATATGTTTATACATATATATATATATATATATATATATATATATATATATATATATATATATATATATATATATATTTGTAATTGTTCAAAGTATCTCCCGAGATCCCGCTTTAGGAATCACAAATGATTTCGAGTTGGTCAGCATCATGTTTGATCTCTAGGGTAAGGCAAAATATGTCACCAAAAACAGAACTAGTATTGTTCGATACATGTGACAAACGCCTACAGTGGAATTACGACCTTCCTTACCGGTTTCGAACCTCTGGACATACAATCAGCGTCCATAGCCTAGTGGTAAGTGTGTCCGCGTACAGAGTGGAAGGCCCGTGGTTCGAATCCCGGTGGAGGCTGAAAGTTTTTTCACTCTTCTTGATTTTCCAACTCATTACGATTTTCATATATATATATATATATATATATATATATATATATATATATATATATATATATATATATATATATATATTTAAAACATGGCAGTACAAATATTGTTACATTACTTACCTACTGTTGTCACTTGGTAGCTCACAACATGGATATTGTTACGATAGCATTTATACAATCCTTGGTGATTGAATGTAACGTCTGATATTGATAATGAGTAGTCATTCGATAAGCTGACACCCGCTAAAGAATCAAAACTTATTTCATTTGCAAAGATGACTCGATCGTCAATAAACCATCTGTTTCCTCTTGTCGCAGATCCATTACATTTCAAGATCACCGAATCTCTTTCAACAAGTCTGACAACTATTGGGTCTTTAGATCCACGTGAACCAGAAACGAATAAAATCAATAAGAGTGTGAACCAAATTCTCTCCATATTGAATCACAAGCAGCTTCTGATCTCTCTTTCAGTAAACCATCAACGATCGTTAGTGCTTAGCTAATCCTTTAGGATCGACAAAATAAATTGATGCTTAACTTTTAGATCCTTCACAGATCTAGTAAATTAAGGATTATAAATTCTAATATTGCAGGCGCTCTGTGATGGCTTTGGGATATTCAGTTGTTTGAGCCGATGGACCCGGTGATTGCATTCCATTGATGATCGTGGAAATGTCTGTGCTCGAGCATCGTGAATTATTCCTGCCAATTAACAAAAATAGAATGATTCATTTCACGTCTGAAAAAGCAAGTGAACGCGATTTCAGAGGTAACCTGGTCATGGTGCCAACGTCGTTCTTTGTTCTGCAATACACTGTAATACACACCATATATACTCGATGGTACTTAGTTATAACAACAATACACTATAACACATAGTAAGTTATAATTGCAATACATTAGAACATACATCATATACACTTGAAGGCTAATTAGGTATAACTGAAACGCACTTAAACATACATCATATACACTTGATAGTTACTTAGTTATAACTACAATACACTTGAGCACACATCATATACACTTGAAGATTAAGGTAGTTATAGCTGCAATACACTATACCGCAAACTATATACACTAGATGGTTAATTAGTTATAACTACAATAAACTATGACACACAACATATACACTTAGTAGTTCATTAGATATAGCTACAATAACTAGAGCACAAATCATATTCACTTGAAGATTAAGTTAGTTATAGCTACAATACACTAGAGCACACATCATATAAACTTGAAGATTAAGTTAGTTAAAGCTACAGTACACTATACCGCACACTATATACGCTAGATGGTTAATTAGTTATAACTAGAATACACCATGACACACACCATATACACTTAGTAGTTCATAAGATATAACTACAATACACTGTAACACGCTTTATATACACTTGATGGTTAATTAGTTATAACTGCAATACACTTCACACTAGGAAAATCTGGCTACGTTGTACAATGTACTTCTTCCTCAAGTCAAGTAAGCACAGCGTCTAGTGAGTTATTATCCTGCCGGGTAATTATGTGACACTCTACTGTTCTGATGCTTTCTTCCTTGTTACTTTCACTATTGCTTAAAAATGGTAAATTGAGGGAAAGTAATTTATATAAACCCGGAATTTTTATTCACGCTAGTTGCGTTTTCTGAAGAGCTATCACAACCGTATTTACAACAAATAAAATTGTGTGATTTGTCCTTTCCATGAATCATTTAAAAGCAGAGTAGGTCAAACAAGTTTCGATTAGTACAACAGAAAACAAACGTTGGAAAACATCACCTGAACTACATTTCCAAAGTTCGTTTCCTTATAACGCACGCTGCAAAGTTTACAATACATATTAACATCCCAATCCTAAAACAGGTGGAGAAATGGAAAATGTTAGGTGCGTCGAACATCACACTTAAAATTTGTATTTCTGTATGGGTACGGGCATAGTTTCATGATTCGAAATGCGCACTTCTGTTACAATCATCATGGACATTGCTTATCTAACGTTACGAATAGATGTGCCATTAATGTCTTTCTGGTATTCACGGGTGTTACTATAAGTAATGTCATATCTTAGCTAAAAAACCGCAGTGTGATATTCAGTTGTAACTTTTTGTTGTTCACACTACATGAAGAGAAGTTTACTTCTGTTAGGTTTATTATACAATATACATTTTGTACGAAATTATTTTTGCAAAGTCCACGGCGCAATTGATCAATGTCAATTAATACTGCAAAAATTAACAGTAGACCAACAACAACAACAACGTTACATAAGCGTAAACCTCTAATTATAATGTTACGTGCTATGGCATTTAAATACATTAATGTACTGTAGACTATATGTGGTACGAAGAGATTTTACTTATATAAACTTTCGCACTGAACTTACCGATCATGCATTAGTGTTTTTTTATAAAAACAAAATTAAAAATAAACCTACTTGCCTAACATGTGTGGCGCATGAATCACAAACATGAGAAAGCACTAATTCAGTACGGGGTTGCGTCACATGACTTCCGGAGACCGGGAACTCAGCTCAGAGAACAAAAGGCCAGGTGCACGATTACAGATGTCACATTACTCTGCCTATGAAAGCAATGGTGATGTCTCTGCAAATGAATGGAGCATTGCTTAGTTAAATGCTTAGTTAATGTTGGACAATTTATGAAACGCAATAAATGGTTTAAAAATCTGCTACTTCAATTAAGTATAATACTGTCTCGTTTCACCATGGCAACATCAAACTGAGGCGGATTTTCACCGCTTATCGAGATTCGTTTTCTCGGGTCGTTGGTATTTGCGGGTCGGAATTGAAAAGTAGGTATAAACACAACATTGGTTAGAGACATATTTACGTACTTATAGACCTAGTGAAAGCTTTAACGCCCCCAGAATTGATAATGTTAAGCCTTTAATTTAATGTTGTCTTCAACGATATGAGCTCCTCACCCCACTTCACCCGACTTCACCCAAGATTTTCAAAATCCTGCAGAACCGACCATGATTACAAAAGGAAGACAATATAATGGTATCTGTTTATCAGTTTAATTGAACTATAAATCAAAAGTTTGCTTTTCTTTATAATTTATAGTCCCATACTATATATACCAAGAGTATGTTGATTATGGATCAGTGCGAGACTTATGAATTACCAGTCGGATTACGAGGCGAACATCGCTCCCTCGTCCCACAGGACAGAGAAGTAAGAAAATATCGAGACAAAACGATTGATCCTAACATCTTTGGACAGTCGTATTGGATAGAAAATGAATTAGCGATATTATAAAAGTGAAAGTATACCTTTTATCAAAATATGAAGAGAGTCAATTTTTCATTTGTTTTTATATTTTCAAAATGAAACTTCTGTGTTTAAAAGATCGACAGGAAAAAACAAGCAATAATGATATTGCAAAGTGTGAACTGAAAGTATACAGTCAATTAACTTCGGCTAATTGTGGCATTTGTGGTACGTCTCTAATAAAAAGTGAAACTATTTCTTACATTAAACAACTAATTTCAACGTTCGATGTAATTGACACGAAAACTGTTTGCATGCAGAAATTCTTACTTTCCTAAACTGATTTAGAAAGTAGCCTCAATTCAATGTGCGGAATGAAAAGTTGATTTTGTAACTGATAAACAGTGTCGTGCATATTAAAGGTGTGGAGAGGAAGTGGATTCAAATGACAACATTCCCTCGACTGATTTAGATAGCGGCCAAATCTATATAGTACTGCCAATGGGAGAATTAAGAATTTAATTAGAAAAAGGGGTTTGTCACTGAAACCGACAGCCATGTATAAGATCTGGGGTTATGCACAGAAAAAAGGAACTTTATAGGTAACAGCATTTTATATCCACACGAGCATTTTCTCCACTTTAATTTTAATGTTACTTGTATTCCTACTATAATGGATAACTTTGATAATGACAGGTTCAAAACTATTTTTGTAATATTTTCTCAGACATATTTGCTTGGCTTGTTCCGAATTGATTATTTACACGGGTGTGAAGAACTATAGGAAGTGAAATTTATTTTGGACGACAGTTTCTATTGCCTTATTTATGGCTGTGCGCATATTAAAAAGTTTCAGTCTTTCAATTATCTGTTTTTCATAGCCTAAGACTTGGTGTAAATTCTTCTTGAAATGAAACTTACCGATACGGCCCTTTCTAAACCGTTTGCAACGAGAAAGAAGATACTTCCATTTCTGCTTTTCAGTGATTCTATGCATGTTATACATTGTGGTCTGAGGTTACTCAAATTTGCATACGGAATGGTTCATTTCATGGATATCTCCCATCCTATTATTCATTCTATATGTCAAATGTTACATTTGCAAAGGGAATTAAAACTATTCGGACGTTTTTTTCTTCTTTTTTATTAAATCCACATTTCCAGTAAGCATTTGAATACTATAATTGCAAGTAAATGATATGACGAAACGACTACACCTTTTTATTACTTCATTCTCCCTTTATTTGATTACCATGACAAGTACTCATTGCCTTTAAGGCATAGACGTGAATATAAAATTTAATGTATATAAGTTAATTGGCAGTAGGACAAGACGAGAATATCTGTTGAAAATGACATGACCATTTAAATGTTGAGCATTATATTTGCAAGAAGAATGGTATGACGAAAATACTAGATTTTTTAATGTAACAAATACTTTAAACCCCCCCCCCCAAAAAATAAAGAATAGACAATAATTAAATATGAATAAGTATGAGAACTATAGTACATTAAAAAAATATTGTAAAAGCATAAAACAGATATTAATAAACACCCAATACTAAACGATAAAAAATAGAACCCTAAACGTAGTAATAAACAATCTTGAACAAAATGCTAAGAATTAAGTAAATAGTTCCAAACGTAGTATGCATATTATAAATTGAAACACAGACGATTCGTATGAGGTGTTATACATACACTCCGTTACTTTCGCGTAGATTCACATTGGTCCTCAAACCAAGTTTTTATATTAAACTTTGACCTTTTGGTGACCCAAAATAACATTTTACCTCCTCAGAAAATAATAGGCACCTTCTTCTCAATATAGTACATCCATATGCAAAGTATGAGATATGTTAGAGATTCCCCTCTTGAGATATTGTGTTTATTATGATTACACATTTTGAGCTCCAGTGACCTCAAATGACCTTTAACATTCTCAAAAACAATAGCCTCTTTGTACTCATTATGGGGTATTGAATTTATTGAAGATTCTCTTTGTGTTTACGAGCAAAGTTGCATTGTTCCTGATATTCCTTAGTCTTTCTTCTGTCTGTTAAAACCAGAGATGATTCAGTTGCATCATACTGACGTCGTCCAACTGCCATTCAAATTTCAAACTTTCACATCGGATGGCGGTTGTTTATGGTCCGAGTCTTCCAAAAGCTTTGCTCTAAATAATTGAAATATTCAAACATATGAATAAATACAAGCAGAAGAGGTGCCTGTTTCCATACTCATTAAATCATTGTATCCTATCTCAGTATATTAGTAATAAATCTACACATTGTACATTAGCTTAGTGAGTGTGCGTAAAGGACGGCAAAGGACGACATATGTAGTGCAGTTTACTTATTGTACATAAATGACTACATTGGCACTTAGCTTAGTAATTGTACACAAAGTAAGACGTTAGTACTGTAGCCTGTTGACTGTGTATATATGACGGCATTAGTACTGTAGCTTATTGACTGTGCACATATGACGACATTAGTACTGTAGCTTAGTGACTGTGCACACATGACGACATTAGTACTGTAGATTACTGGCTGTACACAAATTACGAAGTTAG
The DNA here is from genome assembly GCF_037975245.1 of Apostichopus japonicus. Lineage (NCBI taxonomy): Eukaryota > Metazoa > Echinodermata > Holothuroidea > Aspidochirotida > Stichopodidae > Apostichopus > Apostichopus japonicus. The sequence continues at coordinate 5,375,202 of NC_092576.1, read as the reverse complement.
TACTGTAGCTTATTGACTGTGCACATATTACGACATTAGTAGTGTAGCTTAGAGCTTGTACACAAATGACGACATTAGTACTGTAGCTTATTGATTTTACACAAATGACGACATTAGTAGAGTAGCTTATTGATTGCTCAGAAATGATGACATTAGTACTTTAGCTAATTGATTGTACACAAAAGACAACCTTGTATTGTATGTAGCTTACCGATTGTACACTTATGACGCTATTATTACACAAATGACGGCATTATTACTGTAGCTTATTGATTGTACACAAATGATGACATTAGTACTGTAGTAGTTTTTACAACACATGATATATTATTTTGTTACCGATGAATCTAGAACACGGTTGATCAGTTCAGATAAGAAATCGCAATTTAATTTAAAGACGTACCTTTCCGTTTGGTCGGTCTGAAAGCAACACATGTGTAAGAATATTAACATTTACATTATTAACATATGAAATCTGATCAACAAGAAGAAAAGACAGTTAGCTTGTTTTATGTATTTATGATATTTGTTATCACTCACTTTGCATTCAAAGTACACCTTTACAGTGAATTCCAAAATGATTTAGCTTAAAGATCTTTCATTTTAACATTGTTGCGACTTCATGACTTCATAAACTACGTGCTACCATGTTATCACAAGAAATTCACCGTGGTAGCCATACTATCTTGTTGTGAACACAGTTAAGTCATGACCGTTGTGGCGGAACCAAGGTGCGGGGAGGACATGAGGGTTGAGAGGGCAATGAGGGTATTCCCAGTCATGTTATGCCCTTGTTCCCCCAGTCGGCTCCTCCTCCTTATATATGGGAGTGTACGTTTATATTTTCTTAATGTCCATTTTTAGGGTCCCTTGCGGTAACTAATTAATTTTTTTTGCAATTAGTACATGTGATGTTCATGGAATCATATGACACATAGCCAATTACCATTTAAAGCACACAATATATACTTCCTCTTACACGGCAGTCCAAGAACGGTGGATCCTATCTTAAAATGGGGGACTTTGACTAAGATTTCTCGAATTTCTACAACTAAACCTCGCTTTTGTTTTATATCAATTCAACTTTCTTCTCGAAGTAAGAAAATATGTCGAAAGTGTTCATAACAAATTTTTTATCCTTATTCTATATTCCATTCTCTAACTTTTGACTTTTTTCCTTGCAAATTCCGACTACTATACCTCAAACTTTCAACCATTTCCTCAAACTGACGTCATTTAATCTAAAAACTTCGACTTCAGTTGTTTTTAGTTTATGAAGATTATTTTTGCTCTATGTTTTGGTTTGTCAAATACAGGTTTTAGTACAGACCAAAAAGTGGGGTCCGTGGAGAAATAAGCCCACACCCAGACCACCCTACCAGGCCTTGCCGTCTTTGGGGTCATCAAGTTAAATAGTTGTTCAAACCTAATGAGATTTTAGGGAAAGAAAAAGCGGGAGAGCGTAAAGCGTGTATTCATTAATACACTAAAACCCCATATTTTGTGCCACCCAAATATTATGGGTCAAACAAATACAAATCCTTACATTTCACTCGTAAGTACAATGTTTTCTTTAATATTTAACCAAATTTACCACAATATCTATATAATCCTTTCCTGCTCGTAGAATAATTTGATCATTTAATCTGATGAATAGTACAGGCATAATTTCCACATATAATAGGATGCTTACTTTACAGTTTACTTACCACTTCTGCATTGGCCTTCTTTTTCTGAAATACAATTGTAATGTTCAATATTATCACCCACATAAACAGAACATGCAAAACTACCACGGAAAGAAAACGTGAATGAAATATTTTCTCCTGAAATTGGAAATGACCTTAATCTGTGTACTTACTTACTTTATTACAGTTTGTTTCTTGTGAAGAAGCAAATTTCAGAGTATCTGTTTGCAACGACAATCATATAAAGTTGAATACAGAACTTAAACGTTATGTGTTTATAAGGGTTCTCTATACTTTGGGTTTGTTCATAATTACTTCTGCAAGAGGTAATAAATCATTCATAATAAATCTCAAACCATCAGTTTGGCTTTGATTGTAGAGAAGATGTCTACAAGATAGGAAATCATGGTCATGTGGAGAGTTATTACAGCATGGCAAACAAAAACAAAATACCGCAAACTTCCTTAACTGAAAGACAAGATGTGAGACAACCGACAGGTTAATGTTGTCACTAAGTTAAAGATACAAATTTAACATAATATGATAAACTAATTACTGCTTAATTGCACCATATGGATACGATTAATATCATGGGAATTAATCGCTCATTGTCTTAAAATGCAAACATTGTCCTGTTTCTTAAATATCCATTCCTCTGTTCATTTCTAATTTAGTCTACAGTTAGAATAATTTGTAGGCAAGCATACCAGCTAATATACCAGACATGCAGTGACCGGAAGTGGAAATGTAACGAAATGTAACATTTGCACAAAACAATGAATCCCTTATTCGTTCCTTCCACTCCTGATACATCTTAAAAGCAACATTAACTGGCTATATATATATATATATATATATTTATATATATATATATATATATATATATATATATATATATATATATATATATGTTAATGAAAATTCAGTGTAAATATATATGTTTGTATATGAATGTGCAGTGTAATTCACTGATCTTCTTGGCACAAGGTAATTCTAACATTTCATTGTTGTTACTTTGGTACACTTTGTTCTAATAACAAGATATCGATATACAGTTAAATAAAATCTACACACAGTTTAAGCCGTTTCATTTATAAACACGAAAGAATATGCAATTAACTCTACTTCTCAACATTAACCTGATACATCCAGGTCATTACTGTTATATATCTTCTGAAAAGCCGTTGCGCAACCACCCCTCCCCATCCCCAGAAGTAAAACGTAATTGCGCCACTTCTGGAAAATGTGAGAGTCGTTGAATGGAATAAAGTGTTGTTGACTTCAACTGTTCACATTTTTTTTCACTGGATTGAAATATATTTTACTAAGTGTTGTATACTCACAAGAATGTAATATTCATTTTCGTTCAGTAGACCGAGTGAACAGCTCTGTGTGAATAAACACATAACAACATGATTAGCACACATTACTTCCCTTGATATGTATGCATGAAAGACCTTAGCAATAACTTGATGGGTGTTATGAAGACGAAACCCAGATGAAGTTGACTATGTTAGTTCTTCTACTATGTAAAAGGTATATTAAAAAATAAGTCTATTTAAAATGATATCTTCATATAACATATATGTTACCAGGACATACCTCCCACTGTCCAGTATCGTAATTCAAATGCAGTACTCCTGTAAGTGCAAAACCAGTTTGCCACACGACTGAAAGAGACCGTGAAAAGAGTTTTGTTTAGTCTGGTATCTATGGAAACTTGAAGGTGTAAAACATTTAGTACAAGCCCGGCTTTCTTTAACATCCGGATACATAACAATTATTTAACTTTTGAAGACGATAATTAATAATTCTAGCAATTCTCGATTAAACAGATGAATTGTGCGATCTGTATCTGTAGCACAAATAACAGTCTCTTTATCATTCCTTTAGTGCCCACTCAACTGTTATACTGGCGACCTGTTGACAAGTCATTTTGCTAAAAAAACCGTTCATATGTAACTGTGAGGACATCAACTGTCTTTTTACTGCCTATATGGAAACAATAGGAAGAAAAGAGGCCAATGGAAAATGCGTTGGTTATCGGAGAACGTATGTTATAAATCTGTTAATGATCTGATATCCATCCGAGTTGCTATGTTATAGAATTTTTAACTAGGTTTTCCCACTTTGACCTACTTAAAGCACAAAAAGTATCTGCGGATATGTTGACCGTTCGTATTCCTTTTCATGAGATATCGCACATATATACGCATGACCCACCATGACTGCAAAGGTGGACACTTACTACCTCCCTCCCACCCCTCCCATATCAACAAACAGTGTGTATTGCACCCAGGATTAGATGACAATCAAACCGTATCTTTAAAGTACTACTAGAACTTGGAATAAACATAATTCTTCAAACCATAACTAGATGCTGAAACATTATACGACGAGAATCTCAATTGAGCAATAATGAAAACAATTTACCAGATTGAGACCCCTTATGGATTATACAATGGACTGGTACTGTGTTTGTACAGTCAATTGTAATGTAAATAGACTCTTATCAACTGAGTGTTAACCTCAAATAACCTACCCCCACCCCCTTCCCCCCCAAAAAAGGGATAGAATTCTTGTATTCATTACGTTAGATCAACTACCACCTATCAATTTCATCCAAACTGTACTTTTTAACGGATTGTGTTTACACATATAAAAGCGTTGAACTTCGTGTACTTAACTTCACTGTTGAAGAAAAGAATTTTCTCCTGCTTACTAAGGTGGATCAACACCCCAAGTATGACATTAAACCATCATATTCTTCTACACTTGAAGTGTATAGCTAAGCCATCACGCACAAACCCACATCCCACGAACCTAAATGCACGCACAATTACCATCGCATAAATCTATTTGGCTTCGATAAGAAATGCGCTATGCTACTGACATCAGGCACGTCGAAAGCAATTATGAACGCAGTAGGTAAAAATGCTTGCGGGTTGTAGATAAAGACGTGAAGAAATCTCCTATTTTTCGTGTTTTACTAATTTTTCTCAAACCAGTTGAACAAAGGATAACCATAGACGCATAAGTCATTGTTCTTAATCGTATAGATGCAATCATTTACACTACTTCAATTCACGTTATCAACATTCACCTGTAAAGATGAATTTATAAGTAAAAATAATTGGTTAATACATTCTTACCACATGGCTTCTGCTGTAGCGTGCTTAACTTGTTCTCAAATTCAAAGGGCAGCAGACTTCTTTCAATCCTTTGCGAAGAAATTGTAGTAATTCGTCAGATTTTGCACTAGATATACTACATACATATTGTTATACTATAATTGTTAAGTCTTCAAATTCGGGTTCAAGTATTTTTATCATTTTGTTTCCATTCACATCTAATGCAGCCCACTCAAACGAAGGAGCATACCAACGAATTTCTTTGATAGATAAATAAATAAATTATCTAAAAGAGGTATATTCTGTACCTGATATTATGTGTAAGTAAGCACGAGATGGTTCGACATATTGCTAAAACTTCTCCACATATACAGTAGTTATACTCTTAAAGTAATTATCCCAACAAATAGGTAAATTGAAGAAATGAAATTCTTTCTCAGACATTTAGAACAATAGTTGACTGTTCAAAGTAACAACGCTTACATGATCTCGGTCGGTAGACTACTGTGACAAGCATATTGCAGGATACTAATTAATTTTGTTGAGTCCCATTGTTGCCATTTTTCGTTTTCAAAGCTCAATGTTCCCAAAGTGTTAAGTGGAGGTAAAACTGCTCCAGAGCTTAGATAAATAGCTCCACCGTTATCTTCAACTGACGTAAAGCTGTCTCGCAGTATAATCTTTCGAATGTCAACCTATTCAAGAAATTAACTACATAATAAGTTTGAGCAAACATGAATGAGGAAACTCAAAACATTATCAACATTATTTATAACTAGGATAGATCACATGGTTTTTCAAAGATTGGCCAACAGGAATCAGTTTTACAATTGATATAGCAATATTAGGTGTGTCTAAAATATCGTGTAAAATAAATCCTAACATAGAAATCGAAAATTGAAATATGACAGTTGTCTCAAATTAGCTTAGTTAATTTATATTTATAATATTGAAATGATGATGCTTGGTGTTTTTTTTTTAATTTCATGATTCTTTTTATTTAAGTAATGCCTGTAGGTTAAGCTGAGATAGGTAAGTCCTTAACATGTGGAAAGCAAACTGCTAATTGGCAATGGCTCAAAACTGCTCCTCTCTGTACCATCAAAACCGTTTTCTTTCATTGAATACATAGCAATTTTAAACATTTTTATGAAATATTCATATTTTAATCGCCATAACTTGAAGCATTTAAAGTTTACAATTATTCTTCTCAAATACGCAACAAAATTACATATTTCATGATAGTTTTTCAAATGTGATTACGAAGTTCATTATTTTACATAATTTTTAATTAGTTAAATCGTATCTATATTACAAAAGTGTTAATCCTCTTTGCAGTTTTCTTCTGTAGAGTTTGAAAATTTCTAAAATTAAGTGGACACTAGATGCAGGCAATTTTGTTTCAACATTTCAAATATCATTTGCTTTAACAGTAACAAGTATTAAGAAAAGTAAACAAGAGTATTAACTCACTGAAAGTAAAATTTACGTAAAGTCGCTATTTGAAATAGTGTTCAATGTATCGAAACATCGTGTTTTAAGACATGACTGAACGGTTAACATATTGGGCAAGCATTTGTTAGATGTATATATGAACCTAGTGGATATTGTGGCTAATGTTTTTTTTTTTAAAGTTGAAACATAATAGAATGAAATAACGAAGATAACTATATACGGATCGGTCACCTATATTCTCAATGTATATTATTTTCAGATCCTTCCACCACCTGTCATGGTTTGACAAAAAACATCAAGCTTAGTTGCATTATTTTTTTGTATTTCCTCTTCACACTGAATCGAAACTAAAGTAGTAATAGAAATTATTGTAAAAAGTTGTTCACCTGTCTTTCAGATGCTTCCTTCAACCTCTTCACTATCCCATCGTGTGTAGCTCGAGTTTGGTCTTTCGAAATTATAACTTTCTTACACAAGGCTTTAAAATGAAAAAAAAAAACAAACAAACAAATCGATTAATGAGTAGCAGCCTTACAGTTGTATTCTATTTCATTTTGGGTCACTTTAACTTAAATGTATATGTAAGTGCAGTACAGGAAACTTACTAATCCAAACTGAGAACGAATCGTTTCTTCCGTCAGAATTAAATACACATCAGTGATTGAAAGTTGCAAATAATCCATGAAGTAATTAAATGTAATATATATAAATATAGATAACTAAGATACCTCTTAAATCTTCTTCTGTCACCCATATCGTAGCTTTGAGTAGTTGCTGCCACTGCTGTTTTGCTGTTATTGCTCTCTGTCGATCTATGGAATTAACAAATACGATATAAACTGGTATTAGTTCTAACAGCGAAAATAAAAGTATTAATATAATTACAGACACAAGCTTCAAACGGCGTATTAGGCAGTCTCAATACGTTAGGTAAGATAATATATAGTTATATACATAACTTGACGCCTAAGATCTGTGAGATATGAGTCACACGTTTTCATGAGAACTGCATGGACATCTTGAACTCTGAACTAAAGAAATGACCTGCACCACTCTTTATGTAAAGGAATGATGCATGATGAATATACAAAGTGACCGATCATAGGAAGAGCGTGACTTTGGCTGATTGGTAGAAGTAAACGATCTGTAATTGCCTATTTTATGTCAGGATGATCATGTTTGTTAACATTCAAATACCACTTGTTTCTATTCAATCTATTTAATCTTATTAATCTGTTTATTCTGTTTGTTCTATTTGATCTGTGTAATGTTTAATCTGTTCAATCATTTTAATCCCTTTAATCCTTTTAATACATTTAATTAGTTTAATCTATTTCATCCGTTTCATCTATTTCATTTGTCAGTCTGTTGTTTATTCTGTTTAATATGATTAATCTGTTTAATCTGTTTCATCTATTTCATCTTAATAACGTACATCGTTGGCTAAAGTCTGACTTTGGAGGTGTGTTTCAAAGAAGAAGTTTATGCTAATATTTCGGCTGGTCAATAGCTTATCCATGATAGGATAAATCTAAATACATACTATTATCAAGCTGTATTCATCCAATTATTTAAATCTTATTAAAGTTTATTGGCCTATCCTTATTTCTCCCTAGACTATACTTGCGACAGTGAAATCACCCGATTGTAACAAAAATAATGCCCTGGTAATTGCAATATATTGTTATGAAGTGTGGAGAGTGACGGACACTTTTAATCAGCATAAATAGGTTAGGGTATTCACATTTTGATCAGAACAATTGAACAGATGTTACTATTTTGAAATCTCTTGTTCTTGTAACAGTTTGCTTTCACCAAGATCTCTAAACATAGTCCGTTTGGCTTACATCATTACATGTATGTGGTTTTAGTCTGATTGTGGTTACTGTCACCGAGGCTACACCGCAAAATGCTCTTAGTTGTAGTGAAACAATGAAATAAAGTATTGCGTTCCAAATACACTTGAAAAACGGCGTGCACTAGAAAGTAGGTGCTAACCAGGTTTGTAGCTCGCATTCCACGCACATAGTAGAAGAGGAATCACAGGAGAGCATTTCAAGAATTCTATACCGGGAAAGTTTGAGAGGTCATAAAGAGCATGTCGGAGAGGCTTAATCCAAAAGTGTGCGGGGGATGTAATATGTAAGAGATTCACTTTTATTGCAATGGAAGACCCCATCCACCCCTCATGCTACAAGTTGGAGTTAACACAATGTTAAATCAATAATGGGGACACGGAACAGCCATTGGTGGGGCAAAAAAGAGGGGTGAACCAGATATCCAGGTGTCACAGATTGCAATGGATTCAAAGTATTTCAAGTATAAATCCATTAAGATGAGATTCATATTAGCGGGACATGATTTCATCATCTAAAGTTATCTAATATAACCCTGAACCGAATCAATTAAACATAAGTTTATTAAATACTTCAGAGTAAGATTGATATTTGTGATTAATCTATGAATTACCTTTCAGTCGGCGGCGGCGGAACACGATCAGAAGTACGACGATGCAACTCATCAACACGAATAACACAACAACAACAACAACAACAACAACAATCCAACTAGTTCGTCGTTCCTCCTCTAAAATGCGAAGAGAAATGGTCAAAACATGAACATCAACAATTCCAGATACAAGTTGACATCATCTCTAGATAAAAAATCAACACAGCTATGATAATTAGGTTCATATTAGCCCACAAAAATGCATGTGAATAATAAACAACGTGATATCAAATCGGTATCAAGAACTGTTCACTGAATACAAAGTCAAATTACCTTACCGATATTTTTTTTTTAATGTGCCACTTTTTTTTTAACAACGCTACCCTCTTCAATTCCAAATCAAAACAACAAAAGCATTCGATCATTTTAGGTTTACTAACTGTCACACCACATATAATTTAACTTGCACAAACAATATTTATTGGGAAGTTCTTGCATTTAATTAAGTTCTTACCCTGAAAAATTATATCAGTAAATTTCGTTGTAACACCGTCAGTGCTATAAACACACGTGTACGTGCCCAAGGTAGGATTTCCAGACGTGTTAATGACAAGAGAGCTATTTTGCAATGTGAATCCATCGGGGAATAAAACTTCACTCATACTTTTAGTTCCAAATGCAATAATTTCTTCCGTTTGACCCACTTTTTTCCATACAAAGAATGACACATCTTCCCCGCAGTTCATAACCACTCTTTCATTAGGAGTTACAATCAGAGGTTCGCTAGATGCTTCCAGTGTCCCGCTTTCAACCAGTATCGTAGATTCACTGTTACCTACCTCAGACACATCGCTTCTCGCTGCACAGACGAATACACGTAATGAGAGAGAGGTTTCTAACGAAATATCTACAACAGTATGGTAAGATTGTAATTCATTGACACTGGTTGTTACAGATTTCGACTGAGAAGAGATCTGTCCATCCTTAGTGTTAGTTCTTAACTTCCATGACAAATCATCTAATACTTCACCTACTCGTAAAACATTACAACTTAAACTGGATGCAGCGTTTAATTTTAAAAAACATAATGATTTCTGGTCACATCCAGTAGCATCAATGGTTGGGTACGGTTCTTGTGGTTTGTCTGAAAATTGTGGAAATAAAGACATATTAAGTAATATTGTCCAGCAAGAAAATATTAGGCCTATATATATATATATATATATATATATATATATATATATATATATATGTATATATATATATATATATATATATATATATATGGATATTTTTCATAAATTTAGTTGGGTTCCCAAACAACTAATGGTCGCAGGGAAGTCAATCTTCTTTAATAAAGATCTTTCCTACTAAATGCAGTTCACACTAAGCTGTTAATTTATTGTTAATATTGGAGACCATACTTTGCGAATAATTTATATTTCAATAAGAAATTGAAGATGTAACTTGTCCCTTACAAATATATTCTATTTTGACTATTTACTGAAGATAATATATTAGCAACTGTAATTACCAAATTATATCCAGTCGTCACGTAAACACCGCATGATATTCAAACATATTCATAGCTTCATTTTAGGGTATTAATGTGCTGCAGTGTGGTTCGACCGTTAGGTAAATGCACACATGCTATTTCAATAACGTAACTTTTTGCACTGTTGAACCATTGTAACTCTATTAGTAGGCTACTAATCACGTGAGACTATTTTATCATGTGTATGATTGTACACCGACAGTTTCTCACTTGTTAGCACTGCTCCAGCGTTTGTATGATAACATTAAACAACATCTATAAATAATGAATATGACTGAGTGAGTAGATGATTAACTGTATGGATGAATGGATTCATGAATCAATGTACACACCACCGTTTGTCAGCTTGTAAACCTTCACGTTAAAAGAGAAACAATGTATAGTTTAGTTTAGTAGAAAAAAAAGATCATGAGGGACACTTAAGTCCCCATCAAGGACCCTATAAAGAGAGGGAAAAAACTGAAGACACAAACACTCAGTCCCGATTACAATGCTTAAAGTGCTTGTCCAAAGCATTCTTAAACCCATTGACAATACTTGCAAGTACAACTTTCTCAGGCAAACTATTCCACTCATTCACAACCCTATTAGAAAAAAAGTTATGCCGAATATTAATCCTACTATGCGACTTTTGAAGTTTAAGACAATGACCTCTAGTACAACTACTGTTTGCAAACATGAAAAAGTCGGTAAAGGATAAATTGTCGAAACCATACACAATCTTGAAAACCTGGATCAAGTCCCCACGTAACCTCCTAAGCTCCAGTGTGGTGAAATTCAACAGTTGTAACCGCCTATAATAAGGAACCCTCTTTAAGGAACTAATCATCCTAGTAGCTCTCCTCTGGACCTTTTCGAGTACTTCCTTATCCTTAGCAAAATAAGGGTTCCAAGCCTGCACAGCATACTCCAGATGAGGCCTAGCCAACTGCTTATAAAGCCTAACTACGATGTCCTCTTTCAGAAAACTGAAGTTCCTCTTGATCATACCTAAAATCCTATTACCTCTTTTAGCAGCTTCAAGACAATGTTTGGAAGGTTGCAGAGACGAGTCAATGTAGATACCTAGGTCTCTTTCAACAGAGACCTCCTGTAACTCCACACCATTTAGATTGTATGTAAACTTTTGTTTACTACTACCAATGTGCATTACCTTACATTTATCAATATTAAAAAGCATTTGCCACCCCTGAGACCAGGAAAAAATCTTATCCAAATCCGCTTGAAATTTCTCAGAATCGCTTTTGGAAGGGACCTCAGAATACAATTTGATGTCATCAGCAAACTTCTTAGCTGTACACAAAATATCTCCGTCGATGTCTATCTTATCAGCCTGTGGTGCCCTAAGGGAAACAATTGCATGTTTAACTTTCTGCTTAGACCTGACAAAAGAAAAGATGGCCTTTGGGTTATCCTTAATTTTTAGGGCAATGTTTTTTTCGAAATTCAATTTTGCATCAGAGACTAAGCATTCTACCTTCAGCTGATGAATTTTAAACTTGGCCAAAAGAGATTCAGATTTAGTCCTCCTAAACAACTTCCACATTCTACGTTTTTGCCTAATTGCACATCTAACTTTCTTATTCATCCAGTGAGGCGTACTGCTTTTACGATTCTTCCACGGAACATGATTTTCCATAATGGCTTTAATTTATCAGCAAAACAAATCCAAGACTGAGAAGCACTCATAACACTAAACAAATTAATCCAATCTGTACTCTTTAGCAAAGTTTCAATTGCCTCTGTATCTGATCTCGAAAAATCAGGGACTTTTTACTTGCTAACAGAACTTACGACCTTGCAAACAACATCAAAAGCTAGTATATCATGATCACTAGTTCCTAGTTTTCCTAGACCGGTCAAATCAACAACATTGCTTGGATTAGAACTCAAAACAAGATCCAGGATGTTATCCCCCCTAGTAGGGAAAGTAACATGTTGATGTAAAAAGCAATCTTGCACAACATCTAGAAAATTACTACCTTTCCTACTACTAGAACCATCTATCCAATTAATGTAAGGAAAATTAAAGTCGCCCATTATAACAACATCACCTTTAGCAGCCTTTCTAATTGAATCAAACAGCACGACATCATTATCATCGCTGCTGTTAGGAGAGCGGTAAACAACACTCACAGTGATAACGTCCCTGGACCTCTTGGAGTTGTTTGTGGACAACTCGCACCAGACAGAATTAACAAAAGACCCTTGCAACTGAGATTTCTCAACACTTACAATGTCATCCCTAATATACAGTAAAACTCCCCCACCAACCCCGTTATGAGTATCCCTTCTGTCCTGACGATACACAACATACCCCGGGTGAGAAAGCTCAGCACTATCAATGTCCTCCCTTAACCAAGACTCGGTGATACCAAACACATCCGGTTTCAGATCCTCGAGAAGCACAGTAAAATCAGCAAATTTTTTATGAATACTTCTAGCATTGGTAAAGACAATCTTCAGCTTATCCCTGAAACTATGTACCTTAGCATGCCTCCTAAAGTTAGAACTATGACTATCACTTTTCTTGCTCTCAAAACGCCTATAATCGCCTCCACTAGGAACATAATCCTTATCCAAACTAATTCCTGGCTTCATCGCCCCCCAATTTAGTTTAAACATAGACATATTCTCGTATATTTAGCTAATTCCAACCTGGATGATTATCACCCTTTGTTCACACATTTTAATATAACCTTTGCATTAATTAGTGTTACGCGTCATTTTCATTAACATATTATTATCATCGCTTTTATTATTATTGACTAAGATTTGCATCATGATATTACGCAAACATCTTGAAACTATTTATATATTTAATTGAAATCGTAATGAGTTTTAAAATCCAGAAAAGTCAGTGAAAAACTTCCAGCCTCCACCGGAATTCGAAGCCGGGCCTCCCGTTTTTTATGCGGACACCCTAACCACTAGTCTGTGGACGCTGATTAACATGTATAGACCAGGATAATGAAATATGAAAGGAGAATGTGAAGATCGTCGAGGAATGATTGGCCAAACTAAAGACATATAGTTTACATCATGCTTTTCTTCTCAACAAGCACGAACGATTTTTAGAGAAGAGTTTATCTCCTACAGTAGGCATAAAATCAGTCATTGTCTCGTTTGTTCTCTTATTAGAGAATGACTTGACATTGAATGATTTGCAGGAGCAAGAGAAATGTTCAGTAAAATTTTGGAGTATTGGTTAGGGTCTTTGGAAATTCAAGTTCATTTTAGATGCATTCATTACTAAAAATTTAAACAGTTCTCTAAAATGGGAAAATATTGAACTATTGAATTATGCTTCTTCCTGCTCAAGAAATATTTATAAATTACTGCTTACTTGTAGTTAATCGCCATGTTACTGCAATCAACTGTTTAAGTTAATTGAATTTTCGACACGTTAGTAGCAATGTTTTATCGTTCAGTAAAAGGATACTGCTTCTTTATTTTTACTGTGGAGGATTTGAGGAGACATGAAATCATGCTTTGACGGATTGAGAATTCACTTCTAATTTCTTGTAAGGTTTCACGACTACTATTTTTGTCAGATTTGTTTCAACATTTAACAAGAAATTGGTTATTATGTGATTGTCTTATGCAGCAATATGCTTATTTATAACTTTCTTATTTTCAACAGGGAACAATTTTTTCTTTGTAAGAAAATCACTGAAGAGCGACCACCTGTTAATGGCTATATGTGCAAAGTATAAGGTTTATGTTAAAAAGTAGAAAGCTAGACTCCGAGAAAGGCTCATATAAAGTATGAGGAATTAAGACGTTCCTTTTATTATTGTAAAATGTTATATGAAGGATAAACTGAATATATCTGTATTTGCAAGATTTCCTCTATATGAAAGCCTAAAGATAATGTATTGTCTTCTACTTTGTGATATTTGTAAATACAACCACCACAATAAACTGATGCAAATGAACTATGAATGTCGTTATCAAAGAAATCGACTTACCATAGACAACTACACGAACATCTTCAAAGATAGGATCTTCATCTATAGTGGCCAATGTCGTTACTCTGAAAACATGATTATGTTTGGTGGAAACGTTGGTGATTATAAGAGATCCATTGGGGTGAACTAGGTATTCTCTGGACTTATATCCAGGCCCAGATATTCTACCTTCTGTGAGGGATATAAATGGCCGATCATTGCTAGTCACATTGGTTGAATTAAACCAACCTGCTCCATATAAATCACCAGGATAGTTGCAGGATATCGTACCTTTCTTTCCTAATTGCAGATATTGCGGAGACTGGCACTCATCTGATGAAACAACCGTGCCTGTAATTGAAGAAAAAAGACGTTTACGTTGTTTCATATCAAATGAAAGTTGTAGTATATCCATTTTCCCCTCATACCGAGTTCAAAATGTATAAATTGGTAAGTCTAAGAAACAAAGATCCATTATATGAAATCTTAATTAATTTTGACTTGCATTCGACTACTGTTTAAAAATACCATTCAATTGACACCCTAACCCAACCACACTGCCCGACCAGAATAGCATCCTTCATATTGCATTTCCATCAGTATTCCAGAACCTTTCACCACATTTGCAAAGGTCACCGCTCCCAATACCTCTCCCATTGTCCCTTTCAATATTGGGCGTATGCATGTGATGTGATTGAGTAAGTACTTATCCAGACATAGCAAATCCTAATACCGAAGTACACGTCTTTCATTTCACTTCTTGTATCTACATGTAACCCTTCCCTCTCCCTTACATCTATAAACCATCGCAGTCCCACCCCACTCTCCAAGATAAATTTGGTACTGAATCTTACCACTTAATATGCACCAAAGGATAGCAGAGATCACAAAAAGGTTTGTGGTAGACATCTGAAAATGGAAGAAAACTGACACTTAATTGAACTCCTGACATAAATTGATCGTGGGACATCACGAAATAATGGAAATCAAACCTAGTATTCAGAATGGCTCTCCACTGACCCGTGGGCACGGATTGCTGTAGAATAGACATAAGATGGTTTCCAATCTATAATCTACGGCTTAGATTACTGTTAGTTCTTATGACAAAAATTAATGATAAAATAAACCGATTTATGTTATACTTGCAATGTAACGCTACATAGGCATACACCTTAAAAGGATATACTAAAGGACATGCAGATGTATAGAACAGAGACACACAGAAGACTAAGAAATGATGGTGGGGTTGGGGATCCTTCGACTTTTGGGGTACGGGAGTGTAACCTTATAGTCCATAAGTTAGGTCTAAAAGTTAGGTCCATAAGTTAGATCAATGCTGTGCTTTATAATACTTTACTTGAATGCTGTAGAAAGATATGCTACTCTGGTTTACATGTATAGTGTAACATTCGTCAGCATATATTTAGAGGGCAACCCTTCACATTAAGATATGCACATGGCATATTGCATACCATAGGAATAGAAGTAGGACGAATGAAGTACTGAAGCCACTTATCCAACTGGTGGCGCTTTGCTTGTACGTCAAGAAAGTAAGGGCGCGTAATACAAACACTACGTCTTTGACGTAACTTAAGTGATGAAGTTGACAATAATCACTCGAAATGGTGATATCGTGGGCCGCATTTAGGTGCCAAAATCGTCAAAACAATGCCAGTGGACTGCAGTTTCACATGTAATTCTTACGAAGCGATATAAGAAGCAATTAAATGAATACAATAACAGCTACTGCTGTATTGTTATATACTGGACCCATGATATAGTTCTCCTAGGCCCCTAAAGCGACTACGGCTGTCCTTTCAGTTGCGATAAGACTAAAGCCTAGTAAAAAACTTATCACCAATTCATTTTACTTAAAACTGTATCCTTAACGATAGATCTACATCCCAGAATAATATTGGATGACGGTTTTGATGTATTGAGCTTATCCCTAACAATTCAGTTATAGGAAAATAAACTTAGCCTAACTTAAGCCTTTGTACGTAGCTCTGATCTAAATTAGGGAACCTAGGTCATAATTTTAGCCTAGAACATTTTAGTCTATTAACATATCTAGAATTGTTCAAATATTCAAAGACATCTTCCATTTGTAACATCTTCCCAACACTGCAATTTGACAAAAGGACATAAGCTTACACCTAGCCAGGTATGTTCTGAACTCTATAGTCTATCTGTAAGCGACACACTCAAGCCACTACTTGTGCTCAGATCTCATCCTTATGACTGTGACTGACTGTGACTGACTGTAGACATGCATCAAACTTTTTGCACCCTCAATTTGAAGGTTTTTATTTTTTATTATGGAGGCATAATTGCAGAGGCACGAGGAACTTGCTACAGAATGTCTTGTGTTTAAGGTTGTAGGGGCTTGCCCTACCTGGAAGCATGTTGTGTGTTACTTCATTATTAACAAACTCTCAGCTCAAGCTCAAGCCTAGTTGATTAACCAATGTATTGGAATTTTAACTGAACATAGAAGGAGCGTCTATTGCCTCACATTTGAAGGCTGCTACACCAATCAATCCACAGCCAAGATTCTTGGTGCTAAACTTTCACTCCCTGATTGGCAGTCAATCTTTCCTCATCCTACCCTCCCAAATGAAAATGTGTACATAATGTTTGATGCATGTCACATGCTGAAATTGATGAGAAATACACACAGCTAAGTACCTTTAATGGAGAAAACTCAAAATGAATGTAAGCTTAGCTGTACATACACCGAGTTCCTCTGTTACGGGTGCCATTGACTTTCTGAGAGAAGATATGAAGATCCCATCATTTGATGGTAGCCAAGGGACTATTGAATTCATTCGAAACATTGATAGACTATTTGATAAATGCAACTCCAGGGTACCATCAGACAAATGTGTAAAGGCCCCTTTGAGAAACATTCCATGGCAGAATGGACTGGCTGGTTCAGTAGCTGCTGTAAAGTTCTTGAAAGTCTCAAAGCTGTTAGTGGATGCCCTCTTTATTCCACAAGAAAGAAAACAACAGTGGTTGTAATCATCATAACTATTATGTCAACTCAAAGTTACAGCAAGACGTTGCTAACCAAGTCGACAAACCCGCTGCATAATATATTAACGCACAAGTTTTCTCAAGATCACTTTTTTTTTGCAATAAAGTTAGGCAACGTGGTGGATGGGGCAATAATCCAACAACACGACAATTTTCTTGGTCATTGAGAAGTGATTTGATAAAAACATTGATTTCAACAAGTTCTTCTAGAAAAGAGTTCAAGGTTTGATAGCCTTCAAGAATTCATTTTTCAACGGAAGACTAGAAGGAGACGAGCACCACCGGTGAGGAATGGCACCACATTACCAAGACTACCAGGTAACAGAACATTACTGAGTCTTCAGTTCATGAACTATCCAACTGATATTCAAGAAAACTGCCTCTACTATCTTGCTGGTTATGTCTCTCGAAGAATGAGACAAGATATTGAATGCATGGACTGTGCAAAATCAATATATCCATCTCTGAGGGTGCTAAAGACCATCCATATTCTGCTGTGAATGTTCAAAGGTATTCACTGATTCTAAGACGCAAGGACAGAGGAGGATTAAAAGTGCCATCATCGAGCGTTGCCAAAGTTTTCCAAATTCGCTAATTAGTTGTTCAGGTACAGTACCAACATACATAACATTCCTTCATCATAGTGAAGTCATTTCTAACATGACTTGAATCTATAATCATTTTACAAGGTAGAAAGCCTATATTATGTTATATATTTTCTTTTGGTCTAGTTGAAGAGGTGAACATTTAGTATTCACATTCAGATTTAAGTTTCACCATTCAAGGGTAAACTCATCTAGAGATACAAAAAAAAAATGCTATGAGGCCCTAATAAGGCCCTCTAACAAAATTTATAATTGAAGAAAACATAAATTACAAACATATATACATTTAAAGAACATAGTAAAAATAAGAATAAAACACAAAATAAAATGATAAAGAACTTTGAAATAGAAGTAAAGCGAGTAGATAAAAACATATCAAGGTCTGTTAAATACAACATTACAAAGCATTAAAAATGCTCCCTCCTGAACAGCATAACAGGTAGCCTATTAACATTCCACAACTATGATAGAATATCAAATAAACCATGAAGCATGCAAATTGCAATAAGGAATGAAATTCAAGTCTTGAAAATTTCTCAAACGAATGGAAATTTTCTTCCTGTTATACACCACTGCACTAAAAACTGGGCAAATGACAAAGTAATCTTATTGACACGTAAGCACCTAATGTAATATCCATACCACACTGGCCAAATTTGAAATTACATTAACCCTAATGTTAGTCTATGTGAATACAAACAATGCCTACAATAGTAGTACTGTACTACTAAAAAGCTATGCTGAGAGATTTTGGTAATGGGCTTATACCTAAAATGTCAATAGTATTGCTGCATTAGTAGCTAGTCCTTACGTTACTACATTGTAACTTCGATTTGTCGCCCCACTTGCGTGAGTCATTATAGGCGAAAAACGTTCAAAGTTGTTTCTTAATGCAGGAGTATAGTTCTTACCTTTCTGGTAGCCATAGCATGTCTCTGTTGTAAAAATTACACCGACTCTTTCGAGAAAAAAAAACGGGTAAAGTCAAATTCAATATTAGAGTCAAATGTACAATGTATGTATGAAGACGTACAAATGATATGGCTTTATGCCGTTCAACGCAAACGCAATTCACTCTTTTCAAGGCTTCACTGCTTAAAACATTTGGGAAATTCCACTTGGTATTATGAGCACTGCCTCGTTACTGCAGCTATATATATCATTAGCCTCTTCATTGTCCAAGCAATTTGAATAGGCTATGACTTCTTGTTATGGAATTCATGATAATACAAGCTAATAGCTACTGTACACCTTGCCGCATGCTGAGTCATATAAAGTAAATAAACATTCTATTGTAAACTAGGCTATGTCTTTTTGTGTTCTAGGCCTAGATTGAATCGCCATTACAAACTTCAACGAAGCGTTAGCATTATTCTATCAGAATGCCAAAACTAAAAAGGTTAATAACGTCAATCCCCAAATCCAAACAACGATACGCGTTGCATAGATACTTGGTATGGAACGCAGAAATGACAATGGAAGTAAGCGTTGCGGGTGGCATACTCCTATGTGCGTATATATAAATCCGCCCTGTTGTTCTCCTTTAGGAAAAGTGCCACTAAGAAGCAGAAGAACAGTTGTTTTGCTATGTTATCAATCAGGATCTGCTTTTTTGTGTGGCTTGGATATTAAGAGCATGAATGGAAGCACATGTGGTTCAAACATCAAGACAATTTAGGCAATTTGTGACCAATTTAGCCCTGACAGGAGCAGCGTACAAAAATTGTTTACGACTGAGCAAAGAGGTTTTTTTACAAGTGAACGAAACGTCATAGCTCTCGTAGCAAACAATCTGCATGGTCATGATACGGAAAATTGATGGTACCATGAAAGGCCAACCTGTCAGCTATCCAGTGATAGGTAGCGCTCAGCTTGTTAGACTTTTTTTCTAGACTTAAAGACCACATCACTTAGTGTTTCCGTACCGGCAGTTCGAATGTGAAGGTATTGTTTAGTGTAAGACTTTCCGCACCAATAACATGTAGGAATAAAGACGTTTGGGATTTCGTAGAGTTTTCTGTACTCCCGGAGGCCTCAAGATGTAGCAAGAATCTTTGATTAAATTTTTTCCAGTTCTCTGATACGTACCGGTGAACTGTAGTCCTGGTGGTGGCGATAATCCTGTTGCTATGTATTACTAATCTGAATTTACACTGTTCATGTATACCACAGGTCAATACGATGGTTACCTATTCTAACGTTGTCCTCGTATTCTCGTTATACTATACTGTAGTTAACTGTATCGGTTGTGTAAGGTCGGCCTAGTCTACCTGATCACTATACCACATAACGTCAGGTATCGCCGAGTAACACTGAACAGTATGTGTATTTTACACTTGCGAAATGTGCAAATTCGCACCTCCGCTACCCTCAAATATTTCTTGAATTCGTCCAAATATATGCATAATTGCCCAAAAAAATGTTACAATGTAAGAAGAAATAGATAACCTTGACAAAAATATTCAACCCCCCCCGCCAAATGAAAAATAAGAATAAATAAAATAATCATTGGCTTTAAAAAAAAAGTATAGCTTACTAATGGTTGACATGCTGTTTCTGAGTTTTTACAATGTTTGAACTTAAAGTCTCAATATGTGTTTGCTGATGAATTTCGGAAATAAAACTTCCGAGGCAGATTCAGTGTTTCTTATTCTAAATGCACCTCGGACAGGTGAGGTTTAATTGAGAATAGCTGTCGCAATCAAAACAAGAAATATATGCTCTGATATATTTATATATATATATATATATATATATATATATATATATATTATATATATATATATATATATATATATATATATCTTGGAGCGGCACGATAAATAAAACTGTTAATAGGACACGAAACCCTTTGGTAACAAATTCCTGTACTTGCACTCTTGAAATAAGTATTGGCTGCTAGAAAATTAAGACAAACTTCAGATTTGTTTCAATACCCTTGTATATTTATATATATATATATATATATATATATATATATATATATATCTTGGAGCGGCACGATAAATAAAACTGTTAATAGGACACGAAACCCTTTGGTAACAAATTCCTGTACTTGCACTCTTGAAATAAGTATTGGCTGCTAGAAAATTAAGACAAACTTCAGATTTGTTTCAATACCCTTGTATTATACTTGCAATGTAACGCTACATAGACGTACACCTTAAAAGGATATACTAAAGGACATGCAGATGTATAGAACAGAGACACGCAGAAGACTAAGAAATGATTGTTAGGTTGGGGATCCTTCGACTTTTGGTGTAGGGGAGTGTAACCTTATAGTCCATAAGTTAGGTCTAAAGGCAATGCTGTGCTTTTTAATACTTTACTTGTATGCTGTAGAAAGATATGCTACTCTGGTTTACATGTTTAGTGTAACGTTCGTCAGCATATATTTTAGATGGCAAACCTTCACATTAAGATATGCACATTGCATACCATAGAACTAGAAGTAGGACGAATGAAGTACTGAAGCCACTTATCCACTGGTGGCGCTTAGCTGGTACGTCAAGAAAGTACGGGCGCGCAATCTAAATACTACGCATTTAGGTGCCAAAATCGTCAAAAATATGCCAGTGGACTGCAGTTTCACATGTAATTCTTACGAAGCGATATAAGAATCAATTAAATGAATACAATTACAGCTACTGCTGTATTGTTATAAACTGGACCCATGATATAGTTATCCTAGGCCCCTAAACCGACTGCGGTTGCCCTTTCAGTTGCGATATGACTAAAGCCTAATAAAAAACTTATCACCAATTAATTTTGCTTAAAACTGTATCCTTAACGATAGATCCACATCCCAGAATAACATTGGATGACGGTTTTGATGTATTGAGCTTATCACTAACAATTCAGTAATTGGAAAATAAGCTTAGCCTAACCTAAGCCTTTGTACGTAGCTTTGCCCTTGGTCTAAATTAGGGAACCTAGGTCATAATTTCAGCCTAGTCTATTAACATATCTAGAATTGTTCAAATCTTCAAAGTCATCTTCCATTTGCAACATCTTCCCAACACTGCAATCTGACAAAAGGACATAAGCAGTATACGACTAGCCAGTAAGCTGAGTTTTGAGATAGACCAAATTCTGAATTCTATAGTCTATTTGCAAGCGACACTCTCAAGCCACTACTTGTAATCACATCTCATCCTTATGACTGTGACTGACTGTAGACATGCATCAAACGTTTTGCACCCTCAATATGAAGGGTTTTTTTATTTTTTGATTATGGAGGCATAATTGCAGAGGCACGAGGAACTTGCTACAGAATGTTTTGTGTTTAAGGTTGTAGGGACTTGCCCTACCTGGAAGCATGTTGTGGGTTACTTCATTATTAACAATCTCTCAGCTCAAGCTCAAGCCCAGTTGATTAACCAATGTATTGGAATTCTAACTGAACATAGAAGGAGCGTTCATTGTCTCACATTTGAAGACTGCTACACCAATCAATCCACAGCCAAGATTCTTGGAGCTAAACTTTCATTCCCTGATTGGCAGTCAATCTTTCCTCATCCTACCCTCCCAAATGAAAATGTGTACATAATGTTTGATGCATGTCACATGCTTAAATTGATGAGAAATACACACAGCAAAATACATTTAACGGAGAAAACTCAAAATGAATGTAAGCTTAGCTGTACAGACACCGAGTTCCTCTGTTGCGGATGCCATTGACTTTCTGCGAGAAGATATGAAGATCCCATCATTTGATGGTAGTCAAGGGACTATTGAATTCATTCGATTCATTGATATACTATTTGATAAACTCAACTCCAGGGTACCATCAGAAAAATGTGTAAAGGCCCCTTTGAGGAAACATTCCATGGCAGAATGGACTGACTGGTTTAGTAGCTGCTGTAAAGTTCTTGAAAGTCTCAAATATGTTAGTGGATGCCCTCTTCATTCCACAAGAAAGAAAACAACAGTGGTTGGATTCATCATAACTATTATGTCAACTCAAAGTATCAACAAGACTTTGCTAACCAGGTCGACAAACCAGCTTCATTATATTTTAACGCACAAGTTTTCACAACATCACAATAAAGTCAGGCAACGTGGTGGATGGAACAATAATCCATAACACGACAACTTTCTTGGTCATTGAGAAGTGCTTTGATAAAAACATTGATTTCAACAAGTTCTTCTAGAAAACAGTTTCATGTTTGATAGCCTTCAAGAATTCATTTTTCAACGGAAGACTAGAAGGAGACGAGCACCACCGGTGAGAAATGGCACCACTTTACCAAGACTACCAGGTAACACAACATTACTGAGTTTTCAGTTCATGAACTATCCAACTGATATTCAAGAAAACTGCCTCTACTATCTTGCTGGTTATGTCTCTCGAAGAATGAGACAAGATATTGAATGCATGGACTGTGCAAAATCAATATATCCATCTCTGAGGGTGCTAAAGACCATCCATATTCTGCTGTGAATGTTCAAAGGTATTCACTGATTCTAAGACGCAAGGACAGAGGAGGATTAAAAGTGCCATCATCGAGCGTTGCCAAAGTTTTCCAAATTCGCTAATTAGTTGTTCAGGTACAGTACCAACATACATAACATTCCTTCATCATAGTGAAGTCATTTCTAACATGACTTGAATCTATAATCATTTTACAATGTAGAAAGCCAATATTATGTTATATATTTTCTTTTGGTCAGTCATGTTTGCAAATTCTCTTGTTCAATCATCATCTAGTTGAAGAGGTGAACATTTAGTATTCACATTCAGATTTAAGTTTCACCATTCAAGGGTAAACTCATCTAGAGATGCAAAAAAAAAATGCTATGAGGCCCTAATAAGGCCCTCTAACAAAATTTATAATTGAAGAAAACATAAATTACAAACATATAAACATTTAAAGAACATAGTAAAAATAAGAATAAAACACAAAATAAAATGATAAAGAACTTTGAAATAGAAGTAAAGCGAGTAGATAAAAACATATCAAGGTCTGTTAAATACAACATTACAAAGCATTAAAAATGCTCCCTCCTGAACAGCATAACAGGTAGCCTATTAACATTCCACAACTATGATAGAATATCAAATAAACCATGAAGCATGCAAATTGCAATAAGGAATGAAATTCAAGTCTTGAAAATTTCTCAAACGAATGGAAATTTTCTTCCTGTTATACAAAAGGCAAATGACAAAGTAATCTTATTGACACGTAAGCACCTAATGTAATATCCATACCACACTTGCCAAATTTGAAATTACATTAACCCTAATGTTAGTCTATATGAATACAAACAATGCCTACAATAGTAGTACTGTACTACTAAAAAGCTATGCTGAGAGATTTTGGTAATAGGCTTATACCTAAAATGTCAATGGTATTGCTGCATTAGTACGGTAGCTAGTCCTTACGTTACTACATTGTAACTTCGATTTGTCGCCCCACTTGCTTGAGTCATTATAGGCGAAAAAACGTTCAAAGTTGTTTCTTAATGCAGGAGTATAGTTCTTACCACTCTGGTAGCCATAGCATGTCTCTGTTGTACACCGACTCTTTCGAGAAAAAAGGGTCAAGTCAAGTTCAATATTAGAGTCGAATGCACAATGTATGTATGAAGACGTACACATGATATGGCTTTATGCCGTTCAACGCAAACGCAATTCACTCTTTTCAAGACTTCACTGCTTAACACATTTGGAAAATTCCACTCGGTATTATGAGCACTGCCTTGTTACTGCAGCTATATATATAATTAGCCTCTTCATTGTCCAAGCAATTTGAATGGACTATGACTTATTGTTATGGAATTCATGATAATACAAGCTAATAGCTACTGTACACTTTGCCGCATGCTTAGTCATAAAAAGTAAATAAACATTCTGTTGTAAACTAGGCTATGTCTTTTTGTGTTCTAGGCCTAGTTAGAATCTCCATTAAAAACTACAACGAAGCGTTAGCATTATTCTATCAGAATGCCAAAACAAAAAAGGTTAATAACGTCAAATCTCCAAATCAACACGATACGCGTTGCATAGATACTTCGTATGGAACGCAGAAATGACAAAAGAAGTACGCGTTGCAGGTGGCATACTCCTATTAGCGTATATATAAATCCGCCCTGTTGTTCTCGTTTAGGAAAAGTGCCACTAAGAAGCAGAAGAACAGTTGTTTTGCTATGTTATCAATCAGGATCTGCTTTTTTGTGTGGCTTGGAGGTTAAGAGCATGAATGGAAGCACATGTGGTTCAAACATCAAGAAAATTTAGGCAATTTGTGACCAATTTAGCCCTGACAGGAGCAGCGTACAAAAATTGTTTACGACTGAGCAAAGAGGTTTGTTTACAAGTGAAGGAAACGGCATGGCCTTCGTAGCAAACAATCTGCATGGTCATGATACGGAAAATTGATGGTACCATGAAAGGCCAACTTGTCAGCTATCCAGTGATAGGTAGCGCTCAGCTTGTTAGACCTTTTTTCAAGACTTAAAGACCACATCACTTAGTGTTTCCGTACAGGCAGTTTCGAATGTGAAGGTATTGTTTAGTGAAAGACTTTCCTCACCAATAACATGTAGGAATATAGACTTTTGAGATTTCGTTGAGTTTTCTGTCCCCCGGAGGCCTCAAGATATAGCAAGAATCTTTCATTAAAATTCTTCCAGTTCTCTGACACGTACCGGTGAACTATAGTCAGTGGTGGCGATAATCATAGTGCCATGTATTACTAATCTGAATTTACACTGTTCATGTATAACACAGGTCAATACGATGGTTACCTATTCTAACGTTGTCTTCGTATGCTCGTTATACTATACTGTAGTTGACTCTATCGGTTGTGTAAGGTCGGCCTAGTCTACCTGATCACTATACCACATAACGTTAGGTATCGCCGAGTAACACTGAACAGTATGTGTAGTACACTTGCGAAATGTGCAAAGTCGCACCTCCGCTCCCTATAAATATTTCTTGCATTCGTCCAAATATATACATAATTGCCCAAAAAATGTTACAATGTAAGAAGAAATAGATAACCTTGACAAAAATATTCAACCCCCCCCCCCCTCCCGCCAAATAAAAATTAAGAATAAAATAATCATTGGCTTTAGAAAAAAGTAAAGCTTACTAATGGTTGACATGCTGTTTCTAAGTTTTTACAATGTTTGAAGTTAAAGTCTCAATATGTGTTTGCTGATGGATTTCGGAAATAAAACTTCCGAGGCAGATTCAGTGTTTCTTATTCTAAATGCACCTCGGACAGGTGGGTTTAATTGAGAAAAGCTTTCGCAATCAAAACAAGAAATATATGCACTGATATATATATATATATATATATATATATATATATATATATATATATATATATATATATATGTGCTAGTAACAGCTTTATTTATCGTGCCGCTCCTATATATATATATATATGTATATATATATATAAATATATATATATATATATATATATATATATACAGGCGCGTATCAAGGATTTTCTAACCCGGGGGGCGCGAATTACTATCTAAGCGGAGCGCCATCATCAGTTGGCGCGGAGCGTACAAGAAAATTTCTGGTTTTGATACCCCCCAGATCACCGGAAATGGCACTTCTCGGGCTTGAAAATGAGCAACCAGATGTACACTTTTGCCTGAGAACCAAGTATTTCCCAAAAGTTTTTTCCATCCATAACCTATTTGAAGATTGTCACCAGTCACACATCATGTTCGACCTGATTGCATGTCCTATGGATCATTGCTTTTGTAGGTTATTCTACGTCACGGCCCACAATATCCGAAAGCCCAACTTTTCAAGGTTTTAAGCCCATTACTTGTTGAGAATTTGAAAATTCACTTTTCTCGAGAATAAAATCACTTAAAAACATACCCATAATGTTGCACAAAATTCAATCTATAGACAACCAATATAGAAAAACCTCCTTGAACCCCTAACAGGCAGGTCAAAATTGAACGAGTAGAGGAAAGTATGATGAAGAATGTTGGTGAGGAAATTTTGGAAAATTCCGACAGAGTTAATTTATTGGTGTAGAAATATTGCAACCTCTTATAATGGCTTTTACAAAACTTGGTTGAAGGAACAGAAAAATAGCAGATATTTCCGATATCAGGTATATCGAAACCGAACACTTCACTCATAGGCGAAGGTCCCGTAGGAGGCGGGGGCTGCAGCCCCCCCCCCCCAATTGTTTTCCCATTTTTTTCGGGCACCTACTGAAAGAAAAATAAATAGCAATGAATAGCTTAAAATGATCTCCTTGGTAATTGAAATAAAGTTGTAAGCTTGGCCGACATTACTACTGTAAAAGAGAGTTTTGACATAAATGGATCTGTATGGTTTTTCTGCATCTACATAAGACATTTGGTTGTTTACATTAGCATCCGGCGGTATACTGTGCAACTTTGACGGACCGTGCGGTACA
The DNA here is from genome assembly GCF_037975245.1 of Apostichopus japonicus. NCBI lineage: Eukaryota > Metazoa > Echinodermata > Holothuroidea > Aspidochirotida > Stichopodidae > Apostichopus > Apostichopus japonicus. The sequence continues at coordinate 5,347,927 of NC_092576.1, read as the reverse complement.
CGATGCCATACAATGTAATGACCGATCTTGCCTATATGATATTGGCATCGACATGTTGAATGCGCGCTGTGCGCGCGAAAAATTTTGGCTTTTTTTCGGGCAAGTCATTAAAGCCCCCAAATCAAATCTGGCTCCTACGCCTTTGACTACACACATTGACAGTTTTTGAGGCTGTTCATCGTGGAACATGCATTTCAATGCTCATTGATATGATGTTATATCTGCTCTTTGCTTTACAAATTCGAACAGGCGTGTAGCGAGTAATTGCCAAGGGAGGGCGAAGCCTGTAGGCAAACTATGAGTTGGCGCGAAGCGTACAAGAAAAATTTTGGCCGAAAATGCCTCCCAGATCGCTGGAAATGACACTTCCCAGGCCTTGTAAGTTGCATCTAAGCATTGTCTATTTTGACATTACTAGCGATGTCATAAAGAAAATTTGCTCGGGGGGGGGGCGGTCGCCCCCTTCCCGAAATGCGTTATGTTCCCCGAAGACTCGGTCGAGTTCAAGTACATTAGTGAGAGAGGAAAAACGGAAACGTCAAAAATGGAGTTGTCGGGGTAAGGGGTAGGGTGAGGCGCACACCCCTTCCGTAATCCTTGATCTGTCACTGGCTACCCTGTGTATATAATAGGGATCTTTCTCTTCCCGAGGTCTTGGCTATCTTCTACTCCCTCCTTTTCTCTCTTTTTTCTTTTTCTTTTCCCTTTCTTCCTCTCCTCCTTTTCTTTTTTCCCCTCCTTTTCCCTTTTTTCTTCTCTTTTTTTTCTCTCCTCTTTTCCTTACCCGGGGGGCGCGCGCCCCCAAAGCCCCCCCCTGGATACGCACCTGATATATATATATATATATATATATATATATATATATATATATATATATATATTAAAGTGATTCCAATTTACAAGAAGAAAGGAAAGCATTACAACAAAAGCAATTTAAAGTAAGGTTTACAGTCTTGTTTGAGGCCAAGGTCTCCTCACATTGCAACTTTACAACACTAACCCCTGGTCATTGGTAACTTGTCACACCTATTCACCAGTGTGCACAATTCACACAACCCTTACAGAGCACCGCATTTACGTGTCCCCCGAGGGACTTCCCATGGGGTGCAGCCACAAACCGGCGCACGCAACTATATTTACAAGTTACCTCGCAAGTCCCCATTTATACACCTGGGCGAAGAGAGGCAATGGAGATAAAGTGCCTTGCCCAAGGAAATAACACAATAATTTGACCAAGACTCGAACTTGTTATCCTTAGATCACAAGTCCACAGCCTTAACCACTCGGCCACAGCGTTCTGTACATTTCCTTCATGTCAAACATTTCTTTTGACATGTTCGTAGTCGGTATAGATGTTATCATATGCGTCCCGCTATCGATCAACGAAATATTGAAAAAGAAAGTTTTATTCATGGTTCCTTGTAATAAAGAGGTCAAAATTGAAAAGGGATTGCAACAGTATAATGTATACTAAAGAATAAAGAAATTTAATTTAAAGTCACTGTTGATGTTTTAGCAGTTCCCTCCCTCCATCCCACTTCTTTCACTTGACCTTTCTCCATTAACAAAATATAGTATATTCTTTTAGTAATGTATTTCTTCCTGCTCTAAGCAAACCAGCTATTAACTAGTTCCGTGTTCATTGAACCTCCATGAGAGGACCCCAACGACGCCGAGATAAAAAAAATTAAGAACTAAAGAGAAAAACAATTAAGAGTTTCGTAAGATTATAAAAATCCTTTTATGGTCTCAAATTGAAAGATGTTTTTCCCAAAGGCTTGAAAATTTGAAAAACAGATATATATGTAAATTGTCGCCAGAGGGAATTCAAGTGAACTACAAAAAGACACACGCCTTGAAAGTAGTAATGGAAGTCCCATAAGGGTCAGTTTTACATTTTAAGACGTATAAAGCTTAAACCGATCGATCTGTTAAATTTCTTTAGGAAGTATGAGGGTCATACATATCCATTACATTGTCTTCTCAAAGTCTTTAAAGTGGTGACAAGAATGTGCTTCCGTTCATGTATCCATTTTGACACCTCTTTTCATTATGTTGGTAACTTGTTAAGGGGGCGCTCTAGTTTGTTACATCCTTAGGTCATCATTAGTAGATAGAGAACATAAATGTATTGAGTTCAATCTCGTGCTCTAGAATAGTCCTCTGTACTCGAAACTTACCCTACTTTATTGTACTCGGGGTACTTACGTGCAGAGCTTTCACTCGTTCTTGTAATACGTGGTTGAGTCAGTAAGACACATACCGGTACTAAAAGACACGTGCAGTCTTAAAGGCACCATAAAGCATAAAGTAAGAATGTTTAATACCATAATACCACAATAATATACCCCCTCCCGCCCACCCTGCCCCACTATGACCCCACCACTCGTGTCGTCAGGCATATCCAGTAACTCGTTTGTGTGTTTCAATATAGTCCTTTTCCAGACGACAGATGTTGCATGATGTACAGATGCTGTATATTCTGACCACGAACATGTCAAGCCTTGTCGCGTATTCCGTTCACACACGCTACACAACGAGAGGTGTGTCTTTACATTCAGACTGAGGACACCATTGTTTTGTTTTGTTTTTGTGTGTGTTCAAGTCCACGTACCCTAACCGTAACAATATCCCTGAACAAAAGAATTCTTCTGAGGACGTGGTGATTCTTTTCAAATGACGTTTGTGGACTTCTTATTCCTTTGTTGAATTCCTCAGTCCGGAAACTTTACAAGTGCGTTTACACACACACAGAACCTAAAACACATATCACTGATATCAGCAATATATAAATAATTCACACCGGAAATTTATAAATAGATTTAAAAAAAAGAAATTTAGTCTTTGCTATTAGGTCGATCTTTCAGGTTGATTAGTAATTGGCAATCTTTGCATTATCAACTTGTTATTTCCATTATTTTTGCGTTCTTTATGAACAAAATGCAATATTGTAATGACGAGATAATGACCTCAGATCACTTTTCAAAATATGTAAATGACACAACCTCCAGTTGAGCTATGGTTTGTGGTTGTTGGTTTTCATTTGCTTAAAAAGGAAGCAAGCTAATGGAATTTTAAAAGAAGAAAACAAATTCTCATATGACTGAGAGTTGCTTGTTCGTCTTTGTTTATTAGTCGGAATAGGTGATGCCCTATTTACAATAAATGACACCATTTGTACGAAATGGATATCACGCTGTATTCTCATGTTTTGATAGTAATTCTTTCAAGGAATACTTAATTCCGAAAAAGAAAATGGAATGAGAAAGCTAGCATTTCTTTTGTTCGTCAATGTTTAGAACAAAACTTAAAGTCGATATTGTATCATATTAAGGAGGTTTTAATGATTTTAGTAATAACGATAAGCGCTTTTAACTCAACAGGGTGTGTTTTTGCATTGTTATCAATGACGTTAGTTATAATCGAAAATTGTTTTTTTTTAACACAATATATTTATAGGAAAGTGATTACTGATACCAAAAATCTTGAAAAGTCATCAAAGCGTTTACATCCAAAATATTATGATTGCTATTTGTAATTTCAGTTTCTTTTTTATTGCGGGGGGGGGGGCTGACTAGTATGTAATAGAGATAAAAGTGATGAAAAAAAAGAAAGAGAAAACTTTACTGGTTGAGTCAAGGTTCGCAAACGAAGCTAAAAGCAATCAAATATGTATATTCTATGGGAAAATAATGCTACAGAACTATGACTAAATTTCAAATGAGATGTTTCGATGAGATATGAATTTCTTATAAAGATCGCACCCACGTAACACTGACTGCACCCGTGAAACACCGACTGCACCGACGTAACACTGACTGCACCAGTGGAACACTGACTGCACCCACGTAACACTGACTCCATCCGTGAAACACAAACACACCGGTCACTGTACGTACACACACACACACATAAATAAATATATATATATATATATATCTGTGTGTACGTATACAGTTACCGGTGTGTTTATGTTCATACACATTTGGAAGTGATTCTGTATAGGCTATGTGTAATATTTTTGATCTTCAAAGAATTTTTTTTTCAGGGTGAGTTTCTTCACTGTCACCCGCATTTTATTTTTGCCATTCTTTCATAATTATTCATTTTCGTGACGTCATAGAAACCGTCTTTATACGCCCTGAATATTCATATCCTAGTTTTATAAAGATTGTCATCTTATTTTGCTTCAGCAATCGTTTCGCAGCATATAAAACATTTTTTTTCTTTTTGTCTGGCAACACGTCGTTGAATCTCTGAATTCCCGAGGAAGTAATCTTTGTAATAAAATGTTTTACATTTTACTTCCAGCTGAGGAAGAGAATTATACCCACCCACGTATTGACATATGAGAAGCTACTTGCTGTTTTGGTTAGGGAATAACTAACTTGAAGAAGCATATTTTAACTCCCAGCAGATTTAAAAGAAACAAAAGAAATTAATGATATAAATCCCACGCTTACGTATAGTTACACACAACCCCGCTTTATTATTATGCAACACAACCCCTGCTTTATTATTATGCAACACAACCCTGCTTTGTTATTATGCAGTTTGTAACATTTGATATCGGTTAGCTTGTTAAGGGTATTATAACACCTTGTACCGACATCAACTTTACATGCAGGCCAGTTTCCAGTTGGGGGGACACTAAAAATTAAATGAGGGATTTGATTTGATTTGATTTATTGCACACCAAAATACAATACAAGACACAAGGTGTAGGGTGACACAGAAAGGACATTGCAAGACACATGGTGTAGGGATAATATAGAAAAGACAATACAGAAACATGGTGTAGGGATAACATAGAAAAGACAATACAAGACACATGGTGTAAGGATAACACAGAAAAGACTATACAAGACACGTGGTGTAGGGATAACACAGAAAAGACAATGCAAGATACATGGTGTAGGGATAACACAGAAAAGACTATACAGAAACATGGTGTAGGGATAACACAGAAAAGACAATGCAAGATACATGGTGTAGGGATAACACAGAAAAGACAATGCAAGATACATGGTGTAGGGATAACACAGAAAAGACAATACAAGACACATGGTGTAAGGATAACACAGAAAAGACTATACAAGACACGTGGTGTAGGGATAACACAGAAAAGACAATGCAAGATACATGGTGTAGGGATAACACAGAAAAGACAATACAGAAACATGGTGTAGGGATAACACAGAAAAGACAATGCAAGATACATGGTATAGGGATAACACAGAAAAGACATTGGAGGACACATGGTGTAGGGATAACACAGAAAAGACTATACAAGACACGTGGTGTAGGGATAACACAGAAAAGACAATGCAAGATACATGGTGTAGGGATAACACAGAAAAGACAATGCAAGATACATGGTGTAGGGATAACACAGAAAAGACTATACAAGACACATGATGTAGGGATAACACAGAAAAAACAATGCAAGATACATGGTGTAGGGATAACACAGTAGAGTCTGTCCAGCAGATTGTTACAAGCAATGTCTGTAACAAGCAGGTTAAGGAAGGGCATCTCACTACTGTCCTGTACCCATGACGTTTTGCAAGTTTGTACGCATGATGGGGGCACAGATGAGGGCAAGGTGGTCTGCGCTGGGGATGGGGACACGCCTCCACCCCCCCCCCCCCCCCCCCCTGTGCCCAGGCCTGACTACCGGCCCTTTTACAGGATCGTAGAAACCATATTTCTGTTTGAGAAGTCGTTTAAAAGTTTATTCTTTAGTTAATGTCACAAACGTAGTCCCAACTTTAATGAAGACAAATGATGTGGCTTGCCGTGGTATGATCGTAAATCCTGTTCATAAAACGATAATTTATTTTGTAAACAAGATTTCTTGGCTTAAGGAAGCGATTAATGCTACAGCTTCCACACCGTCAAGATACTGTCGCATGATAGTCAACATTTCGTGTTCATGACGGCAAGATTAGCCTTTACGAAATTGTCATTGAAAAACCTGAAAGGAAAAACAACAACTTAAACCTATGCTGACAGACTGTAAACTTACTCTCGTTGTCCGTGTCTTAATGCAATAGATATGACATTAATGACGTAAGGACAGTACCATAATCATATCACGAAGTATATAACGCTAACACTAGCACGAAGAGGGACAAACTGCATACAAAAGCACTAAACAGCACGAAATAAGACGAACCCCCCCCCCCGAAATAACACGAAAGATTACGAAATCTTACGACAATCTTATACTGTGTCCAGCGCTATTTAAACAGCGATGTTCGCGTCATTCGTGATATATTTACGTATATGCATAACAAAATAAAGAGTCGTTTTGGACGCGAGCAGGATGTTGCATCTTCCTTTTGGAAACTGTAAAGGGAATTGCTTATATAGACATTTTTCGTCCACCATATTCCTCAAGGCCGTTAAACTCATCTTTATGCAGCCATCTGTGCTCATAACACGATACTTTCCGCTCGCAATAGATGGCTGGTTAGCGTCTCGATGGCTGTAATCCCGTGATGGGTGTAAGATAACGCAGTCGTTGTTTTGTGGGTGCCAATGTCGGTAAACTTCCGTATTTTTTTGTTTATAACCAAGCTTTTTGTGGTTTGTTTTGTCAAGTTTATGACACCTAGCGAGTGTCACTGAAATCACAACAGCTCGGAATAAAACAGCCTATTAAGTAATGAGTTTGGTACTATAGTCCTCTTGTACCCTTCTGCATTACTAGCATTTGTAATCAAAGGTTCGTTGAACCGCGGTTGTACTCACTAGCGTGAAAATCGTATACTCGAACTCATTGAATCTCGATGTATTGTACGCGTACCCGGGACCTTGTACTCACAGTGCAAGCCTGCTGTGAGTACTTCATCATTTTATAACAAATATAAACTGTAAGTCATTGGCTGTATTTTTTCGGCTAACCATACATCCATAGCTTACACTTATTTTTAACACTGACAAATATTGCTGTTTTATTTGGCAAAAGTACCATTTATCATTTGCTGTTCAAATCATTTGGAAAGTGTAATTCATAAAAACGGTGTGGAAACAAATTATTCGTAATGAACGAAATGTCCCATAGGATTATACAAAACTTATAAAACAATAACACGAATGTGGGAATTCTGTATTGACAGATCTGCATATAGATACACGAAGAATTACTAATTGTGTTTCTCGTCAAGCGTAATCATGTCAAAACTGTGAAATATGGTAGTTGGTTCTGAATAATTTCTCCTATTATAGCAGAAAACATCCCGCTGAGAAGTAAGTTTTTTTTGCTATATTGGAACCCTTAACTCTCCTCACTACACGGTTAAGAAACACCCCCCTGAATTACAACGTTCACCTACATTTATGATACCTGCAACACTCTTTACATTAGCTACATGCCCGTAGGCTGAAAGCAACGAGAGTCGCCTATGTAAATTTATTTGAATCATTCGAAGAAGAAACCTTAAGTAAGATATTTTCGTTTCGTTTAGTTTCCTTTCTCTTATGAAGTTTATTTTTTACTACCGCAAGCCTCTGTAGTAAATAAGCATCAGTGTCATAAACACAATACAATATAATGCAAGGAAATAAATGTAAAACGCTATGAGTTCATTGCTCTTTGTATGTCATCATATAATCTATCATTCAGGGGCGTGGGTGAGGGTGAGGGTGTACCTCACACACATTTCGTATTAGTATTAATCGCATACAAAAGCAAGTGAACATTTACAAAACCGTCGATCGTTTCCCCTAATCAGTTGGACAACAACTTGGCTGATTAGAAAATAAACATCTTGTTTTGATATAAAATTTAATAAGTGATTGTATAAGGATTCACAAAGAAACCTTAATGTTTAATTAGATGACAATCACACATGTTGACGACCTTTCTAAATGAAGGTAAATAAAACAATGACGATGGATGGATAGATAGATAGATAGATGGATAGATGGATAGATGGATAGATGGAGGGATAGATGGATAGATGGACGGACGGACGGACGGAGGGACGGACGGACGGAGGGACGTACGGAGGGACGGAGGGACGGACGGACGGACGGAGGGACGTACGGACGGACGGACGGAGGGACGGACGGACGGACGGACGGACGGAGGGACGGACGGACGGACGGACGGAGGGACGGAGGGACGGAGGGACGGAGGGACGGACGGACGGACGGACGGACGGAGGGACGGAGGGACGGAGGGACGGAGGGACGGACGGACGGACGGACGGACGGAGGGACGGACGGACGGAGGGAGGGAGGGAGGGAGGGAGGGACGGACGGACGGACGGACGGACGGACGGACGGACGGACGGACGGACGGACGGACGGACGGACGGACGGACGGACGGACGGACGGACGGACGGACGGACGGACGGACGGACGGACGGATGGACGGATAGACGGATAGATCGATAGATCGACAGATCGATAGATCGATAGATCGATAGATAGATAGATAGATAGATAGATAGATGGATGGATGGATAGATAGATAGATAGATAGATAGATAGATAGATAGATAGATGGATGGATGGATGGATGGATGGATGGATGGATGGATGGATGGATGGATGGATGGATGGATGGATGGATGGATGGATGGATGGATGGATGGATGGATGGATGGATGGATGGATGGATGGATGGATGGATGGATGGATGGATGGATGGATGGATGGATGGATGGATGGATGGATGGATGGATGGATGGATGGATGGATGGATGGATGGATGGATGGATGGATGGATGGATGGATGGATGGATGGATGGATGGATGGATGGATGGATGGATGGATGGATGGATGGATGGATGGATGGATGGATGGATGGATGGATGGATGGATGGATGGATGGATGGATGGATGGATGGATGGATGGATGGATGGATGGATGGATGGATGGATGGATGGATGGATGGATGGATGGATGGATGGATGGATGGATGGATGGATGGATGGATGGATGGATGGATGGATGGATGGATGGATGGATGGATGGATGGATGGATGGATGGATGGATGGATGGATGGATGGATGGATAGATTTCAATTCATTATCACCTTTTCCCTTTCATGGCCCTATGACATCAACACTGCACTCTAAATTTATATTTAGTTGTGTGAATAACAGGACTCGCCTCAACACCACAGTTTGATTGAAAGTCAGATATGAGAGGCAAAAGTGAATAATTCGTCACTTAATGTCAACAATATGTGTGTTTAATTATTTGTACCTCTTTCTCTCTCTCTCTCTCTTTGTTTTTACTGTCTTGATCATGTTCAGTTGAACGCATAGTAATACAAGACAATGATTTGATAATACCATTATATCTTCCGGAGTACTTGATAAATTATACAATCTCATCACAATACTCTGTGGCTTAAAGCAGACAGGTGTGTGTATGTGAGTGTGTGTATGTGGGTCTGTGTGATACTCTTCAAGTTATATACAGCTACAATACATCTCATGACGTATGGTAGATTTTAATTCATCTTTTTTAAAATATTTTTGTTACCACGCTTGGTATCTTTATTGGTAACATTTTTGTGCTAATTCGAACATATTTGAATACAATAAGGTCAAAAACCTTTTACAAGTAATGATAGGTGCATACAAAAACAATGATGCATCGAAATTAACTGAACAGTATAGTGCAATTTTTAACTGCTCGTAAGAAATAAAAGATTTTAATTCATCTCATTGACGTGTTTGTTCCCCTTTCGGTTATGTAGCTTGGACGAACATTTTAGGTAATATTTCTAAAATCATGTTCCCATTGTAAACCATCCGTGTACGAGTGAGATTTTGCATGTCTTCTAACGATATGCTACAGTAAATTCTAGAATAGCGTCATCGTTATATGTAAACAACAAGAACAGCATAATGTAGTATATGCAAATTACTTCTCTAACACATCTGTTATAGTTGTCGAAAAATGCTATCAAAACACCATATTGTTTCTTGATGGTATTAAACATTTATTTATGATGAAAAATACATTTTATTCATGATGAATAAACATTTATTATAATTTGTGGAACATTTTAACAATGCATTTGTTACTGCATTAGTCGTAACAACTTTGAGCCAAATTCAAGGCACGAATGTACAAAATATGTATCCTTGACATACATCTACACAATCAAGAAATTAAGTGGCATTTTATTCGCATAACAATATTTTATTCAACTCTTTTATTAAATATAAGGATTTAACATACATTTCGATCTGGCAAGTTTTGGCATGTGCCATTGCCCTTACTTCAAACGAAAACATTCATTCATCAAGGCCATATTTTCTTGACAACAGACCAAATTCCACCCTTTACGCAACCTCGTAATCAGAAGAGAAAACGGTGCGGAGCAGAGGGGGAGGGGGAATAGGGGATTGAGACACAGTGGCACATTTCCCTGACGATGTAAAAAGAACATCACCCTTCTCGGTAACATATGCAAATCGATCTAATAACCTTGTAGATTGTCGGTAAATGCTACCCATTTTCCTCCCCTGCGGACCGAATTCTTATCTATACCACCAGACAGCTGTTATATATCATTGTTGTGGTAGAGGCCTGTTGGCAGATTTACAACAACTGATGCAGCGTTGTAGTTTTCAACTAAAAGTTACACTTTTACTAACAAATATAAGATATGAATTCGAATCATCTTTACACAGCCAAACAAAGAAAGCGGACAGAAGAAAAGAACCCGTTAAAACCTTTGAAAAAATTGCATACTAATCTAGGATTTTTTTTTTAAAAAGGTCATTATTTTGTCAAAATATCTACTAATCGTGATTGATTTATGATATTTTTGGTTAACATTTTGCTTTGAAAGTAGTCTTACTCTAAAACATTATCAATTACAAATTTAAGCAGATTAATATTTAAATGTCCATATCTCCTGTTTTTCAAAAATATTAACCTTTTCACATTTTTGCAGACAATTTTCATTGACAATATTTTTCGGGAAATTAATGTTTAATTTGAACAGAAAGTTAAATCAATTTAAAACATCACTTTTTCAGAGATGATTATTTTTGTAATGTTTAATTTCAGATTTTGTAGAAATACAAAAAAAAAAATTTGACAAAATAAACTATCGGAAATACTGATTTCCAGAACAAAATTCCTTTGAAGAACGTTTTTCTCACATGCATGAACGATTGCCTATCAAGAATAGAAACCATTAAATACCCTTTCAATCGATCTCTCCATCTTCCAACAAAAAAAAAATCCTGAAGTACTAACCAATTTACCATTAACCAAAGATAAAATATACCAGCTATATTTACATTTAACAAAATAGGACAATATTTAACTGGTTTTGATTAGGTTTAAGTACTTTTTCTCTTATCTGAAGAGCATATTCAAACAGATCTTCAGAAACAAATCTTTATCCGATATAACAGAACAAAAAATAAACTCATACCTTTAGCGTTCTTCCTTGCTGTCTCATTAATATAAAACTCCGACGCCTTTCTTTCTATGTCGTTCCGGTCACGCGTGTCGTGTTATTATTTTTTTTGTATTTTCTTTTCCGAACACAATTCTTCTTTCGATTGTTAGGATAGTCCCTCCCGATGAAAGCTATACCGTGATAAATGAACAAACTGTCTGATATTTAGTGATTATAAGCAATTTTTGTGTGTGTAGGCGATGTATGTCATGTGACATACTTATTGACCGTTGATTGGTTGTATTCTTTTAAAGGGCTGATATAGGCTATATTGAATAAGATATTGTTTTTAACCGTTGGATTAAAAGACGATATATAGCGATGATAAATAACAAAGCGCTTTACCAAACTGAGTCATCAGGACCTCATTTGGCGGTGCTTCATATATGTCTATTTCTGGTAGCTAGGGAGTGAGGGGGGGAGGGGGCGTGCCAGTCAGCCACAGTACTCTGAATGCCGTGTAATCATAGAAATCACTGAGGTGTAATTGTTTGATAAAGTTGTGGTCATAAATTTCATTCCAAATCATTGCTATCAAACTATCATCTTTCATAAACCATACACAGTTTGTAGTTTGTTGTGCATGTATATGTAACTGTTAACAGTGATTTTATATTCAAGATTACTCATGAAAAGTGGGTCACGGTGGTGGAGGCTACCTTAGATGGGTCAGGACGACGTGGAAATATTATAGCGATATACCAAATTAAAAAAAAAGAAGAGGTACAGCGAATAAGACAATAGGTGTAACACATCCATTGTTCACGGCAACAGGGAATGAGACAATAGGTATACCACATCCATTGTTCATAGGTACAGGGAATATGACAAAAGGTATACCACATCCATTGTTCACAAAACAGGGAACGAGACAATGGGTATACCACATCCATTGTCCATACGTACAGGGAATGAGAAAATAGATATACCACATCCACGGTTCACAGGTAGAGAGAATTAGACAATAGGAATTCCACATCCATTGTTCGCAGTACAGGGAATGAGACAATAGGTATACCACATCCATTGTTAATAGGTGCAGGGAATAAGACAAAAGGTATACCACATCCATTGTTCACAAACAGGGAACGAGACAATAGGTATACCACATCCATTGTTCGCAGTACAGGGAATTAGGCAATAGGTGTACAACTTCGATTGTTCATAGGTACAGGGAATGAGACAATAGGTATACCACATCCATTGTTCATAGGTACAGGTATGGGTATAAAACATCCATAAGGAATAAAGTAATTATGGATTAAAATACAATTTATCTTAAACAAATGTGGAAGATAATAGCATAAGGTTAAAAAAATATCTAGTTTTTGTTTTCCTTTCCGTCAATAACAGAAATGATTGCTTTTATTCCTATATCACTACTAATTTGTGAAGGGAATATGGATACGCAAGAGCTTGATATCCTACGGCGATCAAGTGTCCATGTAATATAATATGCTAAAACAACGAGGTACATTTATTGGAGTTTTCCCAAATTCCCAGGTAGAGATGTCGCCGTAACCATTAGCCTTAAAAGCTTGACTTTTTCCCCCAACGAAACGGCTTAATTGACAAAGATACGATCTTCTCAGGTTATGTCTGCATATTTTTTACAAGTGGTCTAAAACAGAATAATAACAACAGCACACCCGGCCCTTTTTTGTGTGTGATTTCCTGACAAAGGGTTCACGCCGTGGTCTAAATAGAGCAACACACCTCACAGAATTTTAGAAAAGAAAAAGAAAACATAAAGAAAAAAGAGTTACTAGCAACGCTTAAAATCATCATAAGTGAGATTTGATATTTGTTTTTAGGCGTTTTCGTGCTAAAATCGGTGCAAATACGTTCAGACATCACGTGCATACTAGTAAATAATGTACTGAATCAATGAACGAACGTAAAGACTTTTTATTTGGTTGTTTTGAGATTCCTGGTCAATGCGTGTGGAAACTAGGGCGGCGCCAGATAAGACAAGGCAAACGCAATATTTATATTATTATGGCATTGATTCCTGGAACTGGAAATATGGAGCGGGAGAGGGGATGGGGGTGAGTGAGCGTAGAAGAAAATACACCGTCTTTATTCTCGACTGTCAACACTGGTTGTCAATTCTCCATTGGTCAGTACTGGTATACGTCATCGGTAAACAGTTTGTGTTTACGTCAATGCGCCCCCTCAAGTTCGTCATCTTGAAAGTGAATTGGTTTCAATTTGAATGTGGTCAATATTACATCACAGCATGTAAGTAAACCATTAATACAAAAATTATACGTTACCTCTAATAGAGATTGTCCATCACAAGTTGAAAATTGGATAATTGATATGTGAAATTATGCATTCAACACTACCCTTCACTACGTTCAAATAACTTTACGAAATAAATAATGCTATATATTTGCTATTTATATATCTATTTATATATATATATACATATACATACATATATATATATATATATATATATATATATATATATATATATATATATATATATATATATTTATAGGAGCGGCACGATAAATAAAGCTGTTACTAGCACACGAAACCCTTTGGTAACAAATTCCTGTACTTGCACTCTTGAAATAAGTATTGGCTGCTAGAAAATTAGACAAACTTCAGATTTGTTCCAATATCTTTGTACCAGCCTAAATCGTCCTGGTTAAATGTACTAAAGTTATTCTTATGAGTAGGTTCTAGATGTTCCTTTAAATATTTAAGTCTTCTGTAAACCGTGGAGATGGAATGAAGGGAGAGGAAGGGGTTGTTCTGATTTTTTTGTTCTCCTTTTTGATTGTAAAGTTCTGTATTTTTTTCAGGGGGAGTCACTACCCGACAAGCCATGTAAGTTTTTTTAGTACGCTTCCTTTCAGAATTTTTGTTCTTATCTCCTTCTATGTTATATGTTAACTTATGTTGTGATAGAACTAACATATATGGAAAAGGAAAAGAAAATGTAAGCTTGTTTTTAACACATTCAGCCGTCGTTGTTTACCATCTTTTTTTACGAAATAAAGAATATTTACAATCATACAAAAGATAAGAAAGATCCATCTATCCATGTTAAAATCATTGTGATATTGTCTTTACAAGGATTTCAATCTTGACCTCTTTTATCCTGAAAGACATTTGACCCTTACCAGTGATCTACATAATATATCTGACGTCCCCACTTCTTGTGTTCCAGTTCCTGTACAACCTGTACTCACTATAGGGAATCAGCATCATAGGCCTACCGAGTATGATATTTAATCAAGCGCTCTCTCTTCTCTCTTACATGCTATCATAATCGAAAAGATTCCTTTTGCTTCCGGTGAAGAATCAAATCCGAAGCCGGTCGGATTAGCGATTTCCTGCCATGTTTCGTTTGACAACGTTATGCAATTTACAGCATTGCACACCGTATCGTAAATGTTTGCCATTATTTATTTCGAATGCTCAGCAAGGTTCTTGCACAAATGCAAACCTGCCTATTAAGTAAAAATCTTTAAATTGACAGTTATATATACATGTCTCAATGGTTATTACTATTAGGCTAAACAAGTTGGATCTACATACCAAGAGTGAAGTTCAACAGAGATATATTTTGTTATCGTGTTGACAAAGGTTTCGACCATTAAACGGGTAATCATCAAGTTGGATCTACACACCAAGTGTAATAATATAATATGAGAAATATTAATAGCGCATAATCAGCAATACTGCTCAAAGCGCTTTACAAATGTCAATCCTAAAAACAAATAGTAAAAAAAATCCTTAATATTAAATATATAGAACCAATAAGGCACAACATGTAAAAGCCTTAAGCAACAATATAAAAAAAAACCTACTAAACGATCATAATTGAGCCCTAAACGCATATAGTCTAAAACAAATTCAGAAATATGTAAATAGTAAAATAGTTCAAAAAAAGGATACACAAAAGATTAAAGCATATTCAATAATTAAATATAAATAAGTATGAGAAACTATAGTACAATAAGACAAATATTGTAAAAGCCTAAAACAGATAGTAATAAACAACCAATACTAAACGATAAAAAATAGAACACTAAACAAAGTAAAAACAATTCTTAAAAAGAAAGGCTAAGATTTCAGTTAATAGATCCAAACGTAGTATGCATATTACTAATTAAATCACAGTCAACTACACAGAGAAAGCGAGTCTAAAATTTTAAACTTCACTCGAATCTATTGGCACCCAATGCAGTGATTCCAGTAGTGGTGTGACATGGTCTCTTTTCCTTTTCTTACAAACTATACGAGCAGTATTATTTTGAAAAAGTTCCAGCTTGTGAGTTGTAGAGTTGGGGAGTCCAAAGAGCAGGCTATTTCCATAATCCAGACGGGACGTGATAATAGCGTTGACCAATGTAGCAGTGGCATCACGAGTCAGAAGTGGGCGGATATGTGATATCTGGCGGAGATGCGAGTCGCACGTCCTAACAACACTGTTAGTATGGGGGATCATGCCTAATTCTGGGTCTAAAACGGCTCGTATGTTACGGGCTGATACACTTGCAGCAACCTTTGTAGTTCCTATAGAAATATCTGTGACGTGTGACAGCAACTTCTTTGTACTTCTTTTACAGATAATTATAAATTCGGTTTAGCATAATTCAACTTCAGGTGGTTGTCTGTCATCAATTCTAGTATTTCTGAGATCGCACTATCCAGTCGACGTAGCACAGTATCAGCATGATCATTTGGATCACATGAAACATATAACTGCGTGTCGTCAGCATACATGTGTAGGTTAATTCCGTGTTTCTCTGCAATTGCGAAGGGTGGAGATGTATACAATGGATACATGTATGGACCCAATTCCGAACCCTGTAGAAAGCCTGTTAGTAAGTCCTTACTAGCTGAAGACTTGCCACAACTAAATGGGTACGTTGTTTCAAATAGGACACAAGCCATGACTGTGCGGTCAGGGGCGTAGCGAGCGGGGGGGGGGGGGGGGTGTGGGGGTGTCACACCCCCCCAATAATTTGGTCGCTGTCGGCAAATTTTGGGTCTGTCGGCAAAAGGAGAAAAGGTGAAGAGAGCGGAAGGGGTAGAAAGAAGGAAAGCTGAATAGAGAAAAGGAGAACGGGAGCTTCTTCCGTGCCAAATTTGACTTAAAATATGCACCAGATTGCATCTAAGGACGTTTCAAAACTAAAAATTTTCCAAAGGGGAGGGGTAGACCCCCTACCCTTAGACCCCTCCCCCATTTCAGTCACCACTTCCAGATCCGTCGGCAAATCAAATTTGACTTAAAATATACACCAGATTGCATCTAAGGACGTTTCAAATCTAAAAAATTGCCAAAGGGGAGGGGAAGACCCCCTCCCCTTAGACTTCTCCCCCATTTCAGTCACCACTTCCAGGTCCGTCGGCAAATCAAATTTGACTTAAAATATACACCAGATTGCATCTAAGGACGTTTCAAAACTACACACTTTCCAAAGGGGAGGGGAAGACCCCCTCCCCTTAGACCCCTCCCCCATTTCAGTCACCACTTCCAGGTCCGTCGGCAAATCAAATTTGACTTAAAATATACACCAGATTGCATCTAAGGACGTTTCAAAACTACACACTTTCCAAAGGGGAGGGGAAGACCCCCTACCCTTAGACCCCTCCCCCATTTCAGTCACCACTTCCAGATCCGTGGGCAAATCAAATTCTCCACACCCCCCAACAAAAACCCCTTCGCTACGCCCCTGTGTGCGGTACCTGTGACTGCAAACGATTCAGTAAGACGGTGAAGTAAAATATGTATGGTGTCAAACGCTGAAAAGTGTGAAGTTCAACAAAGATTTATATTTGAGTTATCGTTTTTACAAAGTTTACAGACTTTGACCTCTGTTGACCCCAAATGACCATTGAACTTGTACTCATCAAGTTGGATCTACAAACCAAGTGTGACGTTCAACCATTGACTATTTGAGTTTCCGTGTAACCTAATATAACCGTTGACCTTCACACAAAAAAAATCAGAAAAAAAAATCGGTTTTGTAAACTTGATATGACAGGTCCACATAACAGTTATGGGGTTAATCCACCATGAACGTTTTTGAGTCACCGTGTTTCGAATGAGGTGTCACACGCACTCCGTCATCTTCGCGCAGATTCACATAGGTCCTCAAACCAAGTTTTATTTCAATCGTGACAGTTCGTTTATTATTTTTGTGTCACTTGTTGAATTCATCCTTTATTGTTTATTGTATGATTTTCATGAGCAATAAAAAAAAATGCAAGGTTAAATGCAAAAAAAAAAAAGTTTTATTTCAAACTTTGACCTTTGGTGACCCAAAATAACATTTTACCTCTTCATAAAATAATAGGCACCTTCTACTCAATGTGATACATCCACATGCAAATTAGGATATCTGTTGGAGATTCCCTTCTTCAGACATTGTGTTTATTATGATTACACATGTTGAGCTCCAGTGACCTCAAATGACCTTTAACGTTCTCAAAACGATATCCTCTTTGTACTCAATATGGGGTATTAAATTTATCGAAGATTCCCTGTGTGTTTACGAGCGAAGCTGCATTCTTCCTTATCTTTTTTAGTCCTATATGTTAAAACGAGGGATGATTCAGTTGCATCATACGGACGTCGTCCACCTGCCTTTCGAATTTGAAACGTTCACATCGGAAAGCGATTGATTATGATCCGAGTCTTCCAAAAGCTTTGCTCTAATTAATTGAAATATACAAATATATGTTAATAAATCAAGCAGAATAGGTGCATGTTTCCATACTCATTAAATCATTGTAAGTGATTAGTGATTAGTAATAACTCTACACATTGTACATTAGCTTAGTGAGTGTGCGTGAAGGACGACATATGTAGTGCAGTTTATTATTGTACACAAATGACTACATTAGTACTGTACCCTAGGGCTTGTACAAAAAGTAAGACATTAGTACTGTAGCTTATTGCCGTGTACATATGACGACTTTAGTACTGTGGCTTAGGGCTTGTATGACAAGGGTATAGCTTATTGATTGTACATAAAGAAAGATATTAGTACAGTAGCGTATTGACTGTGCACATATGGTGATATTAGTAATGTAGCTTATTGATTGTGCACAAATGATGACATTAGTACTTTAGCTAAGTGAGTGTACACAAAAGACAACCTTGTACTGTATATATCTTAATGAGTGTACCCAAATGACGACATAATTACACAAATGACGGCATTAGTACTGTTGCTAATTGATTGTAAACAAATGATGATATTAGAACTGTAGTAGTTTTTACAACACACAATATATTATTTTGTTACCTCTGAATGTAGAACATGGTTTATCAGTTCAGATAAGGAATCGCAGTATTAAGACTTACCCTTCCGTTTGGTCGGTCTGAAAGCAACAAATGGGTAAGAATATGATTACATACAACATTAACATGTAAAATCTGATCAACAAGAAGAAAAGACAGTTAGCATGTTTTATGTAACAAACACAAGGTTAAACACATTGAAACTGTGAATAGTGATCTGATTCCAGTTATTATATTATTCAGTTGTTTACATCATTCACTTTGCATTCAAAGTACACCTATACAGTGAATTCCAAAATCATTTAGCTTAAAGATCTTTCATTTTAACATTGTTGCGATTGCATAACTTCTTAAAATATGTGCTACCATGTTATCACAAGAAATTCACCATAGTAACCACACTATCTTGTTGTGAACACAGTTAAAGGCGATATCGCTCGTAGACTTTTTTTTGAGGGCGCTGGCATTATCGAGGTTTCAGCGAGGTTTAATGGGACCCCTATTAATCACGTGACCTCGGTTACAAATTTAGATCAGTGAATAGCACAGGCAAGCGTATGCGTAACAAGCCCGTACCCATGCACACAATGTTATAACACAGCATTTCAGATTACTGTATTGTTTACCGCAAAGGATTTTCGTACGCGATAGTTTGTTGTTTGTGTGCCTTTTGAGTAAAGAATACTGTACGATTTTCGTACAAATACATTCGATTAGACTAGAGTATAGTGACAATCATGGAAAAGGGATCAGGGCAAGGAGAATCGGGCGAAAGAAAACGACCTTATCCTGGAACGAGCGTAGGTTCAATTGGAGGAAAGCCATTGTTGCATGGACCTGACAAAAAACAGCAGTGCAAAGAAACAACAGCGACGAAGAGATGCCACGAAGATCTATCTTCTACGTTCCTATGTAAACTAGCAAATGGAGAAAGAACTCTACAAACATGTCCACGATTTGACTACTGTTAGCAACGCAGATTTCGCAGAACATTTGCTTCAGGATCACACAAAAAGGTAATGATTTGCTAAGCTAGGCTAAAACTGTATAGGGTAATACTAGTACATAGTAGTAGTACAGGGTATTGTCTTAGGTAACTGTCAGTATTGCGAAGTACAGAAAACTGCAAAGTTCGGACAACCCTAAGAAATACACGATTTCACCATGATAACCTGCAAGCGAGAGCCAATATCACTAAAAACTAGGAAGCTACAGTTATTTCCTCTCCAAAATGACCCGTGCGCAAGTATGTACGTACATATCTGTCAATAAAATGAAGATAATTTTTGGGGTATTTTAAGGCTTAGGTGTTCGAACTTCGCAGTGTCTATGCTATTGTATTTGTAACATAGGCCTACATGATTTGATGAGCCTAGGCTTTGTAACTAGGCCTATCATTCATTATTTTTCCAATGGACCTAGCGTATGCTAACCTTATCATACTTATCCTAGCACAAAATAGCAGTAAGTTGTATTACTGAGTCATCATCACTGTTTGTGAATGCTTGTCATGAGGATACTGTATAGGCCGTGGCTATTCTTACGACTAGTGGTAACAATTATTTATAAACTATTCTTACGACAAAGGCAAATTCATGTGCTGTAAAGTAAATAAAGCAACTGCGCATGTAGTAGGGGTAACCCTAAACATAACCCTAAACCTCAATCCTAACCCTAACCGGAAGTTATTGTTACTCCTCGTTGTAAAATTAGTACTCCTAATCACTGGTGGATCCAGGGCCTTTGTTTGGGAGGGGCCAAGGTGGCATTAGAGTGATATGGGGGAGGGGTGCCCCCCTCCCCTTTGGAAAATTTTCTATTGCTGAATGCCCTCAGATGCAATTTGGTGCCACAAAATTGTACAATTGTGATGTTAATTTACTTCTAAAAAAAATGTTTCCCAGGTGTAATTTTCTAAAATATTTATAAAACAAAGTTCCGATCATCTTTCTCAAGAAATTTTATTTCTCATAGGTTATAAATTTCTTACAACCAGCCTGTAACTGCAAACTGGTGTTAAACTGTAAATCCTCATGCTCATACATTTACATAGCTCCCAACTCTTGAGAAGGCAAATGCTGGTCCATGCCACGAATTGCCGTCCTGGGGAGGGGTATAATGGGAGGGGGTGTCCCCCCCCTTTTGAATTTTTTGGAATCCTGGTGATGCCTACATGTAAAATGGTGGCACTTAGAAAGGCTTTTGTCACCCAAAATTTTCTGAGAAATATGCATTTTTTTGTGTGTAACATCAATAAATTGAATAGTAGGTGATAATTCATTCTTTCCCGTTGCATGAAAATGTTCGCTGCTCGCCCCAATGAAAAGAAATATAGACTAATTTCAAGTTCAAATGATGCTGTAAAGGAGGTTTTATACTCTATTATGCTAAATGCTAAAGAAATGATGGTTGCTAAGTCAAAATTTGATGCAAATTATTTTATGTATACTTGACAATTACAATGCGGTTTTTTCGGACGCTTGTGCGGGTCAGCGGGTTAGGTGTTAGAATGCGGGTCTAATTCCCGCGAATTGCGGGTCAGTTGGGAGCTCTGCATTTAATTTTAAACCAGAATACGAAATGGTTTAGACTAGTCTACCACTGCTATTCCTCTCGATTTTTTTAATTTCCAATCATATGATTTAGCGGATGTTCGGAAACACTTTTTAGCTCACCTTTGGGGAGGGGGGGGGGGCATGGCCCCCTTGGATCCGCCAGTGCTCCTAATCATAAAAATAGCAACTGCCCATGCGTATCGGAAATTATTCTTACGACTAGTCGTAAGAATAGCCACTTTTTACTGTATACAGTTAAAAATTAAAATATCCTTCCTAAAGAAGACTGACAGGGACGGGGGGTCTTTAGTTTCACTCCTCATATTTATGCCATGGAAAGCTGGGCCTTCTCATCACCAAAAAGTAAACTGTTTTTGCCTCAACAAATTGATGGAAATATATTTTCTAACCACTAGGCCTAGGTGATCTGTTCATCCCCACCCCCTCCAGGTTCTAAATTGTTATCAGCTGTCCTTGTTTGAAGAATAATTCTTGTGAATGAGCATTTGAAGAAAAGCCTCACCTATGCCCAGTCATAATTAACTAGGCATATAACATAACCTATAGTATTAGTAATAAGTATCTGAATTTAGTGTTCATAGTAACTGTATTCCCTAATTTTGTAATATACACCAGTGAGGAAGGCCTACTGTGCTGTACAAGTACAACCACATGGACCTGCAATTTTTCCTATAAAAATAATGCATCTACATAAATAATTTAGAATCACTCCTAACTGATTCACATGTTTTCACACCGCTGCGTATGCAACTAGACCTTAGGTTTTTCTAAGGTCAGCCACAGCCAGCATATATGCAATCAAGTTTTAATGGTTCATTTGGGCAACAGGGTGTTATACTGTTATCTACTGACTGTCTGTCCATATTCCAGCAATCATGTGTACATTTCTGTGTTTGGGATTTTTGAAGGAACCCAACTGCTATGCAAGAAATTAGGTAAATTAGCCTCACAAATTGAGGGACCATAGTACATATAGCTATACCTATATAAACCTTTATATAGCCATGCCTGGAGGTAAGAAAGTACCAGTTTTTTTTTTGTGTAGGCTTGATGCTCATACTTTATGATGCTGTGCTAAGTTATCATATTTTTTTATATATAGTCAGTACTATGCTTGTTTTTGTTCAGCTTCTTGTGAATGATCTGATGTTTAGTGTTCAAAAATTATAATATCTATTAAATTTGGTGGCCGAAACTATCTCTTGTGGAGAGTAATCTAGCGTTAAATTAATGGTAGTCTGAAATCAAGCTATTCATGTAAACAGGAATTTTTCACAAAGGTGGGCTTATGTCATGGAGTAAGCTAGCATCTCAATTCTCATTCATGAAACCAACTGCTCACATAAACAGGAAGCTTACACAGTAGGTAAAAAATGAGTGTACATCAAACTTTGATCAAAAGACTGGACATCTTTTAGCGATATGAAACCAATCAGTTCACTAAGACAGGAAGTTTACATAGTAAATTTTACATTGACATGTGAGCTCAAGTTGTTGGGCAAGCAGTTGGGCACACAAAATTATCCTTACAATTCTTGAAAGGTACCGCGGTTTATGGATATGTTGAAGAAGAGTATGAAAGAATATCTCATCCTTATCTGGGTTAAAATCAATGTGGGTTAACAATATGTTATTATTGAAATCTGCCTAAGTGTTTGTTTGTTACTTTTCTCTTTCATACTTTTCCTTGGGTAGGTCAGATAAAAACATGTATGTTTGTAATGATTTAGTCATTACCAGATTCATTACGCATACAATTAAGCTTGGGGTGTACAGTAAAATTACTGTTTCAGTTATATGATTTACGGACAATTTTTTTTGTTTCATTGTATAGGTTTCAAATGCATCTTTTCCGGAAAGATGTTGAAAGTCAAACAGAGGCATTCTCAGCAGCTGTCACCACAGAAAGATCAGTTGACACTCAGAAAGGAGAAGGTAAATTTATATGTTTATCCTTGCATGAATTACAGACTGGAAGAGCAGTGCTAATCTTATCTGATCTGATGTGATCAGAAAAATAATACAATTTCATTCTCATTAAATTCCAAAAGAAAAGAAAAAAATGGTAGCATATTGCTCATCCACTAAAAAGCATACATGTGTATGAAAATTTATAAAAGTAAGTGGGCCTGATATTATCAGGATCTTCTTTAGAGGCAAACTGACTAGTAACAGTAAATTCAAGAGACACAATAGAGCCTGGAACAGAGAGGACATGGTGAACACAAAGAAAGAAGTTAATGGTGTATTGAACAAAAGGAGTCAGTGAAAGCAGAGGTATTTAGATAAACTGTGCTAAACTGCGTACAAAGCGAGGATTAAGTAAGGAGAGAGGGTGAATAAACTATAGCAGAATACAGAGATGGAGCAGGATAAAGTTAGTCATGTCCCTGTATATTGAGCCCATTCAGTTGAATGGTGCTAGGGCATTCCGTCCGCTCTCTCTATCTCTGCTGTGGTGTACTGTGTCTGAGATGGTTAAATACGAATTTAGTTACCTGTTGGGACATGTCTTTAATGGTATGATTGGGCAGCTGAAAGTGTTCCCCTACTGGAGTCTCCATTTTCATGGTATTGACTTGTGACTAGAACTGCTTCTTGAGGGTGGTCTTGGTTTCACCAACATACTTGTAACTTCAATGCCCTCTAAACTCAATGACACCATTTAAATTGAAATATCAGTTTCCAGTGCTGCATAAGTGTGATAAGTTCTAAACAAAAGGTATATTTTTAGTCACAGCCATAGAAGCTATAGCAGGATACTTGCAATCTAGTAACTCTTGTTTTATGTAATCTCTACAGATACACCTGATCCAGTTACTTCAACACCTCTCAAGAAGCCATCTGCCAATGTTCTGTCCAATGTCACCAGTAGGATTAGATATGGAGCAGCATGGGAGAGAAACCTCAGACTATACGAATACACATTGCCACATTTACATGATCCTGAACAAAAGAGATCATACGTATGGCAGGGACAAGCACTTTTCCCAGACATTTGTTGACAGGTTGTGCGACATTCACAAACGTTGGATTAGCAGCTATTGATACATCTGCATCACCAGATTGAGATAAATTGCTTTCGTCCATTTCGTTCGATAGTAGCTATAACTGTGAATCAGGAGCTTGGCCACCCTCTAAGTCAAGGTTGGGGAAATTCAATCAAGAAGTAACAATCAGAGAATGGCCAGCTTTATATTATTGTATATAGGCCTACACGCACAGAGTGTATAAATATCTGTATCGGTTTATTTATACTGGTGTTCATTTCCGTTGCCAGGAGGGGATATGATTTGAGCGTGGGGGAGGGTGTGGGGGGTGGGGAGGGGGTCCCATTTGAAGTGTCCAAACGATGCTAATGTTTACATCTATCTTCTTGAATCACATGTACCCCTATCGACACGATCAATCAGTCCTGTCTCTCACCTCCTCTCATGCACTGGTGTATTTATTTCCTGGCAAGATAACAGTTAGGCATAGTAAGGGTCAGAGGTCATCACAACTTAAAGAGTTGTGCGAGTCCCTGTGGTCTCTTACATCCTGGTAGCAGTAGAGAGAAGAAGCCTAATAGATCAGAAACCATAATCATCTTCTGTTGTGTCTTATTTTCCAGCATCCTTGAAACATTATATCCTTCCCCTTTGATTTGTTGATGTCATAAAGCCGTATTTATGTTGTGCATTATTTAATTCCAGTATTTAGATTGTATATTCTTGTGTATTTGACAGTATCCCAGTGATCTCAATTTTTCTGCTCTTGTTTTTTTTTTCTCTGTACTTTCATATCATATCTATCTCTACCCATAGCCTCCATCTCCACATTTTCTTTACTTTCTTCCTCCATCCCTTCATCTGTCTTTCACTCTTTCTTTTTTTGACCTCTTTCCTCCCCTCAGTTTACCCTGTATGTTTTAGTTTGCCGACTCACCGCCCCCCCCCCCCCCGCATCTCACCCCCAAAAAAAGTTCACAAGGTTGACAAGTCTCCCCGTGCTAGTCCCAAGCTATACACCCTTGTTGTGGTGACCGTTCAATATACTTGCGGATCAAATGGAAAGCCTCACCCCCACCCCTTATTCCCAGTGTAATGAATCCGCAAATGGAAGATTATTCAGAGTTGTTCGTGATGGTTCAATGATCTTATAGTCAGGCATAGGCCTATATGGTTCTCTTTGTCCTTCATTGCCGTCGAAGTTTGAAATGAATTAATCGTGCTAGGAACTTCTGGGCAATGTTTAATTTTCTGTGGCAAGAAAAAAAGCTTCCCCCAATCTCTCCTGGTTGACATATAGAGCCCGTACGCCTATATGGTCACACAATATTATAGATAAGTATGATCCATGCAGACAGCTAGTATATATATTTTTTAATTCAATCCAGTTTCAGTTAAAGTTTCGAGTTGTAATTCGAGTCAGTCGTGATGAGGTGCCCCATGGTGGAGCTGGGTAACCCACCCCAACCCCGTTGCCGACTTTCTGGCATTTCGTTGGGAGCCGTTCGGAACAAGAAGCAGGATAGTCAATTCTGGGAGTACAGTACGCTGGAAAGCAATACACTGACGTGATTTAGAAAAAAAAGTGTTTTGCTTTGACGGCCGATGCTCATCGAGACACTTTTCAATGGAAATAACTATTAGTTTATTGTTCATGTACTTATTCCCTTTTTGCCAATCCTTTCTAAAGAGGGTGGAGCCGCCCCTTATGGCAACGTATTTTCCTTCCCTTTTCCGTTCAAGTTTCGTTATTTTTTAATTCGGGTCAAAGGGGTGCAAGGACAGGGTTTACGTGCACCGGTTAGGAGGACAGGGTGTAGCTAGGGCAAGTGCTCTGTGATCGCCTAAAGGGCCCGTTGCCAGGAGTTCAAAAATAATTAAATATACATATTTATCTATATATGGTATATGACATAAAATGCTTTGACTTTCCCTCCTGATATATAACTAAAATTTATATCTAAAATACAATGTAAGCTGTGACTCTGTCTATGTATAATTAATACCTAAAGTGGCTGAAATACCAATTGTTTACACATGACGGACTTGACTTTACGTTTGATACCCAATAGTTTGTAATCACTTCAGTCATTTTTTTTCACTCATTCGCGTTTGTCTTTTTGTGACACCAGTCAGCGTGAATCAGACATAAAGCTCATAACTATTAGTTTCTTGAGCTGTTTCTTGACTTCGACTGCTCACCATGTAGGCCTAAAAGAGTAAAAGCAGGGAACTGCTAGAGTAGCAGCTCCCTGGTCAAACTATTACGCCTGATGCAAAGCTCGACCGTAACTTATACTGTACAGCCCATTAGTTGTGAAAAAGTTCTGAACGTAAAACAAAGCACAGAGTTTTGTATCACACAATACACACGAAAACGCGGCGTAATACCGCACACTACTGACCAGGGAGTTGTTCCATAACAACTCCCTGTACTGCCACAGACAAGAAACTATGCAGGAATTTCGCCAAGGCCACCGTTCAAGTAACCGAACCCGTTTATTGCTTACTAGCCGTAAATACGGGATTGGTGAGAAATTACGAGACAACAGGATGAACCGATAGAGGGTAGTATTGATATTATTTTTGAATCGGGTGGTGTGAAGGACAGAATTTACGAGGAAATTACGAGCGATCCCACCTTTAAGTCATGACCGTAGTAGCGGAACCAAGGTGCGGGGAGGACATGACATGTTGGTGAGGGCATCCCCAATCATGTTTACTCTTGGTCCCCCAGTCGGCTCCTCCTCCCTACACGGGAGTGTACGTTCATATTTTCTTAATGTCCATTGTTGAAGTCCCTTGTGGTAACACATTAATTTGTTTTGCAATTAGTACAGGTGATGTTCATGGGAACATGTGACACATAGCCAATTGCCAGTTAAAATGCATAACATATTTACTTCCTCTTACACGGCAGTCCAAGAACGGTGGATCCCATCTTAAAATGGGGGAATTTGACTAAGATTTTTCGAACTTTGTCCTCTGTGACGTCTAAGGCAAACTCAACAGCAACGGGCAGTGAGGTACGTAGGGAGCTATCATAAGGATGGGGAGTGGAATGGGAAGGGAGAATAACAACCGGTGGTCACTTTGGGTATCTCTACTTTTTATGCTTCGTTGGGCCACTGCAGATGGTAAACTTCAACATTTTATCTCGAAATTTTGACTGTTCACCCGCTTAACCTCGCTTTTGTTTATATAAATTCCACTTTCGTCTCTAAGTTGTAATACCTAAATTTATGTTTCTTATCATAAAATGTCGATCGTTTCGACCTTTGTTACCTCTTTGCTTGATTTCGTCCCATAGAATAAGAAATGATGTTATTTAACAATTTCAACTTTTTTTTTCTTTTTTTTTTCTATATTTCTATATTCTCTAACCTTCGACTACTATACCTCAAACTTCCAACCATTTCCTCAAACTGACGTCATTTAATCTCAAAACATCGAGTTGTTTTTAGTTTATGAATATTATTTGCGCTCTATGTTTTGGTTTGTCAAATACAGGTTTTACTACAGACCAAAAAGTGGGGTGGAGAATTAAGCCCACGACCAGACAACCTCACCAGGCCCTGCCGTCTCTGGGGTCATCAAGGTAAATAGTTGTCCTAAACTAATGATATTTTAGGGAAAGAAAATGCGGGAGAACGGAAAGCGTGTATTCATTGATGATACACTAAAAACCCATATTTTGTCCTACCCAAATAATATGGGTCACATAATTGTATAAACACATACAAATCCTTACATTTTACTCGTAAGTACAATGTTTTCTTTAATATTTTACCAAGTTTACCACAATATCTATAGAATCCTTGCCTGCTCGTAGAATAATTTGATAAATTAATCTGACGAAAAGTACAGGCATAATTACCACTTATAATGGGATACTAAATTTACCAGTTTACTTACCACTTCTTCATTTGCCTTCTCTTTCTGTAATACAAGTGTTAGACATGAAGTTCAATATTATCACGCACATAAACAGAACATGCAAAACTAACACGGAAAGAAAACGTGAAATGAAATATTTTCTACTAAATTGGAAGTGACCTTTATCTGTGTATTTATTTCCTTTATTACAGTTTGTTTCTTGTAAAGAAGATAATTTGAGAGTATCTGTTTGCCAACGACAATCACATAAAAGTGTAATACAGAACTTAAAACGTTATGTGTTTATAAGGGTTCTCTATACTTTGGGTTTGTTCATAATTAATTCTGCAAGAGGTAATAAATCATTCATAATAAATCTCAAACCACCAGCTTGGCTTTGATTGTAGAGAAGATGTCTATAAGATAGGAAACCATGGTAATGTGGAGAGTTATTACAGTATGGCAAACAAAAAGACATACCTCAAACTTCTTTAACTGAAAGACAAGATGTGAAACAACCGACAGGCTAATGTTGTCACTAAGTTAAAGATACAAATTTAACATAATATGATAAACTAATTACTGCTTAATTGCACCATAGTGATACGATTAATATCATGGGAATTAATCGCTCATTGTCTTAAAAATGCAAACATTGTCCTGTTTCTTAAATATCCATTCCTCTGTTTATTTCTAACTTAGTCTACAGTTAGCATAATTTGTAGGCAAGCATACCAGCTAATATACCAGACATGCAGTGACCGGAAGTGGAAATGTAAAGGCAATGTAACTTTTCCCCAAATAACAGAACCCTTTATTCGTTCCTTCTACTCATGATACAGCTGCAAAACACCATTGCCTGTCTATATAGATGAATATTCAGTGTAATACACTGATCGACTTGGCATAAGGTAATTCTAACACTACATTCGTGGTTTCTTTAGAAGACTTGGCCTAATTATAATATACTGATATACTATTAAATAAATTCTACACACATTTTAAGCCGTTTCATTAATAAATACGAAAAAATAGGCAATTGATTCTACTTCTTAACATCATCCTGATACATCCAGGTCATTGCTGTTCTGTCTAATATATCCTCTGAAAAGCCGTGGCGCAACCACCTCCTCCTCCCCCTCCCCAGAAGTAAAACGTAATTGCGCCACTCCTGAAAAATATGAGTCGTTGAACGGAACCAAGTGTTGTTGACTTCAACTGTTCACATGCCTGTTTGCACTGGATTGAAATATATTTTACTAAGTTATGTATACTTACAAGCCAATTATATATATAATTTTCTAGAGGACCTTGTGTTTTACTCTGTGTGAATAAACAAATAACAACATGATAAGTACACCTTACTTCCCTTGATATGTATGCAAGAAGACCTTAGCAAGAACTTGATGGGTGTTATTAAGACGTATCCCAGATGAATTTGACTACGTTAGTTCTTCTACTATGTAAAAGGTATATTAAAATAAGTCTATTTAAAATGATATCTTCATATACCATATGTTACCAGGACATACCTCCCACTGTCCAGTGTCGTAATTAATACGCTGTAATCCTGCAGCTGCAACACCAGGAATCCAAACAACTGGAAGAGACCGTAAAAAGTGTTTTCTTTAGTCTTGTATCTATGAAAACTTGAAGGTGTAAAACATTTAGTACTAGCCCGTGTTGTCATTTACATCCGTTTTGAAGACTATACTTGATAAACCTAGTAATTCCCGATTCAACAGATGAATTGTGCGATCTGTATTTGTAGCACAAGTAACAGTCTTCTTGACATTCGTTTAGTACCCCCTCAATTATAGTACTGGCGTCCTGTTCTCAACACATACTTGCTTTAATGATGTTCTTAATCGTGTAGTTGCAATGATTAACACAACTTCATTTAACGTCCTCAACATTTAATTGTAAAGATTAATTTATTGTTAGATTAATTTATTAAACTGCAGTCTTACCTGATGGTTTCTGCTGTAATGTGCTCAACTTGTTCTCAAATTCAAACGGCAGCAGAATTCTCTCAATCCTTTGAGAAGAAATTGTATTAATTCGTCAGTTTTTTTGCCATTAGATACACTAAAAGGTGTGCATTATGATACTCTTATTGTTAAGTCTGCAAATACGGGTTGAATTATTTTTTATCGTTTTCGTTCCATTTCACGTCTACTGCTGCCTGCGCAAATGAAGGAGCACATCAACTTATTTGTTTGGTAGATAAATCAATCAATTCGCTTATAGCAGTACATACTGTATGTAAGCACGAGATGGTTCGACGTATTGCTAAAATGTCTTCACATATAGTTATACTCTAACAGTAATTATTCCAACAAATAGGTAATTGAATAAATGTAATTCTTTCTCAGACGATATGAATAATAGGCGACTGTTCAATATAACAACGCTTACTTGATTTCAGTCGGTGGACTTCTGTGACACGCATATTGTAGGATACTTATCAATTTGGTTAAGTCCCATTGTTGCCATTTTTCGTTTTCAAAGTACAAACTTTTCAAGGTGTTAATCGGAGGTAAAACTGCTCCAGAGCTAAGATTAATAGCTACACCGTTATCTTCAACTGACATGAAGCTGTCTCGCAGTATAACCATTTCAATGTCAACCTATTGAAGAAATTAACTACATAATAAGTTTGAGCAAACATGAATGAGGAACCTTAAAACATTATCAACGTTATTTTGATCATTGACTAACTAGGATAGATCACAAGGTTTTTGCAAAGATTGGCTAACAATAATACAGTTTACAATTGATATAACTATAATAGGTGTGTCTGTCATATCGTGTGAAATAAATCCTAACATGAAAATCGAAAATTGAAACATGACAGTTGTCTCAAATGAGCTTAGTTAATTTATATTGATAATATTGATATGACGATGCTTAATGTGTGTTTTTTGCTTCATGATT
Organism: Apostichopus japonicus; assembly: GCF_037975245.1. Taxonomy (NCBI): domain Eukaryota; kingdom Metazoa; phylum Echinodermata; class Holothuroidea; order Aspidochirotida; family Stichopodidae; genus Apostichopus; species Apostichopus japonicus. Next base: position 5,316,822 of record NC_092576.1, on the reverse strand, counting down.
CTTTTTAATTAAGTAATGCCTATAGGTCTGAGTTGAGATAGGTAAGTCCTTAACATGATGTGGGTCGGAAAGCAAACTGCTAATTGGCAATGGAGATGAATATCAGCCAAACAAAAATGCTTCATCTCTGTAACAACAAAAAACGTTTTCATTCATTTAATACAGTAACTATAAAAATATTTTTATGTTATATTCATATCTCAATCGCCGTAACTTGAAGCATTTAAAGTTTACAAATTATTCTTCACAAATACGCAACAAATTTACATATTTCATGATAGTTATTCAACATCACGTGTGTGATTTCGAAGTCCATTATTTTACCTAATTATTAATCAGTTAAATCGTATCTATATTACAAAGTGTTAATACACTTTGCAGTGTTCTTCTGTAGAGTTTGAAAATTTCTAAATGAAGTGGACACTAGTTGCAGGAAATTTTGTTTTAACATTTCACATATCATTGCTTCAACAGAAACAAGTATTAAGAAAAGTAAACAAGAATTTTAACTCACTGAAAGTCAAAAATAAGTGACGTCGCTGTTTGAAATATTGTTCAATGATCGAAACATCATGCATTTTTAAGACAAGACTGAACGGTTAACATATTTCACAATTTTTTCACTTGTAAGATGTATATATGAACCTAGTGGATAGTTTGGCTAATGTGAAATTTAAACAAAATAGAATGAAATAACGAATGTAACTATCTATGGATCGGTCACCTTTATTTTCAATGTCTCATATTTTCAGATCCTTCCACCACCTGTTATGGTTTGACAAAAGAACCTTAAGTACATCATTTCATTATTGCTTATTCACACTGAATCGAAAGTAAGGTAATTTAAATCAGAAAATTCCTTTAAAAAGTTTTTCACCTCGTCTTCAGATGCTTTCATCAACCTCTTTACTATCCCATCGTGTGTATATCGTGTTTGGTCCTCCGAAAGAATATCTGTCTTACACAAGGCATTAAAATGAAAGAAAAAGGTCGATTTATGAGTAACAGTCTTACAATCGTATTTAATTTTATTCTGGGTCAATAACTTAAATTTATACGCAAGTGCAGTACAGGAGACTTGCTAATACAAGCTGAGAACGAGTAGCTTCTTACATCAAAATTTAAAATTTAAAAATCAGCATAAACAGGTAGAGTATTTACATTTTGTTCATAATAATTAAACAGATGAAACTAATTTGAAAAATGTTGTTATTATAACAGGTCGCTTTCACCAAGATCTCTAAACATATTATGGGTCCGTTTGGCTAACATCATTACATTTACTTGGTTTAAGTCTGATTGTTACTATTATCACCAAAGCTACACCGCAAACTGCTCTAATTTGTAGTGAAACTATGAAATATAGTACTGCGTTCCCAATACAGTTAATTGAAAAACGACAAAAAGTGCACTAGAATGTTAGTGCTATCCAGGTTTGTGGCTATGAGTCCTCAAACATGGTAGAACAGGAATCGCCGGAATGCATTTCAAGAATTCTATACCAAGGAGAGTTGAGAGGTCATAAAGAGCATCTCAGAGAGGCTTAACCAAACGTGTACGGGGGATGTCATATGTAAGAGATGCCCTATTATTGCAATGGAAGACCCCCATCCCACCCCTCAATGGTACACGTTGGAGTTAACACAATGTCATATCAATAATGGGAACATGGACCAGCCATTGGTGCAGCTATAGGAAAAGTTGAAGAAGAAACTTAAAGGTTACATATTGCAATAGCTTCGAAGTATTTTAAGTATAAATCCATTAAGCAGAGATTCATAATACGGGGAAATGATTTCACCATGTAGAGTTATCTAAGTCAGCGTCGACAACAGTCTGATTGCAAAAAGAAACCCTGAACCGAATTAATTAAACAGAAGTATTTTAGATACTTCGGAGTAAGATTGACATTTGTGATTAATCAATAATTTACCTCTAGGTCGTCGGCGGCGGCGGCGGATGCTGCTGCGGCGTCTGCTGCTGAGGCTGCGGTAGAACACGATCAGAAGTACGACGATGCAACTCATCATCACAAATAACACAACAACAACAACAACAACATCCCAACTAGTTCGTCGTTCCTCCTCTGAAATACCAAGAAATAGTCAAAATATGAACATCAACAATTCCAGATACAAGTTGACATCATCTCCAGATAACAAATCAACACAGCTATAATAAATAGGTTCATAGTAGCCCAAACATGCATGTGAATGATATACAACGGTATGTCAAATCGGTATCAAGAACTATACACCGCATACAAAGTAAAAGTACATTACTTACTCGTTGATTTTATTAAACTCTGTCCCTTTATTTGCAACGCTTCTCTTTCAATTCCACATCAAAATAACAAATGCATTCGATCAGTTTATGTTTACTACGTTTACTGGCATACCACATACAATTTAACCTGCACATAAAATAGTTATGGGGAAGTTTTTGCATTTTAATGTAGTTCTTACCCTGAAAAGTTACACCAGTTGATGTAAATTTCGTTGTAACACCGTCAGTGCTGTAAACACACGTGTACGTGCCCAAGGTAGGATTTTCAACCGTGTTTATGACAAGAGAGCTATTTTGCAATGTGAATCCATCAGGGATCATAACTTCACTCATACCTTTAGTTCCAAATGCAATAATTTCTTCCGTTTGACCTACTTTTTTCCATACAAAGAATGACACATCTTCCCCGCAGTTTATAACCACTCTTTCATTAGGAGTTACAAGCAGAGGTTCGCTAGATGCTTCCAGTGTCCCGCTTTCAACCAGTATCGCAGATTCAGTGTTACCTACCTCAGACACCTCGCTTCTCGCTGCGCAGACGAATAAACGTAATGAGAGAGAGGTTTGTAACGAAATATCTACAACAGTATCGTAAGATTGTAATTCATTGACACTGGTTGCTAGAACTTTCGACTGAGAAGAGATCTGTCCATCCCGAGTGTTAGTTTTTAACTTCCATGACAAATCATCTAATACTGCACCTACTCGTAAAACATTACAACTTAAACTGGAAGCGGGGTTTAATTTTAAAAAGCATAATGATTTCTGGTCACATCCAGTAGCATCAATGGTTGGGTACGGTTCAAGTGGTCTGTCTGAAAATTGTGGAAAGAAAGACAAATTGAAGTAATATTGTCCAGCAAGAAAATATTAGGCTTATATATATGGATATGTTTTATGAATTTAGTTGGTTTCACAACAAAAGGTCGCATGGAAGTCGGTATTCTTTGTTAAAGATCTTTTTTACTCATGCAGTTCACACTAACCTGCTAATTTATTGTTAATCTTGGCGACCATACTTTTCGAATAATTTATATTTCAATAAGAAATTTCAACTGTAGCTTGTCCCTTACAAAGATATTCTATTTAGATTATTTACTGAAGATAATATAGTAGCAACTGTAGTTAACAAATGACATCCAGTCGCCACGTAGACACCGTATGATATTCAAACATTCATAGCTTCATTTTAGGGCATTAATGTGCTGCAGTGTGGTTGGACCGTTAGATATATATACTCCCAATGCAGCTGGCTTCAGCGCTAGTACTATTTCAATAATATATATTTTTACACTGTTGAACCATTGTAACTCTATTAGTAAGCTACTAATCACGTGAGACTACTTTATCATGTGTATGGTTGTACACCGACAGTTTCTCACATGTTCTCATCGTTCCAGCGTTTGTATGATAACATTAAGCAACGTCTATATAGTATGAACATGACTGAGTGAGTATATGATTAAATGTATGGACGAATGGATTGACGAATGAACGAACAAACCACCGTTTGTCAGCTTGTAAACCTTTACGTTAAAAGAGAAACAATGTATGGAACAGGATAATGAAATATGAAAGGAGAATGTGAAGATCATCGAGGAATAATTGGCCAAACTAAAGTCATATAATTTGCATCATGCTTTTCTTCTCAACAAGCACGAACGATTTCAGAAAAGAAATAATCTTCAAATAGTAGGAGTAAAATCGGTCATTGTCTCGTTTGTTCTCTTATTGGAGGATGACTTGACGTTGAATAATTTGCAGGATCAAGAAATAATCAGTAAAATTTCGGAGTATTGGTCAGGGTCTTTGGAAATTCAAACTTATTTCCGATGCGTTCATTACTGAAAAATTAAACAATTCTTTTAAATGGGAAAATACTGAACTATTGAATTATGATTCCTCCTGCTCAAGAAATACTTATAGAACACTGCTTACTCGTAGTTACTCGCCATGCTATTTCAATCAACTGTTTTAGTTAAATGAATTTTCGAAACGTTAGTAGCAATGTTTTATCGTTTCAATACCAGGATACTGCTTCTTTCTTTTAATGTGGAAGATTTGGGGGGGGGGGGGGAGGGACATGAAAACATGCTTTGACGGATTGAGAATTCACTTCTAATTTCTTGTAAGGTGTCAAAACTACTACTTTTGCCGGATTTGTTTCAACATTTAACAATATCTTGGTTATTAAGTTATTGTCTTATGAATCAATATCCTTATTTATAACTTCTTTATTTTCAACAGGAAACTAGTTTTCTTTGTAAGAAAATCGCTGAAGAGCGACCACCTGTTAAATGGTTATATGTGCAAAGTATAAGTTTTATGTTTATAAAAGTAGAAAGCAATATATGACTCCGAGAAAGGCTCATATAAAGTATGAGGAATTAGGACTTTCCTTTTAACATTGTAAAATGTTATATGAAGGATTATTTGAATATATCTGTGTTTGCAAGTTTTCCTCTATATGAATGCCTATAGATAATGTATTGTCTGCTTCTTTGTTATATTTGTAAACACACCCACCACAATAAACTGATGCAAATGAACATGAATGTTGTTATCAAAGAAATCGACTTACCATAGACAACTACACGAACATCTTCAAAGATAGGATCTTCATCTATAGTGGCCAATGTCGTTACTCTGTAAACATGATTATGTTTGGTGGAAACTTTGTTGATTATAAGAGATCCATTGGGTTGAACACCGTATTCTCCGGACTCATGTCCAGGCCCAGATACAATACCTTCTGTGAGGGATATAAATGGCCGATCATTGCTAGTCACACTGGTTGAATTAAACCAACCTGTTCCATATAAATCACCAGGATAGTTGCAGGATATCGTACCTTTCTTTCCTAATTGCAGATATTGCGGAGACTGGCACTTATCTGATGAAACAACCATGCCTGTAATTGAAGGAAAAAAGACGTTTACAATGTTTCATACCATATCCATTTTCCCACTCAGACCGAGTTTCAAATGTATAAATTGGTAAGTCAAAGTAACATAGAACTATCATATATATGCAAGCGTTAATAATTTTGACTTGCATTCAACTACTGTTTAAAAATATCATCCAATTGCACCCTAAACAAACCAAAAAATTTCATATTACATTTACATCAGTATGCCAGAAAGTTCCATCATATTTGCGAATGTCACCAACCTCCCCCCCCCCCTCTATTGGGCGTGTGCAAGTGATGTGATAGTGTAAGTACTACTCCAGACATAGGAAACCCTAATACCTCAGTGCAGGTCTTTCATTCACTTTTTGTATCTTCATGTGAACATATAACCCTTCCCTTCCCCTTACATCTATAACCCACCACAGTCCCCTCCCATTCCCCCTCTCCGAGATAAATCCGTTATTGAATCTTACCATTCAATATGAGCCAAATGATAGCAGGGATCATGAAATGGATTGTGGTAGACATCTGAAAAAGGAAGAAGTGACACTTCATTGAACTGACATAAGATGATCGTAGGCTCCTTGCCACCCGCTGTTGATGAGGCCACCATTGCTTCTTACTCATAGGTAGACCATTTGTCAAAAGAAAATCACGAGCAAGGCAGCAAGAAAACCTGTTTTCGATAGAATATGAATGTTCAAATCCTCCTTTTCACTGTCATCGTTTCCTGTTATACTTTTTTTTCTTTGGTGCTGCAACCAAAAAATGAGCTGTTGAGCCGTCACTCATCAGCGAGGTTATATTCATTAATGTATGGTCAAAGAAACCTTTAGTTGCGAATGGTCACTTATCGACTTTGGTAGACGGAAAAGCTGGATTGTAAAGTAATTAGTTTAAATCATTTGTATCAGGGTGAAATCAATAGTTCTGACATATTGAACAAAGGGGGCATTTCATGTCAAATGGACATATTGATGGTGAAGTCTGTAGTTGAATCTTCTCCTAAAATAACACCTTTCTTGTATGATTGGAGCACCATGAAATTATGAAAGTGTGAACATTTCAGTTGCATTGCTTCAAAATTGTCCGATTTATGCCCATTTGAAATTTTGCAAGAAACTTTGTCGGCTATGTGGCATTTCCTTAATTTTCCTCAGTAATTGAACATCCCAGTACCCTCTCATTACAGAAAGCGATAGAGCTTAACCCATACAAAACGTAATGCAAAATTGAGGTTGTTTCAATACTGTTTTGTGGAGTTGTTTTAAAAATGCCACAGTATCCAATTTTCGTATTCTTTTCCTAAAATGTGCCATTGTGGGTGATTAAGCCCTCCTATGGTATTACTTCAGGATACTTGAGTGTTTTTTAAGGTTATTGTGACTGATCCAGTCAATATAAACACACGCTCACAATGATTTCCTGTGTTATACTTTTACATTATGTAACTCCGAAGATGATAGATTGTGTTGCAATCCAGTACGATGAAGGGTTGTAGTAGCAAACTAATCACATAGATAACAATGTGAGAACTATGAATATCACTTACCGGTACTTGTTCTGTAAGTATATAGTTCTTTCTATACACTAAATTTCAGGTTCTAGTTTTATCCAACTAATTTATGAGATTGTAAAGTTGCTCTGAAGTGGAAAATCTGTCGTATTTGACAACTGTAAATTTAATATTGGTCAGGTTGAAAGAAGCTAATTTTGTATTCTAGAAGAGATCTAATATTTGTACAATATATTGAGGAGGTATTGACATTGACCGTGTAACATGATATAACATTGAATTACAATTGCAGGGCTAAAAGTATTTGCAATGGCAAAACATTACAGTGAAAATATCAAGCTTTGATTGAGTTTTGGTTGAATTGAGTGATTTACCATTATATCATTAAATACTAGGCACATAAACTCCAAAAATATTTGGTGAGGGTCGAGCAACAGCGATCAGTGATTTGACACAGAATGATAGAGAAATGAAACAAGCTTTTTGTCCATACTAAGTCAACGGATATTCATTGATGCCCAACTTACTGAACTAGGTATAGCACCGTGTCTCTTTAACCTTAACCCGCGATATCATTATATTGCAAGGGTCACCATTTACAATGAAACTTGCCCTTCACCAACTACCTATGTTTATTTTACTTTGGTGCCTTTACAAATGGGCTAACCATTTATAGATATCACAATAACATTTCGCTCAGTGATATAATGTTCACTCAATGTAATGGAATCACGGTATAGGCGAATCCATTTAGCCCGCATTGTAATAGTTATTTATACTAGTGTAGTGGTTGAAGTATATTCAGTTGATTCTGTACATACTTTAGGCATAGGCTAGTTCATATATTAAGTTAAACCTTCTGAAAGAGCCTTGTGAAACGATCGTATGCTGATTGTATGATGCAGAACTTAATGCTACATTGGGTTACAAGTATCATGTAACGTTCGTTTATGTTTGAGAGGGAACCTTTCACAATGAGATATGTAAATCACCTAGTGCTACACATACATTCGGGAAATTCCACTTGGTATTTTTAGCACTGCCTCGAGACTGCAGCTATATTGATACTGTTTTGGGTGTTGTTCAGTTCGATTTGATATGCAAAATCTACTACAAAAAAGAACACTGTTGAAAATCAAAATTTCAGCATTGGCCAAGTTTTTGGTACCAAACCAGGTCATAAATTTAAACTAGCCTCTTCATTTAACAAAACAAAGTACAGTACGTAGCAGAAGCAATATGACTAGGCTATGAGGAATTGCATATGAAATTCATGATAATACACGGTGGCATAGCTACTGTACATATTGCCACATTATGAGTCATAAAAATGTAATAAACATACCATATCAAAACTGCACAAGGTTTACCAAATTACAGCGTAGTACACAACGGACCTTTTATCCAGTTGTAGAAAGGAACCTTCACTCGGTTAATCTAGTCGAGGACACAAGCTTACTTGGACTTCCCTACAAAATACTACAGCGTACGTCCATGTAAAAACGAAACTTACAGCTATTGCCTACTGACATTAACCTACAATTCACTATCTATCACCAAAATAAAAAACAAACAAATAGTAACATCAATTCCATACCTTCAAAAATCCCATTCTATTGTACACTAGGCTTCGTCACTAAGCTTTGTGTACTAGGTTTAGATAGTATCGTAATAGCATATGTTATTTCGGCATTCCATACGAATGATCTCTGAAACGCTACGCGTATCGTGGTGTTGATATAGGATGTGCTACTTCCGTAAACAGGATGTGATGCAAGGAGGTTCTACATGGAACCTCCTTGCTGCAACCTTTATTTGAACAGGTCTTGCTACTACTCGTAAGTGACAATGCTACTCTTGAAAGTTGGCTCTACTACTATTCTAAACAGGCGACGCTTCTACAACTTCAGGCGGCGACGGTACTGTAAATTGTTGGCGCTCCTACTACCCTAAACGGAAGGTGCTTCTATTCCAAATTTGGAGTCGCTACTACCCAAAACAAGAGTTGCTACTAAGCTGTAACTACGTCAAGATTCCAAAACAAGTCTCCTTACATGCTTCATTATTCCCTTTAGGGATATGTGTTCTAATGGTTTAGCTGAATTAAATGTTAAATGTTGCCGCACTTATATGGCTCTGATTGGAAAATATAATTGCTAAACCTTTTGTCAAGCTTTGGCAAACTTTAGTACATTGATCATTAATCTGACTTTCGGTTATTAGTGTATGTGGTTTGATTTCTTAACAACGGGTCTGCTGGTTGGGTGACCTTCTGCTGAGGTCACTCAATTAGCAATTTTCCTCATCAAGATTTACTCTAGAGAACTGCCATATATAGGGTAGTTGTGACAAACTGCTTTTGTGGAAATATTCGATAAAATGAAGTGGTAATATATGAGTATGGTTTGGGTAATGTAGCGAGAAGTTATAGCCCCTTTAGGCATGTGCATACGTTTCTCTTGATCTTAAATGTAACTACTTACTTCCTGTTCCCAGTATATTCACCCAGACCCACATCAAAGTCGTACGCCCCACGTTGGGCGCTATGTTATGTTAGGGTTCTCCGGCTCAGTTAGTACAGGGCTCAATTATTAAATAGGTAGAACTGCAGATAACGATAAACACCATATATATAATTTTAGAATATAAACTTTATTTTTCCACCCCCCCCCCAAAAAAACACAGCATTTAATTAAGTCATAACTTCCTGAGAAGGGATGAGAAACTCTCTGTGACATGTGGAATATTTACTTGTAATTAATAAGGCACATAGAAGAGGGCTATGACTAACCGCATCTGTATACACATGAGATGCAATAGGTTGTCATCTGTGGTCAAGCATGATGATTTCACGGAATTAAGACAAAGGACGACTATAACATGGGTAAGGGATGAATAAACTCGGGAACAGGAAGTAAAGCAGTTACTCTTAAGACAAAGAGACAAGAAGTATAAGCTCTCTATAGTTTGCATTAGTTTTTATTTGGTTTCAAGTTACATGCAGCTTTTATTAAGCGTTTATCATTTTCTTCTTTGTTAACCCCCCCCCCCCTCCCTCAGCCAATGATTGTACGCAGAATTTTACCCTGTTTTGTTTACTAGGGCCAGCTAGATTGATATGAGCCGCACATGTGTTTTGGTGTTTAGCGCCCTCATATTTTGCTTCCCGATAACATCAATTGTGGAGGTTGACGGTGTAGCCAAGTCTCGTAAATAATATACCATAGTTAACTGTATCGGTGTGTAACGTCGGCCTAGTCTACCTGATCAATATACAACATATCGTTAGGCTTCGCCGAGTAACACTGAACAGTATGTGTATTGTACAAGTGCGAAACGTGCACAATCGCAGCTCCGCAACCCTTAAATTTTCTCTTGAACTCGTCCAAATATATGCATAATTGCAAAATAAAAATCAACATGAAAGAAGAAATAGATAACTTCCCCAAACATATAACAACCCCACTCCCCTCAATAAAATGATTATGCTTTTAAGCAACATATATTTCACTTAAAAATAGTGGACATGCTGTTTCTTTTTTTTTACAATGTGAATGCTTTACTAAAGAATATTGAAGTTCAAATAGAACAAGACACCATCATAGATGTAGGCATATAAACGTATTGCAGCATTTTTAACAGTCTGTCACAGTACATTGTTGTCTACTTACAAGTAGTTTTTTGGGGGGCTATAATACTAAATTGTTTTCATTTGTAAATAAATCTCTATTTTATAACTCTCAGATGCCTTCGGTGATGTATGATGACTAACATGTGCATACTTTAAGTTTGTCAAGAAATACAATTTATCACTTCATAACCTCAACAAAAATCATCCATAACGGTACTGTTGCCATGGCTTCGAGAGTTAGGGATTGTGGCATATTTGCAAAAGTACCTAAAATGACCGAACTGGTTGAGGTCGAAGCTTGCCCCCCCCCCCCTCCTCACACTCGAACTCTTTGCTCCCGCTGCCCACTCATCCCCCAGATGAACAAATGTGGTTACGCCACTGCCAAAAGGGTAGCAGCAACACATACTGTACAAACGTACACACAGTAAAACTGACTATGAAGGTGTTATTTATAAAATGCACTTATTTGTCAAGTAATTGACAAAATACCACTGAAAAGGTTGTGGTTAGACGTTTTTCATGTACGTTAGCCAAAGGAGGTTAACAAATACAACAGAGATTAGTAGCGCCAATGCGACCTAGCCAACATATCCATACACAGGTATGGAATTATAGGGCTAATAGTAACATTGAGGATTTACTTACCTGGTGTTTGTGGCCTTTGAGGTGTGTTCCTCGGCAGTTCGTTACGTCTGCTAGATGAGGAGATTCCTGTAAAACTAGGAAGTCTTAATTAATCTGTAGCGTTCTCATCATTCCTCTGCTCAGGCTAACCAATCGCAGTCATCAAGTTATAGTTTAAAATTTATGAAGAAATTATTTTTAAATACATACATTTTACGTAGTATTCCTTGCTCTTTGGAAAGTTTCTTATCAAGTCCAATTTGAAATAGAGAACTCTCTGTCAAAAGTTACAAAACAGTGACAAAGCCTATAAATATAATATATTTTGTATGGCTAGTTTCAATTTCCAGTTCACAACCATCAATCAGCGAGAGCGCCGAGCTGTTAGACGCTCTAAGAGCAGCTCTTTCTTGTTGCTGTAACATGGATTACACTTTTTGTAGTGCGGTAGAAGTCTATTAGTGTCCTCTTTAACCCTAGCCAATCCCTTTTCCACTTATGTTATGAATACCTGAATTAAAGAATAATGTGTTAATGTGCAAAGAGGTAGAGGAGATTATTTTTTACCTGTTCTGCTTGGAATATCATCGGAGTGTATGAACTTAAATACAACTAAGTCGAAGGCTCTCAGAACCATGTCCAGCCTGTCACAATTGCTAATAATAGTATGATGATGTATTGCTATATAAGATTTACTTAAAATTTATAATATGTTTATTTTACAGAAGATCATACATGGACTATATTTAAAGTATTAAATCTAATGTTGCAATGGTGCTGGGATTTCATCCTCTCCCCGTAATCTTTAATTTTCAGCCTTGTTCTGTTTCTGAAATTTCTCATAATTGTTTAGAATACTGCAGTTCCTTCCCTTAACATAACAAATTGGTTATTTACTGTCGTTCTTTTCGATCGATAGAATTTATACATAGGCGCTTTAATCATTAGCAACGAATCCCGCGATGATTTAGGAGTAGTTTAAGGCCGTCTTGAAAAATTCAATTGGTTTCCCTTTTTTCAGTGCAATGTACATGCGACACGTTTTTTTCAAGCTCGCATAATATTTCCGTGATTTATTAGCACTATAAATACATACATATTTACATATATACGTATATATATATATATATATATATACATTATATATATATATACATTATATATATATATATATACATTATATATATATATATATATATATACATTATATATATATATACATTATATATATATATATATATATATATATATATATATATATATATATATATTGTTATGATGCAGCATGTTACTTTAAAGGTTAACTACGCGCTAATTGAAGTTATGCAATTCTTAAATGGTGTATTATTATGCTAATTTGTAAACGAAGAGCACAATCAGTGCAGTTCTAAGCTACGGTCGAGTAACCTCACCGAATGTCATATTAGTTTTCAAGGAGTGGCTCGCTCTTTTCTCCCAGTGGCACCAACCTGTACGTCACGCCACGTAAAACAACGATGTCTGCATAGCCCTTACAAAACCTACCTTTTCCGTTCCGGCCTTTCTTCACCATGCCAACCACGCTGTGTGTGACTTACTCTTAACTCTCTTTTGGATACCATTCTTCTGAACTTATTATTTACCTTAGCTGGTCCTGTTCTCTATACCGGAGCTGTTATTTATACGAAAAGCGCCTTCCGGAAGCTTCCAGACACACCCGCACTACGGTTACAGACTACCCTGGGATTTGACACCCCGACGGAGAGCGCAGCGGTAGCCGAGGTACCTTGCGTGCGCGCTAAGTTAACTTTAAGTATTAAGGTATGTAAAGTATTTATGCTAAGTTATATATTTTTGTTACCAAGAGACACGCATTAGATTCTTTTAAAACAAAACCTCTCTCTCCACCCACCTCTCTCCACCTCTCTCTCCACCTCTCTCCACCTCTCTCCACCTCTCTCTCTCTCTCTCTCTCTCTCTATATATATATATATATATATATATATATATATATATATATATTTATAAATATATAGTGGAAAGTGGAACGCAGCTACATAATGAATATCGACAAGGTGCAACACTTTTTCTGAATATAGAGGATGAAACTGTAATGGCGTCGAAAATATGAGGCGCAATAATTGATTAAGATTAAATTTGTCTCAATGTTGTGTTTGAACACAATTTATTAAATTGTTAAAAAGTTAACACGACTTTTAATCAATTATGTTTGAAGTGTAATGCTAGTTCACATCAAGCTATATCATGCATACAATTTAATTTGTGGGGTTTCTAAAACTTTAAAAGGTATGGACTAAGATTATGCGTCCTACATATTCCATTTAAAATAAGCGGCACGATAAACAAAACTGTTAGTATCACACGAAACCCTTTGGTAACAAATTCCTGTACTTGCACTCTTGAAATAAGTATTGGCTGCTAGGAAAATTAAGACAAACATCACATTCGATCCATTACACTTGTACCAGCCTAAATCGTCCTGATTAAATGTTCTAAAGTTATTCTTATAAGTAGGTTGTAGATGTTCCTTTAAATATTTTAGCCTTCTGTAAATCGTAGAGATGGAATTCTGGAGGTATTTAGCCTCCAAAATGGGGAGCTTTGCAATAGTTGGATGTTCTTGCGGATAATTTTATTCCAGTGATATAACTTACTAGAAGGGGTTATTTATGTTGAATTTGTAATTTCTTGCCAGGTGTTTTCTATTTTTTAATTGTGCCATTTGAACTGATATGAACACCGAATCATAACCTCTACTGAAGAAATACGTTTTGTATTTTGTTAGACGGTTATTGATTAATTATGTTATCGGCAATTATTGCTTTCACTTGTTATAACTGGGGTGGGAGGGGGGGGGGGGCTGGTGAGTGAAGGGAAAGGAAGGAGAGGAAGGGGTGGTTCCGTTGTTTCTTGGGTCTCTTTTCTAAATGTAAAGTTCTGTATTTTTTTCAGGGAGTGTCACTACCCGACCAGCGCTATAGGTTTTTTAGTACACTTCCTTTCACAAGTTTTGTTTCCTATCTCCTTCTATTTTATATGTCATACTTATCATGCGATAGAACAAAAATTATTGAAAAAAAGAAGGAAAATGTAAGCTTGTTTTTAATTCAGCCATCGTTGTTTATCATCTTCTGTACGATACGAAAATAAAGAATATAAACAATTATACAAAAGGATAGAATGATCCATCAATCCATCTGTAGACTATGGTGATATTGTCTTTACAAGGATTTCAAACTTTGACCTCTTTTAGCCTCAAATGACATTTGACCCTTACTAAGGGTAATTACATATCTAACATTCCTACTAATTGTGTTCCAGTTTTTCCGCATCTTGTACTCACCATAGGGAATCAACATCCTAAGCCTACCGAGTATGATATTTAATCAAGCTCTTTCTCCCTCACATGCTATCATAATCGCAAATATTACTTTTGCTTCCGGCGAAGAATCAAATCAGAGAGCCGGTTGGATTAGTGCTTTCCTGCCGTGTTTCGTTTGAGAACTTTATGCAATTACAGCAGTGCACACCGTATCGTAAATGTTTGCCATTATTGATTTCGAATGATCAGCAAGGTTCTTGCACTAATGCAAACCTGCCTATCAAATACAAATCTTGCATTTTGCAGTTTTATATAAATGTCTCAAAAGGGCTTCAGTTTTACCGATATTAATATCAACAAATAACCTTTGATCTTTACCAATTTCAAAATAATTCTTGTGCTCACGATTACCATCGCATATATTCCATTCACCTTCTGAAGATATTGTTTTTACGAAGTTCTGCTCTTAGTTTTGTAAGATGTTGGATAAAGCTTCCTTTCCCTTCAGAAAATAACAGACACCTTCTACTCAATATGATACATCCACATGCTAAGTATGAGATCTGTTGAAGATTACCTGATATTGTGTTTATTATGAATATACATTTTGACCTCCAGTGACCCCAAATGACCTTTAAAATTCTCAAAAACCTCTTTGTACTCAATATGGGGTATTAAATTTATTGAAGATTCCTTGCGTGTTTACGAGCAAAGCTACATTCTTCTTGATATTTCTTAGTCCTATCTGTTAAAACGAGAGATGATTCAGCTGAATCATGTGGACTTCGTCCTCCTGCCTTTCAATTTTCAAACTTTCACATCGGATGGAAATTTTTCATAGTCCGAGTCTTCCAAAAGCTTTGCTCTAATAAAATGAAATATACAAATATGTGAATAAATACGACATAGTAAATGCATGCTTCAACACGCATTAAAACATTGTATCATAGCTCAGTGATTAGCAATTACTCTAAACAATATACATAAGCTAAGTGAGTGTGCACAAAGAACGACATGTGAAGTACAGTTCACTGATCGTAAATAAACGACGACAATTGTACTGTATAGCTTACTGACTGTACACAGACGAAAATTGTATTGCAGCTAACTGATTGTACACACATAACGACATTAGTACTGTATAGCTTACTGATTGTACACAGACGACAATTGTATTGTAGCTAACTGATTGTACACACATAACGACATTAATACTGTATAGCTTACTGATTGTACACAGACGACAATTGTATTGTAGCTAGATGATTGTACACAACGACATTAGTACTATATAGCTTACTGACTGTACACAGACGACAATTGTATTGTAGCCAACTGATTGTACACAAATAAGGACATTAGTACTGTATAGCTTACTGATTGTACACAGACGACAATTGTATTGTAGCTAACTGATTGTACACAAATAACGACATAAGTACTGTTTAGCTTACTGATTGTACACAGACGACAATTGTATTGTAGCTAACTGATTGTACACACATAACGACATTAGTACTGTATAGCTTACTGATTGTACACAGACGACAATTGTATTGTAGCTAACTGATTGTACACACATAAGGTAATTAGTACTGTTTAGCTTACTGATTGTACACAGACGACAATTGTATTGTAGCTAACTGATTGTACACACATAACGACATTAGTACTGTATAGCTTACTGATTGTACACAGACGACAATTGTATTGTAGCTAACTGATTGTACACACATAACGACATTAGTACTGTATAGCTTACTGATTGTACACAGACGACAATTGTATTGTAGCTAACTGATTGTACACACATAACGACATTAGTACTGTATAGCTTACTGATTGTACACAGACGACAATTGTATTGTAGCTAACTGATTGTACACAACGACATTAGTACTGTATAGCTTACTGATTGTACACAGACGACAGTTGTATTGTAGCTAACTGATTGTACACACATAACGACATTAGTACTGTATAGCTTACTGATTGTACACAGACGACAATTGTATTGTAGCTAACTGATTGTACACACATAACGTCATTAGTACTGTTTAGCTTACTGATTGTACACAGACGACAATTGTATTGTAGCTAATTGTTTGTGAACAGATGACGACAGTTGTATTGAGGTATACTTGTAGTTGTTAGAAATTGTCTACAACACATATTATATGATGTTGTGACCTCTGAATCTAGAACACGGTTTATCAGTTCGGATAAAGTACATAATTGAACCGCAGTTTAAAGACTTACCCTTCTGTTTGGTCGGTCTGAAAAGCAAAAAAATGGGTAAGAATATTATCACAAACAACATTAAAATATGGAATATGATCAACATGAACAAAGACACCTAGCTTGGTTAATGTAGCAAAACACAACATTATAAACATTGAAACCGTGCCTAACGATCTGATTTGAGTTATTCTATAATTCACATTGCATTTAAAGTCAACACATACAATGAATTATAAAATTATCTTACTTAACTTTCAGCTTAACAATGTTGTAATCGCATGAGTTTAGGATCGGTGTTCTACCATGTTATCATATAAAATTCACCATAGTAACCTAACTACCTTGTTGTGAACATATCTACCATTTAAAGTCATAATCGTAGTGGCGGCATCAAGGAGGCGGGGAGGGCATAGGGGTTGGGGAGGGCAATGAGGGCATTCCCAATCATGTTTGCACCCAGGCCTCAGTCGGCTCCCCTCCCGTCTACGTTTATAGTTAATACAAATCAGTTGTTAAAGTCATAATTTGTAACCACCCCCATCCCCCGCATAGCAAATACATAGCAGGTATTTATTACTTGCCTACACAGCAATTTACATCTTAAACAACTTTACTAAGTCAAAGGCAAACGTAAGAGCAACGGACAGTGAGGTACGTATAGGGGCGCTATCAAAAGGACGGGCAGTTGGATGGGAGAATTATAACCAGTTGCCAGTTTGGGTATCGTTGCTAGACTAAGTTTACTTTTGTTGATGCTTCGTAAGGCCACTTCAGATGGTATACTTCAACATTTTATCTTTTAAATTGTGACTGCTTTACCCCCTAAACTTCGTTTTTGTTCATATCATTTCAGTTTTTTCTTCGGAGGTCTACTTGTCTACCCAACATTTCTGTTTTTCATCTCAAAATGACAATCTCATCGACTTTTTTTTACCTCCTGTTTGATTTCTTACCAAAGAATAAGAAATTATGTCTCAAGTTATATTTAAAAATTTCGACTATTTTATATCAAACTTTTATATTCTAAAACTTTTGACTGTTTTTTTCCCTGCAAATTTAAACGACTTTACCTGAAACTTTCAAACATTTCCTCAAAAGTACGTCCTATAATTTTCAAACCGTCGACATTTGGTTATTTCAAAATATCTACTATCTCCTCCAACATTATGACTTATGGGGTATGTGTAACAAGCAAATAATCGCTTGACTATGGTTAATGTTTTAAAAAAAAAATTCTCGGAAGTCTACTAGTTAAGGTTTTAAATTTAACGTACAATAAGGCTGGCATTAAGTACGACAGGGTGGTACTAAGTGTAGTAGTGTAGCCGTGTAATTTTGAAAAAAAAAATATATTTTGGAATACGTGTGTGTAACAAAACAGATCATTCGAAGATTATTTTTCATTTCCAAGTACGGTTTTAAAACGTATTTATTTTAAGACAATACCGATGCAGCTATGCTTCTTGAGTAAATATAAGCCTGATCAAATATTGACTGGTTAAAGCCAATTTTTTTCTGAAGATTTTTGCTCGATTATTATTTATTCGAACCGTATTTTAGCAGTGCCGAAGGGGGGGGGGGGGGGGACTACGTCCCGCCAGCCCACCATGCAACTGCTATCCCTATGGTCATTAAGGTAAATATTTGTCCTAACCTATTGTGGTGGAAAGGAAAAACGAGAGGGCGGCAAGAGTGTTTTGATTTTTCACTAAAACCCATATCTCGTCCGACCAAAATATTATGGATCACATTATTGAATAGCAGAAAGTGGTATACACATTTCCAATTGTATAAACATATACAAATCCTTACATTTAACTCTGATGTTCATTCTTTTGTTTAATAATTAGCAAGTTTACCACAACATATATTGAATCATTGCCTTTTCTTATATAAAATGATGGAAGATATAATGGGATAATAAATCTACCTTTTTCCTTTTTACTTACCACTTCTTTATTTGCCCTCTTTTTCTGTAATACAAGTGTAAGGCATGAAGTTCAATATTATCACCCAAATACACACATCGTGCAAACCTAGCACGGAGAGAAAATGTGCATGATTCTTTTTCTCCCGAAATTGGAAATGAACTTACTTTTTACATCTCGTATTTTGTGAATAAGCTAATTGTACAGTATCTGTTAGCCAACGGCAATCACACAAAAGTTTAATACAGAACGTAAACGTTATGTCTTCATATTGCTGTTCTGTATAATATATCTTCTGAAAAGCCGTGATGCAACCGCCCCCACCTTTCCCAGAGGTAAAACAAGATTGGACCAATCCTGAAAATGTGAGAGTCGTTGTATGGAATATGGTGTTGTTGACTTCTACTGTTCACATTTTTTTTTTTGCACTGGGTTGAAAGATATTTTATTAAGTAATGTTTACTTACGATCGTTTCATATTGATGATATTCCAGAGGACGTGATCCAGTACTCTGTGTGAATAAACATAAAACTCATGATTAGTCCATATTATTTAGCTTGATATGTAAGCAAGAAGACCTTCGTAAGAACTTGAATTTGACCATGTTATTTTGCTTGTACTATGTAAAAGTGTGTTTAAAATTGATATCTTCTTATAACAAAATGTTATCAGGACATACCTCCCACCGTTCATTTTCGTAACTCATTCTCAGTACTGCAGATATAACACCAGTTTGCCACTCGACTGAAAGAGACCGTAAAGGAGTTTCTTTAGTCTGAACTAAGAAAACTTGAACATGTCAAACATTTAGTAAAAGATCGTTTTGTCTATACTGTATTCGGACTCCTTTAGTACCCCCTAAATTTACTGGCGTCCTGTTCACAACTTATATTTGTTAAAACTCCCTTTCACATGGGACTGTGCATGTAGTCAACTGTAGGTGTATTGCCTATATGCTAACAATAGGAAGAGAACAAGTCAAGGAAGATGCATTGATCTTTAGAGAACGTAATTTTTAAATTTGTTGATAATTTGATATCTATCCGAGTTGTACTCAGGTTTACATAACAATCCAAACTTATTTTAAAAGTACTACTAGAGCTTGAAATAAACAAAAATTTAACCCATAACTAGAACCTGAAAAAATATATGACGAAAATATCAACTGAACAAAAATGAAAGCAATTTGCTTGGTTGCGACCCTTTAGGATTAAACAATGGACTGGGACTGTGTTTTTTCAGTCATGAGGTCAATAGAAATGTCAATATAATCTGTTAAACTGATTGTTAATCTCAACTGACTCGCTCCTCTACCAGTCGTTAAATAAGTGGCTTTTAGGAATTTAGATAAAGTCGTGAACAAATCTCCACTTGTCTCGAACCTGTTGAACACAGGATATTGATAAACGCATTAGTCGTTGTTCTTAATCGTGTAGTTCCAATCATTTACACAACTACATTTCACCTCATCGACAGTTACTTGTAAAGATTAATTTGTTAAACTGCATTCTTACCGCATGGCTTCTTTTTTAACGTGCTCAACTTGTTCTCAAAGTCATACGGCAGCAGAATGAGTTCAATCCTGTGAGAAGTAATGGTAGTAGTTCGTCAGTTTGTTGTAATTAGATACACTAAAAAGGTCCATTAATCTTATTATTAGGTCCCCAAAGAAGTTTTTCAAGTATTCTTGTCTTTAATATCATTTTTTGTTTCCATTTCACATCTGATTCAGCCTGCTCAAACGAAGGAGCACACCACCGTATTTCTCTGGTAGATAAATCAATCAATTCGCTAAATATATATATTATGTGCAAGTAAGCACGATATGGTGCGACATGTTGCTGAAACGTCTTCACATATAGATATACTCTAACAGGAATTATTTCAATAAGTTGGTAAATTAAATAAATGTAATTCTTTCGCAGACAATCTGAATAATAGTCGACTGATCATTATAACTATGCTTACTTGATTTTGGTTGGTTTACGTCCGTGACATGCATATTTCAGGATATTTATCCATTCGGTAATGTCCAATTGCTGCCATTTCTTGTTTACAATTTCCAAGTTTTCCAAATTGTTAAGCGGAGGTAAAACTGCTCCAGAGCTTAGATTAATAGCTTCACCGTTATCTTCAACTGACTTGAAGCTGTCTTGCAGTTTAATCCTTTCAATGTCAACCTATTCAAGAAATTAACTACATAATGACTTTGAGAATCATGAATGACGAACCTCAAAAAATTATCAGCATTAGTTATCAGGATGGATTACAAAGTAATTCGAGGATTGACCAACAGGAATATAGTTTACAATTGCTATATCTATCTTAGGTGTGTCTTATCGTGGAAAATAAATCCTAACATGAAAATTGAAAATTGTAAGATGACAGTTGTCTCAAATTAGCTCAGTTTATTTATATTTATGATATTGATATTACGATGCATGGTGTTCTTGGCTCCATGGTTCTATTTAATTAAGTAGCCTGTAGGTTTAATTTTAGATTGGTAAGCCCCAAACATGATGTGGATCGGAAGTAACAAATTAAAAGGCAATGGAGATCAACAGCAACGAAAGGAAAATGGCTCACCTCTGTGCCACAAAAAAAGTTTTCGTTCATTTAACACATTTGTTTTACATCTTATTCACAACTTAACTGCCTTCACTTTAGCATTTGAAAGTCCATTATTTTACCCAATGTATCGAAACATCAGGAATAAGGACGACATGGTGAAACGGTCAACATATTGGACAATCACTTGTTAGATGTGCACATTAACTTATTGGATAGTGTGTCTAATGTTTTATTTTGAAATTATAACAAGATAAAATGAAATAATGAATGTAACTCTCTACGTATCGGTCACCTTTATTTTCAATGCCACTTATTTACAGATCCTGTCATCACCTATCATGGTTTGAAAAAAGAACATCAAGCCTAGACACATCAATTCTATATTGCTTTTTCAAACTGAATCGAAAGTAACGTATTTCTTTTATAAAAAAATCACCTGTTTAGCGGATGCTTCCTTCAACCTCTCCACTATCCCATCATGTGTATCTCGAGTTTCGTCTTTCGAAATTGTAATTTTCTTACACCACGCTTTAAAATAAAAGAACAACCAGAATGCAAAATGCATATGGGTTTCGATGATGTAACATTCAGCTCTTTTCTGCATGGATCTGACGTAATGTATAGTGAGGGTGTACAACATACTTGATAATAGTAATACAGTGAAAATCAGTGCGATGTGACAAACAATACATTCACAATGACACATGCTGTCCTGAAATGACCATTGACCTCAACAACAAGCTTCTTGCACTTAATGTAATAGATACATCAACATAATAAATATGACATAAGTCTTTGTTGAAATATTGTGTAAAACGTGAGTTCAAAATATGACTCTGGTGAACGACCATTGACCTCCGCCCACAACATTAAGGCTTCTTGTACTCAATGTGGTACAATTACATACCAAATATGCGATCTGTCCAAGCTTCCCCACGATATTATGCTTAGGAAGATGTGTTAGTGTGGAGAGACAGGTAATAGGGTAGTGAGGTAAATGTTTGGCATTTGCTGACTTCAAATGACCTCCACCAATAGCCATAATAGGCTCCTTAAATGTAATATGGTACATCTACAAACCAAATATAAGATATGTCCTTTCTTGCAATATAATGTTTATAAGGCTGTCACGGTTTGACCTGTTGTCCCCAAATGACCTTTGATCTACACCAAAAACTTTAGGTCTTTTTTTTAACTCAATGTGGTACGTCTGCACACTAAATAAAAATTGGTCCGACCTTCTCTTCTTGCGATATCGTGTTTACAAGGTTTTGACAATTTGACCCCTAGCGACCCTAAATGACCTTTGACCTCCACAGAAAACAATAGGCTTCCTGTACTGAATGTGGTACTTTCTACACATTAAATATGAGGTTTGTCCAATCTTCCTTTCATGAGCTATGGTGTTAACAAGGTTTTTACAATTTGACCCCTAGTGACCCTAATCAACTTTGACCTCCACAGAAAAAAAAGGCTTCTTGTGCTCCATGTGGTACGTTTACACACCAAATATGAGGTCTGCCCAAGCTTCCCTTCTTCAGATATTGTGTTTACAAGGTTTCCACATTTTGACCCCTGGCTACCCCAAATGACCTTGACCTGCACAGAAAACGATAGCCTTTTTGTACTCAATGTAGTACATCTACACATCAAACATGAAGTTGGTCCAACTTCCCGTTTTGAGATATTCTGTTTACAAGCTGGGCGTTACAAACGCATACATACGCATACATGCACACATACGCCATTATGAATGCAAAGGTTACGATATTCATCGAGACCAAACATCGATATATGAGTAGCAACATTATACTCGTATTCTATTTCATTCTGGGTCACTTTAAATTAAATTTATATGCAGGTGGAGTACAGAAATCCATGTAATACATGAATTAATCAACTAAATGTAGATAGCTTAGATACCTTTTAATTCTTCTTTTGTCACCTTTTCACCAGGATTGAGTAGTTGCTGTTGTGTTGTACTCATTAGTTGTCTGGAATTACGCTCTACTGCAGATAAGATATATACTGTATTACTTATCGGACTAATGCAAGCTGTAGTTCTAACAGCGAAAATAAAAGTATTAATATTAAAAGACACAAGCTTCAAACGGTATACGTTAGGTAAGATAATATATAGTTATGTACATAACTTGACGCCTGAGATCTGTGGGATGTGAGTCATTCGTTTTCACGGAGACTGCATTGACAACTTGAACTCTGATCTAAAGAAATGACCTGCACCTCTCTTTATGTAAAGGTAATGATGCATACATACAAAGTGATCATCTCATTGTTATAGTGCTGATAAGAATACAGCAAAAACATGACTTCTTCTCAATCGGTGGGACTTAAAATACTTTGTAAACGGATCTGCTCTGTTAATTGCCTAGTTTTATGTCAGGATGTTCATGTATAGTAACGTTTAAATAGCACAATCTATATATTTAATCTATTCAATATATCTAATACTTCTAATTTCTCTATCTTTTTCTAATTTCTCTAATCTAGCTAACCTATCAAATCTATCCGATCTATCCAATTTATACGATCGATTTCATATATTTAATCTATTCGATCTATTTCATCTATCTGATCTATTTCATCTATTTTATCTAGTCCATCTAATTCACCTATTGCATCTGTTTCATCTATTTCATATATTTAATATCTATTTCATTCATTTAATCTGTTTTATCCGTTTAATTTTCCGTTTTATCATCCGTTTAATCTATTGCTTCTGTTCATCTATGCTATATATACTATTTCATCTTTTTGGCTATTTCATCTATTTATGCTATTTCATCGATTTATGCTATTTCATATTTAAATCGTTCATGTTGATAACGTATACTTTGTTGACTAAAGTCTGATTTTGGACCGTGTGTCTTAACGAAGAAGTTATGCAGCCATTTTTTCTGGTCAATAGCATAAAATAATCTATGCTTTTCCATCTATTTATCTTATTTTATATATTAATGTTATTTAATGTGTTAATCTTACATGTTGATCACGTACCACGTTGACTAAAGTATTGACTAAAGTATGATTTTGGACTGTGTGTCTTAACGAATAAGTTATGCAACCATTTTTGTTCTGGTCAATAGCTTAAAAAAATCTATATGCTATTTCATATATTTATCACGTGATAGAACATGAATCACAGGAAAACATTTCCCGGATTCTATACCAGGAAGGGTTAAGAGGTCATAAAGAACATCTGGGAGAGGCTTAATCAAACGTATATGGGGGATGTAATATGTGAGAGATGCCCTATTATTGCTTTGGAAGGCCCTCATCCCGCCCCTCAAGCTAGTGTACGAGTGGTGCAATCTGCAGGGGATGCCCTAGCAATGAAAGGTCTTCCGCACTATAGTTTACGGGGGCAGGGGGTGTAATCTGCATGGGATGCCCTATTATTGCAATGGAAGACCCTAATCCCACCCCTCATGCTACTGTACGCGGTTGCAATCTGGCTCCCTTGTTATAGTGTACTGGGGGTGTATTCTACAGGGGATGCCCTACTATTGAAATGGAAGACCCTCCTCATGATACTGTACTGTACCTGGGATGTTATCTGCAGGGAATGCCCTATTTTGTAATGGAAGACCCCCACCCCTACCCTCATTCTACAAGTCGGAGTTGACACAATGTCTTATCAATGATGGGAACATGGAATAGCCGTTAATGGGGCAAGGAAAGGCTGAATCAGATATTCAGGAATCACTTATTTGCAATGGCTTCGAAGTATTTAAATATAAATTAAGCAGAGATACCTGATCGGGAAAACATTTCACAGTCTAGAGTTATCTAAGTAAGCCTCGACAACAGCCTGAGTGCAAAAGAAACCAGAACCGAAAATCAATCAGTCAATTAAGCAGGAGTCTATTAGATACTTCAGAGTAAGATTGATATTTACTGATTAATCAGTAAATTACCTTTACATCGATAGAGGACGACTCCGATGAAAATCAATAACACCAAGAACACCAAAATCACAACAACAACAATCCAACCAGTTCGTCGTTCCTCCTCTAAAATGCGAAGAGAAATAGTCAAAATATGAACATCAACAATTCCATATACAAGTTGACATCATCTCCAGATAACAAATCAACACAGCTATAATAAATAGGTTCATAGTAGCCCAAACATGCATGTGAATGATATATAGGGGTTTATATCAAATCGGTATCCAAAACTATACACCTTATAAAAGTAAAAGTACATATAAGTTATTATTAATACTAAGTCACTTTATCAGCAAAACTTCTCCTTCAATTCCAAATCAAAACAAGAAAAACATTCTATAAGTTCAGGTTTACTAAGTAAACTGGCACAACACATATACTTTAACCTGCAAATAAATAGTAATTGGGAAGGTTCGCACTTTAACTTAGATCTTACCTTGAAGAGTTACATCAGTTGATGTAAATTTCGTTGTTACACCGTCAGTGCTATAAACACACGTGTACGTGCCCAGGGTAGGATTTCCAGCCGTGTTAATGACAAGAGAGCTATTTTGCAATGTGAATCCCCCAGGCATCATAACTTTACTCATACTTTTAGTTCCAAATGCAAACATTTGTTCCGTTGGACCCACTTTTTTCCATACAAAGAATAACACATCTTCTCCGCAGTTCATAACCACTCTTTCATTAGGAGGCACAAGCAGATGTTCGCTAGATGCTTGAAGTGTCCCGCTTTCAACCAGTATCGTAGATTCACTGTTACCTACCTCAGACACATCGCTTCTTGCTGCACAGATGAATAAACGTAATGAGAGAGAGTTTTGTAACGAAATATTCACAACAGTATGGTAAGATTGTAATTCATTGACACTGGTCGTTACAGCTTTCGACTGCGAAGAGATCTGTCCATCCCCACTGTTAGTACTTAACTTCCATGACAAATCATCTAATACTTCACCTACTCGTAAAACATTACAACTTAAACTTGAAGCAGCGTTTAATTCTAAAAAGCATAATGATTTCTGGTAACATCCAGTAGCATCAATGGTTGGGTACGGTTCAGGTGGTGTGTCTGCAAATTGTGGAAAGAAAGACGTATTAAAATAATAATGTCCAGCCAAAAAGTATTAGGCATGTTTATATGGTCTTTTATTAATTGTGTTGGGTTTACAAACAATTAAAGGGCGCACGGAAGTCGTTATTCTTTGTTAAATATTTCAATAGGAAATGTAAGCGTTAGCTTGTTCCTCACAAAGATATTATAGTTAGATGATTAACTGAAAATAGTATGTTACCGACTGTACTTACTAAACGACATCCAGTTGTCAGGTGGACACTACGTGTTATTTCTACATATTCATAGCTTCTTTATATGGTCTTAATGTGATGCAGTGTAGTTAGACCGTTAGATATATATACTCACAATGAAAGTGGCTTCAGTGCTAATGGTTTTTCAGTAATGTAACTTCTTACACTGTTGAACCATTGCAACTCTATTATAGTAGGCTACTAATCACATGAGAATATTTTATCTTGTGTATGGTTTGTATGCGGACAGAGTCTCACTTTTCTCTTTTTTTCATCGTTTGTATTATAACATATGAGTGAGTGAGTAGATGAATAAAGGGATGGATTGATGAATGAAAAAAACAACACCGATGACTTCTTTTATTGTCAGCTAAAGGGAGATATGATAGGAGAATGTGATGATCATCGAGGAATCCATTACCAACCTTTATTCGTTATAAACGCAAACGATTTCTGAGAAGAAATCTCCAAATAGTAGGGGTAAAATTGATCATTGGCTGGATTGTTCTCTTATTAGAGGATGACTTGAGGTTGAATATTTACATGAGCTAGAGAAATGTACAGAAAAGGGTTCGGAGATCAAACGAATAGGCATGTATCTAAAACTTATGCGAGGGATTTATCTGAGTTATGCTTATGACGTGTTTCGTTGGGCTCTATCAAGAGCCAGTCGAAATGCTGAACCTATTATGGGTTTTTTTCTGTGTATTCCACGTTGCATTGTGCTCTATCTCTTCCCTCCAAACTCTGAACTCGGTCCAGTTTTTCAACAGATATGCATATTGTTGTCAAAGAAAACGACTTACCGTAGACAACTACACAGACATATTCAACGATTGGATCATCTTCTGTAGTCGCCAATGTTGATACAACGAAATAAGTATTATGTTTGGTGGAAACTGTATTGATTACAAGAGATCCATCAGGTTGAACACCGTATTCTCCGGACTCGTATCTGGGTTCAAATACAAAACCTTCTCTGTGGGAAATTAGTTGTCGATCTTCGCTAGTCAAATTGGACGAGTTGTACCAAAATGTTCCATATAAACCACCAGGAAAGTTGCAGGATATTATACCTTTCTTTCCCAATTGCAGATATTGCGGAGTCTGGCACTTATCTGATGAGACAACCGTGTCTGTAATTGAAGAAAAAAGACGTTTACCTTGTTCCATGTCAAATGAAAGTTGTAGTATATTTTTCCCTCAGACCGAGTTCCATTCTCCAGTCCAAAATGTATAAATTGTTAAGTCTAAGGAACATAGAACCATCATATGAAATTGTAATGAATTTTGCCTTGCATTCAACTACAGTTAAAACAATGCCATGCAATTGACATCCTTACCCAAACAGAATAGCATCTCCACATTGCATTTCCATCAGTTTGCCAGACACATTCACCACATTTACAAAGGTCACCACCCCTAACCCTTACCTGACAATTCGTCCCTCCCAATGCTGGGCGTATGCATGTGATGTGATTGAGTAAGTACTTCTCCAGACATATAGGAAGTCTTATTACCGGAATGCAGGTCTTTCATTTCACTTCTCGTATCTTTATGTAAACATGTAACCCTTCCTTCTCCCTTACATATATAACCCACCGCAGTCCCCCAGTCGTTTTTTCATCGTTAGTATAATAAACACATGATGGGGGGATGGGGATGAATAAATGGATGGATTGATGAATGAACAAACTCCCGATTGACTTCTTTTATTGTCAGCTAAAGGGAGACATGTCTGAAACATGATAACGAGATATGATAGGAGAATGTGATGATCATCGAGGAATCCTTTACCAAGCTTTTATTCGTTATAAACGCAAACGATTTCTGAGAAGAAATCTCCAAATAGTAGGGGTAAAGTGGTCATTGGCTGGATTGTTCTCCTATCGGAGGATGACTTGAGGTTGAATATTTACATGAGCTAGAGAAATGTACAGAAAAGGGTTCGGAGATCAAACGAACAGGCGTGTATCTAAAACTTATGCGAGGGATATCCCTGTGTTATGCTTATGACGTGTTTCGTTGGGCTCTATCAAGCGCCAGTCGAAATGTTGAACCTCTTACTGTTTCTTTTTCTGTGTATTCCACGTTGCATTGTGCTCTACCTCTTCGTTCCAAACTCTGAACTCGGTCCAGTGTTTCGACAGATATGCATGTTGTTATCAAAGAAGTCGACTTACCGTAGACAACTACACGGACATATTCAACGATTGGATCATCTTCTGTAGTCGCCAATGTTGATACAACGAAATAAGTATTATGTTTGGTGGAAACTGTGTTGATTACAAGAGATCCATCAGGTTGAACACCGTATTCTCCGGACTCGTATCCGGGTCCAAATACATAACCTTCTATGTTGGAAATTAGTTGTCGATCTTCGCTAGTCAAATTGGACGAGTTGTACCAAACTGTTCCATATAAATCACCAGGAAAGTTGCAGGATATTATACCTTTCTTCCCCAATTGCAGATATTGCGGAGTCTGGCACTTATCTGATGAGACAACCGTTCCTGTAATTGAAGAAAAAAAGACGTTTATCTTGTTTCATATCAAATGAAAGTTGTAGTATATTTTTCTCTCAGACCGAGTTCCATTCTCCAGTCCAAAATGTATAAATTGTTAAGTCTAAGGAACATAGAACCATCATATGAAATTGTAATGAATTTTGCCTTGCATTCAACTACAATTTAAAAATACCATTCGAATGACATCCTACCCCAAACAGAATAGCATCCTCCACATTGCATTTCCATCAGTTTGCCAGACACATTCACCACATTTACAAAGGTCACCACCCCTAACCCATACCTGACAATTCGTCCCTTTCAATGCTGGGCGTATGCATGTGATGTGATTGAGTAAGTACTTCTCCAGACATATAGGAAGTCTTAATACCAGAATGCAGGTCTTTCATTTCACTTCTCGTATCTTTATGTAAACATGTAAACCTTCCTCCTCCCTTACATATATAACCCACCGCAGTCCCCCAGTCTCTTCTTTCATCGTTTGTATAATAAACATATGATGGGGGATGGGGATGAATAAATGGATGGATTGATAAATGAACAAACCCCCGATTGACTTTTTTATTGTCAGCTAAAGGGAGACATGTCTGAAAAATGATAACGAGATATGATAGGAGAATGTGATGATCATCGAGGAATCCTTTACCAAGCTTTTATTCGTAATAAACGCGAACGATTTCTGAGAAGAAATCTCCAAACAGTAGGTATAAAATTGGTCATTGGCTAGATTGTTTTCTTATTAGAGGATGACTTGAGGTTGAATATTTACATGAGCTAGAGAGATGTACAGAAAAGGGTTCGGAGATCAAACGAACAGGCGCGTATCTAAAACTTATGGGAGGGATTTCCCTGTGTTATGCTTATGACGTGTTTCGTTGGGCTCTATCAAGCGCCAGTCGAAATGTTGAACCTCTTACTGTTTCTTTTTCTGTGGATTCCACGTTGCATTGTGCTCTACCTCTTCGTTCCAAACTCTGAACTCGGTCCAGTGTTTCGACAGATATGCATGTTGTTATCAAAGAAGTCGACTTACCGTAGACAACTACACGGACATATTCAACGATTGGATCATCTTCTGTAGTCGCCAATGTCGATACACCGAAATAAGTATCATGTTTGGTGGAAACTGTGTTGATTACAAGAGATCCATCAGGTTGAACACCGTATTCTCCGGACTCGTATCCGGGTCCAAATACATAACCTTCTATGTTGGAAATTAGTTGTCGATCTTCGCTAGTCAAATTGGACGAGTTGTACCAAACTGTTCCATATAAATCACCAGGAAAGTTGCAGGATATTATACCTTTCTTCCCCAATTGCAGATATTGCGGAGTCTGGCACTTATCTGATGAGACAACCGTTCCTGTAATTGAAGAAAAAAAGACGTTTATCTTGTTTTATATCAAATGAAAGTTGTAGTATATTTTTCTCTCAGACCGAGTTCCATTCTCCAGTCCAAAATGTATAAATTGTTAAGTCTAAGGAACATAGAACCATCATATGAAATTGTAATGAATTTTGCCTTGCATTCAACTACAATTAAAAAATACCATTCGAATGACATCCTACCCCAAACAGAATAGCATCCTCCACATTGCATTTCCATCAGTTTGCCAGACACATTCACCACATTTACAAAGGTCACCAACCCCAACCTTTACCTGACAATTCGTCCCTTTCAATGCTGGGCGTATGCATGTGATGTGATTGAGTAAGTACTTCTCCAGACATATGAAGTCTTAATACCGAAATGCAGGTCTTTCATTTCACTTCTTGTATCTTTATGTAAACATGTAACCCTTCCTTCTCCCATACATATATAACCCACCGCAGCCCCCCCCCCCCTCCCTCCACTCTCCGAGATAAATGCGGTACCCGGTACTGGATCTTACCACTTAAAATGCACCAAAGGATAGCAGGGATCACAAAAAGGTTTGTTGTAGACATCTGAGAAAGAAAAAAAAGACATTTAATTGTACTCCTGACATAAATTGAACGTGGGACATCATCAAAGAATGGAATCAGTCCTGGTATTCAGAATGGCCCTCCATAGACCTGTGGGCACGGATTGCTGTGGAATTATGTAAGATGATTTTTAATCTATAATCTACGGATGAGATTTCTGTTGGTTTTCTTATTACAAAAAATAATGATAAAACAAACCCATTTATGTTATACTTGCTATGTAACACTACAAAGACATACACCTTAAAAGGACATATTGATGGACATGCAGATGTGCAGAACAGAGACAGGCATTAGACTCAGAGATGATGGTAGGGAAGGGGGGATCCTTCGATTTGGGGGCTAGGGGATTGAACCCTTAACTCCATACGTTAGGTCTAAAGGCAATGTAGTGCTTTACAATACTTTTGACTTATTTTCCTTGAGTGTCTTGTTCCCGGAGGAGGGGTCTATTAAAGAAAATTCCCCGCCTAATCATTTACCCCCGATGGACTTTGGGGTTTGGGTGCTACGCTCTCCCAACCCCACCCTTCAGTCTTGTCACACACCAACGATAGGATAACCGTTGCTTCCCGCTTATAGGTCGACTATTTGTATAGTAAGTCACGAGCAAGGTAGCAAGAGAACCTTTTCTTCGATAGAATTTGAAACTTCATATCCTCCATATCACTGTAATCACTTGTTTTCATATGTTTTTCTTTGGTGCTGTTTTTCACTAACCTCCAGTTAATTTACAAGGAAATACAATAAAATCAAATAAGTGAGGTTATATCCAGAAATTAATGCTCATAGAAAATGTGAGTTGCTACGAAGTGCAAAATATGTCGTCTTTGACAACTGTATAGTTCAAATGGGTCAGGTTGAAAAAAAAGATTTTGTATTGTAGTAGAGATCTAATGTTTGTACAATACATCCAGGAGGTATTGACAATGACCGTGAAACATGATATGAGCTTGAATAGCAATAACAGGACTCAAAAAGCCTGTATAATGGCAAAACATTACAATGGAAATCTCAAACTTTGATTGAGCTTTGATTGATTTGAGTAATTTAACATTATATAACTATAAACTAGGCAAAATAAACTCCAAACACGTTTTGTGAGGGGCAACAGCCGTCAGTGATTTGACACGGAATGACAGAGAAATGAAACAAGCTTTTTGTCCATACTAAGTCAACAGATATGCACTAATGCCCATCTTACTTAACTAGGTATAGCAACGTGTCTCTTTAACCTAAACCCGCGCTATCATTGTATGATCGGAGACACCATTTACAATGAAACTTGTTATTTACCAAACATCCTATGTTTATCTTACTTTGGTTCCTTCACAAATGGGCTAACAATTCCAAGATTTCACAATAAATTTAACTCAGTCATATAATGTTCACTCAATGTTTTCCAGTAAGACGGCGTTTGCAATAGTGATTTATAGTTATGAGTCATGTAAATGAAATAAACATACCATATCAAAGCTGCAAAGGATTACCAAATTACAGAGTAGTACACAACGGACCTTTAATCCAGTTGTAGAAAGGAATCTGCACTCGGTTAGACTACACAAGCTTACTTTGACTTCGAAACAACCTAATGCAGCATACGCTTATGTAAAAACAAAACTTAGAGCTAGCCTACAAGCACTAAGCTAGGCTACGTCTCTTTGTGTACTGGGTCTAGACAGTATCGCCTTCCAATCTAGAACCATCATTACCGGATAGAAATAACGAGATGTTAATGGTACAAAGTCTAATCAAACCAAAATCAACACAACGATACGCGTTGCACAGATCATTCGCATGGAACGCCGAAATACCACAGGATCTGAAAGTACCCAAAACAGGATGTGCTATACAACCAAGGAGATTCTGCCTGGAACCTCCTTGCTACAACCCATAACAGGTCGTGCTACTACTCCTGACTGAAGATGCTTCTGTAAAAAGGTGGCTCTGCTACTATTTTAAACAGACGACGCTACTTCAACTTCAGGCGGCGATGCTACTATAACTTTGCGGCGTTACTACTACCCTAACCGGAAGGTGCTACTATTCCAAATTGGAGTCACTACTACCCCAAACAAGAGTTGCTAATAAGCTGTAACTACGAAATGATTCCAAAACAAGTTTCCTTGAACTATAATCATTAAACGCTTCGTTATTCCTTTTGGGGATATATGCTCTTACCGTTAAGCTGAATTTAATTTAAAATGTTGCCGCAGTAATATGTCACTTGAAGGGTAAATATCTTTGCAAAACGTTTTGTCAAGCTTTGGCAAAATTTAGAACATTGATCATTAATCTACCTTACGGTCATTGGTGTATCTGGTTTTATTTTTTTTTCGGCAAAGGGTCTATTTTTTGGGTGACCTTCTAGTGAGGTCACTCAATTAGCAATTTCGTTATCACGATCTACTCTAGAGAAATGCCATATGGGTAGTTGTGACAATCTGCATTTGTGGAGAACGATAAATGAAGTCGTAATGTATGGGCATGGTTTGCGTAATACATTATAGAGTTATATCCCATTTGTATCACTTCAGGCATGTGCTTACGTTCCTCGTAGTCTTAAATGTAACTACTTACTTCCTGCTTACTGGAAATTCACCCAGACCCACATCAAAGTCGTACTCCCCACGTTGGGCGCCATGTTATGTTAGAGGGCTCCGGCACAGTTAGGTCAGGGCTCAATTATTAAATAGGTAGAACAGCAGATAACGAGAAACTTCAGACATAGATATAAATGTAGAATATAAACTATTTTTCTTATTTCCCCTCATCCCCTCAAAAAAAAACTACTGCATTTAATTAAGTCATTACTTCCCGAGAAGGGGCGAGAAACTCTCTGAGACATGTGGAATATTTGTTGTAATTACTTAGGCACATATATAGAAGAGGGCTGGGACTAACCTCATCTGTGTACACATCAGATGCAATAGGTTGCCATCTGTGGTCAAGCATGATGATTTCACGGAATTAAGACAACGGACGCCTATAACTTGGGTAAGGAATGAATAAACTTGGGAACAGGAAGTAAGTTGTTAATCTTAAGACAAAGATACAAGAAGTGTAAGCTCTCTTGCTCCTAGATTGCATTTTGTTATATGTATTTTTAAGTTACATGCAGCTTTTAGTACTGGAAGCAATCGTTTATCATTTCTTCTTTGTTACCCCCCCCCCCCACCAGACAATGATGGCACCCATAATTTGGTGTGTGGTCCTATGGTAGTCCTCAGGTCCTGAAAAAGAATGCAAAATGTCATCGTAGAAATCGAAATCTACCAAATAACGTTAGGATTGTGCACAAGTTTGAGCTAGGTTAATCCTATTTCTCATGCATAGTATATCCTCTCTGGGAGGGAATTTAAAGTACTCACTCTCTATATCAGTATTCAGGCTAATGGGTGGGCCCAATCAGTTGGTTCAATGACTTTGGTAATAGCACATATGTGTTATTGCATATATATGCTCTCTATTCTATCAAGTTCTAATTCTATTGTATGTTCCTTGGGCAGATAACCTAATCCCTCATATACTTCTGCATATTCCTCACATATGTGAACATACATGTTACTCATGTTTTCACAGTGTTGTACAGGACTACTCTGAACCCTAAAAAAACCTCATACTTAAGCCTATGTTATCACATATTTGGAGATCAATCAGTGGATCAACGTCTCTCGGAACGACAGCAAACGATACAAAGTGAGTTTAACATTTGTGTTTAAATTGGGCACACATCGACCCAAAACTAGTATCGGAGTCTTTCATATGCTAGGTTATCACATATTCGGAGATCCATCAGTGTATGAACGTATCTCGGAACCACAACAAACGATACACAGTGAGTTTCACAGTTTTGTTTAACCTTGGTCACACATCGACCCAAAATTGGTATTGGAGTCTTCCATATGCAGTTATTTTTTTAGAATTGAGTATATTGTGCTATTAAACAGGTAAACTGTTTACTTGAACATCTGGGTCAAGTCTGAACCCGATGTCTGTGCGACTGAACTTAAACAGCACAGACCATTCTTTGAGATATCGTCTATAAAGAATTCTTCTTTGTCCTGGGTGCTGAT
Organism: Apostichopus japonicus; assembly: GCF_037975245.1. Classification (NCBI taxonomy): domain Eukaryota; kingdom Metazoa; phylum Echinodermata; class Holothuroidea; order Aspidochirotida; family Stichopodidae; genus Apostichopus; species Apostichopus japonicus. The sequence goes on along the minus strand of NC_092576.1, from coordinate 5,281,940 downwards.
ATCCACTACGTTGACATTTGTTTTATTTGATCTACAACACGTTGCATAATAGTACATCTTTTGGTAATTGTTGCACTGGTTTAACATATGACTTTTAGGAGCACGACTTTTAGGAGCCTTTGAATTTAAGCTAGTGTGCCATTTATTAGCTCAGGATATTTTGTTTACTTGGACCAGCTATATTGAAATGAGCCGCCCATGTGTTTGGTGTTTAGCGCCCCCATTTTTGTTTCCCGATAACATCAATTGTGGAGGTTGACAGTGTAGCCAAGTCTCTTAAAATACTATACCACAGTTAACTGTAGCGGGTGTGTAGGCTCGGCCTGGTCTACCTGATCACTATACCACATATCATTAGTATGTGTATTGTACACCTGCGAAACGTGCACAATCGCACCTCCGCAACCCTTCAATTTTCTCTTAAATTCGTCCAAATATATTCATAATCGCAAAATAAAAATCAACATGAAAGAAGAAATAGATAACTTCTCCAAAATATAACAACCCCACTCCCCTCAATAAAATGATTATTCTTAAAAAAAAACAGATATTTCACTTAAAAATAATTGACATGATGTTTCTATTTTTTTTGTTTAAATGTGAATGCTTTACTGATGAATATTGAAGTTCATATGGAACAAGACACCACCATAGATGTATGCCTATAAACAGGTATTGCAGCAATTTGAACAGTCTGTCACAGTACATTGTTGTCTATTTACAGGTAGTCTGCTTTTTCTCTATAATATTATATTGTTTTTATTTGTAAATTAATCTCCATTTTGTTACTCTCAGATGCCTTCGGTGATGTATGATGACTCACATGTGCATACTTTCAGGTTGTCATGAAATACAATTTATCACTTCATAACCTCAACAAGGATACAAACACTTACCACAAACATTTTTTCACTAAGTCTTTTGCAACAAGGCCTCTGTCGTGTTGCATCTCAATCTTCTTAAATAGCGGTTAGGACTAAATGTGCAAACAGCAAGAGCAGACTGTCATCTCAGTCACAACAACACTGTTATCACCGTTACTTGAGCAGTGGCGGAGCGTCCATACAGTCAGGGGGAGGCGAATGCCCCCCCTCCCCTGACGGACTCAAATGGACTGCTGGCGCCCTTTTCAGCTTTTTACTACTTCATACTTATTCGCGATTATTGACTTTTTTATTGCGCTCTCATCTACCTATTGACATTTGTCACAATTTGTTGGTGTAATTTTCTGACAAAATGGCGATGACACCTATTTATTTTTCGTTTATCTGCAAATTAGCAAGGCCCGGAAAGGGTCATTTCCTGCGATCTAGGGAGTATCTTTACTCAAAAATTTTCTGTACGCTCCGCGCCAACCTATGGTGGCGCTCCGCTTAGATAGTGTCGAAAGCGCATCTACAGACCATTCTTGCCCCCTGACCAATACCCCTAGCTCTGCCACTGGTTGAAGTTTACTTTCCTATCCATCAATAGGATATAGCATATGCGCAGGTTCTATTGTTGCTTTAATACAATACGATGATGTAACGACACGTCAAAGCTCCTTGTGTGTCGTTAGCGTTAACAAGTATTTTCTCTAATCAAATTTTTTAACTTGGGTTGATTCTTTACATTATATTAGACGCTTTACGGGAATTGTTTGTTAGATAAAATCTTATAAGGGGTGTTTCTTGCTTGAGTTATGAACAACGTTAAGGGGGAACTCTCTCATGTTGCCCGATTTTGGAGGCCACTGAGTAGGACGTCTAGGTCACGTTTTCCAGGGGCCAAACATGTTAGGTCTGGGTAAATCTTAACCAGCACGCATGTCGTATTTTATCGTGTTTTATTGGTTGGTGGTTGTAGACTGGGCGTGGCTTATGTTTCTAATAGGGTTAAGTGTAGGTTCACACATTGTAGGTAAAGGAAGTAGTTTCTGTTTAAAAGCAACTGCTGGCTCGTACCAGGGGGTTGGTTCCCTGCTCGGACTAGGACAGGGAGAACGATTTTGATCATGAGTTAGGAGACGAACGAGTCATCTATTGGCGCAAACAGCGGTGGGCCAGCGCAGGAGGTCGGATCGGACAACGAGTAAACTAACCTTGAAGACCAGGTTCTACATTCCTTCTGTTCATCTGCGCCGCCGTTCACCATCCCGCCAACTGCGCCGCCGTTCACCATTCAACAAAGTATTTGTAAACATTACATCTATATCTACAGCCTTCACAGCCAACGATGACCTCCAACGCTGCGGACTATTTCCAATCTTTTACGGGGATGTTTACTTTTCTGGCTGGTGCGTAACTTAAAGGGACAGTCTATCTAGTTTTAGCTGTTTTCCTCCAGAGCCGAGATGTGCATGGTACAGCTAAACAATCAACTATTTATATAACTCCGCCCCGAGACCCGCCATTAGTAATGTACTGTGTTGTATTTAACTTCATCAACTTCTGAGCATGTGTTTAAAGCTGGTTTCATATTTAATAATTGCCTCTGTATTGCACGACCACCGTGCACCATCTTGACATGTATATAGATCGTAAATAAAGGGTAAACTTTAATATCTCCTGTCGACAGCCTCATTCCTGTGTTCCCGCATTTCCACTCTTCCTTGCGCACACCACCGAGGACGGCGCGTTACATTGGTGGCAGCGGTGGGATTCCAGTGTGTTCGTTTTGGTTAGAGCGAAGGAAGATGTCGGACACCAACCCGTTTGCAGATGATTTGACGAATGAGCAGCGTGCATGGTCGCTCCCCGATTTTCACCGATCTGAGGTGGCTGAGTTCGACCCGTTACTGGAAGAGGGACCAGTGACTCATGCAGAAGAGGGAAGCCGTGACCGAAATAGATATAGACGGCACGACGAGATGACGAGTCGAAATTTACTGACTGAAGAGCCCACCGCCGCATAAGTGAGAGGAGAGGCGCAAGACACGATACAGCAATCCGTCCGACAACCCTCCACTCGTCAACCAGATAGGTCCAGTATCCAAGCTCTAGAGGACTTAACTGCCCAAGGGCGAGAGTGGAGAAGCCCCCGGACCATGTGGATGAATGATGGTAGGCCGAGGGGAGATCCCATCCATCGACTGAATTGGGGAACTCATTTGACCGCCCTTTTACAGAAGGACCAGACAAAGAGCAGAAATGACGACAGATTGCATAGGTTAAAATCGATCGATCAAGTGTTCGAACTCTGGAGAAATAGGCCACTTCAGAAGGAATTGCCCTATGCCTAAGAAATACGAGAGCCGACCGGATGGCGTAAAGAAGACGGAAAACGAGCAGAAGTCGGATTCGTAGGGCTGAGTCTGACTTTTCCGCTAGGTGAGCCCGCAATACCACTTTTTAGGAGCAGAGTCCGGTCCGTTGGTACCCGTGGTTTGTACGTGAAGGGGCAGCTGGAAGGGGTCGTTGTGAATTTCTTTGTCGACACCGGGTCTGAGTTCACTGTTATGCAAACGAAGTTCTTTGAGCGACTGTGCGCTAAGAGGAATAAGGTCCTTGACGACGTTGCAGAGAATTTGGCGGTAGCGGATGGTAGACCACTACACAGTATGGGACGTGGTAGATTCCTGGTTAAAGTGGGGCAACTAGAAGCGATGCATGATATTTGGGTGGCAGATATAGACGCTGATGCTCTACTTGGGTACGACTTCTTACAGAGATTCGATTGCACGATAGCCGCTGGAAAGGGGGAGATGACCATTGATGGACTACAGCAGAGTACCATTGAGGAAAAGCTTGATAGGTGCAGAGTTGTGTTAGCCAAGGCGGTGGTTGTTCCTGCCTCGAGCGGAGGGATGGCGACGGCCCGAGTCCCAGGCTGGAAAATGCAAGGAGAATCTGCTGTTGTGGAGTGCAGCGAGAAGTTTCTCGAGAAGCACCCCGTGATGATCGCTAGGGCCATTGTGAACGCCAATAAGGAAACCATACCTTTACGACTAATGAATCCGACGAGCAGACCCCTACCACTTTACGAAGGCACTACTGTGGGTGAATGTCTTTCTGCAGAAGAAAAAAGGAATTGAAGAAAAAAACAGTTGCCCGTTGCAAGACCAGGGAGAGAAGCGTTGTAGAATGCAAGGAGAAATATGCAACTCTGGACGAACATTTGCATAAGCTAGCAGAGCAGAGCTCTGACTACCTTGGTGACGCGGAAGCGAAATTGGTGAAAAAACTTCTGGCCGATAATGCAGACGTCTTTGCTCGATGTAAAGGGGACCTTGGGCGCACTGACTTGGTCCAACATGCAATCGACACCGGAACTTCTAGGCCAATTCGACAGGCCCCGCGTCGCCTCCCGATACACCGCAAGGAAGAGGCCGAGAACGAGGTAGAAAGAATGCTAGGCCAGGACATCATTGAACCTTCATCAAGCCCATGGGCATCGCCAGTTGTACTGGTCCGGAAGAAGCAGATTGTTCATTCCATAGAAAAACTTAAATAGTTGATTGTTTAGCTGTACCACGCACATCTCGGCTCTGGAGGAAACAGCTAAAACTAGGTAGACTGTCCCTTTAAATTACGCACCAGCCAGAAATGTAGACATCCCCGTAAAAGATTGGAAAAAGTCCGCAGCGTTGGAGGTCATCGTTGGCTGTGAAGGCTGTAGATATAGATGTAAATGTTTACAAATACTTTGTTTGTGACGAAAAACGAAAGGTTGGCCAGAAAATCTCTATTTTCAATTGATATCTGTCAGCAAGTCACCAGACCACCACCGACGTACCACGACTAGCGCTAGCAAAGACTGAACTAAATCTGGAACAAAGACTTCTTATGTCAAGCCCAGATGGAGTTTGGACTACCGGAATCCCCCCTCTTCGTTAGCTACCTGCCTTGAATAAATAACTGTTTTGGGGATCTACTAGTTAGTGAATTGTTTTGTTTGAAGACACAGTATTTTGACATTTGTTCATTTGCTTCCGCAGGAGTAGCAAATTTCAGACCTTTATTTTGCAATTGCTGGGGAGACGTTAGACTTAATTATGTTTATCTTATGTGCTGTTTAGTGCATTGAAGGATCAACTTGCCAATCGAAACTGTAAAGACTACCAACACCTGCCATGTCGAAAATGTACAACCAAGAACTTAAATCAGCCAGACAGAGGGAGAGGAACGACGCACTCACCTATGATACTACGTAGAACGTCGCGCTTGAGACGGAGAGCCGAGAGAGATGCGCTGCGAGACAGTGCGCCGCAAGTTGGGTTCCGCCAAAGCGACGAAGCTTCGTTCGGACCTTGTTTTTTTACTCTGTTGGACGATTTTAAATGTACTTGCTGATTTTGTTCTATGTTATATGTTTGCCTTTGGAAACCACACGTTATCTTATATGATTTTGGATACGGATGTTGATCTTTATTCCAACGTTAGTGCATTATTTACGTGGTTTGAACATTAAGTTTCACGATATACGCATGTTGTAAATTATTTTCACACATTAGACTGGACACTTTGATGTTTACCTTATTTTTGTTATACGGGACACTTTGATTTTCCTTATGTTTGTTTAGTTGAGAGGACATCTGTTATAGGATGGAGGCGTCATATTATTCATGCTTACGACTCTTTTTTAAGTTGCTAAGTACTGCGATCGAACTGCATGTGTGTACTATTTTTCATTCTTTTCTCTTAAAAGAGCTAAGTTAAATGCGGGACGCATTTCATTCTCGGGTAGGAAAGATGTAACGACACGTCAAAGCTCCTTGTTTGTCGTTAGCGTTAACAAGTATTTTGTCCAATCGAATGTTTTAACTTGGATTGATTCTTTACATTATATTAGACGCTTTACGGGAATTGTTTGTTAGATAAAATCTTATAAGGGGTGTCACTTGCTTGAGTTATGAACAACGTTAAGGGGGAACTCTCTCGTGTTGCTCGATTTAGGAGGTCACTAAGAAGGACGTCTAGGTCACGTTTTCCAGGGGCCAAAAATGTTAGGTCTGGGTAAATCTTAACCAGCACGCATGTCGTATTTATCGTGTTTTATTGGTTGTAGACTGGCCGTGGCTTATGTTTCTAATAGAGTAAAGTGTAGGTTCACACATTGTAGGTGTAGGAAGTAGTTTCTGTTTAAAAGCAACTGCGGGCTCGTACCGTACCAGGGGGTTGGTTTCCTGCTCGGACTAGGACGGGGAGAACGATTCTGATCATGAGTTAGGAGACGATCGAGTCATCTGTTGGCGCAAACAGCGGTGGGCCAGCGCAGGAGGTTGGATCGGACGACGAGTTAAATAACCTAGAAGACCAGGTTCTACATTCCTTCTGTTCATCTGCGCAGCCGTTCACCATTCCGCCAACTTCGCCGCCGTTCACCATTCCGCCATCTGCGCCGCCGTTCACAATCCCGCCATCTGCGAGGCCGTTCACCATTCCGCCAAATGCGCCGCCGTTCACCATTCCGTCAACTGCGCCGCCGTTCCCCATAGCCCAATCTTCAGCGCCGACGTCTATCGTTCTGCCCTTTGCGTCGAGACCCGCCATTAGTAATGCACTGTGTTGTATTTAACTTCATCAACTTCTGAGCATGTGTTAAAACCTGGTTTCGTCTCTGTAATGCACGACCACTGTGCACCATCTTGACATGTATATAGATCGTAAATAAACGGGTAAACTTTAATATCTCCTGTCGACAGCCTCATTCCCGTGTTCCCGCATTCCCACTCTTCCCTGCTCACACCACCGAGGACGGCGCGTTAAAATATATTACTACGATGAAATCCTGGCTACGCGCTTGACTTTCTCCATTAATATAAAGTTCATATGTTTCAAAAATTTAGCGCATAGAACTCAAGAATAAACTGTTCAAGTTGGGTAAAGAAACATCCATAACGGTTTCCCTTACCATGGCTTCGAGTGTTATGGAATGTGGCATATTTGCAAAAGTACCTAAAAATACCGAACTGGTCGAGCGCTAAAATTATCGGAGTGTATGAACTTAAATTAAATACAACTAAATCGAAGGCTCTCAGAACCATGTCCAGCCTTTCACAATCGCCTCGCTAATAATAGTATGATGATGTATTGCTTTATTAGATTTACTTCACTTTTATCATAATTTTCTTGTTACAGAGGATCAATGGTGGTGCAATGGTGCTGGAATTTATTCCTCTCCCCGTAACCTTTAATTTTAAATCATGTTCTGCTCCTGAACTTTCTCATAATTGTCTGGAATGCTGCAGTTCCTTCCCTTTAACATATAGCAAATCGGTTATTTAGGAGTAGTTGAAGGCCGTTTTGAAAATTCACCTGGTTTCATTTTCCAATGCAATGTGAATGCGACATATTTCTTCAAGTTCGAACATTATTTCCGTGATTCGTTAGTCATGGTTGTACACAAATATAAGGAAAATTGATATGCATATGTGCACCAAGCTCTTAACACAATCATACCATGTAATGGCTTGCTAGACTGACAAAAGTTAATAAATAAGCATATCATACTGCTGACAATCAAAATAAAATTAGGATACTTAGTTCCTGAGAGATAAATTCTTGGTTGGATTAATAGTCGAGATGTCATGTCGAGATGTCATATCAGTACTGCGCTAACAGTCGTTTAATTTCATTGCATGAATTTTTAAATAACGAACGCTACTTACCTGCAGCAAGGCATGATGTGTCTTGGCCAGCTATTGTCAGATCAAGTAATCACAATTGAACGATGCCTATTAATGAGAATCAGCCAAAGTTGAATTATAATACAATATACGGTAGTATTCTATCTAGAACGCAAAAGAACGAGTAATCTAATTAATGTAGAGCTGAACTTTATCACTAGACTAGATAGAAAATGAAATTGAAATATAAACAGTGACTAAGATTAACGATAAATAGATGTACAATAATTAAAGTATTATATTAGTGAGTGTTTATAAATATAATATACATATATATATATATATATATATATATATATATATATATATATATATATATATATATATATGACTTTTGTTGAAGTGTTCAGTAATTATCCATTGTTCCACAAGTGTCATGCTCTTATAGAATATATACAGTTCTGTTTTTGTTTCTATTCATCTTCTTTCCTTAGTTTTCAGTTAGCTTTTTCATTTCTATTGGGGTCATTTCTCTGTTTTTAATGTTCTGTAGTTACGCTTTCTTTTCCTCAATTCCAAAAACAAAATACTGTCAGCTAGCAAATATCTAAGCTGATTTATATTGAATAGAACATGTTTACACAGCTTAGACACATGCATGACAAGGAATGGAAGTTTTATGTTTATCTTATTGCAAACTGTATTGTCTGAAGATGGTTTCAACATATCAGCTATGTCATGACACATTGGGAAATAGTATCAAATTGCTACAACAAAAGTTCATATTCTTAACTTTTCATATGTATTTGATAATCTTGGTTATGATGAAATCTATTTGTAATATCTGATTCTCTCTGTATATCTGCTTGTTTTAGTTTTCATTGAGCTGTTCAATCTCCTGATACTCGGGAATGTCGTTAGGTGCTGCCACATGATCTCTAAAATAACAATGTGTTACGACTTTGTGATATTCAGTTGTCATCATTTCAGCTGATGGACTCAATGATTGCGGTTCATGGTTGATCGTGGAAACGTCTGTACTCGAGCATCGTGAAGTATTTCTGCGAAGTAATAATAATATAATTATTAATATCACGTCTGAAAAAGCTAGAAAAGATTATTTTAGAGGCCACCTCGGTAATGGTGCAACGCCGTTCTTCGTTCTGTGTGAGATTTAGAGTTTAGTTTAGTAGAAAAAAGGATCAGGAGGGACACTCAAGTCTTCATAAAATATAAAAGAAATGAAGAAACAAACATTCAGACCCGATTTCAATGCTTCAAGTGCTTGTCCAAATCATTCTTAATCCCATTCACACTACTTGCAAGTACAACTTTCTCAGCCAAACCGTTCCACTCATTCACAACCCTATTAGAAAAAAGTTAGTGACAAAAATTTGTGACATAAAATTTTGACGTGAGTTCCAGTTGGTGGTAGATGTAATGTAGATTCTGAGTCTGTGGTATTTACCCCCTCCTTGTTTGGTTTGTATAGTACATTGTGTACATTGGATGCGTCTATATCTTCACTATTCACAACCCACGTTAGGCTAGCAGGAGGTCTGGAACTTATAGCAATACATCTAACCTTTAGAGCTTTGCTTCGATCCTGTACTAAGTAATCATATAAACGGGTCGGTTTGCCGTCCGTGCGTTGATCAAATGACAATATAAGCTCTGGAATCACTGGAGAAATATAATAATCTAAGATATTTTAAGATTGCAATAATATATGTTTCAACTATTATAAATAGTCGGACATCATGTTAAATACATCTGTTCAGGAACTTTCATTTGCCCTGCCCTCAAAAGATTATATTAACACTAAGTTACTTAGCCCTTCGCAAGGGAGGGGAGGGGTAGCGAGAACTTTGAAAGAGATATGTTAGTGATCTATAAATTAAATAGGAACATTTACGCGCACTCAATCAGTAAATCAGGTAATAAGTAATTACTTCAAAATATGCAACAACATACAACATACAGTAATGAATAATTACACAATTCCAGGTCCCCGGTTCGATTCGCTCCAAGATTAATGTATGACGTCTAGTTACAGAGTTGTTGACAATTGACAATTCATAATCATGGACGTTAAATATGAATCTAAGAGACTGACTTTGGTCAGCTTGCGTCTTTGATAGGTCAATGAGGCTTCTTCGCGAGTTCCTGCTTGCATGAGGATCTAAAATACATACATACATACAAGATAATTCTAACATGAAAGCAAGACTGAAGTGTGGTCTATTATTTGTATTTCTTGAGTATACAGCTCTATAATTCTCAATAAATTGTAAGATAACCTCAAATACTGTGATAAGTGGCCGCTATTTTATTGATACATTTGCTCTCCAATTGCAGCTTCGTTCTAATGTCATGCAATTGTAGGGTACATGCTTTAAAATCGTCACGCCATGAGTTACATTATTTGGAATTATTTGAAATAGATCTCTTAAGAAATCTTACTTTACACCATGGTTTATGTTTATTTTGAATTATTGCAACACAGATATATATATATATATAAATATATATATATATATTTATATATATATATATATATATATATATATATATAACATGGCAGTACAAATATTGTTACATTACTTACCTACTGTTGTCACTTGGTAGCTCACAACATGGATATTGTTACGATAACATTTATACAATCCTTGGTGATTGAATGTAACGTCTGATATTGATAATGAGTAGTCATTCGATAAGCTGACACCCGCTAAAGAATCAAAACTTATTTCATTTGCAAAGATGACTCGATCGTCAATAAACCATTTGTTTCCTCTTGTCGCAGATCCATTACATTTCAAGATCACAGAATCTCTTTCAACAAGTCTGACAACTATTGTGTCTTTAGATCCAGGTGAACCAGAAACGAAGAAAATAAATAAGAATGTGAACCAAATTCTCTCCATATTGAATCACAAGCAGTTTCTGTTCTCGCTTTCAGTAAACCATCAACGATCGTTAGTGCTTTTCTAATCCTTTAGGATCGACAAAATAAAATGATGTTTAACTTTTAGATCCTTCACAGATCTAATAAATGAAGGAATATAAATGTTAAGATTGCAGGCGGTCATAGTCATGTAACAATGTTTATCATCTACAGTAAGGCTGTAAGTTACAACATAGATTTTAAATAAAACAGCTGGACAATCATTGGTTCTTGAACGGAGCGTCTTTAACGTTATCGTCTGACATTAAAGGATACAGACACAACCAAAAGCAGAAAGCAAATATATGAACACGGGGAGATTATACAAAATTCCATTTGATCAATAACTTTGCAGATACATTGCGTGTTTATTAATATACACAGTTGACATTCTCTTTGTTTATCTTCGTGTCGCTGTTTCCATTAGGCTGTTCCATCTCTTGATGACAAAAATAGAACGATTCGTTTCACGTCTGAGAAAGCAAGTGAACGCGATTTCAGAGGTAACCTGGTAATGGTGCACCGCCGTTCTTTGTTCTGCAATACACTATAATACACACCATCTACACTCGATGGTACTTAGTTATAACAACAATACACTATAACACACAGTTAGTTATAATAAAATTACATAAAAATACACATCATATACACTTGAAGGCTAATTAGGTATAACTGATATGCACTAAAACATACATCATATACACTTGATGGTTACTTAGTTATAACTGAACTACACTATGGAGCACACCATATATACTTAAAAGTTCATTAGATATAACTACAATACACTAGAGCACACATCATATACACTTGAAGATTAAGTTAGTTATAGCTACAATACACTATACCGCACACAATATACACTAGATGGTTAATTAGTTATAACAACAATACACTATAACAAACAGTTAGTTATAATTGCAATACGTAAAAACACACATCATATACACTTGAAGGCTTATTAGGTATAACTGAAATGCACTAAAACATACATCACATACACTTGTTGGTTACTTAGTTATAACTGCAATACACTATGGCACAAACCATATGTACTTAAAAGTTCATTAGATATAACTACAATACACTAGAGCACACATCATGTACAATTGAAGATTAAGTTAGTTATAGCTACAATACACTATATCGCACACAATATACACTAGACGGTTAATTAGTTATAACTACAATACACTATGACACACACCATATACACTTAGTAATTCATTACATATTACTACCATACACTATGAAACACACCATGCACTTAATAGTTCATAAGATATAACTACAATATACTATAACACGCTTTATATACACTTGATGGTTAATTAGTTATAATTACATTGCACTGCACACTAGGAAAATCTGGCTACGTTGTACAATGTACTTCTTCGTCAAGTCAAGTCAGTGGCACAGCGTCTAGTGAGTTAATATGCTGCCGGGTAATTGTGTGACACTATACTGTTCTGATGCTTTCTTCCTTGTTACTTTCACTATTGCTTAAAAATGGTAAATTGAAAGAAAGTAATTTATATAAACCCGGACTTGTTATTCAGTTGCGTTTTCTGAAGAGCTATGACGACCGTATCCACAACAAATAAAAATTGTGTGATTTGTCCTTTACATGAATCATTTAAAAGCAGAGTAAGTCAAATAAGTTTCGATTAGTACAACAGAAAACAAAGAGGAGCACACAAAGCGGAGCACACAAAGCGGAGCTTTTTGAACTAAATGCAATTAAAAACGACCGATCTATTATTGTCAAACCCTTCGATAAAGGTAGAGGCATTGCTATAATAAATCACTCAGACTATCAGGCCGAAATTGAAAGGCAATTAGCTAGTCACCACTACGAAAAGTTAGAACGTGATCTGACGTTTCAAACTAAAAGTTTAGTCCAGGAAACACTAATAGAAATGTTCTCTGCAAAAGAAATCGATGAAAGCACCTTCGAGTACTTGTCACCATATAGCCACAAGATCCGCACACCGGTCATATATGTGCTACCAAAAAATCATAAAGCACCCCAGGCTAACTCAAAATTTGCCGGCAGACCGATAATAAGCGGAAACGGATCACCGACCGAAAAAATATCGGAATTTGTGGACTATTTCTTGCTTATTGTATTAAAAGAAAGCATCTATGTGAAATACACAAATCACATTCTGAAAATTTTGGAAGCCATCCCGTCACCAAAAAGAGTAGTACTTGCTACACTCGATGTCGTCGCCATGGATACCAAGAGTAGGCATTATATATATATGTCAAGAAGTCTATGAAAGGGCGGAAAAAAGCGAATATGGAATAAATAAAATATCTTCCATATCCATGCGCAAACTAAATGAACTTACTTTAACAACAAACTGTTTCGATTTCAATAACCAATTTTATGTACAAAAGATCGGTTGCGCTATGGGTAGCTAAGCCTCTCCGGAACTCTGTGATACCGTCATGCTGGACTGGAAAACCAGATTTTACTGACAGATAATAAAATCTGAAAATGGCTCCGCTATAGTGATGATATTCTATTGCTTTACGACGGTTCACTTCAGGAACTTGATCAACTAGTAAACAGGCTGAATGAAATTCACCGCTTCTTAAAGTTTACGGTAGAAATATCACACACCGAGGTAACATACCTAGATTTGAAAATCTTCAAAGGTCCAAGGTTCAAAACCAATGGGTTATTAGACACCAAAGTCTACATCAAACCCACGGAATCCTTTCAATACCTCGACAGAAACTCTGCACACCCACTTGCCACTTTTAAAGGCTTCATTAAAGGGAAAGTATTACGATATACGCACGTCTCTGTAACAATGAGACTGATTTCTTACAGAAAAAGAACGCGTTCACAGAGAAACTGTTACTCCGTAACTATAAGAAAGAGGAAAATGTCACAGCCAGGAAAGGCAGAAAATTTGAAAACCGTTGGCAATACCTCACTACCAAACCTAAACAAAAGGAACCACAACTGGTGTTCAAGCTTACCTATGCACCCCATATCAAAACCACGCATTTGAAAAAAAAAACACTATTACCTCATCACCCCACCTCACCCAGGCTTTTTCAAAAACCTGGAACCGACCATGATTACAAAAGGAAGACAATATAATGGTATCTGTTTATAGTTTAAATTAAACGATAAATCGAAATTTTGCATTTTTTATAATGTATAGTCCCATGATATATATATATATATATATATATATATATATATATATATATATATATATATATAACAGTATATTGATTGTGGATCAGTGCGAGACTTCCTGCTGATGAATTACCAGTCGGACTATGAGGCGAACAACGCTCCCTCGTCCCAAAGGACAGAGAAGTATGAACAAATCAATTTAAGAGTGAAAGTATACCTTTAATAATATTATATAAAGAAAGTTCATTTTTAATTTGTTATTATATTTTTCATAATGAACACTTCTTGTGTTGAAAAGATACCCGAAAAAAAAACAATAATGATATTTCAAAGCGTGAACTGAAAGTAACAGTCACTTAACTTCGGCTAATCGTAGCATTTGTAGTGCGTCTCATATTAAAAATGATACTATTTCTTACATATTTAAACAACTTATCTCAACGTCCGATGTAATTGACACGAGAACTGTTTGCACCAGAAATTCTTATTTTCCTAAACTGATTCAGAGAGTAGCCTCATTTCAATGTACGGAATGAAAATTTGATTTTGTAACTGATACACAGTGTCGTGCATATCAAAGGTGTGGAGAGGAAATGGATTCAAATGACATTCGCTCGACTGATTCAGATAGCGGCAAAATCTATTTAGTACTGCCAATGGGAGAATTAAGAATTTGATTAAAAAAAGGGGTTTGTCACTGAAACCGACAGCCATGTATAAGATCTGGGGTTATGCACAGAAAAAGGAACTTTATAGGTAACAGCATTTTATATCCACACGAGCATTTTCTCCACTTTAATATAAATGTTACTTGTATTCCTACTATATGGATATCTTTGATAATGACAGGTTCAAAACTATTTTTGTAATATTTTCTACAAACATATTTGCTTGGCTTGTTCCGAATTGATTATTTACTAGGGTGAGAAGAACTGTAGGAAGTGAAATTTATTTTGAACAACAGTTTGTATTGCATTATATATGGCTGTGCGCATATTAAAAAGTTTCAGTCTTTCAATTATCTGTTTTTCATAGCCTAAGACTTGGTGTAAATTCTTCTTGAAATAAAACTTACCGATACGGCCCTTTCTAAACCGTTTGCAACGAGAAAGAAGACACTTCCATTTCTGCTTTTCAGTGATTCTATGTATGTTACACATTGTGGGCTGAGGTTACTCATATTTGCATAAGGAATGGTTCATTTCATGGATATCTCCCATCCTATTATTCATTCTCTATGTCAAATGTTATATTTGCAAAGGTAATTAAAACTATTCGGATTTTTTTTTCTTTTTTTATTAATTCCACATTTCCAGTAAAAATTTCAATATTATTATTGCAAGTAAATGGTATGACGAAACGACTACATCATTTTACCCTTATTTGGTCACAATGACAATTACTCATTGCCTTTAAGGCATTGACGTGAATGCATAATTTAATGTGAATGTATGTTAAAAGTTACATTTCCATTTAAACGTTGAGTACAAGATTCGCAAGAAGAATGGTATGACGAAAATACTAGATTATTTAATGGGTTGTTAATAATGATAATAATAATAAATAAATAAATAAATAAATATATATATATATATATATATATATATATATATACATATATATATATATATATATATATATATATATATATATATATATATATATATATATATATATATATATAAATAGTAGTGGTCCATACTGATAATATAAAAGATAAACAAGCGAATATTTTTAACAACGACATACTGCTTTATTTCGGAGTGGTCACCACTCCATCGTCAGGCAATTGTACAAGATCAATTAAATACAAGCGCTAATATACATCCAAAGAGGACAATAGTGATAAGCATGAGTGATTTTTTTTTTAACTAGGAATGATTAGAACAACCAGCAAATTGTTTAGTCAATATTTTTAAACTAGGAATGAATAGAACAAACAACAATAAAAAGTAAATAGGGATTAGAATAGCTCCAACCCGTAGCTCGCTTCATATATTTTTAAGTCAGCATTTAAGTCTTTTATTAGGAGACTCTCTTTAATCTTCCTCCTGAACCACTGGGGTTCATTACCAATAGCGGCACAATGGTCAACAAAAGTAGGCAGATTATGTTTGTGCGCAGTACAATGAAGTTTAATAGCGCCTTTCTGACCACCAAAGGAGCTCATCAGATATAAATATATATATATATATATACACATACATATATATATATATCTATATATATATATATATATACATACATATATATATATATATATATATATATATATATATATATATATATATATATATATATATTTTTTTTTTACTGTTCTTGATTTTCCAACTCATTACGATTTTCATTTATATATATTCATTTGCCTTTGTCGTTTACCTCCAATTGCATTAACATAAAGTCTGTTCAAAGTATCTCTTTCGAGATCCGGCTTTAGGAATCACAAATGATTTCGAGTTGGTTAGCATCATATTTGATCTCTAGAGTAAGGCAAAATATGTCACCAAAAACAGAACTAGTATTGTTCGATACAGGTGACAAACGCCTACAGTGGAATTACTACTTTCCTTACCGGTTTCGAACCTCTGGACGTACAATCAGCGTCCATAGCCTAGTGGTTAGGGTGTCCGCGTACAGAGCGGAATTCCCGTGGTTCGAATCCCGGAGGCTGAAAGTTTTTTCACTGTTTTTGAATTTCCAACTCATTACGATTTTCATTTATATATATTCATTTGCCCTTTGTCGTTTACCTCAATTGCATTAACACACACACACACCCTCACACACACATATATATATATATATATATATATATATATATTTATACAGAACAACACATCAGAAAAATTCTACTACACGACCGGTTTTTGTCCTCATGAAGAAGACGGTATAAGAATCGAACCCGTGACCTTGTATCACAGACCGAAGTCCGTACCACTAGATCACAGTGGTTCTACTGGTGTGCGAATGCGTATTGGGAAGTGCAATGAAATAACTAACTAGAAGAGGTTATTGATGTTGATTTTTTTATTTCTTGTCAGAATTTTATAATTTGCTTCATTTGTGCCTTTTGAACTGAGATAAACTCCGAATCATAACCTCTACAAACAAAATACGCTTTGTATTCTTTGAGACGGTTATTGAGTAATGTCTTTCGGCAATATTGTAGGGAATATCAGACAGACAGGAATTTTTTTAACTTCCTCATTGTGTTTCAATTGCCATTACTTTTTTACCTACTATACACTGGTGCTGTGGCCGAGTGGGTAAAGGCGGTAGCATTTGAAGATTCGGGAGGTTTGGGTTTGATTCCCGGCTGGGTAATAGTAAGTCGGGTTATTATCCAAGAGCAATGTATGGTTTTCCAATCTAAAATGACTTTCTATATTGAAAAGATACCAAATTTGAGTTAAATTGTTGAATTGGAAGCCACCCGACGTGTACGTTGTATTCATAAGCTCCTGCTGGCTTCTCCAAAATTTGTGGTCGCTTAAGCCTCGCGAAAATAACTGCTGATTATTATTATTATTATTACTACCCTGTAAGTTTGTTTTTAATATATTCAGCCATCGTTGGTTACCAGGTTCTATACGCTATAAAAATAAGGAATGTATACAATTATTCAAAAATATAGAGAGATCCATCCATCCATCTTTAGACTATTGTGATATTGTCTTGACAAGGGGATCAAAATTTTACCTTTGTTAACCTTAAATGACATTTGACCCTTTCTAAAGGTGATCTACATACTAAAGACAAACATACATAACAGAGATGTTTTTTGAGTTATCGTGTTGACAAAGTTTTCCAGTTTGACCTCTGTTGATCTCAAATGACTATTTGAACGTGTACTCATCAAGTTGGATCTACATACCAAGTGTGACCAAGCAAGGGGTGGGGAAATGATAACACATCAAGTTTTCTTCCTTTTCTCTATCATTTAATACTCTCTTGGTGTTAACCGAACTGAAACCTTTAAACAAATAAAAAGAAAGAACAATACATAAAAACAAGCTCACCAACCGAGATAAAACAACTTTTGACAAATTGACTCCTATTTACAATGAATCAACACATATAAGCACAGCAAATCTTATAAAGATCTTGCCAGTGATGATTTCATACAGTATATATTATGCCTGTATATACAGCACCCATAGGACAACCAATACCACCATGAATAATAGACAACCATGCTTCATAACCTAAGAAGAATCTAGATACATGAACAAGCATGAACAAGCAATACCCAAAAATTTCCCTAACTGTCACAGGAAGTCATTTCATGATTCTCAACGCACATTCCAATTACCGGAGATTGATGCATACAAAGCCTTTCCCTCATGCTTAGACCTAGCTATATGAAAACAATATGGTATATGTACAATGTGACTTGTTAGTCAAGAACAAATAAAATCACAGTAACCTACCCCTCTCCAAAGCACAACCAATTCTCCCTCTACAAGGTCATCACTGCACTGGTAGACTCTTTAATTGTCATAAAACAATACCTCTGACAGCAACCATTGGCAAATGCCATAAATCTTGAGGTTTGACTGGATTTCATATGATGGTTTTATTTGATTTTGTTCAGTCAGAATGAGATAATCACAAGGCTAAAAAGAGGGCTCACTTCATAAATTGCAAATAGAAGAGAGGTGGTTAAGAAATATGCTTTATGCAGTCACCTTAAGTACCTTTGTCACACAAGTATAATATTCAGCAAATCTTCTCAAAGCGCTTTAAACATGTAAACCTAGAAACATATAGTAACAAAAACCTAAACACTTAATATATAGAACCAATAAGGCACACAATTTAAAAGCCTAAGGCAACAATATAAAAAAAACTAAACGATAATAAGGAAGTCCTAAAAACATATAGCCCAAAACAAATTCAGAAATATGTAAATAATAAAATAGTTTTAAACAAAGAATACACAAAAGATTAAATAATAGTCAATAATCAAATATAAATAAGTATGAGAAACTATATACATTAAAAAAAATATTGCAAAAGCATAAAACAGAAAGTAACAAGAGCCCAAGGGCACTGTGGTTCCTTGCGTAGGGGCATATGACAATACACATAATATTATCAAGCAAGATTGGGTTCAAATAGTCAAGTAATTGTGGTCCTACATGTACCCATAAAGTAACCAACACTATAGCCAACACTTTTGTGATCACAAATTGTGATCGGATTATGATCAAAATGCACTTTTGAGATCTGAACATGGCGTCGAAACTGTAAGAGATATAAGGTGACCTACAAGCAGCTCAACAGATATGATAACATTGGTGACCACAGATGACATGACCGTGAAATTTAAAAATGTTCCATCACCCCATTCACAACTTGTCCCAAAATATCAACCGTGGCATTGGGATTTAATTGCATTAAATGTCTAAAAATTCACTTTGAACTTGTATACATAACTACACACACAAAGGTCACCCGGAGGTCAACCATTGACCTTTTTGATCGGTGAGACCTAAATAGAGCATCAAAACTGTAAAAATTCAAACATTTTTTCTTTTCCCATTTCCCCCCCCCCAAAAAAAAATACTACTTTTTTAACATTAATAACTTTGCACACAAAGGTACCACGGGGGTCAACCTATTGACATTTATGATCAGAAGGTACCTTGACATCTGAAAATAGCATCGAAACTGTAAAATTCCCCAAAACAAGTAAAGGTCACCAGAGGTCAAATTGAGGTCAAAGGTCACCCAGATGCGGGTTGACAATTGGATTACATTGAAGCAATTTCCAACCCTAACGGACAATTCGTTCTCAAGTTATCAAAAAAATACTAGTTTTTATCATTAATTGACCTTTGGTGACCTCGGATCACATGACTGTTAAGTTTGAAAATGATCCCTTGCCACATTCACAACTAGTCCCAAAATATCAACCATGTCGCACCTTGTCAATGGGAGTTATTGCTTGTTTTAATATTTTGGGTTTTGGCCTCTAACTGACCTTTGGTGACCTTCACAGGTACCAAAAAATAGGGCACATTTACTCAATGTGGTACTCATATACACCAAATATTAGATTGGTCCAAGCTTCCCTACTTGAGATACCGTGTTTACAAGCCAGGCGTCACATACCATTGCCAATATACCATTTGCAACTTGTCCAAATATATCAACCGTGACACACCTTGGCACTGGGAGTTATTGCACTAAATGTCTGAAGATTAATTTTGACCTCATATAACTGAATCAACAAAGGTCACCTCAGGTCAACACAGTGACATTTTTGATCGGTGTGATGTGAATATAGCATCAAACTATAAAAATTCAAACATTTTTTTCTTTGCCCATTTTCTCCCCCAATATAATAGTTTTTTAACATTAATTGACCTTTGGTGACCTCAGATCACATGACCGTTAAGTTTGAAAATATACCCCTTTACCATTTGCAACTTGTCCAAAAATATCAACCATGTCACACCTTGGCAATGGGGGTTATTGCATTAAATATCTGAAATTTAACTTTGACCTTGTATAACTTCGCACTCGAAGGTCACACGGGGGTTAACCTATTGACATTTATGATCAGAAGGTACCTTTGACATCTGAAAATAGCCTCGAAACTGTAAAATTCTCCAAAACAAGTAAAGGTCACCAGAGGTCAAATTGAGGTCAAGGGTCACCCAGATGCGGGTCGACAATTGGATTACATTGAAGCAACTCCCAACCCTAACTGACAATTCATTCTCAAGTTATCGCAAAAACACTAGTTTTTTATCATTAATTGACCTTTGGTGACCTCGGATCACATGACCGTTAAGTTTGAAAATATTCCCCTATACCATTTGCAATTTGTCTCAAAATATCAACTGTGTAACACCTTGGCACTGGGAGTTATAACACTAAATGTCTGAAGATTAACTTTGACCTCATATAACTTAACATACAAAGGTCATCTTGGGTCAACTTATCGACATTCTTGATTGATGAGACCTAAATAGAGCATCAAACGATACATATTCAAACATTTTTTTCTTTGCCCATTTTCTACCTCCAAAATACTAGTTTTTTAACATTAATTGACTTTGGTGACCTCGGATCACATGACTGTTAAGTTTGAAAATATTCCCCTATACCATTTGCACCTTGTCCAAAAATATCAACCACGTCACACCTTGGAACTGGGAGTTATTGCATTAAATGTCTGAAAATTAACTTTGACCTCGTATAACTTCGCACACGAAGGTCACACGGGTGTCAACCAATTGACATTTTTGATCGGAAGGTACCTTTGATATCCAAATCTAGCATCAAAACCAAACATTTTCTTTTTTGCTCGTTTCCTCCCAAAATAAGCAGTTTTTTCTAATGTGACCTTTGACCTTTTGACCTTGGTAACAGATGTAGTTTAATCTCCTGATTCCAAAAAACAAAACGATATGTCTGCACAACCATCCTAACTCCGAACGGAAAACTTTGACCTCATATAACTTCGCACATAAAGGTCACACCGGGTCAACCTATTGACATTTATGATCAGAAGGTACCTTTGACATCTGAAAATAGCATCAAAACTGTAAAAATACCCCAAAACATGTAAAGGTGACCAGAGGTCAAATTGAGGTCAAAGGTCACCCAGATGCGGGTCGACAATTGGATAACATTGAAGCAACTCCCAGCCCTAAAGGACATTTCGTTCTCAAGTTATCGCAAAAATACTAGTTTTTTTATCATTAATTGACCTTTGGTGACCTTGGATCACATGACCGTTAAATTTGAAAATGTTCCCCTAACCAGTTCACAACTTGTCTCAAAATATCAACATTGACGCACATTGGCACTGGGAGTTATTGCAGTTTTAATATTTTCGGTTTTTGGACCATAACTGACCTTTGGTGACCTTTGTGGGCACCAAAAACAATAGGGCACACCTTCTCCATATGGCGGATCTATAGTCCAAGTTTGGCCTGAATCCAACATTCTCTTATTGAGATAGAGCGTACCCAACCAAGTGTCACAGATGCACACACACGCGTACACACCCAAACACACACACAAACCTGACTGCATAGGTTCCTTTTGCTAAAGCAAGGAACTAATAAACACCCAGTACTAAACGCTAAAAATAGAACTCTAAACGTAGTAATAAAAAATCTTAAAAAAATGCTAAGAGTTAAATAAATAGTTCCAAACTTAGTATGCATATTATCAATTGAAACACAGACAATTCGTATGAGGTGTTTACACACACTCCGACAACTTCACATCGGTCCTCAAACCAAGTTTTTATTTCAAACTTTGACCTTTGGTGACCCAAAATAACATTTTACCTCCTCAGAAAATAATTGGCACCTTTTGCTCAATGTGATGCATCCACATTCAAAGTATGAGATATGTTGGATATTCCCCTCTTGAGATATTGTGATTATTATGATTACACATTTTGAGCTCCGGTGACCTTTAACATTCTCAAAAAACAATTGCATCTTTGTACTCATTATGGAGTATTACATTGATCGAAGATTCTCTGTGTGTTTACGAACAAAGCTGCATTTTCCTTATCTCTCTTAGTCAAATCTGTTAAAACGAGAGATGATTCAGTTGCATCATACGGACGTCGTCCACCTGCCTTTCAAATTTCAAACTTTCACATCGGATGGCGATTGTTTATGATCCGAGTCTGCCAACAGCTTTGCTCTAATTAATTGAAATATACAAATATATGAATATACACAAGCAGAATAGGTGCATGTTTCCATACTCATTAAATCATTGTATCCTATCTCAGTAATAACTTTACACATTGTACATTAGCTTAGTGATTGTGCGTAAAGGAAGGCAAAGGACGACATGTGTAGTGCATATTACTTACTGTTCACAAATGACGACATTAGTACTGTAGCTTATGATTGTACACAAAGTAAAACATTAGTACTGTAGCTTATTGATTGTGCAGAAATGACGACATTAGTACTTTAGCTAAGTGATTGTACATAAATGATGACATAGTACTGTAGCTTACAGAATGTACACAAATTATGACAATACTACAGTAACTTAGAGATTGTACATAAGGTAAGACATTAGTACTGTAGCTTATTGATTGTGCACATATGACGACATTAGAACTGTAGCTTAGAGATTGTACACAAATGATGACAAGGGTATATACAGTACCTTAGAGATTGTACACAAAGTAAGACGTTAGAACTGTTGCTTATTGACTGTGCCCATGTGGCGACATTAGTAGTGTAGCTTATTGATTGTGCACAAATGATGACATTAGTACTTTAGCTAAGTGATTGTTCACAAAAGACACCATTGTACTGTATATATCTTACTGATTGTACACAAATGGCAACACTAATACTGTAGCTTAATGAGTGTACCCAAATGACGACATAATTACACAAATGACGGCATTAGTTCGGAAGCTTATTGATTGTAAACAAATGATGACATTAGTACTGTAGTAGTTTTTACAACACATGATATATTATTATTATGTTACCTATGAATCTAGAACACGGTTCAGATAAGGAATCGCAGAATTGAGATTTAACCTTCCGTTCGGTCGGTCCGAAAGCAACAAATGGGTAAGAATATTATCACATACAACATTAAAATATGAAATCTGATCAACAAGAAGAAAAGACATTTAGCATGTTTTATGTAGCAAACACAAGGTTAACAAAATTAAAATTGTGAATAGTGATCTTATTGCAGTTATTATACTATTCAGTGTTTACATCATTCACTTTGCATTCAGAGAACACCTATACAATGAATTCCAAAATCATTTAGCTTAAAGATCTTTCATTTTACCATTGTTGCGATTTCATGACTTCATAAACTACGTGCTACCATGTTATCACAAGAAATTCACCATGGCAACCACACTATCTTGTTGTGAATACAGTCATGACCGTAGTGGCAGAACCAAGGTGCGGGGAGGACATGAGGTTTGGTAGGGCAATGAGGGCATCCCCAGTCATGTTATACCCTTGGTCTCCCAGTCGGCTTCTTCTCCCTTCGTGTGTACATTTATATTTTATTAATGTCTATTGATAGAGTCCCTTGTGGTAACACATTAATTTATTTTGCAATTAGAACAGATGATGTGCATGTGACACATAGCCAATAACCAGTTAAAATGCATAACATATTTACTTCCTCTTACACGGCAGTCCAAGAACGGGGGATCCCATTTTACAATGGGCGACTTTTACTAAGATTTATCGAACATTGTCCTCTGTGACGTATAAGGCAAACTCAACAGCAACAGTCAGTGAGGTACGTAGGGAGCTACCAAAAGAATGGGGAGTGGGATGGGAGAATAATAACCGGTGGTCACTTTGGGTATCTTTGCTAGACGAATTTTACTTTTTATGCTTCGTTGGGCCACTGCAGATGGTAAACTTCAATATTTTATCTCGAAATTTTGACTGCTTCACCAACTAAACCTCGCTTTTGTTTATATCAGTTCCACTTTCTTTTCGAAGTTGTAAAACCTAAATCTATGTTTCTTATCTCAAAATGTCTATCTTTCGACCTTTGTTACCTCTTTGCTTCATTATTTCCATAGAATAAGAAAATATGTCAAAAGAGTTCATAACAAAAATTCTATTTTTTTTCCTTATTCTATATTCCTATTCTCTAACTTTTGACTTTTTTCCTTGCAAATTCCGACTACTATACCTCAAACTTTCAACCATTTCCTCAAACTGACGTCATTTAATCTAAAAACTTCGACTTCAGTTGCTTTTAGTTTATGCAGAGACTTTTCGCTCGTTTTGTTTTGTCAAATACAGGTTTCAGTACAGGCCAAAAAGTCGGGTGGAGAATTAAGTCCACGACCAGACCACCCCACCAGGCCCTGCCGTCTTTGGGGTCATCATGGTAAATAGTTGTCCTAACCTAATGAGATTTTAGGGAAAGAAAAAGCGGGAGAGCGTAAAGCGTGTATTCATTAATACACTAAAACCCCATATTTTGTGCCACCCAAATATTATGGGTCATACACATACAAATCCTTACATTTTACTCGTAAGTACAATGTTTTCTTTAATATTTCACCAAATTTACCACAATATCTATATAATCCTTTCCTGCTCGTAGAATAATTTGATAATTTAACCTGATGAAAAGTACAGGCATAGTTTCCACTAACAATAGGATACTGAATTTACCAGTTAACTTACCACTGCTTCATTTGCCTTCTCTTTCTGTAATACAAGTGTAAAACATGAAGTTCAATATTATCACGCACATAAACAAACATGCATAACTAACACGGAAAGAAAACATGAAATGAAATATTTTCTCCTTAAATTGGAAGTGACCTTAATCTGTGTATTTATTTACTTTATAACAGTTTGTTTCTTGTGAAGAAGCTAATTGCAGAGTATCTATTTGCCAACGACAATCACATAAGAGTGTAATACAGAACTTAAAACGTAATGTGTTCATATACTTTGGGTTTGTTCATAATTAATTCTGCAAGAGGTAATAAATCATTCATAATCAATTTCAAACCACCAGTTTGGCTTTGATTGTAGAGAAGATGTCTATAAGCTAGGAATTATGGTAATGTGGAGAGTTATTACAGCATGGCAAAACAAAAACAAAAAAAAACCCCTCAAACTTCGTACACTGAAAAACAAGATGTGAAACAGCCGACAGTTTAATATTGTCACTAAGTTAAATATACAAATTTAACATAATATGATACACCAATTACTGCTTAATTGCACAATGGTTATACAATTAATATAATGGGAATTCATCGCTCATTGCCTTAAAAATGTAAAACATTGTCCTGTTTCTTAAATATCCATTCCTCTGTTCATCTCTAACTTAGTCTACAGTTAGCATCATTAGTAGGTAAGCATACCAGCTAATATACCAGATATGTAATTACCGGAAGTGGAAATGTAAACGAAATGTAACGTTTGCACAAAACAATGAATCCTTTATTCGTTCCTTGTACGCCTGATACATTCGCGCATCTACAAAGCACTATTGTCTGTGTATAAACTGATGAATATTCAGTGTATTACACTGATCGTCTTGGCATAAAGTAATTCTAACATTACATTCCACCCAAGCCGAAAAGGTGTGAGCTTATATTTGTTCTTAACGTGTAGCATATTATGCATTTATATGCCAGGGTGTTATAACACACTAACACGTGTTATGTTTTGGGAGCATGCGAAAGCTAGATATGCTAAAGATACAATACAGTAAATCGTAGTGGTATTTTTCATTTCATTTTCATTTTTCCGTTTCATTTATAAATACGAAAGTATAGGCAATTAATTATACTTCTTAACATTATCCTGATACATCCAGGTCATTGCTGTTCTGTCTAATATACCTTCTGAAAAGCCGTGGGGCAACCACCTCCTCCACCCCCCCCCCCTCCCCATAAGTAAAACGTAATTGCGCAACTCCTTCAAAATATGAGAGTCGCTGAGTGGAACCAAGTGTTGCTGAATTCAACTGTTCACATTCTTTTTTGCACTAAGTTATGTATACTTACAAGCATTTGATATATATTATTTGTCAGAGGACCTTGTACGAATCCCTGTGTGAATAAAAAAATAGCAAAATGATTAGTACACATTACTTACCTTGATATGTATGCAAGACGACCTTAGCAAGAACATAAAATGTGTTATTAAGACGAAACCGAGATGAATTTGACTATGTTAGTTCTTCTACTAAGTAGAAGAATCTATATAAAATAAGTCTATCTAAAACAATTTCTTCATATAACATATTATTACCAGGACATACCTCCCACTGTCCAGTGTCATAATTAATACGCTGTAAATCTGCAGCTGCAACACCAGTTACCCACTCGACTGAAAGAGACCGAAAAAAGAGTTTTCTTTAGTCTGGTCTATGGAACCTTAAACGTGTAAAACATTTATACAAGCCCGTTTTGCCAGCTACATCCGGATGTATAACATTTAATTATTTTTTGAAGACAATAATTGATATACCTAGTAATTCTAGAATACAACAGATAAACTGTGCCACCTGTATTTGTGGCACAAGTAATAATCTTCTGTTAACAACTCTTTTTGCTAAAAACTCCCTTTCCCTGTGAGGACAACAACTGTCCGTTTACTGCTTATATGGAAACACATGGGAAGAAAAGAGGCCAATGGAAAATACATTAGTTATTGTAGAACGTATTTTATAAATCTGTTAATGATGTCATATCCATCCGAGTTGCTATTATATAGAATTTTTAACTAGGTCTTTCCACTTTGACCTTTTCAAAGCACAACCAACTATCTTCGGATATGTTGACCGTTCATATTCCATATCATGATATATCGCAAATATACGCATGTCTTATCATGACTGCAAAGATGAACAGGTACTACCTCCCTTCCACTTTCCCACTCCAGAAAACAGTGATTATTGCATCTAGGATAAGATGACAATCCAACCCTATCTATATAGTACTTCTGGAGCTTGAAATAAACATAAATCTTCAAACCATAAATAGATGCTGAAACACTATACGATGAAAATATCAATTGAACAAACATGAAAGCAATGTACCTGATTGAGACCACTTATGGATTATACACTGGTCTGGTACTGTGTTTATACAGTCCAGAGGTCAATTACAATGTAAATATACTCTTATCAACTGAGTGTTTACCTCAAATACCCCCACCCTCCCCGCCCAAAAAATAAGTAAATAAATAGATAAATAAAAAGAAAGAAAGAAAGAAGAATAACAAAAAATAGAGAATTCTTGTATTCATTACGTTATATCAACTACCACCTATAAATTTCATCCAAACTGTACTTTATAACGCATTGTGTTTAAAAAGATTTTAAAGCTTTGACCATCGTTTACTTCATTTCACTTTTGAAGCAAAGAATTTTTCTTCTGTTTACTAAATTGGATCAACATCCCAAGTATGACATTAAACCATCATGTTCTTTTAGACTTGAAGTGTTTAGACAAAGCGTGTCGCACATGCCCACAACATACCAAAATGCACGTACAATTACCATCGCATTAATCTATTTGGCTTCGATAAGAAATGCGCTATGCTACTGGCATTACGCCCGACGAAAGCAAATATGAGCCCAGTAGGTAAAAATGTAGCTTTAGGGTTTTAGATAAAGACGTGAAGAAATCTCCTTTTTTCGTGTTTTACTAATTTTTCTCAAACCAGTTGAACACAGGATTATCATAAACGCATAAGTCATTGTTCTTAATCGTGCAGATGCAATCAGTTACACAACTTCATTTCACCTCATCAACAATTACATGTAAAGATCAAGATATTTGTAACAGTAATTTATTATACTGCATTCTTACCACGCGGCTCCTGTTGTACCGTGCTCAACTTGTTCTCAAATTTAAAGGGCAGCAGAATTCTTTCAATCCTTTGAGAAAAAAATTGTATTACTTCGTCAATGTTTTGCTATTAGATAAACTGAAAGGTGTGCAATATTATACTTTTATTGTTAAGTCCACAAATGCGGGCTCAAGTATTTTTATCATTTTGTTTTCATTTCATATCTGATGCAGCCTGCTCAAACGAAGGAGCATACCACCGAATTTCTTTGGTAGATAAATCAATCAATTATTTAAATGAGGTATATTTTGTACGTGTTATTGTGTGTGAGTAAGCACGAGACGGTTCGACATGTCGCTAAAATGTCTTCACATATAGTTGTTACAGTAATTATTCCAACAAATAGGTAAATTGAATAAATGTAACTCTTTCTCAGACATTATGAACAGTAGTCGACTGTTCAAAGTAACAACGCTTACTTGATATCGGTCGGTGGACTGCTGTGACAAGCATATTGCAGGATACTTATCAATTTGGTTAAGTCCCATTGCTGCCATTTTTCGTTTTCAAAGCTCAATCCTTTCAAAGTGTTAAGCGGAGGTAAAACTGCCCCAGAGCTTAGATTAATAGCTCCACCGTTTTCTTCAACTGACGTAAAGCTATCTCGCAGTATAATCCTTTGAATGCCAACCTATTCAAGAAATTAACTACATATTATAAGTTTGAGCAAACATGAATGAGGCAGCTCAAATCGTTATCAACATTGTTTATATCATTGACTAACTAAGATAGATCACAAAGTAATTCAAAGATTGGCCAACAGAAATGCAGTTTATACTTGCTTTAGCAATCTAAGTAAGGTGTTTCTTTACATATCGTGTAACAAAAGAAACCTTATATGAAAATTGAAACATGACAGTTGTCTCAAATTAGCTCAGGTAATGTTTATTTATAATATTGATATGACGATGCCTGGAGCTTTTTGCTCCATGATTCTATTTAATGAATTTATGCCTGCAGGTTTAATTTAAGATAGGTAAGCCCCACACATGATGTGAATCGGTAAGCAAAAGGCTAATTGACAATGGAGATGACCAGCAATCAAAGGAACATTGCTCACCTCTGTACCAACAAAAACTTTTTTCATTTAATATATATCAATTTTACACATAGTTATGTAATATTCATATCTTAATCGCCGTAACTTGAAGCATTTAAAGTTTAAAAATTATTCTTCACAAAAAACACAACAAATTGACATATTTCATGATAATTATTACAACATCACGTGTATGATTACGAAGTCCATTATTTTACCTACAGTAATTATTAATCAGTTAAATCGTATCTATATTACAACGTGCTAATCCACTTTGCAGTTTTCTTCGATAGAGTTTGAAAATTACTAAAATCAAGTGGACACTATATTCAGGCAATTTTGTTTTAACATTTCATGTATCATTTGCTTCAACAGAAACAAGTATTAAGAAAAGTAAACAAGAGTTTTAACTCACTGAAAGTCAAAAATACGTGACGTCGCTTTTTGAAATATCGAAACATCATGAATTAAGACATGACTGAACGGTTAACATATTGGGCAAGCACTCGTTAGATGTATATATGAACTTAGTGGATGTTGTAACTAATGTTTTATTTTGAAAGTTTAAACAAACTTGAATGAAATAACGAAGATAACTATATACGGATCGGTCACCTATATTCTCAATGTATAATATTTTCAGATCCTTCCACCACTTGTCATGGTTTGACAAAAGAACATCAAGCTTAGGTACATCATTTCTGTATTTCCTCTTCACACTGAATCGAAATTAAAGTAATAATAGAAATTCTTATAAAAAGTTTTTCACCCGTCTTTCAGATGCTTCCTTCAACCTCTTCACTAGCCCATCGTGTACATCTCGAGTTTGGTCTTTCGAAATTATAACATGCTTACACGAGGCTTTAAAATGAAAGAACAAGGTCGATTTATGAGTATCAGCCGTATACTCGTATTCTATATATTTCATTGTGGGTCACTATAACTTAAATGTATAGGCAAGTGCAATACAGGAAAACTTGATAATTCAAACTGAGAACGAATCGCTTCTTACATCAATATGAAGTACACAGTGATTGAAATTTGTAAATAATCCATGAAATAATGAACTAAACATAGGTAGCTTAGATACCTTTTAATTCTTCTTCTGTCACCTCTATCGTAGGTTTGAATAGTTGTTGCTGCGGTTGCTGTTGTGTTGATGCTGTTGTACCCTGTTGATCTTTGGAATTTTTCTCTTCTACGGATAAGATATAAACTGAATAACTTATCTGAGTATAGTAAGCTGTAGTTCTATCAGCGAAAATAGCAATATTAATAATTAACTACTCAAGCTTCAAACGGCATGCTAGACAGTCTGAATACGTTAGGTTAGATAATATAGAGTTATATACATAACTCGACGTCTTAGATCTGTGGGATGTGACGCCCTCGTTTTCACGGGAACTGCTTTGGCAACTTCAAATCTGATCTAAAGAAATGACCTGCACCACTCTTTGTGTGAATGTAATGATGCATACATGTACAAAGTGATCATCTTAGTGTCATAGTGCTGATAATAGGAATACAGTCAAAGCGTAACTTTGGCTGAGTGGGCGTGACTAATAGGTAAGAAGTAAAAGATCTGTTATTGCCTATTTTATGTCAGGATGATCATGTATGTTACCATTTCCATCTATCTAATCTGTTTTATCTATTTCACCTATTTCATCTATATCATTTGTTTCATATTTCATCAATTTAATCTGTTTAATCTATTTAATCTGTTTCATATATTTCATCTATTTAATGTATTTATTCTATTTTATCAATTTAATCTGTTTAATATGTTTAATCTGATTAATCTATATCATCTGTTTAAATTTGTTTAGTCTGTTGAATCTGATTAATATGTTTCATCCTATTCCATCTATATCATCTTAATAACATAAATCGTTGGCTAAAGTCTGGCTTTGGATGGTGTGTTTCAAAGAATAAGTTATGATGACATGTTGGCTGGTCAAAGGCTTTAACAAATCCATGATAGGTACCAAAGTCTAAATACATACTATTATCAAGTTATATTCATCCAATGATTTCAAATCGTATCAAAGTTTCTTAGCCTATCCTTATTTTCTCCCTAGACTATAATTCCGGAAGTGAAATCACCCGATTGTAACAAGAATTATGCCCTGGTAATTTACATTAGTGAATTGCTATAACTGATATATTGCCATATATGGTTATGAAGTGTGGAGAGTGACGAACACGTTTAATCAGCATTAATAGGTTAGAGTATTCACATTTTGATCAGAACAATATCAAACTAATTTGAAATCTGTAGTTCTTGATACAGTTTGCTTTCACCAAGATCTCTAATAACATGCTGGATCTGTTTGGCTTACATTATTACATTTACGTGGTTTTAGTCTGATTGTGGTTTATTGTCACCAAGGCTACACGGCACACTGCTCTAATTTGTAGTGAAACAATGAAATATAGTACTGCGTTCTAAATACAGTTAATTGATACACGACGTGCACTAGAAAGTAGGTGCTAACCAGGTTTGTAGCTAGGATTCCACACACATAGTAGAACAGGAATCACAGGAGAGCATTTCAAGAATTCTATACCAGCCTTTTCCAGGGAGGGTTGAGAGGCATCTGGTGAGGTTTAACCAAAAGGGTACGGGGGATGTAAGATGTAAGAGATGCCCTATTATTGCTCTGGAAGAACCCATCCACCCCTCATGCTACAAGTTTGAGTTAACAAAATATCATATCAATAATGGGAACATGGACCAGCCATTGGTGGAGCTATAGGAGAAGCTGAAACAGATATTCAGGAGTCACAGATTGCAATGGTTCCGAAGTATTTTAAGTATAAATCCATTAAGCAGAGATTCATAATAGGGGGAAATGGTTTCACCATCTAGAGTTATCTAAGTCAGCGTCGACAACAGTCTGATTGAAAGAAACCTGAACCGAATCAATTAAACATAAGTCTAATAGATACTTCAGAATAAGATTGATATTTGTGATTAATCAATAAATTACCTTTCAGTCGGCGGCGGCGGAACACGATCAGAAGTACGACGATGCAACTCATCAACACAATTAACACAACGACAACAATAACAACCCAACCAGTTCGTCGTTCCTCCTCTGAAATACCAAGAAATAGTCAAAACATGGACATCAACAACTCCAGATACAAGTTGACATCATCTCCAGATAACAAATCAACACAGCTATAATAAATAGGTTCATAGTAGCCCAAACATGCATGTGAATGATATACAACGGTATGTCAAATAGGTATCAAGAACTTTACACCGCATACAAAGTAAAAGTACATTACTTACACGTTGATTTTGTTAAACTCTGTCCCTTTATTTGCAACGCTTTTCCTTCAATTCCACATCAAAACAACAAATGCATTAGATCAGTTTAGGTTTACTACGTCAACTGGCATACCACATAAAATTTAACCTGCACATAAAATAGTTTTGGGAAGTTCTTGCATTTTAATGTAGTTCTTACCCTGAAAAATTACATCCTGAAATGTTACATCAGTTGATGTAAATTTCGTTGTAACACCGTCAGTGCTATAAACACACGTGTACGTGCCCAAGGTAGGATTTCCAGCCGTGTTGATGACCAGAGAGGTATTTTGCAATGTGAATCCATCAGGCATCATAACTTCACTCATACTTTTAGTTCCAAATGCAATAATTTCTTCCGTTTGACCCACTTTTTTCCATACAAAGAATGACACATCTTCCCCGCAGTTCATGACCACTCTCTCATTAGGAGTTACATGCAGAGGTTCGCTAGATGCTTCCAGTGTCCCGCTTTCAACCAGTATCGTAGATTCATTGTTACCTACCTCAGACAAATTGCTTCTCGCTACGCAGACGAATAAACGTAATGAGAGAGAGGTTTGTAACGAAATATCCACAACAGCATGGTAAGATTGTAATTCATTGACACTGGTTGTTACATCTGTCGACTGAGAAGAGATTTGTTCATCCCCACTGCTAGTTCTCAACTTCCATGACAAATCATCTAATACTTCACCTACTCGTGAAACACTACAAATTAAACTTGAAGCAGCGTTCAATTCTAAAAAGCATGATTTCTGGTCACATCCAGCAGCGTCAATGGTAGGGTACGGTTCCAGTGGTATGTCTGCAAATTGTAAAAAGAAAGACGAACTAAAACAATATTGTCCAACCAGCAAATATTAGGAATATTTATATGGTGTTATATTAACTAGTTGGGTTTGCCAACAATAAAGGTCGCAGGGAAGCAATTATTCACTGTTAAAGCTCTTTTCAAACTCAAGCAATTCACACTGGTCAAGCTAATCTGCTAATTAATTGAACATCTTTGCGAATAATTTCTATAACAATAAGAAATGTAAACTGTAACGTGTCCCTTACAAAGATATGATAGTTAGATTATTTAGACTTTGAATGATTTGCAAGTGCAAGAGAAATGTACAGAAACAGTTTCGGAGCTTTATCGAACAGGCGCAAATGTACAATTTATGGGAGAGGTTTACCTGAGTCATACCTATGACATGTTTCACCGAGCTATATCAAGCCGAAGTTAAAAAGTTGGACAACTTCTTGTTTTTTCTGTGGATTCTACCTTGCATTGCGCTCTACCTCTTTACATCAAACTCTGAACTCCTTGTGTTCGGTCCAGTGATTCGATGGATAATGCGGATATGGTTTGTGTTGATGTAAGACGTTCTCTTTTCATGTCCATCATTACTTTCACATCATATACAGTACAATCCTATATTGTTCAACTGTGTTTATTTGCCTTTCATTCGAAAGCATGCTATACATATTTATTTTATTCAAGAAATCTTTTAGCACTAAGCGACACTCATCTAAGGTTGCAGACTTGAACCTGGAGGTTGGAATCCCACTATTACCCCAGAAATTTACCGTAGGCCCGATTTGTTTTCTTGTTCCTTATCACCCTCTTAACTTACTTTCTTATTGCTACCTTTTGGCAATGGTTACTGTCCAATATCGATATTGGTGGAAAGTCGACAAAGAGACGTCATGATCAAAATAAAAGCTTACTTCTGATGTATTTCTTACAGAAAACTTAAACAATACTCTTAAATGGGAAATATTGAATTATGGAATAATGATTCCACCTGCTAAAGATCATTGCTTACTCGTAGTTACTCGCCATGCTACTTTCATTGCAAATGCGAATTAACTGTTTTACTGAAATCAATTTTCGACACATTAGTAGCAATTTCTTTATCGCTTCAATAAAAGCATACTGCTTTTTGTTCTTTATGTGGAAGATTTGAGGAGACATCAGAAACATGTTTTGGTGGGTTGATAAATAACTTCTAATTTTCTTGTAAAGTGTTAAAAGTACTAATTTTCAGATTTTGTCAACATTTAACAAGACATTGGATCTTATGTTATTGTCCTATGCAGAAAGACATCAAAGAGAAAGAGTTAAGACGTTCCTTTTATTATTGCACAATGCTATTTGAAGGATGATTTGAATACTGTTATGTTTTATTTTCTTCCTTTTTATGCAGGACTATATATAATATATTTAGGCCATGGGCTGAAGCCTTCTAAAACACTCTTTCGTTCACATGGCTGCTGGGACTACTCAACTTCAGTTTAATAAATTCAAACATAATTTTCTTAATCTATTACTGCTTGTTCTTTTTAAAAATATTTGCAAATTTGAGAGAAATTAAGTAAAAACCATTTAAAATTTGCTATTTTTATGATTGGTTAATAAATTGAGCAAATTATCAGATTAACCAATCAGAGTCCTCTATGTATGAGTCACAATCGTATTGCTGTGATTGAGCAACATATGCACTGTACAATGCATTTTGCACTTACACTGTGTTACATTAACATGCAGTGTTGTATTTCTGTATGCTGTCGGAAAACATCTAATATTATACCCTTTTCTGAAGCTAGCTTTGCGAAATTTAAGGATTGTTGTATGAGATGGAAGTCCATTTCAAGTTCATAAGGAGAAATTGCTGCTAATTGTTGGTCAGAACTCAAACTATAACTTTTCTTCACCTACTGATATCACTCGTACTCGTACTAGTCGTATTGCTGGCTATCATAGGGAGTGTTACCAACGATTTACTGACATTTCAAAGCTCTCTAAAGCAGAACAAGGAAGAGATTTGTCAAGTATTCAATCTGGTGAGTACATTTATATATATCATCTTTGAACAGGGCATGAATTTGATCCATGAAAGTAACAAAATTGTCCGTGTACCACTTCCACTACAAAATTAGGTCTTGGCCTATGGGGCTTTGAAATGACTTCAGGATAAAAAAGGAGGTTTGAATAACAGTCAACCTGTCTGTCCCATAACCTGGTATTCTCTGCTCTCCCAGGGTCTTCTCTGCCCCACCCCCTCCCACAAGGGTTCATATAGAAAGGGATGATTTAGGCGGGCATTTGAAATTTGTGGCCGTGCAGTTAGATCGATGTAATTTTATGACGAAGGCGTAAATGCGAGCTCGTAGGGCTTGCATTTTTGACGTGGGGTCCGATAAAATTTTATTATCAAATATACGCATTTTGCTGTTTTGAAGTTTATATATAGCATGGCTTTGATATAATCACACAAGCCTATGTTGTTATTTGGCCGTGATTTTCGAAAAATGACCGTGCAAAAGACAGCTGCATGGTTCACTAGATGAACCTATGCACCCCCCCCCCCCCACACACACAAATAGGTCAAAGTAATATTGAAGTTTTGTATCAGAATTTCTATAGGCTGTGAAGTCAGTTTATAGTGTTGTCCCCATTTGCACATACATGTCTGTACTGTCACTTCTGTGCAAATACCATTACTTATTATCAAGAACAAAATGGAGGTTACATTCAATAGAAGACAGAAATATGTGGCTCTCTTATTAAACTACCATATCAACAATCTACTCCCCCTCTATCATACTATATAGTAAATGTTTTCAATTGTTACTTCAGTTAAACAATAATGGTAAAAAGGAATTTATGCACTGGTGATGGTTTGTGCCTGTGCTGTCTTGGATTTTTGAACATAATATTGCAAGTACATTTTCAAACTTGCATGTAGGCACACCAATTAAATCTCTTTGGTCAAAAGTGGTGTTAGCTTTGAAAATCGTGTTTTCCAAGGAATCTCCAAGTCAGTTGACTCTCTGAATGGTTATATAAAATAAATTATCATTGTACCACATAATGTTCTCACTCAGTGCATGTTGAATGTCTTGTTCAAAAAGTGTAACAATAACTACTGTAGAATACTGTCACATGTATGCCGTTGACCAAATATGCTAAATGCTTGTTTTTAGTAACACTTCTTTATTCATAAGGTATTGGCCCTTTATAAAGTAACTGTAAAAGAAATTAGGAAAAAAGAACTAAAACTAACACACCTTTCTCACCTTCTTTAAACATAACACTTTATGGTTTACATTGGAGCCTCACTCCCATATGCTTTCCTCATTTATAAACTAGATTTATACATATCCCTCCTTACACCACCTCACCCTTCCCCACACCCTCCCATTCCCTTAACTTTGCCTTAATATTTTCAATTCAAGAGGGGTAGGATTTTAAGCACCATTTAATATATATCCATGCCCAGCTACCAAATATAGGTATGGGAATTGCAGTGCATAGGATTGGGCTATGGAAAATGGTGTTTAGCACATGAACAGAAGTTATGACAGATTTTTCATGTAATTACAATGAAAAGCATCGCGAAGTAATTTTAATTATAATTTTTCGCATAGCAGTATGCAATGCTCTGATATACTGAAATGGACAGCGCCCTCTATCCTCTTTTTGGTGCTTTATGACCTTTTAGTAGACCCCCCTCCCCCCACTAAACAAATTATCATTCCACATATGTTCAAAATAGCCGGCGGAACCTAAACATGAAGGTAGATTCTCCTTCTGATCAATTTTATGGTATTTGTGGCCTGTTCTATTTTGTGCAGGATATGTATGGGGAAATTGCCGCCATTTTGGCATAAAAAAAACATTAATGTGCAATATTGACGCTTAAGAACAACTGATTTTGGAAAATAATACATATTGCTAATAAATTAAAATGGGTTTCATGTAGACCCCGGGATAGTGCAACGAAAGTTAATTTTTAGATCACTTTTCCTACTTCGGCCCACGGCCTAATTGTCTTCTTCTTTATTATATTTGTAAATACAACCACCAACAATAAACTCATGCAAAAGAAATAATAACTTTATCAAAGAAAACGACTTACCATAGACAACTACATGAACATATTCAACGATTGGATCATCATCTGTAGTCGCCAATGTCGATACTGCGAAAACATGATTATGTTGGGTGGAAACTTGATTGATCATAAGAGATCCATCAGGGTGAACCCCGTATTCTCCGGTATCATGTCCGGTACCATATATCATGCCTTCTCTGAGGCATATAAATGATCGATCATCGCTAGTCAAATTGTTCGAGTTGTACCAAAATGCACCATAGAAACCACCAGGATAGTTGCAGGATATCACTCCTTTCTTTCCCAATTGCAAATATTGCGGTGACTGACACTTATCCAAAGCGACAACCGTGCCTGTAATGGAAGAGGAAAGACGTAAACCTTGACCCTGTTTTCAAATCACATGAAAGTTGCAGAGTATCCATTTTCCCCTCAATCTGTGTTCCATTCTCCAGTTCAAAATGTATCAATGGGTGAGTCTAAGGGAAATAGAGCCTCATATGAAGTCCCAATAAATTTTGACTTGCATTCAACTACAATTTATAAAACCCCATTCAATTGACCTCCTGCCCCAACCAGAATAGCATTCCATCAGTATGCCAGAAACTTTCACCACATTTTCGAATGTCAGCACTCCCACACCCCAACCCCCTAAGCTCCCCCTTATTCCCCTGCATTACAAATAGATATTGCGCGTGTGCAAGTGATGCTATTGAGTAAGTATTACTCCAGACATAAGAAGTCATAATACCTCAGTGCAGGTCTTTCATACCGCTTGTTATATCTTCATATGAACATGTTACCCTTCCCTTGCTCTAACATATATAACCAACCATAGTCCCCTCCCCTTCTCCCCTCTCCAAGATAAAGCCGGTATTGGATCTTACCACTCAATATGAACCAAGGGATAGCAAGGATCATGAAAAGGTTTGTGATAGATATCTGAAAAGAAACAAAATTGACACTTAATTGAAGTGACATAAATTGAATATACATAGGATGATTTCCAATCTATGACCTACAGTGGCCGATAAAGCCACCGTCGCTTAATATAGGTCGACCATTTGTTAACAGTAACTCACGAGCAAGGTAGCATGAAAACCTGTTTTCAATAGAGTTTGAAGTTCATATCCTCTCTATCACTGACATTCACTTTAATCACTTGTTTTCATACCAATTTTCTTTGGTGCTGTTTTTTCACTAACCTACAATTAAGTTACAAGGAATTACAATAAAATCAAATAAGCTGTTGGGCCATCACTCATCAGTGAGGTTATATCCTGTACTTTATGGTCAAAGAAAGTGTGAGATGTGGATGGCCACTTCTAGACGTGGTTTGCCAAAGATAGGGTATAAAAGCAGGATTGTAAAGTAATTAGCATATATCATTTGTATGAATAGTTCTGACATATTGAACAGAAGGGTCATTTTATGTCAAATGAACAGATTATTGGAGAAGTTTGTAGTTGAATCTTTCCTAAAATAACATCCTCCTTTCATGATTAGAGCAAATAATGAGAAATAAGAAAAAAAATCAGTTAGGCCTACATTGCTTCAAAATTGTTTGTACAATACATTCATGAGGTATTGTCAATGACCGTGAAACATGCTATGAGCTTAAACTATAATAGTAGGGCCTCAAAAAGCCTGTGCAATGGCGAACTAACAGGCGAAACAGCACTGTGAAAATGTCAAACTTTGAGTGAGTTTTGAGTGATTTCCCATTAAATAATTACATGCTTGGCAAAAACTTCCTGATTTGTTTGAAGTGGGTCGAGCAACATTCATTAGTGATTTGACATGGAATGACAAAGAAATAAAACAAGCTTTTTGTTCATATTTAGTGAACTGAAGCTCATTGATGGCCTTACTTAACTAGGTATAGCAACATGGCTCTTAACCTAAACCTACGATATCATTATATGGTCAGAGACACCATTTACAATGAAACTTGTCATTCACCAAACTTCCTATGTTTGTCTTACTTTTGTTTCTTCGCAAATGGGCTAACCATTCATAGATTTCACAATAATATTTATATAATAATATTTATCTCTCTATTTCGCTCATTGTTGTGAATTCACTGTATAGACGAATCCATTATGACCGCGTTGCAATAGTTACAGTTACAGTGTAGTAGGCAATTATTTTCATATATTAATTTAAACTTTCTGAAAGAGCCTTGTGAAACAATTGTATGCTGACTGTATGCTACAGAACTTAATGATACTCAGGTTTACATGTACATTGTAACGTTCGTCGTTTATATTTCAGAGGGAACCTTCCACAATGAGATATGTACATCACCTAGTGCTACACATACACATACATGATAATACAGGCATATAGCTACTGTACATCTGGCCACATTCTGAGTCATATTAATGAAATTAAAATACCATATCAAAACTGCACACGGACAACCAAATTACCACGTACCGTAATACCCAACGGACCTTTTATAATGAAAAAGGAACCTTAACTCAGTTAATCTATAGTCGTGTACACAAGCTTACTTTGACTTTGAAACAAACCTGCTACAGAATACCCCCATGCAAAAGCGACACTTACAGCCAGCCTACTGTCTTGTGACATAACCTACAAATTGTTACCAAAAAACAAAGAAATAAAAACGGCGTGTTGAACATATGGTTGTAAAACAAATGCCACTTAATAGTAACTTCAATTCCATACCTTAAAATATAACATTCTGGTGTACACTAGGCCACGTCTCTTGTGCACTAGGTGGAGATAGAATCGCCTTCACAAACAAAGAAGCATCAGTATATTACCTGAAATCCAGCTATATGACTCAACGAAAGGTCATAGTGCAAGGTCATGTAACAGAAAATCAACACAACGATACGCTGCAGAGATTCATTCATGGAACGCCGAAATGTTACAATACCAAAACACAGGATGATGAACAGGATGTGCTTCAACAAAGAATATGTTACAAGGAACCTCCTTGCTACAAACTTAAACAGGTCGTGCTACTACTCGTAAGTGACGATGATAGTCTAATAAGGTGGCTCTACTACTATTCTAAACAGGTGACGCTACTACCACGTCAGGCGGCGATGTTACTGTAAATTAGCGGCGCTACTACCCTTAACGAAAAGTGCTACATTTCCAAGTTGGAACCAAACCAGGTCATAAATTACACTAGACTTGGTTGCGAAAATAAATGCGAACAAATAGTAGTCATTTCCATACATTAAGTAATCCCATTCTATTGTACACTAGGCTTCGTCTCTTTGTGTACTAGGTCTAGATAGTATCGCCTTCACTTATTACAACCAGCATTACGAATGTAACAACGTAAGGTTCATGGTGCTTAGGTCACAGAAAATCAACATAACAAAATCATTCGTATGGAACGCCGAAATAAGAAAGGATGTGCTACTACCCTAAACAGGATGTGGTACAACCAAGGAGGTACTACAAGGAAACTCCTTGCTGCAACCTTAAACAGGTCGTGCTACTACTCGTAAGTGACGTTGCTACTCTTAAAAGGTGGCTCTACTATCATTCTATAGAAACAGGCGACGCTACTAAAACTTCAGGCGGCGCTACTACTACCCTAAATGGAAGGTGTTACTATTCCAAGTTGGAGTCCCTACTACCTCAAACAGGAGTCGCTTATACCCTGTAACTATACGACATGTTTCCAAAATAAGCCTCATCAAATGATAATTCCATAAAAGCTTCGTTATTACTTTTGGGGATATGGTCTCTCACCGGTTAGCCGAATTAAATTAAAAATTTTGCCGCACTGATATGTCACTGATTGGTAAATATCTTTGCTAAATGTGTTGTCAAGCTTTGGCAAAATTAAGTACATTGATCATTAATCTGACTTTCGGGGATTAGTGTATATGGTTTGATTTCGTAGAAACGGGTATGTTGGTTAGGTGACCTTCTGCTGAGGTCACTCAATTAGTAATTTTTCTTATCAAGATCTACTCTAGAGAAATGCCATATGGGGTAGTTGTGACAATCTGCATTCGTGGAGAACGAGAAACGAATTCGTAATATATGAATATGGTTTGTGTAATGTATCATAAGGTTATATCCCCTATACCTTCCTGTCTGTCTTGTAACAAGGCTCAATTATTAAATGGGTAGAACAGCAGATAACGAGAAACTCCAGGCATAGATATAATTGTAGAATATAAACTGTTTTTCTTCCCCAACCCTCACCCTTACAAATACAGTATCATTAAGTCATAACTTCCTGAGAAGGGGCGAGAAACTCTCTGTGACATGTGGAATATTTACTTGTAATTACTAAGGCACATAGAAGAGAGCTATGACTAACCACATTTGTATACACATGAGATGCCATAGGCTGCCATATAGTTCCCAATTGTGATCATATAATTGTCCCCTGGGGAAAAAAGATTTACACATTATAATTACTTAAAATTTGGTCATTTTTGTCAATAGGGACCCAAGTATTGACAAATAGGTATTGAAAGGAGATTTTAATTTTTAATTTTATTTTTTTTATAATTGAGCTAATTAGATATGTAAATGAGGTTCTGATACATAGACTGTACTTTCCTTTGCCCATTTGAAATTATTTTGATGAAATCTGCTGGACATTTGATAGTGTGATTAGTTCAAGACATGTTATTTTATAAGAAAAATATAATTTGATGTTTGAATGTGAGGAATATGACTGATTTTTTGACGTTTTGTTAAATTTTCATTCGCGAATAAATTATTTATTTTACAGGCTTCCAAATTTAGGGTTTATATCAAAGTTATGGTCTCCATGCTGGTCAAGGGCTATTCTGGAGTGATAAGTATGGGCTGTTGTTCATCCACATCATATTTGGCATCTCAGTTGTTACTGTAACTGGAGCAAGGGTCTAATAAAAGGCTAATTAGTATGCGCAAAATTACAAAATTTGTACAAACAATACACAAAAAAGGGAAACAAATTGCTTTGACTTTTGAAATTTCTTATTCAAACTTTAAAAACCAGTTCATTCCCCTCCCCTCAATCCTATCTACTACCTACTATCAATAAACAACCTTTTTCCGAGGGGGTCACATTGACTTTTTTTTGTCTTAAAAGATTTGTTTACATTAAAAAACCGGTCGTTTTTTACCTTTTTCTTCAAAAAAAATTGTGAGACCAGTGAAAACCTTCAGTCAACTAACCCTTTCGACTACAACTAGCTAAGACATACACAGACTCAAATCAGGAGCCTCACAGGCATATTTAGAGGGATGGCTCTGTATTCTGGGAAAATATGTAAAAAATAACGTTTTTCGGTCTATGTTAGGGCCAAAAACGGTCAAATTTCCGAATATAATTCCCCTGAATGCCTCACCCTACAGAAAGATTTTCAGCTCCCCAGAAGCGCCACACTGAACGCAAAGCTACATAGAAACAATTTAGCAATAGCGTCTCCACTTTGTGAATAATCCTACGCAATTCAACTCGAGCATTTGTATGGTATCGAATTTCGGTCAACCACAGTTGAAACACCGGTGTGAAGTTAGATACTTTTTCCCCGTTCCTCGTTCGATATTCGCGAATGAGTAACTGAGCTACCTATTCGGTTACGTATTCGACAATGGTATCGACGTAACACCTGTGGCAAGACAAAAGCTTTCTTACAAGATGTTCAACATTTGGTCGTGGAAAGAGGTTTATCTATGGCCCATGAGTCATATGAACTCTAATGACTATGTAGAAGGGTACCATAATGCATCTTGCCCGGTCCAAATAGTTCTTGACCAACTAAAATGACCAGTACTTCATCATTTCTTAAATTATTGTAAAAAAAATACTTTAGGCCCTAATCAAGACTAGCACGCCTTGGACCACCTTACCAATGGGTCATATGAATTCGTTACACATTGTAGAAGGATACCATAATGCGTCTTGCCCGGTCCAAAGAGTGCTTGACCAATTAAAATGACCACTAAATGAACATTTTTTTTAAGTAAACGTAACGGGAACTGAAATAAAAACATTTGGGCCCTAATCAAAACCAGCACGCCTTGGACCGCCCAACCAATGGGTCATAGGAAGTCTAAGGACCTTGTAGAAGGGTAACATAATGCGTCTTTCCGGTCTAAAGAGTGCTTGACCAATATAAATGACCACTAAATCATTACTTCTTTACTGAGTGTAACGGGACCACGAAAAAGCTTTGGGCCCTCATCCATGCAGCACGCCTTGGACCACCTAACCAATGAGTAACATTAACTCTAAGGCCATTATAGAAGAGTACCATAATGCGTCTTGCCCGGTCCAAAGAGTGCTTGACCAATTTAAATGACCACTAAATCATTACTTCTTCAATGAGTGTAACGGGACCACGAAAAAGCTTTGGGCCCTTATCCATGCAGCACGCCATGGACCACCTAACCAATAGGTCATAGGAAGTCTAAGGAAGTTGTAGAAGGGTACCATAATGCGTCTTGCCCGGTCCAAAGAGTGCTTGACCAATTTAAATGACCACTAAATCATTACTTCTTCAATGAGTGTAACGGGACCACGAACAAGCTTTGGGCCCTTAT
Organism: Apostichopus japonicus; assembly: GCF_037975245.1. NCBI lineage: Eukaryota > Metazoa > Echinodermata > Holothuroidea > Aspidochirotida > Stichopodidae > Apostichopus > Apostichopus japonicus. The sequence goes on along the minus strand of NC_092576.1, from coordinate 5,238,119 downwards.
CCATGCAGCACGCCTTGGATCACCAAACCGATGGTTAACATGAACTCTAAGGACATAGTAGAAGAGTACCATAATGCGTCTTGCCCAGTCCAACGAGTGCTTGACCAATTTAAATGACCGGTAAAGCATTCCTTTTTAATGAGTGAAACGGGACCACGAAAAAGCTTTGGGCCCTCATCCATGCAGCACGCCGTGGATCACCAAACCGATGGTTAACATGAACTCTAAGGACATAGCAGAAGAGTACCATAATGCGTCTTGCCCGGTCCAAAGAGTGCTTGACCAATTAAACTGACCATTAAATCATTACTTCTTAAATGAGTGTAACGGGACCACGAAAAAGCTTTGGGCCCTAATCCATGCAGCACTCCTTGGACCACCTAACCAATCGGTAACATTAACTCTAAGGACATTGTAAAAGAGTACCAAAATGCGTCATGCCCGGTCCAAAGAGTGCTTGACCAATTTAAATGACCACTAAATCATTACTTCTTTAATGAGTGTAACGGGACCACGAAAAGCTTTGGGCCCTAATCCATGCAGCACGCCTTGGATCACCAAACCGACGGCTTACATGAACTCTAAGGACACAGTAGAAGAGAATCATAATGTCTTTTGCCCGGTCCAAAGAGTGCTTGACCAATTAAACTGACCATTATATCATTACTTCTTAAATGAGTGTAACGGCACCACGAAAAAGCTTTGGGCCCTAATCCATGCAGCACGCCTTGGACCACCTAACCAATGAGTAACATTTACTCTAAGGACATTGTAGAAGAGTACCATAATGCGTCTTGCCCGGTCCAACGAGTGCTTGACCAATTTAAATGACCGGTAAAGCATTCCTTTTTAATGAGTGAAACGGGACCACGAAAAAGCTTTGGGCCCTCATCCATGCAGCACTCCTTGGACCACCTAACCAATCGGTAACATTAACTCTAAGGACATTTTAGAAGAGTACCAAAATGCGTCTTGCCCGGTCCAAAGAGTGCTTGACCAATTTAAATGACCACTAAACCATTACTTCTTTAATGAGTGTAACGGGACCACGAACTTGACCAATTAAACTGACCATTAAATCATTACTTCTTAAATGAGTGTAACGGGACCACGAAAAAGCTTTGGGCCCTAATCCATGCAGCACTCCTTGGACCACCTAACCAATCGGTAACATTAACTCTAAGGACATTGTAAAAGAGTACCAAAATGCGTCATGCCCGGTCCAAAGAGTGCTTGACCAATTTAAATGACCACTAAATCATTACTTCTTTAATGAGTGTAACGGGACCACGAAAAGCTTTGGGCCCTAATCCATGCAGCACGCCTTGGATCACCAAACCGACGGCTTACATGAACTCTAAGGACACAGTAGAAGAGAATCATAATGTCTTTTGCCCGGTCCAAAGAGTGCTTGACCAATTAAACTGACCATTATATCATTACTTCTTAAATGAGTGTAACGGCACCACGAAAAAGCTTTGGGCCCTAATCCATGCAGCACGCCTTGGACCACCTAACCAATGAGTAACATTTACTCTAAGGACATTGTAGAAGAGTACCATAATGCGTCTTGCCCGGTCCAACGAGTGCTTGACCAATTTAAATGACCGGTAAAGCATTCCTTTTTAATGAGTGAAACGGGACCACGAAAAAGCTTTGGGCCCTCATCCATGCAGCACTCCTTGGACCACCTAACCAATCGGTAACATTAACTCTAAGGACATTTTAGAAGAGTACCAAAATGCGTCTTGCCCGGTCCAAAGAGTGCTTGACCAATTTAAATGACCACTAAACCATTACTTCTTTAATGAGTGTAACGGGACCACGAACTTGACCAATTTAAATGACCGGTAAAGCATTCCTTTTTAATGAGTGAAACGGGACAACGAAAAAGCTTTGGGCCCTCATCCATGCAGCACGCCTTGGATCACCAAACCGATGGTTAACATGAACTCTAAGGACATAGTAGAAGAGTACCATAATGCGTCTTGCCAGGTCCAAAGAGTGCTTGACCAATTAAACTGACCATTAAATCATTACTTCTTAAATGAGTGTAACGGGACCACGAAAAAGCTTTGGGCCCTAATCCATGCAGCACTCCTTGGACCACCTAACCAATCGGTAACATTAACTCTAAGGACATTGTAAAAGAGTACCAAAATGCGTCATGCCCGGTCCAAAGAGTGCTTGACCAATTTAAATGACCACTAAATCATTACTTCTTTAATGAGTGTAACGGGACCACGAAAAGCTTTGGGCCCTAATCCATGCAGCACGCCTTGGATCACCAAACCGACGGTTTACATGAACTCTAAGGACATAGTAGAAAAGAATCATAATGTCTTTTGCCCGGTCCAAAGAGTGCTTGACCAATTAAACTGACCATTATATCATTACTTCTTAAATGAGTGTAACGGCACCACGAAAAAGCTTTGGGCCCTAATCCATGCAGCACGCCTTGGACCACCTAACCAATGGGTAACATTTACTCTAAGGACATTGTAGAAGAGTACCATAATGCGTCTTGCCCGGTCCAACGAGTGCTTGACCAATTTAAATGACCGGTAAAGCATTCCTTTTTAATGAGTGAAACGGGACCACGAAAAAGCTTTGGGCCCTCATCCATGCAGCACTCCTTGGACCACCTAACCAATCGGTAACATTAACTCTAAGGACATTGTAAAAGAGTACCAAAATGCGTCTTGCCCGGTCCAAAGAGTGCTTGACCAATTTAAATGACCACTAAACCATTACTTCTTTAATGAGTGTAACGGGACCACGAACTTGACCAATTTAAATGACCGGTAAAGCATTCCTTTTTAATGAGTGAAACGGGACAACGAAAAAGCTTTGGGCCCTCATCCATGCAGCACGCCTTGGATCACCAAACCGATGGTTAACATGAACTCTAAGGACATAGTAGAAGAGTACCATAATGCGTCTTGCCAGGTCCAAAGAGTGCTTGACCAATTAAACTGACCATTAAATCATTACTTCTCAAATGAGTGTAACGGAACCACGAAAAAGCTTTGGGCCCTAATCCATGCAGCACTCCTTGGACCACCTAACCAATCGGTAACATTAACTCTAAGGACATTGTAGAAGAGTACAATAATGCGTCTTGTCCGGTCCAAAGAGTGCTTGACCAATTTGGGCCCTAATCAAATCCAGCACGAATTAGCTTGACCAATCACGGTCAAAATTCACATTGACAATAACTGTTATTTTTGGATTCTTTTCATTTTGTACCTGTAAAGCAAAATTATTTCAAAGAGGGCTACATGCCATAGGTAGACAACAGACAGCCATTCGAGACATGTTGCTTTTAAGACCACAATCATGGCACGAAAACATGGGAAAGTTTCTTGAGATTATGTAATCGACTGCCTTGTCGTAAACTTAACTATTTTTTTTTACCAATTTGTCTGCTGGCAAAGCGATCACATATATGTTTTGTATGAGGGTCGTTGTGTGAACGCTGTATGAGTGACTACACTGTAGACATGAACATACTTCCACACAGTGTTTACACAAAGAGCTAGGCAGGCTAATTGTAGAGCCGTCGGAATAGAAGCCCGCAGGTTGATTTAATTTACGAAGTAATCACAAAACAGGCTTTCCTACCTATAACGTGCTATATACTTGGAGGCAAAATAAAGCAGATCTTTAAGTGGAAGAGACACGGTAGGAGGAACAATTATTATTAGGGCAAGGCAATCGTAACTTAAAAAAAAAAAAAAACACTGAAAAGTAATGAGCACACGGACAAGCGTTCAATATTTTCCAAACTCTATTAGCTGCGACACAATTGTAAAACAACTTTTCCTTGAATACTTGTGCAGATTGGCGTCTCATATAGATTCATATATACACTTCTCTATTTACAATGCTTTCAGGCTCTCCTCGATTGATTATTTACAACATGGATCAGCGCATGTACTCATCATGGATAAGCTGTATACGGGGTTTGAAGTCCTAACAACCTTCGCTTCATCAGTTGTCATATATATTTTAACTGATTTTCAGAAGTAAATATCCCTCCCTCCTTCAATAACTCAATAACTCCTTCCTCCATAAATAACTCCCCTAATTCCTCCGTCATATCGATCCCTTCTTTCCCTCATGCATTCCCTTCCTTCCCTTTTGCACACATAAACTCGGGCATACATCAACGCACACCCCCTTACATACATACAAGTATACATGACACATGCATGTTTCAAAGTGTACACAGTACACAAGCACTCTTTGTTCCGACGTCTCTATCCAGTTCCGACAATATGTTTGGAATTTTTTTTTTACCACAATTTTTTCGAACCCAATTTTTTTTTTTGGAGACCCAATCTTTTTGGTCCCCCATTTTTCGGACCAAATTTTTTTGGGGGACTTAATTTTTTTGGCCCCAAATTTTTTGGGACCGAATATCTTTTGGGGGAGACTCAATTTTTTTGACCAACATTTTTTCTGACCTACCTTTTTTGGGGGACACAATTTTGGGACGCACAAATTTTTTTCAAGAAAAAAAAGGGGCCCAAAGTTTGTTAAGACCCAAATAGTGTTTGTGACAGAAAATTGCTTGTGACCCAAAAGTTAATTGTTCGTACTAAATGTTTTGGGAACCAAAATCAGTTTGGTCAAAACAAATTTGGGTCCGAAAAAAGTTGGTCCGTAAGCAAGCTGGTCAAAAATTTTGGTCCAAAAAAAAATTGAGTCAGAAAAAAATTGGGTAAAAAAAATTAGAGTCTCAAAAATTTGTCGGAACACAGAGACGTCGGAACATAGAGATATCGGAACATAGAGACGTCGGAACATAGTGTTACGAGGGCCCATTGTAGCTTAACGCTAGTCACTGCTAGTGAGAAACCTAATGTTATATGATAGAAAGTATTTGAAATGGCCTACGTGACAATCAATATTTGAGAAATTAGGTCGGGTTAACGTGTCAGCATGTTATTTATGTAATGAGCAATACACGATTGTTCTGGTATATTCCTTATGATGACACGCTGGTCTCGTGTTACCGTCGGTTTACATGAAGTCCTGTTGCACGTTGTACACGCCTCTTCGTGGATTCTCTGGAATGTTCGCGAGATATGCAAAGGACTTCCGCGAAACGTAGAAACTGGGTCGAATTGTTACTCAGGTGTATCGAGAAAGATCTAGATGATTCTTGACATGGCGAATCGTATAAAAGCCGCCCCAGATCGGAAAGTTTATCAGTTTCTGAACGAATACAAGCGACGACACATATTATACCATTCTACTATATATCGTCAGTGCTCAACTGCCAGTAGTTTCGGAGGGATTGAGATATCAATACCAAGATTGATTTTACACTTCCATTCAGAAGTTTGAAGAGGACTTTGCTGTGAAACTACAGTTTTCCAGTCTTTATTTCGGAGAAGGTGAAGAATTTCTGTCTCCGTTGAGGAAGTTCGTTACGCCAGGAGTTGGTGGCTATAAAGCTGATTTTGGACTGACTCTGGTAATATTTGGTCGGCGAGAAGTTCGACTTGTGCTTTTCTAGATTGTTGCTGGAAGTCCGTCTTCTATTTTGGAGCATCGCTGGAAAGAAGGTGACTGCTGTTTCTGGGATCGCGAGAAACTTCGTCGAGGACCAGTGACTTTCGCGGTAAAACGGACCGAGAATCGTCGTCATCAAGGTCGTGGCCGCTGAGGGATATCGCCGTTGGAAGAGACCAGCGTGTTTTAAAGTATATCCTATCTTGTTAAGTTTGTGAGTAATTTTCTATATATTTGTAATTACCACTTGTTGTTGTTGGTTCAAACCCCATTGTTCAATATAGTTACGTTCTCATTCAAATTCTCTAGACTCGTCAATTTGTCTGTGTTCCTCACGGAAACGAACCCAGGCTTGTGTCTCGATAAAAAATAATTACCGAGACCTCTCGCATTCCCACGTAACAAAATACACACACACGCACACACATATATCTATCTATCTATCTATCTATCTATCTATATATATATATATATATATATATATATATATATATATATATATATATTCGTTTGTGTATATACATCAATCAAGCGGCTGTTCCATATGTAACCGCACGGTTATGATCGATGTAGGAAATCTTGTCCTTTTTGCTGCTCTAAAAGATTAAATGAAATGGCCACACATCCATGCCAGTAGTCTTGTTAGTTCCATTCATGCTATGACCAAATTCCTCGTAGGGTTGTGAGTTACCTTTGAAGTTCAATGTCACAGAATATCGAACTTTTTGCTTTCGGGACAATTGTCTTTAGAACAATTTGAAATCTGGACACTGCTTTGTATTCCACCAAGGTGTTCGACGACCGCCTCATGTTCGCTTCCATACATGCACATTCCACGTCTGTGGGGTTTGTACTTGTAACTCATACTTGCAGACATCGTGTAACAAAAAGAATTTTGCCATATTCCAATCACCGCTGCTTCCGTAAGCTGCCACTGTGATAATTTGATTGCATACATGGTCGCGACCGTCCTGTAAAGCAAGCTTTACATTTGCATGTTCTTCTAGCATTCTGGATATTATCAGAATTAAGTTGTCAATTGGGCAGGTATTCTCCATCTCGACCGTTTTTCCTTTGTACTTCACACATCCTCCCCATCTTGGGATGCTTTGAAGTTGTTGCTTAGCAGCTGGAATTGATGTATGATCTGTTGGTGTTTTAGTGTTTTCCTTTTTTGGATTCCTGGATGTTGCTCTCTTCCGTATTATGTGTGTGCTACTTTGTTTGGGGGTGGGAATCCGCTAAGGAGATGTGAAATACTTGCCCTGCTTTCGCTGTTTTGATGGTGTTCTTCTATACCAACTTTCTTAAGCATTTCCATTATCTTCTTTTGCTGTCTTTTTTCGATAGATGTGTTTCATTTCGACCTCCCCTAACCTACCCATAATATCAACGACTTCCTTCCTTATAAATTCCCCTGGTCTCATGCGACATCTCACGCCCGGTAGAAAATCTTTTTTGATGTTCCCAAACCAGTTCTCAATCAAGGCATTGGTTGTTCGCTTTGGAAAATCACCTGAGATTGGGTAAGCTTTGTCACAAGCATACCTGTCCAGATTACCTAGGAAAAGTGCGCTCCACATTGGAAAGACATAGAGAAAGTTATCTAACAGAACTTGAACGAAACCTGGCATTTTGTACTCATTCTTACATTCTTCGATGTCTTCACTACTTTGCTCTTGTCTACTTGCTCCATTACTTGCAACTTCAACAAATTCCCTTCGCCAAGGCGATGAATTCTTCATCGATTGTTGCCTCTCTACGCTCGTGTCGAAATCTTCATCGCATTGTTCCTCGTTTTCCGATGAAACTTCTTCCAAGTTGTCATAAACCCCCGACTTCATTATCAACTTTTGAAGAACTTCAAGAGTTTGCAAAATCGTCGGACTCCTATTGGACGGTTGAAATACAGAGCACATATGTGTGAATATTTTCTTTGCTTGTCGCAACGATGACGCCGTTTGCAGCAGAGCAAAACAGTAAAGGGCGAACTGCTTCTTTTGTTTGTCATCTGTTTCTTTCCGTAAATGCTGGGAAACAGCTTTTATCATGTGTGCAGCACATATGTGTGGGTAGGTGTAACCAGCCATTTGACGGTCACTATATCTTCTTTTTATGATTTGGAATGTCCTTGCCAGGTACGATTTGCAGTCTTCTCTATTTAATGCAGGCAACACTGATTGGATCATCGCCCAGGAGAAGTCTGTTTCTATTCGCCTTGGAACATTCTTACCAGCAGCATTGACGAACCGCGCCAAAAAATGTTGGATCTCAGAAGCATGCTGGTCATTTGAAAGCATCTCACATACTGGAATAGCTGCCTTACCCTTGATCGGATTTTCCATAACCAATGCATAGTACAGTATTTGCTTGTCTTGCCCCGTTATTTTCTTAATTAGAGACCCTGTAGCATCTTAATATAAAACCTGCGTCTTCTCTTTCGTTGTCATGCTTCTATATAGACCGATCTGATCATCCGAGAACATGTGCACTTTGAAAGGGCTACAAGAAAAATACTGTATGAACCCCCCATTTGTGTATTGAGAATTCGTGTACACATCTCGGTACACTTCTTGAAGCAATTTCACGTCATGGAGAACATCTGGATTAAGATGCCCAAGTTGTTTGTTCTCTGACACAATTTTGGGAAGCACATCTGAGGAACTACATGCCGTTACGTTTTCCGCTTTTTTCTCATCTGCAGACATTTCTGAGATCGTTTCGTAGTACCAGTTTGACACTCCCTATTGGTTTAATGCTGATGCGATGGTCTCTCTCCTTGTACCTTTTATGTGTCGCTTTCTGCAGTCCTCGGTGGCGTGACTAATGTCTCCAATCTGAAACACTGTCAACTTGACATTTGCCCGCCTCTTCGATGGTGGTGACATCAATCGAAACACGTACCTACAGCAACCTTTAAACTTGCACACTCCAACTGCTCTGATATAAGGTCCCCTTATTTTCCGACTCCCTGGCCTCTTGGAGCGGTTGTATTTGAACACAAGGACACAATGCTTGTTAATTGCACTGAATTTCTCAAATCACGTATCACTCCATTCGTTGCGCAGCCGAAGACATTTCTTTGTGGGGCATATCTTAACCAACTCGGTATTTCTTAGGGTTATCGTAAACTTCTTAGGGGCATGTTCATCGGTTGACATTCATACCGCAGATCATTGTCATGGCATTGTGAGCTACTGGTACTACACTGACGTGACCGAACCGAATCATTCTGACTGATGTCTTGTACATTAATGCACTCCTGACTTGGTACATCTTATTTCGACACGTGATCGGAATATATCTCCCAATTTACTCTCGTTCCACTGTCGTTCAGTCGCTCGCTTTTGCTCTCAATGTCAATGCCCGTAGAATTCTCTGCTTCGTACGCTTTCGGTACGATATCGGAAAGGCTGTCGTCAATTTCATGTATGGGCTTTTCATTCGGTGAGAAAGAACAAAATATGTCCCCAACCGCATGTGGTGTACTTTCAATCCGTCGTTTTCTTTCGTTGTTGCTGTCCTTCTCGGTATCATTTACCGTAACGTCTTCCGACACGACAAAATCGAGGTCAGTTTCATCAAGAACAAGCTCGTTGCTTTCCACTAGTCGTTCCTTTTCTACACTTAAGGCGTGTTTTCTATCTGTTACCGGTCTGTCTTTGTGTACATCGTCACATTCTTGAAAGTTATTCTGTGTTTTATATTTGCCGCAGTCTCATTAGTGACTTGTAAACACGAGTCACAATTGTGCGGCTTCCCTTCGGATAGAGAATCATCTACGAATGACACACATTCAAAATGGTACCACATTTCGCATTTCTCACACTTAACATAATGGCCTCCCATCGTTTTGCTTCTTACATAGACAGTGTAAATCTTCTTCACAGCTGGCAGTGGACGAACTTTTTCGAAGCAAATCCCTAATGTTGCCTTTGTTTCGATTCCACTGGTTGTAAAGCCACTTTCTGTTTTTCATCGTGTTCTTTGCTTTAAGATCAACAGCTACTAAGGCCCATACACAGTTGTATGTTCTGTATCCAGCTGCATCGAGCTGCTCAATATTACCGTGCAATTTCAAGCTCTTTAAAATATCTTCTATTGGGCTGTCTCGCAATTTCCGCTGTTTGTTCATGTTGACGTTCATTTTCCTCCGGGTATCTGTTGTAAAGATAATAACGTAAGAAGGAAAACTCGACAGTTATTTCTTGAACTGCGTTTCTTTTATCTTTTCTTGCTGTGATGTCGCAGCCCAGTTTCTTTGTGAGGGGGCCACAGAAAGTTGTCTGTGTAGGGGTTTGGCAAGCTCTGAAAGTCTCTGACACAAACAAACAACAACGATAGATTGGAGCGTAGCCTACCATGATGTGTGTTATTATTTGTATTGCTGTAAAAGCCTCATAAATCGCCTTAATTGCACTATAGTGGTTGAAAATTCGAAGTACGTTCAATCGTTTAACCGCCACTTAATCTCTCTATCTACGTTAGATGTAAAGTTACCTAAATTTCCAGTAAAGTAAAACAAACCTATACCAACTATAGAGATTTGTGTTGTGCTTGTTCATTTGTTGCTGAAGACCGTTTGACGTGGAAGATTCAATACAGAAAAAGCGTTGTTTACCACCTTTCTCGACGGATCTGTTTCTTAGGAAATAGGTTAATTATCAAAGCGAGAGAATATCAAACCTTTGCAGATGGGAACCCACGATGACAGCACATGTAGGCCCAGTGTTGAAAATTAGGACAAGGCAACATACTGTACCGTACAATTAACCAGAATTGAGGTAATCGATGTTTGTTCTTTCTTTGAAACTCATTGTTTTGACGGGTTAAATAAGTGCTATCCCCTAGTAGACTCGTGTTAACATGTTGACTTATATGCTAACAACGATGATGTTAGTTTTTCAAACAGGTGAGAGATGAGGCGGTTTTCATTTTTGATTACGTTCACGTTGTCAGGATTTCAACTAAGAGAAAAATGTCACTGTACCGTTCCGATACCGATCCTCAATATCGCACTGTGTTCTGCTTGCGTAGTTTCCTACGCGAATTCTACACACGGTTTCATGGCCTCGACAAGGAAAGCGCAGCAACATAATCGTGGTGTAATAAAACAAGGCTAAAATCACCTTGGTAGAACATGCAAATAGGCTTTAGAAATTTTGGGAGTAAAGAACACCATACTAGTTGGAGGTGAGAAACTCAGATGGTGATCTTGGTCAAAGAACAGATTACAACTTCACCTGCAATTGCTTGCATATACGCAGTATTGTAATGCACATGAAGTGCCTGCAGTTTTATGAAGTACTTTCCGGTTGTTCAAGTTGCTACTTTTTGGGAGAATAAACACCAGGAGTATAGTCATGTAACTAAAGTGAAGGCGCTTAAAATTTTGACTTGATCAAGTCTCCTACAGTTGGCATTTCCCCCAAATCACGAACAATTAAACATTGATCACATTTTTTACTTCCGCCGATTTCCTTTAAGCGCTGCTAAGCTGGACCAAATAATTAAAGACCATCTCATAAGTTATGTATCGCGCGTTTAAAGTCAACCGGTACCGGTACAAATTGCACTTTGGCCCCTCAAGGAATGAAATAAGGGAACTTCTTCAGTGCATTCCAATTAATGGCCGCATGTCTACATATGACCAATTTCTGTAGGAAAGTTTTACAATTTCAGAAAGTAACCTCTAAATGACTTCCGAATTCATCGATATGTCAGCATATATTACGCTTTAACTTGCGCAAATCACTTACGAAATTTCCGCTTAATCAAAGGCGAAAATAGCAATGGGGTACTTATTTGAACACCATGGCATAAAGCGAGAGCATCTTTCCAGGGCTGTAGCAAGGCTGTAGCAGGATTGTAGCAGGCATGCACTGTCATAAAAGCTCAACTGAACTTACAGCCGGACAAACAATCAAAGAAATAAACCATCCCTATAGGCCAACTTTGTGATCAGGGCAAATGCAGTAACGTTCAAACATTGAACACTATCACTTTAACTTCACTAACGTGGGTCAGAGACATTCGTAGAAGGAAAGTTGGAAATTATGACTTTTTCCGATATTTAATTCATATGGGAATACAAATGCGAAAAATCAGTTAAACCATCAACATGCTGCAGATACTTTCTGTTATTTATCATTTAAGAATGTTAATGGTTCGACGCAAGGGAGCAATCACGCTATGATATATATGAACTGTCAGCCTTTTAAAGATAATTCCATGGACGTTAATGATGGTAGGCAGTCAGCTCGTACATCGGTATCAATTAGTTCGAGCCTAATGGTCAAGCGCTCTTTCAAGATAGAAAACTTCTAGGAAACATCCTGAATGAATCATTAAATTACAATCAGAACGCATGGTCCTTTGTTCCGCTCCTTCAAATTTATCTTATGAAGTATTGAGTGCATGGAACATCTTTGCACATAGATAGGTAAAAGTGTATCAATTCTACCAGATTAAAGTAATTTGGCATGAAAATTTCTCTTCTGTAAGTACATTTCAATCCAATCAGAGAATAAATGGGGAGGAGTGGGGGTCTATATTAAGCATGTAATATTTCTCTTGACTTCTATACTTCCATAATTGACTCAGCATATAGCCTAATTTATATTTACCGAAGAATTAATACATTAAATACAATTGTAAGTGATTAGAAAGTGTAATTTTGACTTAAATTAACAAACGCGAAATTGACTTTAAATCTAGCACTTTTGTTAATTGATTGAATGTGTTTTGTGTATTGTGTAAAATTTGTATAGCTAGATTCAGGGACGTAGCTAAGGCCTGATGATTGGGGGTTTGGTGGCTGAAATTCCAACTGGATGGGTTTTGGAGCCAGAAAATTCCGACTGCTGCCTTGTACCCCCCCCCCCCCCCGCACTATACTCGTCAACGATACGATCAGTGTCAGTCATACCCTATCTTTTGAGACTGCACTTTTGTTCCAAACTTTTCTCGGTACATTTGTACCACTGGCCCTCACTTCACAAACTTATTAATCACTCTGGTTAAGCGAGTAAGCAACTGAGTACAAGTTATCTGCTTGATAAGCTACATAGACTACTGACTGAAAAAGCTATGTTAATGTAACAAAGGGGAAACTTTTTTCAACAAATTATATTCGACGACATAGTGAATTACCCCAAAATACAGTGCTTTTTCCTAGCGCGCTTAATATTATTTTCTTGGGGTGGGGGTGGGGCTGTTTATCACTCACATGAATAAAAAAATTGTTCACTTCATTCCAACTGAGTATTTGGAATGATGTGAACAATTAAACATTTTGCAGAAAAATGTTGAGTTGACGATATACGATAAGTTGTCAATTAAACATTTCTCAGAAAATTTTTCAATTGCTCATATGGAATGAAGTGAACAATTGAACATTTTGCAGCAAAAAATGACTAATTGACGAGATATGATTAGTTTTCAATTAAACATTTTTCATAAAATTGTTCAATTACTCATTTGAAGCAAGTAAGCAATGCAACATTTTTCTGTTTTTTGATAACATTTTATCTTGTTATCTAAACAATTTACAGAAAGATTTCACCTTATGGGGCAAAGTTTTTCTTATGTTGATGGCATTTTTAAGCTTCCGTAGATTAGCATTGAGCGTTTTAATTGTATATGTTGTACAGTAGTTCTATTAGGCATTTTTTTTAGTAGAGTATTCAAAATCATACGAAGTTTTGTATGGTGGAGTATAAAGATCGCGAGATACAATTTCTCATTGTGACAAGGAAATCGTAGTAAATATGACTGATTCAAGGTCAATTTTGACCGAAAATTTTGGGTCACTACAAGAATATATGAAAATTACAGTGCGACAGTCGGAAATTCCGACTGTCGCACTAAAATTGTCCAACTATCGTCAGTTTTACCAAGAGTGGGGGGGGGGGTGAGACACCCCACACCCCCCTCTAGAGACGTCCCTGGCTAGATTATGGAAGTTATAATTAATATTTAGGTAGAGCTGAATGAAAGGAAATCAACTAAAAAATCACACTAACTCTGGTCTATGTTTAGTTGGAATAAACCCAGTGAGACTTCTTATGGTGGATCTGCCTTCTACACTCCAATAGAAACTTTCTATTGAAAAATCGCTAAGAGAAACAACAAGCACATGCATGGAAACACGATAAAATCAAAATGCATAGAATGGCACTATAGGGTAACTTGGATGGTTCATTACCAACTATGGCTAATGGAGATCATAAATAAATCAGAAAGGGATTTCGGTATAAAATATATGTCTGGGTAGACCTATTTCACTTGAAGACTATTTGCTAAATAAACTCTTAAAGTCAGTTTATCTCCGCTTGACCCGAGATGACTGATTGTCTGTTTATAGCTCCATGGTCAGCTCTAGAATGTAGCAGTGGAATCTTTCAGAATCTACGAAGGGGGTTAAAGCGTTCAAAACCACTTTCAAGAAGAGAGGCAAGAACACTTCTCTGTTCTTTAAATCTGTAAATATGTGAAGGGTTGACGGGTGAAATGAATAAAAGAAATAAAATTAAGTTCTATGAACGAATAATTAAAACAAAAACGTTTTCAGTTTGTTGCCAGTCTACAGAAATCACTTCATTCTGAAAATGTAGTTGCTCTAAGGTCCCCCCCCCAAAAAAAAAGGAAAAGAAGAGTGCGCGTGTGTTTCTCCGGAATGGGAAGGAAACTTTGTATGCTGATGATTGTAAAGCACCAATAAGCATTAAACTTGCGAGCCAAAGGTGTTGCTTTTGTTTTGTATCACCACACTGGTACAGACGTAGAGTTGAAATTCAAAAAAGAAGATATTGATGAATGTACTGGATAATGATTGTGCAATAGTCGTTTGTATTGGTCAAATACTCTTTGGACCGGGAAAGACGCATTATGGAACTCTTCAACAATGTCCTTAGAATTCATATGACCAATTGGTTGGGTGGTCCGAGGCTTGCAGGTCTAGACTGGGGTCTAAACATTTTTGCAGGTCCATTTACATTCATTAACGAAGTGATGATTTAGTGGTCATTTAAATTGTTCAAGCACTCTTTGGACCGGGCAAGACGCATTATGGTACCCTTCTACAACTTCCTTAGACTTCCTATGACCTATTGGTTAGGTGGTCCATGGCGTGCTGCATGGATAAGGGCCCAAAGCTTTTTCGTGGTCCCGTTACACTCATTGAAGAAGTAATGATTTACCGGTCATTTAAATTGGTCAAGCACTCTTTGGACCGGGCAAGACGCATTATGGTACTCTTCTACAATGTCCTTAGAGTTCATTTTAACAATCGGTTTGGTGATCCAAGGCGTGCTGCATGGATGAGGGCCCAAAGCTTTTTCGTGGTCCCGTAACACTCATTAAAGAAGTAATGATCTAATGGTCATTTAAATTGGTCAAGCACTCTTTGGACCGGGCAAGACGCATTATGATACTCTTCTACAATGTCCTTAAAGTTCATGTTACCCATCGGTTTGGTGATCCAAGGCGTGCTGCATGGATTAGGGCCCAAAGTTTTTTCGTGATCCCGTTACACTCATTAAAGAAGTAACGATTTAATGGTCAGTTAAATTGGTCAAGCACTCTTTGGACCGGGCAAGACGCATAATAATACTCTTCTACAATGTCCTTAAAGTTCATGTTAACCATCGGTTTGGTGATCCAAGGCGTGCTGCATGGATTAGCGCCCAAAGCTTTTTCGTGGTTCCGTTACACTCATTTAAGAAGTAATGATTTAATGGTCAGTTTAATTGGTCAAGCACTCTTTGGACCGGGCAAGACGCATTATGGTACTCTTCTAAAATGTCCTTAGAGTACGTGTTACCGATTGGTTAGGTGGTCCAAAGCGTGCTGCATGGACTAGGGCCCAAAGTTTTTTCGTGGTCCCATTACACTCATTGAAGAAGTAATGATTTAGTGGTCATTAAAATTGGTCAAGCACTCTTTGGACCGGGCAAGACGCACTGTGGTACTCTTCTACAATGTCCTTAGAGTTCATGTTGACCATCGGTTTGGTGATCCAAGGCGTGCTGCATGGATTAGGGCCCAAAACTTTTTCGTGGTCCCGTTACACTCACTAAAGAAGTAATGATTTAGTGGTCATTTATATTGGTCAAGCACTCTTTGGACCGGACAATACGCATTATGTTTCCCTTCTACAAGGTCCTTAGACTTCCTATGACCTATGGTTGGGCGGTCCAAGGCGTGCTGGTCTTGATTAAGGCCCAAATGTTTTATTTCAGTTCCCGTTACATTTATTTAAAAAATGTTGATTTAATGGTCATTTTAATTGGTCAAGTATCTTTGGACCGGGCAAGACGCATTATGGTATCCTTCTACAATGTGTTAAGAATTCATATGACCAATTGGTAAGGTGGTCCAAGGCGTGCTAGTCTTGATTAGGGCCTAAAGTGATTTGTTCAGGTCCAGTTACATTAATTTAGGAACTGATGAAGTACTGGTCATTTTAGTTGGTCAAGAACTATTTGGACCGGGCAAGATGCATTATGGTACCCTTCCACATAGTCGTTAGAGGTCATATGACCCATGGGCCATTGATAAACCTCTTTCCAAGACCAAATGTTGAACATCTTGTAAGAAAGCCTTTGTCTTGCCAGAGTTGTTACGTCGATACCATTGTCGAATACGTAACTGAATATGTAGCTCAGTTACTCATTCGCGAATATCGAACGACGAACGGGGAATAAGTATCTAACTTCACACCGGTAGTTGAAACGCTTGGTGTAGTAAGGGTCAACGCTATCACTCACGTAATTGAAACGGTAACTATTTAGCACATATTATAATGGCTAAATACTTCTAAGAGGCTTTAGACCTTCTTTTTATGGGCAATTTGACCATCCAGCCGTTGGAGGATGACGACATCGCTGAATCTGAAAAAGATTCTGACGATTAAATCCTTATATGGTAAGCCACACTGTATGTATTACATATACATCTACTGTCGTAGCGCAATAGGCCTATATGACTCATCGTTACGCTTGACTACCATTGTATTACATAATACATGTAGGTAGAGTAGTTTGGAGGGAGGGGTGGGGTATAAGAGGGGAGGGGTTGGCAACCTGGTAGTAGATATGATTGAGGGGAGGGGAATGAACTGTTTTTGAAGTTTGAATAAGACATTTCAAAAGTCAAAGCAATTTGTTTCCCTTTTTTGTGTATTGTTTGTACAAATTTTGTAATTATGCGCATACTAATTAGCCTTTCATTAGACCCTTGCTCCAGTTACAGCAACAACTGAGGTGCCAAATATGATGTGGATGGACAACATCCTATACTTATCACTCCAGAAGAGCCTTTGACCAGCATGGAGACCATAACTTTGATATAAACCATAAAAAAAAAAAATTCTCCACACCTGTCTGTCTTTGTCCCTCTCCAGTTTATTCCCTACCCTGTGCCTTTAGTCTTCTCTTTGTCCCTCCACAGTTTATCTCCTTCCTCTCCTCTTCCCCTGTTGCTTTCTTCTCACCATCTATTATCTACTTATAATCCCCTTTCATCCATCTCGTGTTCACCGTACACTGCTCATTAACCTGTCTGTATTCTGTGTGTTTTTGTCCCCTCTGCTACTGTAACTTTTCATTTAGCCTCTGAAGAAGATCCTGCTAGGATCGAAACGTCAGGCCAACTTACTTTTACACAAACCCTAAATTTGGTAGCCTGTAAAATCATAATTTATTCGCGAATGAAAATTTAACAAAACGTCAAAAAATCAGTCATATTCCTCACATTCAAGCATCAAATTATATTTTACTTATAAAATAACATGTCTTGAACTAATCAAACTATCAAAAGTCCAGCAGATTTCATCAAAATAATTTCAAATGGGCAAAGGAAAGTACAGTGTATGTATCATAACCTCATTTGCATATTTACATATCTAATTAGCTCAATTATAAAAAAAAATTAAACCTCATTTCAATACCTATCTGTCAATACTTGGGTCCCTATTGACAAAAATGACCTAATTTTATGTAATTACAATGTGTAAATATTTTTCCCCCTGGGGACAATTATATGATCACACTTGGGAACCCGATGTCCTTGCAACTGAACTTAAACAGTCCATTCTTTGAGATACCGTCAATAAAAAATTCTTCTTTGTCCTGGGTGCTGATATCCACTTCGTTGGCATTAGTTTTATTTGATCTACAACACGTTGTATAATGGTACATCCTTTGGCAATTGTTGTACTGGTTTACCATATGCTAGACATTTATCGTTTTCGTGGCGTCCTCCACAGTTACCACACAACTTTTAGGAGCCATTGAGTTTGAGCTAGTGTGCCATTTATAAGCTCAGGATGTTTTGTTTACTAGGACCAGCTATATTGAAATGAACCGCCCATGTGTTTTGGTGTTTAGCGCCCCCATTTTTGTTTCCCTATAACATCAATTGTGGAGTTTGACAGTGTAGCCAAGTCTCTTAAAATACTATACCACAGTTAACTGTAGCTGGTATGTAAGGTCGGCCTAGTCTACCTGATCACTATACCACATATCGTTAGGTTTCGCCGAGTAACACTGAACCGTATGTGTATTGTACACATGCGAAACGTGCACAATCGCACCTCCGCAACTCTTCAATGTTTTCTTGAATTCGCCCAAATATATAAATACTTGCAAAATAAAATCAACATGGAAGAAGAAATTGATAACTTCTCCCTACTCCCCTCAATAAAATTATTATGCTTTAACAATACAGATTTTGACATGCTGTTTCTATTTTGTTTAGAGTATGAATGCTTTACTGAACAATATTGAAGTTCGAATGAAAGAAGACACCATCATACATGTACTGTAGGCCTATAAACGGGTATTACAGCATTTTTAGCAGTCTGTTGCAGAACATTGTTGTCTAGTTACAAGTAGTCTGTTTTTTGGCTATAATGTTATATTGTTTCCATTTGTAAATTAATCTCCATTTTGTAACTCTCAGATGCCTTCGGTAATGTATGATGACTCACACGTGCATACTTTAAGTTTGTCATGAAATACAACGTATCACTTCATAACCTCAACAAGGATACACACACTTACCACAAACATTTATTCACAACGTCATTTACAACAAGGCCTCTATCGTGTTGCATTCAATCTTCTTAATTAGCGGTTAGGCCTATACAGGCAAACAGCAAGAGCAGACTCAGTCACAACAAAAATGTTATCACCGTCACTTGAGTTGAAGTTTACTTTCATATCCTATCGATTGGACATAGCATAGGCCTAGGTATTACTATTGCTATAATACAATACGATATATTACTAAGATGAAATCCAGGCTACGTGCTTGACTTTCTCGGCAACATATAAAGTTCATATCCTAGTGGGACTATCCCTTCGACAATTTAGCGGAAGGAACTCAGGAATTAACTGTTCAAGTTGGGTTAAGAAACTTTCCATAACGGTACCGTCACCATGGCTTCGATTGTTAGGGAATGTGGCATATTTGCAGAAAATACCTAAAATGACCAAACTTGTTGAGCGCGAAAATTATCGGAGTGTATGAGCTTAAATTAAGTACAACTAAATCGAAGGCCATGTCTAGCCTTTTACAATCACTTATTATGGTATGATTATGTATTACTATTGGGTCATTCCATATCAAATCACCAGATTTTTGAGCATGTTGTAGTTCGACATCTTTGAAAAATCCCCAAATTTATTGTATGTTTGGACCACCATGAAATAAGCATATTCTGAAAATTTCAGTTGCATTGCTTTACAATTGGCCGATTTATTACACTTTGAAATTCCGCAATCTGTCGCCACCATGGTATTTTGGCATTTTCTTGACTTGTGAGGTCTCATTTCTCAGCAATTAAACATTTTACTAAATAAAAAAATAAAAAGGAAATAAAAAATTAGGCTTCAAAAATATTGTCTTGTGGACTTAGGTCAACTTAAAAGTGTCAAAATATTCCATGTTTGTACTTAGTTTTCACTAATCAAGCAACTGAAATTTTCAGAATATGCTTATTTCATGGTGGTCTAATCATACAAAAAATTTGGGAATTTTTGGAGAGGGTGCAGCAACAGCCATCCGTGATTTGACACGGAATAACCCTATATTAGATTTACTTCCAATTTATAACATTTTTATTTTACATAGGATCAATGGTGGTCTAATGGTGCTGGGATTTATTCCTTCTCCCGTAACCTTTAATTTTCAATCATGTTCTGCTTCTGAAATTTCTCATAATTGTCTGGAATGCTGCAGTTCCTTCCCTTTTACATAGCAAATCGGTTATTCACTGTCGTTCGTTTCGATCGATATAATTTATAGACGAATTATTCATTCGCAACGAGCTCCGCGATGATTTGGGAGTAGTTGAAGGCCGTTTTAAAAATTAACTTGGTTTCATTTTTCAGTACAATGTTTATGCCACATGTTCCTTCAAGTTCTAAAATTACTCCCGTTATTAATTAGTAATGGTTGTACACAAATACAAGCAGAATTAATATGCATATGTGCACTAAGCTCTTAAAACAATCATAACATGTAGTGGCTTACTAGCCTGATAAAAGTTATAAATAAGCATATCATACTGCTGACAATCAAAATGAAATTAGGATACTTAGTTCTTGAGAGATAAATCCATGATTGGATTTACATTCGAGATGTCATGTCGAGATGTCATATCAGTACTGCGCTAATTTAATTTCATTGCATAAACTTTTGACTAACGAACGTTACATAAATGCAGCAAGGCATGATGTTCTTGGTCAGGTATTGTCACAACAAGTAATCACAATTGAACGATGCCTATGACTGAGAATTATTATACAATATACAGTAGTATTCTATCTAGAACGCAAAAGAACGCGAAAACTAATTAAAGTAGAGCTGAACTTTATCACTAGACTAGATAGGTAATGAACGTGAAATATAAACAGTGACTACAATTAACGATAAACAGATGTACAATAATAAAAGTATTGTATTTTATATATATATATGACTTTTCTTGAAGTGTTTAGTAATTATCTATTGTCCTACAAGTGTCATGCTCTTATGTAATATATACATTTCGGTTTTTGTTTCTATTCATCTTCCTCCCTTAGTTTTCAGTTAGCTCTTTCATCTCTTTGAGGGTAATCTCTCTGTTTGTTTGTTTATATCATTTTTTAGGTACACTTTGTTTTCCTTAATTCCAAGAAAAAAACACTGTCAGCTAACTAATATTTAAAGCTGATTTATATTGAATGAAAAATGTTTACACAGCTAAGACACATGCATGACAAGAAATAGAAGTTTCACGTTTATCGTATTCCAAACTGTATCGTCTAGAGATGGTTTCAACATATCGTCTATGATATGACACATTGGAATAGTCACCAAATTGCTACAACAAAAGTTCCTATTCTTGACTTTCCATATATATTTGATAATCTTGGTTATGATGTAATTTTTTGGAATATACACAGTTTGGATTCTCTCTGTATATCTGCTTGTTGTAGTTTTCATTGGGCTGTTCAATCTCCTGATACTCGGAAATGTCGTGAGGAGCTGTAACATGATCGCTAAAATAACCATGTGTTATGGCTTTGTGATATTCAGTTGCCATCATTTCAGCTGATGGACTCAATGTTTGCGGTTCACTTTTGATCATAGAAACGTCTGTACTCGAGCATCTTGAGGTATTCCTGCAAAGTAATATTAATATAATTGTTCGTATCACGTCTGAAAAAAAGCTAGAAAAGATTGATTTTAGAGGCAACCCCGGTAATGGTGCAACTCCGTTCTTCATTCTGTGTAAGATAGTTGAGTTAAGTTTAGTAGAAAACAAGTTCAGGAGGGAATACTCAAGTCCCCATCAAAGAAAAATGAAGAAACAAACACTCAGACCCGATTACAATGATTAAAGTGCTTGTCCAACGCATTCTTAATCCCATTCACACTACTTGCAAGTACAATTTTCTCAGACTACCGTTCCACTCATTCACAAGCCTATAAAAAAAAAGTTATGCCAAATATTAATCCTACTTTGTGACTTTTGGAGTTTACGACAATGACCTCTGGTAGTACTACTTTTAGCAAACATGAAAAGTCAGTAAAGGATCAATTGTCAAAACCATACACAATCTTGACAACCTGAATCAAGTCAACACGTAACCTCCAGTGAAGTGAGATTCAAAGAGTTGTAACACATAAGGATCACCCTTTAAGGCACTAATCATCCTAGTAGCCCTCCTCTGGACCTTCTCGAGTACTTCCTTATCCTTAGCAAAATATGGGAGATGAATATTATACCACCAGAAAATATAGTTCCATAATCATAACGAAAAATAATTTATTCTACATTTCCCGTATAGTAATGCAATTAAACTTACTATTGCCTGTGAAAAGAGAGGCATTAATCACATATCATATAATATAACGACAATACACTATAAAACATATCATGTGCACTGGATGGTTAATTTGTTATAACTGCAATACAGTATAACACACATCATAAACACTGGATGGTTAACTAGTTATAACGGCAATACACCGTAACTCAAATCACGTGCACTGGATGGTTAATTTGTTATCACTGCAATACATTATAATATACATTATATACACTTGATGGATAATTAGTTATAACTGCAATGCACCGTAATCAAATCATGTACACTAGTTGGTTAATTAGTTACAACTGCCAACACACTGTATCAATGTCACACATACACACATAAGATATAATGTAATTACGTTAACTTCTTTATTTTCTAAGATCAAATACTACCTGCTGAAAAAAATCCCGCATGTAAACGCTGGCAGTATTAAGAGGAAGGAAATGACGCCAACCAATGACCAAACCAACAAATCTGAATCCTTCTTCTCGACATCATCTTGCAAAGAATCATCTTCTGAAACTATGGAGGGATAGAATTATAACAAATTCATGTCCTAACTAAAGTTAACTCAATACTTTAGGAATACTAGTACGATATTAATTTTGTGTTCAATTGAGCTTATTTCCAAATCAATGTGACGGACACTTTTAATACTGAACTATTTTCACTATAGTAAACCTGACGTTGTTGTTAAACGCATGCACTTAAGGGTGACATAAATTTACCCGTCGCATGTTTTACACGCATAGACGTAATAGTTCATAACATATCTAATTTTCATAAAAGAGTCCTTTAATCAACAATAAAATACACAATTACCATAATAACAAGTTGAACGCTAATGGTATCTATTTTTATCCTCGTCTTTCAGCATTTCCGTTTAATAAACATGAGAAAACCTTGCTTTATTTTCTGGAATTCCCTTTCGTCAATGTTGATCATTTGCCTCTCATGTTAGGAAAACGCTCATTAACACAACACTATAGATATTGAATATTGATTGATTTACGTTTACTACTTAGTATTTTATCCTGATTAACTTTATTAGTGATTGATGATGGACGTATTGGTTATCGGAAAGCTTTAGGTTGGTAAAAATAGGCCTAAAGTGAACTAAGTATAGCCAAACAAAAATAGAAACAAAAACAGGGAGATTTTGAGACAAAACTAAATCATTAAGTAATTCTGAATTTAGTTTTCGTATAAGTAAATGTAGTTTACCTGATTTATCTGAGCTCTCAAACAAGATAAAATTGATAGTCAGGTTCTGACTAACTAATTCTATCCCTTTAAACTGACATGAAATGTTGACGTGAGTTCCAGTTGGTAGTAGATGTAATGTAGATTCTGAGTCTGTGGTGTTTACCTTCTCCTTGTTTGGTTTGTATAGTACATTGTGTACATTGGATGCATCTACTTCTTCACCATTCACAACCCACGTTATGCTAGCAGGAGGTCTTGAACTTATAGCAATACATCTAACCTTTAAAGCTTTGCTTCGATCCTCTACTAAGTAATCATATAAACGTGTCGGTTCGCCGACCGTTCGTTGATCAAATGATAATGTAAGCTCTGGAATCACTGGAGAAAGATAATAATCTAAGATATTAACAATGATAAATGATCGGATATCATGTTAATAACATCTGCTCAGGAACTTTCATTTGCTCTGCCCTCATAGATTATCTCAACACTGGGTTACTTAGCCCTTACACGAGGGAGGGGGAGGGGTAGCGAGACCTTTGAAAGAGATATGTTAGTGATCTATAAATGAATACTGAACATTAACGCGCTCTCAGTCAATCAATCAAGTAATAAGTAATTACGTATGAAAAAACATGAACACAACATACAACACACAATAATTAATAATTACATAATTCATTAAGTTACAAGATAATTCTGGCATGAAAGAAAGACTTAAGTGTGGACTATTATTTGTTTTTTGTAAGTGTACAGTGAGTACTGTGATAAGTATTAACCCTCAAATTTGAGAAAGTGGCAGCTATGATATTTATACATTTGCTTTCCAAGTGTAGCTTCGTTCTAATGTCATGTAATTGTAGGATACATGTTTTAAATCCGTCACGCCATGAGTTTCATTCATTTGTAATTATTTCATATAGATAAAAGAAAACTTACTTCACACCATGGTTTATGTTTTTTTTGAATTATTGCAACACAGATGATATAGCTTAATACTACAATAACAATTACATATATAACATGGCAGTACAAATATTGTTACATTACTTACCTACGGTTGTCACTTGGTAGCTCACAACATGTGTATAGTTACGATTACAGTTATACAATCCTTGGTGATTAAATGTAACGTCTGATATTGCTAATGAGTAGTTATTCGATAAGCTGACACCCGCTAAAGAATCAAAACTTATTTCATTTGCAAAGATGACTCGATCGTCAATAAACCATTTGTTTCCTCTTGTCGCAGATCCATTACATTTCAAGATCACAGAATCTCTTTCAACAAGTCTGACAACTATTGGGTCTTTAGATCCACGTGAACCAGAAACGAAGAAAATCAATAAGAATGTGAACCAAATACTCTCCATATTGAAACACAAGCAGCGTCTGTTCTTTCAGTAAACCATCAACGATCGTTAGTGCTTTGCTAATCCTTTAGGATCGACAAAATAAAATGATGTTAAACTTTTAGATCCTTCATAGATCTAATAAGTTAAGGATTATAAATTTTTAGATTGCAGGCGCTCATAGTCATATAACAATGTTAATCATCTACAGTAAGGCTTTAAGTTACAACATGGATTTTAAATAAAACGGCTGGACAGTCATTGGTGCTTGAACTCAGCGTCTTTAACGTAATCGTCTGACATTAAAGGATACATACACAAACGAAACAGCAGAAAGCAAAGATTATACAATAAGTCCATTTGATCTATAATGTTGCAGATACATTGCGTGTTTATTAATATACACAGTTGACATTCTCTTTGTTTATCTTCGTGTCGCTGTTTCCATTTCCAGATACCGATGAGTGTCACTAGGTTCTGTCATATTTTCGCTAAAAATACCGCTCTGTGATCGCTTTGGGATATTCATTTGTAACATTTTGAGCTGATGGACCTTGTGATTGCATTCCATTGATGATCGTGGAAATGTCTGTGCTCGAGCATCGTGAATTATTCCTGCCAATTAACAAAAAAAGAATGATCCGTTTCACGTCTGAAAGAGCAAGTGAACGTGATTTCAGAGGTAACCTGGTTTTGGTGCAACGCCGTTCTTTGTTCTGCAATACACTATAATACACCCCATGTACACTCGATGGTTACTTTGTTAACAACTTAGTTAACAACAATACATTATAACACACAGTTAGTTATAATAACAATACACAAAAACACACATCATATACACTTGAAGGCTAATTAGGTATAACTGAAATGCACTAAAACATACATCATATACACTTGATGGTTACTTAGTTATAACTGCAATACACTATGACACACACCATATATACTTAAAAGTTCATTATATATAACTACAATACAGTAGAGCACACATCATATACACTTGAAGGTTAGGTTAGTTATAGCTACAATACACTAGAACACACATCATATACACTTGAAGATTAAGTTAGTTAAAGCTACAATACACTATACCGCACACTATATACGCTAGATGGTTAATTAGTTATAACTACAATACACCTTGACACACACTATATACACTTAGTAGTTCATAAGATATAACTACAACACACTAGAGCACACATCAACATACACTTGAAGGTTAATTGAGTTATAGCTACAATACACTATACCGCACACTATTTTCCCTAGATGGTTAATTAGTTATAACTACAATACACTATGAAACACACCATATACACTTAGAAGTTCATTAGATATAACTACAATATACTAACACACGCTGTATATACACTTGAAGGTTAATTGAGTTATAGCTACAATACACTATACCGCACACTATTTTCCCTAGATGGTTAATTAGTTATAACTACAATACACTATGAAACACACCATATACACTTAGAAGTTCATTAGATATAACTACAATATACTAACACACGCTGTATATACACTTGAAGGTTAATTGAGTTATAGCTACAATACACTATACCGCACACTATTTTCCCTAGATGGTTAATTAGTTATAACTACAATACACTATGAAACACACCATATACACTTAGAAGTTCATTAGATATAACTACAATATACTAACACACGCTGTATATACACTTGAAGGTTAATTGAGTTATAGCTACAATACACTATACCGCACACTATTTTCCCTAGATGGTTAATTAGTTATAACTACAATACACTATGAAACACACCATATACACTTAGAAGTTCATTAGATATAACTACAATATACTAACACACGCTGTATATACACTTGAAGGTTAATTGAGTTATAGCTACAATACACTATACCGCACACTATTTTCCCTAGATGGTTAATTAGTTATAACTACAATACACTATGAAACACACCATATACACTTAGAAGTTCATTAGATATAACTACAATATACTAACACACGCTGTATATACACTTGAAGGTTAATTGAGTTATAGCTACAATACACTATACCGCACACTATTTTCCCTAGATGGTTAATTAGTTATAACTACAATACACTATGAAACACACCATATACACTTAGAAGTTCACTAGATATAACTACAATATACTAACACACGCTGTATATACACTTGATGGTTAATTAGTTGTAACCGCCATACACTGCACGCCAGGAAAATCTGGCTACGTTGTACAATGTACTTCTTCGTCAAGTCAAGTCAGTAGCACAGCGTCTAGTGAGTTATTATCCTGCCGGGTAATTATGTGACACTCTACTGTTCTGATGCTTTCTTCCTTGTTACTTTCACTATCGCTTAAAAATTGTAAATTGAGGGAAAGTAATTTATATAAACCCGGAATTTTTATTCACGCTAGTTACGTTTTCTGAAGAGCTATCACGGCCGTATTTACAACAAATAAAATTGTGTGATTTGTCCTTTACATTAATCTTTTAAAAGCAGAGTAGGTCAAACAAGTTTCGATTAGTACAACAGAAAACAAACGTTGGAAAACATCACCTGAACTACATTTCCAAAGTTCGTTTCCTTATAACGCACGCTGCAAAGTTTACAATACATATTAACATCCCAATCCTAAAACAGGTGGAGAAATGGAAAATGTTAGGTGCGTTGAACATCACACTTAAAAAAATTTATTTCTGTATAAGTATGGGCATAGTTTCATGATTCGAAATGCGCACTTCTGTTACAATCATCGTGAACATTGCTTATCTAACGTTTCGAATAGATGTGTCATTAATGTCTTCCTGGTATTCACGGGTGTTACTATAAGTAATGTCATATCTTAGCTAAAAAACCGCAGTGTGATATTCAGTTGTAACTTTTTGTTGTTCACACTACATGAAGAGAAGTTTACTTCTGTTAGGTTTATTATACAATATACATTTTGTACGAAATTATTTTTGCAAAGTCCACGGCGCAATTGATCAATGTCAATTAATACTGCAAAAAATAACAGTAGACCAACAACAACAACGTTATATAAGCGTAAACCTCTAATTATAATGTTACGTGCTATGGCATTTAAATACATTAATGTACTGTAGACTATATGGGGTACGAAGAGATTTTACTTATATAAACTTTCACACTGAACATACCGATCATGCATTAGTGTTTTTATATAATAAAAATAAACCTACTTGCCTAACATGTGTGGCGCAGGAATCACAAACATGAGAAAGCACTAATTCAGAACGGGGTTGCATCACGTGACTTCCGGAGACCGGGAACTCAGCCCAGAGAACAAAAGGCCAGGTGCACGATTACAGATGTTACATTACTCTGCCTAGAAAAGACATGATGGTGATGTCTCTGTAAATGAATGAAGCATTGCTTAGTTAGTGTTAGACAATTTATACAACGTAATGAATGGTTTAAGAACTATGCTACTTAAATTAAGTATAATACTGTCTCGTTTCACCATGGCAACATCAAACTGAGGCGGATTTTCACCGCTTATCGAGATTCGTTTTCTCGGGTCATTGGTATTTGCGGGTCGGAATTGAAAAGTAGGTATAAACACAACATTGGTTAGAGACATAGTTACGTACTTAAAGACCTAGTGAAAGCTTCAACGCCCCCAGAATTGATAATGTTAAGTCTTTAATGTAATGTTCTCTTCAACGATTATGAGCTCCTCACCACACTTCACCCGACTTCACCCAAGATTTTCAAAATCCTGCAGGATCCGACCATGATTACAAAAGTTAGAAAAATAATGGTATCTGTTTATCATTTAAATTGAACGATAGATCAAAATTTTGCTTTTCTTTATAATTTATAGTCCCATACTATATATACCAAGAGTATGTTGATTATGGATCAGTGCGAGACTTATGAATTACCAGTCGGATTACGAGGCGAACAACGTTCCCTCGTCCCAAAGGACAGACTGAGAAGTATGCAAAAATCAAGACAAAAAGATTGATCCTAAGATCTTTAAACAGTGGTATTGGATAGAAAATGAATTAACGATATTATAAAAGTGAAAGTATACCTTTTATCAAAATATGACGAGAGTCAATTTTTCATTTGTTCTTATATTTTCAAAATGAAACTTCCTGTGTTAAAAAGATTCCTGGAAAAAGAAAACGGGGCAGTAAAGATATTTCAAAGCTTGAACTGAAAGTAACACGTAACTTTGGCTAATTGTGGCATTTGTGGTACGTCTCTAATAAAAAGTGAAACTATTTCTTACATATTTAAACAACTTATTTCAACGTTCGATGTAATTGACACGAGAACTGTTTGCATGCAGAAATTCTTACTTTCCTAAACTGATTTAGAAAGTAGCCTCAATCCAATGTGCGGAATGAAAAGTTGATTTTGTAACTGATAAACAGTGTTGTGCATATTAAAGGTCTGGAGAGGAAATGGATTCAAATGACATTCGCTCGACTGATTTAGATAGCGGCCAAATCTATATAGTACTGCCAACGGGAGAATTAAGAATTTAATTAGAAAAAGGGGTTTGTCACTGAACCCGACAGCCATGTATAAGATCTGGGGTTATGCACATAAAAAAGGAACTTTATGGGTAACAGCATTTTATATCCACACGAGCATTTTCTCCACTTTAATTTTAATGTTACTTGTATTCCTACTATTATGGATAACTTTGATAATGACAGGTTCAAAACTATTTTTGTAATATTTTCTCAGACATATTTGCTTGGCTTGTTCCGAATTGATTATTTACACGGGTGTGAAGAACTATAGGAAGTGAAATTTATTTTGGACGACAGTTTCTATTGCCTTATTTATGGCTGTGCGCATATTAAAAAGTTCAGTCTTTCAATTATCTGTTTTTCATAGCCTAAGACTTGGTGTAAATTCTTCTTGAAATGAAACTTACCGATACGGCCCTTTCTAAACCGTTTGCAACGAGAAAGAAGACACTTCCATTTCTGCTTTTCAGTGATTCTATGCATGTTATACATTGTGGTCTGAGGTTACTCAAATTTGCATACGGAATGGTTCATTTCATGGATATCTCCCATCCTATTATTCATTCTCTATGTCAAATGTTATATTTTTGCAAAGGGAATGAAAACTATTCGGACGTTATTTTTTTCTTTTTTTATTAAGTCCACATTTCCAGTAAGAATTTGAATATTATAATTGCAAGTAAATGGTATGACGAAAGGAATACATCATTTTATTACTTCATTCTACCTTTATTTGGTCACAATGACAATTACTCATTGCCTTTAAGGCATTGACGTGAACGTGAATGTCTGTTAAAAATTACATTTCCATTTAAACGTTGAGTATACAATATTCGCAAGAAGAATGGTATGACGAAAATACTAGATTATTAAATGGGTTGTTAATAATAATAAAAATCATAATAAATATATATATATGTATATATATATATATATATATATATATATATATATATATATATATATATATATATATATATATATATATATATATATAAATAGTAGTGGTCCATACTGATAATATAAAAGATAAACAAGCGAATATTTTTAACGACATACTCCTATATTTCGGAGTGGTCACCACTCCATCGTCAGGCAATTGTACAAGATCAATTAAATACAAGGGCTAATATACATCCAAAGAGAACAATAGTGATAAGCATGAGTGATTTTTTTTTTAAAACTAGGAATGATTAGAACAACCAGCAAATTTTTTAGTCAATATTTTTAAACTAGGAATGAATAGAACAAACAACAATAAAAAGTAAATAGGGATTAGAATAGCTCCAACCCGTAGCTCGCTTCATATCTTTTTAAGTCAGCATTTAAGTCTTTTATTAGGAGACTCTCTTTAATCTTCCTCCTGAACCACTGGGGTTCATTACCAATAGCGGCACAATGGTCAACAAAAGTAGGCAGATTATGTTTCCTTGTTTTCCTATATATATATATATATATATATATATATATATATATATATATATATATATATATATATATATATATATTTTCCAACTCATTACGATTTTCATTTATATATATTCATTTGCCTTTGTCGTTTACCTCCAATTGCATTAACATAAAGTCTGTTCAAAGTATCTCTTTCGAGATCCGGCTTTAGGAATCACAGATGATTTCGAGTTGGTTAGCATCATGTTTGATCTCTAGAGTAAGGCAAAATATGTCACCAAAAACAGAACTAGTATTGTTCGATACAGGTGACAAACGCCTACAGTGGAATTACGACTTTCCTTACCGGTTTCGAACCTCTGGACGTACAATCAGCGCCCATAGCCTAGTGGTTAGGGTGTCCGCGTACAGAGCGGAAGGCTCGTGGTTCGAATCCCGGAGGCTGAAAGTTTTTTCACTGTTCTTGAATTTCCAACTCATTACGATTTTCATTTATATATATTCATTTGCCCTTTGTCGTTTACCTCAATTGCATTAACACACACAACACACACACACACATATATATATATATATATATATATATATATATATATATATTTATACAGATCAACACATCAGAAAAATTCTACTACACGACCGGTTTTTGTCCTCATCAAGAAGACGGTATAAGAATCGAACCCGTGACCTTGTATCACAGACCGAAGTCCGTACCACTAGATCACAGTGGTTCTACTGGTGTGCGAATGCGTATTGGGAAGTGCAATGAAATAACTAACTAGAAGAGGTTATTGATGTTGATTTTTTTATTTCTTGTCAGAATTTTATGATTTGCTTCATTTGTGCCTTTTGAACTGAGATAAACTCCGAATCATAACCTCTACTAACAAAATACGTTTTGTATTCTTTGAGACGGTTATTGAGTAATGTCTTTCGGCAATATTGTAGGGAATATCAGACAGACAGGAATTTTTTTTGTTTTCATTGTGTTTCAATTGCCATTACTTTTTACCTACTATACACTGGTGCTGTGGCCGAGTGGGTAAAGGCGGTAGCATTTGAAGCAATGAGACTAAGCAATCGGGAGGTTTGGGTTTGATTCCCGGCCGGGTAATAGTAAGTCGGGTTATTATCCAAGAGCAATGTATGGTTTTCCAATCTGAAATGACTTTCTATATTGAAAAGATACCAAATTTGAGTTAAATTGTTGAATTGGGAGCCACCCGACGTGTAAGTTGTATTCATAAGCTCCTGCTGGCTTCTCCAAAATTTGTAGTCGCTTAAGCCTCGCGAAAATAACTGCTGATTATTATTATTATTACTACCCTGTAAGTTTGTTTTTAACATATTCAGCCATCGTTGGTTACCAGGTTCTATACGCTATAAAAATCAAGAATGTATACAATTATTCAAAAATACAGAGAGATCCATCCATCCATCTTTAGACTATTGTGATATTGTCTTGACAAGGGGATCAAAATTTTACCTTTGTTAACCTTAAATGACATTTGACCCTTTCTAAAGGTGATCTACATACTAAAGACAAACATACATAACAGAGATGTTTTTTGAGTTATCGTGTTGACAAAGTTTTCCAGTTTGACCTCTGTTGATCCCAAATGACTATTTGAACGTGTACTCATCAAGTTGGATCTACATACCAAGTGTGACCAAGCAAGGGGTGGGGAAATGATAACACATCAAGTTTTCTTCCTTTTCTCTATCATTTAATACTCTCTTGGTGTTAACCGAACTGAAACCTTTAAACAAATAAAAAGAAAGAACAATACATAAAAACAAGCTCACCAACCGAGATGAAACAACTTTTGACAAATTGACTCCTATTTACAATGAATCAACACATATAAGTACAGCAAATCTTATAAAGATCTTGCCAGTGATGATTTCATACAGTATATATTATGCCTGTATATACAGCACCCATAGGACAACCAATACCACCATGAATAATAGACAACCATGCTTCATAATCTAAGAAGAATCTAGGTACATGAACAAGCATGAACAAGCAATACCCAAAAATTACCCTAACTGTCACAGGAAGTCATTTCATGATTCTCAACGCACATTCCAATTACCGGAGATTGATGCATACAAAGCCTTTCCCTCATGCTTAGACCTAGCTATATGAAAACAATATGGTATATTTACAATGTGACTTGTTAGTCAAGAACAAATAAAATCACAGTAACCTACCCCTCTCCAAAGCACAACCAATTCTCTCTCTACAAGGTCATCACTGCACTGGTAGACTCTTTAATTGTCATAAAACAATACCTCTGACAGCAACCATTGGCAAATGCCATAAATCTTGAGGTTTGACTGGATTTCATATGATGGTTTTATTTGATTTTGTTCAGTCAGAATGAGATAAACACAAGGCTAAAAAGAGGGCTCACTTCTTAAATTGCAAATAGAAGAGAGGTGGTTAAGAAATATGCTTTATGCAAGTACCTTAAGTACCTTTGTCACAGAAGTATAATATTAAGTAACATAATAATCAGCAAATCTTCTCAAAGCGCTTTAAACATGTAAACCTAGAAACATATAGTAACAAAAACCTAAATACTTAATACATAGAACCAATAAGGCACAACATTTAAAGCCTAAAGCAACAATATAAAAAACACTCGTCCTACACGATAATAATGAAAGTCCTAAACACATATAGTCCCAAAAAAATTCAGAAATATGTAAATAATAAAACAGTTTTAAACAAAGAATACACAAAAGATTGAAGAAAATTCAATAATTAAATATAAATAAGTATGAGAAACTATAGTACATTAAAAAAATATTGTAAAAGCATAAAACAGATAGTAATAAACACCCAATACTAAACGATAAAAAATAGAACCCTAAATGTAGTAATAAAAAATCTTAAACAAAATGTTAAGAATTAAGTAAATAGTTCCAAACGTAGTATGCATATTATAAATTGAAACACAGACAATTCGTATGAGGTGTTATACATACACTCCGTCACCTTCGCGTAGATTCACATTGGTCCTCAAACCTAGTTTTTATTTCAAACTTTGACCTTTGGTGACCCAAAATAACATTTCACCTTCTCATAAAATAATAGGCACCTCCCATTCAATATGGTATGTCCACATGCAAAGTATGAGATATGTTGGAGATTCCCCTCTTGAGATATTGTGTTTATTATGATTACACATTTTGAGCTCCAGTGACCTCAAATGACCTTTAACATTCTCAAAATCAATAGCATTTTTTGTACTCAATATGGGGTATTAATTTTATCGAAGATTCTCTGTGTGTTTACGAGCAAAGTTGCATTGTTCCTGATATTTCTTAGTCTTTCTTCTGTCTGTTAAAACGAGAGATGATTCAGTTGCATCATACGGACGTCGTCCACCTGCCTTTCAAATTTCAAACTTTCACGTCATCCAAAAGCTTTGCTCTAATTAATTGAGATATACAAATATATGAATAAATACAAGCAGAATAGGTGCATGTTTCCATACTCATTAAATCATTGTATCATTTCTCAGTATATTAGTAATAACTCTACACATTGTACATAGAGAGTGAGTGAACGTAAAGGAAGGCAAAGGACGACATGTGTAGTGCAGTTTACTTATTGTACATAAATGACTACATTAGCACTGTAGCTTAGTAATTGTACACAAAGTAAGACGTTAGTACTGTAGCCTGTTGACTGTGTATATACGACGACATTAGTACTGTAGCTTATTGAATGTGCACATATGACGACATTAGTACTGTAGCTTAGTGACTGTGCACACATGACGACATTAGTACTGTAGATTACTGGCTGTACACAAATTAAGAAGTTAGTACAATAGCCTATTGACTGTGCACATATGACGACATTAGTACTGTAGCTTAGTGATTGTGCACATATGACGACATTAGTACTGTAGCTTAGAGCTTGTACACAAAGTGAAACATTAGTACAATAGCTTATTGATTGTACACAAATGATGACATAGTAATGTAGCTTAGAGATTGTACACAAATGATGACAAGGGTTCAGTGGCTCAGATATTGTACACAAAGTAAGACGTTAGTACTGTAGCTTATTGACTGTGCACATATGACGACATTAGTACTGTAACTTATTGATTGAACAGAAAGCAAGACATTAGTAGAGTAGCTTATTGATTGCTCAGAAATGATGACATTAGTACTTTAGCTAATTGGTTGTACACAAAAGACAACCTTGTACTGTATATAGCTTACTGATTGTACCCAAATGACGACATAATTACACAAATGTTCTAATGTCATTATTTGTAACAATCAATAAGGTACCGTACTAATGTCGTCACAAATGACGACATTAGTACGGTAGCTTATTGATTGTTACAAATAATGACATTAGAACTGTAGTAGTTTTTACAACACATGACATATTATAATGTTACTTATGAATCTAGATCACGGTTTATCAGTTCAGATAAAGAATCGCAATTTAAAGACTTACCCTTCCGTTTGGTCGGTCTAAAAGCAACAAATGGGTAAGAATATTATTATACACAACATTAAAATATGTAATATTATCAACAAGAAGAAAAGATAGTTAGCTTGTTTTATGTAGCAAACACAAGGTATAAACAAATTAAAACGTTGAAAAGTGATCTTATCCCAGTTATTTTATTATTCAATTGGTTGTCAGTTGTTTACGTAATTCACTTTGCATTCAAAGTACACCTATACAGTGAAGTCCAAAATCATTTAGCTTAAAGATTTTTTATTTTAACATTGTTGCGATTGCATGACTTCATAAACTATGTGCTACCATGCTATCACTAGAAATTCACCATGTGTACACACATCTTGTTGTGAATACAGTTAAGTCATAACCGCTGTGGCGGAACCAAGGTGCGGGAGGACATGAGGGTTGGTAGGGCAATGAGGGCATCCCCAATAATGTTATTCCCTTGGTCCCCAGTCGGCTTCTTCTCCCTTCGTGTGTACGTTTATATTTTATTAATGTCCATTGTTGGAGTCACTCTCGGTAACAAATTAATTTGTTTTGCAATTACTACAAGTGATGTTCATGGGAACATGTGAAACATAGCCAATAACCAGTTAAAGGCATAACGAATTTACATCCTCTAACACGGCAGTTCAAGAACGGGGGATCCCATCTTAAAATGGGGGACTTTGACTAAGATTTATCGAACTTTGTCCTCTAAGGCAAACTCAACAGCAACGCCGGCAGTGAGGTACACAGGGAGCTATCAAAAGGATGGGGGGGGGGGGGTTGGAATGGGAGGGGAGAATAATAACCGGTGGTCAGTTTAGGTATCTTTGCTAGACGAATTTCCTTTTTTCTTCTCAAAGTTGTAATACCTAAATTTATGTTTCTTATCTCAAAATGTCGATCGTTTCGAGCTTTGTTACCTCTTTGCTTAATTATTACTATAGAATAAGAAAATATGTTTAAAGTGTTCATAACAAAAATTCTACTTGTTTTTCCTTATTCTATATTCATATTCTCTAACTTTTGGCTTTTTTCCTTGCAAATTTCGACTACTACCTCAAACTTTCAACCATTTCCTTGAACTGACGTCATATAATCTAAAAACTTCGACTTCAGTTGTTTTTTAGTTTATGTAGATTATTTTCGCTCTTTGTTTGTCAAATACAGGTTTCAGTACAGGCCAAAAAGTCGGGTGGAGAATTAAGCCCACGACCAGACAACCTCATCAGGCCCTGCCGTCTCTGGGGTCCTCAAGGTAAATAATTGTCCTAAACTAATGAGATTTTAGGGAAAGAAAAAGCGGGAGAGCGGAAAGCGTGTATTCATTGATGATTAACTAAAACCCATATTCTGTCCTACACAAATATTATGAGTCACATAATTGTATAAACACATACAAGTCATTACACTTTACTCGTTAGTACAATGTTTTCTTTAATATTTTACCAAATTTACCACAATATCTATATATATCCTTGCCTGCTCGTAGAATAATTTGATAAATTAATCTGATGAAAAGTACAGGCATAATTTCCTCTTATAATGGGATACTAAATTTACCAGTTTACTTACCACTTCTTCGTTTGCCTCCTCTTTCTGTAATACAAGTGTAAAACATAAAGTTCAATATTATCACGCACATAAACAGAACATGCAAAACTAACACGGAAAGAAAATGTGAATGAACTATTTTTTCCTAAAATTGGAAATGACCTTAATCTGTGTATTTATTTACTTTATTACTGTTTGTTTCTTGTGAAGAAACTAATTGCAGAGTATCTATTTGCCAACAACAATTACATAAAAGTTTAATACAGAACTTAACTTTACCACAACATCTATAGTATCCTTGCCTGCTCGTAGAATAATTTGATAAAATAATCTGATGAAAAGTATACAGGCATTATTTCCACTTATAATAGGTTACTTAATTTACCACTTCACTTGCCACTTCTTCATTTGTCTCTTTCTGTAATACAAGTGTAAGACATGAAGTTCAATATTATCACTCACATAAACAGAATATTCAAAACTAACACGGAAAAAAGACGTGAAATGAAACATTTTCTATTTAAATTGGAAGTGACCTTTATCTGTGTATTTATTTACTTTATTAAAGTTTGTTTCTTGTGAAAAACTAATTTCAGAGTATCTATTTGCCAACGACAATCACATAAAAGTGTAGTACAGAAATTAAAACGTAATGTGTTTATAAGGAGTTTCTATACTTTGGGTTTGTTCATAATTAATTCTGCAAGGGGTAATAAATCATTCATAATAAATCTCAAACCACCAGTTTGGCTTTGATTGTAGAGAAGATGTCTATAAGATAGGAAATCATGGTAATGTGGAGAGTTATTACAGTATGGCAAACAAAAAGACATACCTCAAACTTCTTTAACTGAAAGACAAGATGTGAAACAACCGACAGGTTAATGTTGTCACTAAGTTAAAGAAACAAATTTAACATAATATGATAAACTAATTACTGCTTAATTGCACTATAGTTATACCATTAATATCATGGGAATTAATCGCTCATTGTCTTAAAAATGCAAACATTGTACTGTTTCTTAAATATCCATTCCTCTGTTCATTTCTAACTTAGTCTACAGTTAGCATAATTTGTAGGCAAGCATACCAGCTAAAATACCAGACATGGAGTGACCGGAAGTGGAAATGTAAAGGCAATGTAAATTTTTCCCCAAATAACAGAACCCTTTATTCGTACCTTCTACTCATGATACAGCTGCAAAACACCATTGTCTGTCTATATGGATGAATATTCAGTGTAATACACCGATCTTCTTGGCATAAGGTAATTCTAACACTACATTCGTGGTTTCTTTAGTAGACTTGGCCTAATAATAATATATTGATAAACTATTAAATAAATTCTACACACATTTTAAGCCGTTTCATTAATAAATACGAAAGAATAGGCAATTAATTCTACTTCTCAATATTATTCTGATACATCCAGGTCATTTCTATTCTGTCTAATATATCTTCTGAAAAGCCGTGGCGCAACCACCTCCTCCTCCCCCTCCTCAGAAGTAAAACGTAATTGCGCCACTCCTGAAAAAATATGAGAGTCGTTGAACGGAACCAAGTGTTGTTGGCCTTTACTGTTCACATTCTTTTTTGCACTGGATTGAAAGTATATTTTACTAAGTTATGTATACTTACAAGCATGTTATATACAGACTCGT
The DNA here is from genome assembly GCF_037975245.1 of Apostichopus japonicus. NCBI lineage: Eukaryota > Metazoa > Echinodermata > Holothuroidea > Aspidochirotida > Stichopodidae > Apostichopus > Apostichopus japonicus. The sequence goes on along the minus strand of NC_092576.1, from coordinate 5,200,037 downwards.
TCAGAGGACCGTGACAAATACTCTGTGTGAATAAACAAATAACAAAGTGATTAGTAAACATTACTTCCCTTGATATGTATGCAAGAAGACCTTAGCAAGAACTTGGTGGGTGTTACTTAAACGAAACCCAGATGAATTTGACTATGTCAGTTCTTCTACTATGTGAAGGCATATTTAAAAATAAGTCTATTTAAAATGATATCTTCATATAACCTATGTTACCATGACATACCTCCCACTGTCCAGTATCGTAATTCAAATCCAGTACTCCTGTAGATGCAACACCAGTTACCCACTCGACTGAAAGAGACCGTAAAAAGAATTTTCTTTAGTCTGGTATATGTGGAAACTTGAACGTTCGAAACATTTATAGTACAAGTCCGTTTTATCAGCTACATCTGGACATAAAACATTTATTTAATTTTTGAAGACGATAATTGATAAACTTAGTAATTCTCTATTAAACAGTTGATTTGTGCCACCTGTATTTGTGGCACAAGTAGTTATCTTCTTGACATTCATTTAGTACCCCTAAATTTGTACTACTGGCTTCCTGTTAACAACTCATTTTGCTAAAAACTCCGTTTCATATGGAACTATGAGGACTTCAAATGTCCGTTTACTGCATATATGCTCACAACAGGGAAAATGAGGCCAGAGGAAAATGTATTGATGTTTAGAGAACGTATTTGTTTTAAATCTGTTTATGATCTCATATCCATCCTGGTTGCTATTATATAGCATTTCTAACTAGGTTTTACCACGCTCACCCTCTCATAGCACACCCAACTATGTTTGGATATGTTGACCATTCCTATTACCCTTAATGAGAAATCGCAAATATACGCATGTCCCACCATGACTGGAAAGGTGAAAACTTACTACCTCCCTTCCACCCTTCCCCTTCAGGAAACAGTGTTTAATGCAACCAGGATTAGATGACAATCAAACCCTATCTATATAGTACTACTGGAGCTTGAAATAAACATAATTCTTCAAACCATAAATAGATGCTGAAACATTATACGACGAAAATTGAACAAACATGAAAGCAATGTACCTGATTGAGACCCCTTATGGATTATACAAGGGAATGGTACTGTATTTGTACAGTTCAGAGGTCAATTGCAATGTAAATAGACTCTTATCAACTGAGTTTTAACCTCAAATAACACCCCCGCCGGAAACATAAGTAAATACATAAAAAAATAAAAAGAAAGAAAGAAGAATAACACAAACCACCTATCATTTTCATCCAAACTGTACTTTGTAACGTATTGTATTTAACATATTTTAAAGCTTTGACCTTCGCTTACTTCATTTTACTATTGAAGCGAAGAATTATTCTTCTGCTTACTAAATTGGATCCACATCCCAAGTATGACATTAAACCATCACGTTCTTTTAGACTTGAAGTGTTGAGACAAAGCGTGACGCACATGCCCACAACATACCAAAATGCACGTACAATTACCATCGCATAAATCTATAAGGATTCGGTAAGAAATGCGCTCTGTTAGTGACATTACACACAACGAAATCAAATATGAGCCCAGACGTTAAATAAGTATATAGCTTTAGGGTTTTAGATAAAAGTCGTGAACAAATCTCCCTTTTTTTCGTGTTTCACAAGTTTTCCCGAACCAGTTGGGCAAGGGATATTCATTAACGCATAAGTCATTGTTCTTAATCGTGTAGATGAAATGGTTTAAACAAATTCATTTCACGCCATTAACATTTACTTGTAAAGAATAATTTATTTAAACATTATTTATTTAACTGCATTCTTACCATATGGCTTCTGCTGTAACGTGCTCAACTTGTTCTCAAATTCAAACGGCAGCAGAATTCTTTCAAGCCTTTGAGAAGAAATCGTAGTAATTCGTCAGTTAATTGCCATTAGGTACACAATTCAAAATGGTAAATGTCCATTACTATTATTATTAAGTCCCCAAATGCGAGTTCAAGTATTTTTATCATGTTTGATTCATTCACATCTGATGCAGCCTGCGAAAACAAAGGATCATACCACCGAGTTTCATTGGTAGATATATGAATCAATTACCTAAAAGAGGTATACTCTGTACGTGATATATGTGTAAGTAAGCAGGAGATGGTTCGACATGTTGCTAAAACGTCTTCACATATAGTTATACTCTAACATTAATTATTCCAACAAATAGGTAAATTGACTAAATGTAATTCTTTCTCATACAACATGAATGATAGTTGACTGTTCAAATTAACAACGCTTACTTGATCTCGGTCGGTGGACTTCTGTGACAAGCATATTGCAGGATACTAATCAATTTGGTTAAGTCCCATTGTTGCCACTTTTCGTTTTCAAACTTCAATCCTTTCAAAGTGTTAAGCGGAGGTAAAACTGCTCCAGAGCTTAGATTAATAGCTACACCGTTATCTTCAACTGACGTGAAGCTGGCTCGCAGGATAATCCTTTGAATGTCAACCTATCCAAGAAATTAACTACATAATAAGTTAAGAATCATAAATGAGGCACCTCAAAACGTTATCAACATTGTTTATATCATTGACTATAACTAGGATAGATCACAAGGTTTTTCAAAGATTGGCCAACAGAAATCAGTTTACAATTGATATAGCAATATTAGGTGTGTCTGTCATATCGTGTAAAATAAATCCTAACATGAAAATCGAAAATTGAACCATGACAGTTGTCTCAAATTAGCTTAGTTTATTTATATTTATAATATTGATATGACGATGCTTGGTGTGTGTTTTTGTTTTGCTGCACGATTCTTTTTAATTAAGTAATGCTTGTAGGTTTAAGTTAAGAGAGGTAAGTCCTTAACATGATGTGGATCTGAAAGCAAACTGCTAATTGGCAATGGTTTAAGTTGGCTTATCTCTGTACCAACTAAAAAGTTTTCTTTCATGTGATACATAGTAATTTTAAACATATTTATGTAATATTCATATCTTAATCGCCGTAACTTGAAGCATTAAAAGTTTACAAATTATTCTTCACAAATACGCAAAAAAATTACATATTTCATGATAAGTATTCAACATCACGTGTGTGATTACGAAGTCCATTATTTTACCTAATTATTAATCAGTTAAATTGTATCTATTACAAAAGTATTAATCCTCTTTGCAGTTTTCGTCTGTAGAGTTTGAATATTTCTAAAATGAAGTGGACACTAGATGCAGGCAATTTTGTTTACCATTTCCAATATCATTTGCTTCAACAGAAACAAGTTTTAAAAAGTCGCTGTTTGAAATATTGTTCAATGTATCGAAACATCATGAATTAAGACATGTCTGAACGGTTAACATATTTGGTATATATGAACCTAGTGGATATTGTGGCTAAGGTTTTATTTTGAAAGTTGAAACAAAATAGAATGAAATAACGAAGATAACTATACACGGATCGGTCACCTATATTCTCAATGTAAAATATTTTCAGATCCTCCCACCACCTTTCATGGTTTGACAAATGAACATCAAGCTTAGGTTCATCATTTCTGTATTTCTTCTACACACTGAATCGAAAGTAAAGTAATATTAGAAATTCTTATAACAAGTTTTTCACCTGTCTTTTAGATGCTTCCTTCAACCTCTTCACTATCCCATCGTGTGTATCTCGAGTTTGGTCTTTCAAAATTATCACTTTCTTACACCAGTCTTTAAAATGAAAGAATAAAAATCGATTTATGAGTAGCAGCCTTACAGTTGTATTATATTTCATTCTGGGTCACTTGAACTTAAATGTATATGTAGGTGCAGTACAGGTGAACTAATTAATCCAAACTGAGAAAAGCATCGCTACTTACATCAAAATTAAATACACAGTAATTGAAAGTTGTAAATAATCCATGAAATAATGAACTAAATATAGATACCTTAGATACCTTTTAATTCTTCTTCTGTCACCTTCATCGTAGGTTTGAGTAGTAGCTGTTGTTGCTGTTGTGTTGCTGTTGTGGTACTTTGTCGATCTTTGGAATTATTCTCTGTTGCGGATAAGATATAAACTGTATTACTCATCTGAGTATTGCAAGCTGTAGTTCTAACAGCGAAAATATAAAGACACAAGCTTCAAACAGCATTTCAGACAGTTTGCATACGTTAGGTAAAATAAGATATAGTTATGTACATAACTTGACGCCTGTGATCTGTGAGTCACTCGTTTACACGGGACATGCATTGACAACTTGAACTCTGATCTAAAGAAATAACCCGCATCACTCTTGATAAGAATGTAATGTTGCATAAATTTACAAAGTGATCATCTCATTGTCATAGTGCTGATAATAGGAATACAGTCAAAGCGTGACTTTGGCTGAGTGGGCGTGACTAAAATATTTTTAGAAAGAAAAGATCTGTAATTGCCTATTTTATGTCAGGATGATCATGTATGTTAATATTCAAATACCACTCTAATATTATTTATCTATTTAATGTTTAAATCTGTTAAATATATGTAATCTGTTTAATCTATTTAATAATCTATTTAATCTATTTAATATATTTAATCTACTTTATCTTCTTTATCTATTTCATCTATTTTATCTATTTATTCTGGTTAATTTGATTAATCCGTTTAATCTATTTCATCTGTTTAATATTTTTAATATGTATAACCTTTTTTATCTATTTCATCTACTTAATCTATTTTATATATTTCATCTACTTTATCTATTTTATCTATTTAATCTGGTTAATTTGATTAATCTGTTTAATCTGTTTAACCTGTTTCATCTATTTCACCTGTTTAATCTGATTAGTATGTTTAATTCATTTCATCAATTTCATCTATTTCATGTTAAATCTGTTTAATCTGTTTCATCTATTTCATCTGTTACATCTGTTTAATCTGATTAGTCTGTTTAATCAATTTCATCAATTTCATGTATTTCATGTTTAATCTGTTTAATCTGTTTCATCGATTTCATCTGTTACATCTGTTTAATCTGAGTAATCTGTTTTCATCTTAATAACGTACATCGTTAGCTTTAATCTATTTCATCTTAATAACGTACATCGTTGGCTAAAGTCTGACATTGGACGGTGTGCCTCAAAGAATAAGTTATGATGACATGTTGGCCGGTCAATAGCCTTAACAAATCCATGATAGGTACCAAAGTCTAAACATACTATTATCAAGTTATATTCATCCAATGTTTTCAATCTTACTAAAGTTTCTTAGCCTATCCATATTTTCTCCCTAGACTATAATTCCAGACGTGAAATCACCCGATTGTAACAAAAATAATGCCCTGGTAATTTGCATTAGTGTATTGCTATAACTGCTATATTGAAATATATTGTTATGAAGTGTGGAGATTGACGAACACGTTTAATCAGCATAAATAGGTTAGAGTATTCACATTTTGATCAGAACAATATCAAACTACTTCAAAATCTGTAGTTCTTGTAACAGTTTGCTTTCACCAAGATCTCTAAACATATTTTGGATCCGTTTGGTCGAAATCATTACATTTACGTGGTTTTAGTCTGATTGTGGTTTATTTTCACTAATGCTACATCGCAAACTGCTCTAATTTGTAGTGAAAAATGAAATATAGTACTGCGTTTCAAAAACAGTTAATTGAACACGACATGCACTAGAAAGTAGGTCCTAACCAAGTTTGTAGCTAGGATTCCACACACATGGTAGAACAGGTATCACAGGAAAGCATTTCAAGAATTCTATACCAGGAAGGGGTGAGAAGTCATAAGGAGCATCTGGGTGAGGTTTAATCCAAAAGTGTACGGCTATGCCCTATTATTGCAATGGAATACCCCGATCCCATCACTCATGCTACAAGTCGGAGTTAACACAATGTCATATCAAAGATGGGAACATGGATAGCTGTTAGTGGGGCAAGTAAAGGCTGAACCAGATATCCAGGTGTCACAGATTTCAATGGCTTGGAAGTAATTTCAGTATAAATAAAGTAAGCAGATATTCCTTATAGGGAAAACTGATTTTAACGTCTAGAGTTATCTAAGGAAGCCTCGACAACAGTTTGATTGCAAAAAGAAACCTGCACCAAATCAATTAAACAGAAGTCTATTATATACTTTAGAGTAATATTTATATTTACTGATTAATAAGTAGATTACCTTTCCATCGGTAGAGGACGACTCCGATCAAAATTAATAACACCAATAACACAAAGAACACAACAACACCAATCCAACCAGTTCGTTGTCCCTCCTCTGAAATGCCAAGAGAAATGGTCAAACATGAACATCAAAAATTCCAGATACAAGTTGACATCATCTCCAGATAACATATCAACACAGCTATGTTATATAGGTTCATAGTAGCCCAATGCATGTGAATGATATACAACGGTATGTCAAATAGGTATCAAGAACTATACACCGCATACAAAGTAAAAGTATATAGTTGATACTTTTTAAGATATATCGCTTCATTAGCAACGCTTCCTTTCTCAATTGCAAATCAAAACAACAAGAGCATTCGATCACTTTAGGTTTACTAACTCTCACACCACAAATGATTTTACCTGCAAAAAATATTTATTGGGAAGTTTTTGCATTAAATGAAGTTCTTACCCTGAAAAGTTACATCAGTTGATGTAAATTTCGTTGTAACACCGTCAGTGCTATAAACACAAGTGTACGTGCCCAAGGTAGGATTTTCAACCGTGTTTATAACCAGAGAGCTATTTTGCAATGTGAATCCATCAGGCATCATAACTTCACTCATAATTTCAGTTCCAAATGCAATAATTTCTTCCGTTTGACCCACTTTTTTCCATAAAAAGAATGACACATCTTCCCCGCAGTTCATAAACACTCTTTCATTAGGAGTTACAAGCAGATGTTCGCTAGATGCTTCCAGTGTCCCGCTTTCAACCAGTATCGTAGATTCATTGTTACCTACCTCAGACACATTGCTTCTCGCTGCACAGACGAATAAATATAACGAGAGAGAGGGTTTTAACAAAATATCCACAACAGCATGGTAAGATATTAATTCATTGTCACTGGTTGTTACAGTTTTCGACTGAGAAGAGACCTTTTCATCCCCACTGCTAGTTCTTAACTTCCACGACAAATCATCTAATACTGCACCTACTCGTAAAACATTACAACTTAAACTTGAAGCAGCGTTTAATTCTAAAAAGCATAATGATTTTTGGACACATCCAGTAGCATTTATGGTTGGGTACGGTTCAGGTGGTTTGTCTGCAAATTGTGAAAAGAAAGACGAATGAAAACAATAAATTGTCCAGCCAAGAAATATTAGGTATATTTATATATTTTTTTTATTTATGAATTTAGTTGGATTCGCTAACAACTAAAGGTCGCAGGAAAGTCGGTATTCCCTGTTAAAATTCTTTACTACGCATGCAGTTCACACTCTCTCAGATAACCTACTAATTCATTGTTAATCGTGTGGACCATACTTTGCGAATCATTTCTATTACAATACGAAATTTCAACTGTAGCTTGCCCCTTACAAATATATTATATTTAGATTTTTAACTGAATATAATATTTTACCAACTGAAATTACCAAATGACATCCAGCCGTTAAAGTAGACACATCATGTTATCATTCATACTCATAGCTTCATTATAGGGTATTAATATGCTTCAGTGTGGTTAGACCATTAGATACATACTCACGATGCAGCTGGCCTCAGTGCTTATGCTATTTCAATAAAGTAACCTTTTACACTGTTGAACCATTATAACTCTATTATAGTAAGCTTCTAATAACGTGAGACTACTTTATCATGTGTATGGTTGTACACCGACAGTTTCTCGCTTGTTCTCACTGTTCCAGCGTTTGTATTATAACATTAAACAACATCTATGAAGTAAGAATATGACTGAATGCATGGATGAATGGATTGATGAATCAATTTACACACCACCGTTTGTCAGCTTGTAATCCTTCACGTTAAAAGAGAAACAATGTATAGAACAGGATGTTTAAATATGAAAGGAGAATGTGAAGGTCATCGAGGAATAATTGGCCAAACTAAAGTGATATAGTTTACATCATGCTTTTTTTTTCTCAACAAGCATGAACGAATTCAGAAAAGAAATAATCTTCAAATAGTAGGAGTAAAATCGGTCATTGTCTCTTTTGTTCTCTCATTGGAGGATGACTTGACGTTGAATGATTTGCAGGAGCAAGAAAAATGTTCAGTAAAATTTCGGATTATCGGTCAGGGTCTTTGGAAATTCAAGCTTATTTCCAATGCGTTCATTACTGAAAACTTAAACAGTTCTCTTAAATGGGAAAATACTGAACTATTGAAATATGATTCCTCCTGCTCAAGAAATATTTATAGGTCACTGCTTACTCGTAGTTAATGGCCATGCTACTTCAATCAACTGTTTTAGTTAAATGAATTTTCGACACGTTGGTAGCAATGTTTTATCGTTCAGTAAAAGAATACTGCTTTTTTGTTTTTACCGTGGAAGATTTGAAGAGACATAAGAACATGCTTTGACGGATTGAGAATTCACTTCTAATTTCTTGTAAGGTGTAAAAAACTACTATTTTTGCCAGATTTGTTTCAACATTTAACAAGATCTTGATTATTAAGTTATTGTCTTATGCAGCAATATCCTTATTTATAACTTCCTTATCTTTAACAGGAAACAGTTTTTCTTTGTAAGAAAATCGCTGAAGAGCGACCACCTGTTAAATGGCTATATGTGCAAAGTATAAGGTTTATGTTAACAGGTAGAAAGCAATATATGACTCCGAGAAAGGCTCATATAAAGTATGATGAATTAAGACGTTCCTTTTATTATTGTAAAATGTTATATGAAGGATTATTTGAATATATCTGTATTTGCAAGATTTGCTCTTTATGAAATCCTATAGATAATGTATTGTCTTCTCCTTTGTGATATTTGTAAATACAACCACCACAATAAACTGATGCAAATGAACTATGAATGTCGTTATCAAAGAAATCGACTCACCATAGACAACTACACAAATATCTTCAAAGATAGGATCTTCATCTATAGTGGCCAATGTCGTGACCCTGAAAACATGATCATGCTTGGTGGAAACTTTGGTGATTATAAGAGATCCATTGGGGTGAACTAGGTATTCTCCGGACTCATATCCGGGCCCAGATATTCTACCTTCTGTGAGGGATATAAATGGTCGATCATTGCTAGTCACATTGGTTGAATTAAACCAACCTGCTCCATATAAATCACCAGGATAGTTGCAGGATATCGTACCTTTCTTTCCTAATTGCAGATATTGCGGAGACTGGCATTCATCTGATGAAACAACCGTGCCTATAATTGAAGAAAGAAGACGTTAACCTTGTTTCATATCAAATGAAAGTTGTAGTTTATATATATATATTCATTTTCCCCCTCAGACTGAGTTCAAAATGTATAAATTGGTACATGTCAAAGTAACATAGAACCACCATATGAAATCGTAATTAATTTTGACTTGCATTCGACTACTGTTAAAAATACCATTCAATTGACACCCTAACCCAACCACACTGCCTAACCAGAATAGCATCCTTCATATTGCATTTCCATCAGTATTCCAGAACCTTTCACCACATTTGCGAAGGTCACCGCTCCCAATACCTCTCCCATTGTCCCTTTCAATATTGGGCGTATGCATGTGATGTGATTGAGTAAGTACTTATCCAGACCGAAGTACACGTTTTTCATTTCACTGCCTGTATCTACATGTAACCCTTCCCTCTCCCTTACATCTATAAACCATCGCAGTCCCACCCCCACTCTCCAAGATAAATTTGGTACTGAATCTTACCACTTAATATGCACCAAAGGATAGCAGAGATCACAAAAAGGTTTGTGGTAGACATCTGAAAATGGAAGAAAACTGACACTTAATTGAACTCCTGACATAAATTGATCGTGTGACATCACGATATAATGGAAATCAGACCTAGTATTTAGAATGGCTCATAATAGACCTGTGGGCACAGATTGCTGTAAAATAAACATAAGATGGTTTCCCATCTATAATCTACGACATAGATTACTGTTAGTTTTTATGACAAAAATTAATGATAAAACAAACCCATTTATGTTATACTTGCAATGTAACGCTACATAGACGTACACCTTAAAATGATATACTAAAGGACATGCAGATGTATAGAACAGAGACACGTAGAAGACTAAAAGATGATGGTGGGGTTGGGGATCCTTCGACTTTTGGGGTAAGGGAGTGTACCCTTATAGTCCATAAGTTAGGTATAAAGGCAATGCTGTGCTTTATAATACTTTACTTGTATACTGTAGAAAGATATGCTACTCTGGTTTACATGTATAGTGTAACGTTCGTCATCATATATTTTAGAGGGCAACCCTTCACATTAAGATATGCACATGGCATATTGCATACCATAGAAATAGAAGTAGGACGAATGAAGTACTGAAGCCACTTATCCAACTGGTGGCGCTTTGCTTGTACGTCAAGAAAGTACGGGCGCGTAATCCAAACACTACGTCTTTGACGTAACTGAAGTGATGAAGTTGATATAAATCACTCGAAATGGTGATATCGTAGGCCGCATTTAGGTGCCAAAATCGTCAAAAATATGCCAGTGGACTGCAGTTTCACATGTAATTCTTACGAAGCGATATAAGAAGCCAATAAATGAATACAATTACAGCTACTGATGTATTGTTATATACTGGATCCATGATATAGTTATCCTAGGCCCATAAACCGACTACGGCTGCCCTTTCAGTTGCGATATGACTAAAGTCTAATAAGAAACTTACCACCTTTTCATTTTACTTAAAACTGTATCCTTAACGATAGATCCACATCCCAGAATAACATTGGATGACGGTTTTGATGTACTGAGCTTATAACTAACAATTCAGTTATAGGAAAATTAGCTTAGACTAACTTAAGCCTTTGTACGTAGCTTTGCCCTTGGTCTAAATTAGGGAACCTAGGTCATAATTTCAGCCTATAATTTTTTAGTCTATTAACATATCTAGAATTGTTCAAATATTCAAAGACATCTTCCATTTGTAACATCTTCCCAACACTGCAATTTGACAAAAGGACATAAGCAGTATACGCCTAGCCAGTAAGCTGAGTTTTGAAATAGGCCAAATCCTACTCAACCTAGCCAGGTATGTTCTGAACTATATTGTCTATTTGCAAACGACACACTCAAGCTACTATTCCTGCTTACATATCATCCTTTGATGGCTGTGACCGACTGTAGACATTCATGAAACTTTTTGCACCCTCAATATGAAGGTTATTTTAATTATGGATGCATAATTGCAGAGGCATGAGGAACTTACAACATAATGTATTGTGTTTAATGTTGTAGGGGCTTGCCGACCTGGAAGCATGTGGTGGGTTACTTCATTATTAACAAACTCTCAGCTCAAACCCAACCCAGTTGATTAATCAATGTATTGGAATTCTAACTGACCATGGAATGAGAGTCGATGGTGTCAATTTTGATGACTGCTACGTCAATCAATCCACAGCAAAGATTATTGGAGCTTAACTTTTATTCCCTGATTGGCAGTCAAGCTTTCCTCATCCTACCCTCCCAAATGAAAATGTGTAAATAATGTTTGATGCATGTCACATGCTAAAATTGATGAGAAATTCATTTGCAGATATGAAAATCATCCAGCTTACAAATGAGCATGGGGAAGATAAGAAAGTTGTGTGGCAATTCATTGAAGAACTAGTTCAGATACAGGAAAAGGATACAATGTTATTAGCAAAGTTACTGCAAAGTACAATTAATGGAGAAATCTCAAATTGGATGTAAGCTTGCAAGACACCGAGTTCCTCTGTTGCGAATGCCATTGACTTTCTGCGAGAAGATATGAAAATCCCATCATATGATGGTAGTCAAGGGACTATTGAATTCCTTCGAATCATTGATACACTATTTGATAATCTTAACTCCAGGGTACCATCAGAAAAATGTGTAAAGGCCTTTTTGAGGAAACATTCCATGACAGAATGGACTGACTGGTTTAGTAGCTGCTGTAAAGTTCTTGAAAGTCTCAAATATGTTAGTCGATGCCCTCTTCATTCCACAAGAAAGAAAGCAACAGTGGTTGGATTCATCATAACTATTATGTCAACTCAAAGTATCAACAAGACTTTGCTAACCAGGTCGACAAACCAGCTTCAATATATTTTAACGCACAAGTTTTCACAAGATCACAATAAAGTTAGGCAACGTGGTGGATGGAACAATAATCCAAAAACACGACAACTTTCTTGGTCATTGAGAAGTGTTTTGATTGATTTCAACAAGTTCTTCTGGAAAACAGTTTCATGATGTTTGATAGCCTTCAAGAATCCATTAGCCTCTAATATATTGCTGGTTATGTCTCTCGAAGAATGACACAAGATATTGAATGCATGGACTGTGCAAAATCTTTATTTGAATCCAAATCTGAGAGTGCCAAAGACCATCCATATTCTGCTGTGAATGTTCAAAGGTATTCACTGATTCTTAGACGCAAGGACAGAGGGGGATTAAAAGTGCCATCATCGAGCGTTTTCCAATTCGCTGATTAGTTGTTCAGGTACAGTATCAGCATACATACAAAAATGCTATGAGGCCTTAATGAGGCCCTCTAACATAATTTACAATTTAAGAAAACAGAAAAACATATCAACGTTGAAAGAACATAGTAAAAATAAGAATAAAACACAAAATAAAATGAAAAAAAACTTGAAATAGATGTAACGCGAGTAGAAAAAACATATCCAGGTCTGTCAAAAAACACCATTATAAAGCATTATAAACGTTTTAGTTAGGCTCCGTCCTGAACAGCATAACAGGTAGCCTATTAACATTCCACAACTATAATAGAATATCAAATAAACCATGAAGCATGCAAATTGCAATAAGGAATGAAATTCAAGTCTTGAAAATTTCTCAAACGAATGGAAATTTGTTTCCTGTTATACTCCACTGCACTAAGAACTGGGCAAATGGCAAAGTAATCTTATTGACAAGTAAGCATGGGCGTCAACAGGTGGGGGACGGGGGGGACATGTCCCCCCCACTTTCAAAAGTGGAGGGGATATCATATCATTTGTCCCCCCCCCCACTTTTCAGAGCAGTTATTAAAAAAATCACATGCATATGCGCGATTTTCTATCACAATTGCTGAGCTGATTCAAGTAGAATCTAACTTAAGAATCATTATCAATAAATTGCACTGGAAATTAGAACAGTGCTTGGCCCTTTATCCCCCTTCCTCTGATATTCACCCTCCCCGCTTCGTCCGAGACCTCTGATAAAAGTTTGTGCGATGTTTGAACGATGTTTTAGAGTGTTTTGTGGAAGCACCCCTTCTCGCCAGAAATGGAATTCCCCTTGCCCTACACTGTGAATCAGAGAAAACGACGCATTTCAACTTGAAAACAAGTCGAAGACCCCACCAGGAAGGTAATATCATATATTTTAGGCCCTACAGACAGTATTCTGCCTGTATGCAGGGTATTATATGATACCAAACTACCGAAAATATTTCGTTTGAGATGGACGCTGTGTAATTCGTCTCCCTTGGTGTCAGAACGGCATCTTTCTACCAGTACTTTCTGTCGGAATTTAGTTTTGTGAGACAAAATTTCTCCTCACAGATCTGGTTCTGATGTAACTAAAAACGACTCAGGAAGGCCGTCTCCTGCGATCTAGGGGGTCTTATGTACCCAAAATTTTCTGGTACGCTACGCGCCAACCAATGGTGGCGCTCCGCTTAGATAGTATAGTGTCCCCCTCACTTTCTGAAACCTGCTGACGCCCATGCAAGTAAGCACCTAATGTAATACCCATACCACACTGCCAAAATTTTAAATTACATTAGCCCTAATGTTAGTCTATATGAATACAAAAATGCCTACAGTATTAGTACTGTACTACTAAAAAGCTATGCTGTAAGATTTTTAGGCTTATACCTAAAATGTCAATGTTATTGCTGCATTAGTGCCTAGGCCTTACGTTACTACATTGCAACTTCGATTTGTCGCCCCACTTGCTTGAGTCATTAGAGGCGAAAAAACGTTCAAAGTTGTTTCTTAATGCAGGAGTATAGTTCTTACCACTCTGGTAGCCATAACATGTCTCTGCTGTAGAAATTACACCGACTCTTTCGAGAAAAAAAAAACGGATTAAGTCAAATTTAATATTAGAGTCGAATGCACAATGTATGTATAAAGACGTACAAATGATATGGCTTTATGCCGTACAACGCAAACGTCATTCACTCTTTCCAAGGCTTGACTGCTTTAACACAACAAATTCTACTTGGTATTATGAGCACTGCCTCGTTACTGCAGCTATATATATAATAAGCCTCTTCATTGTCCAAGCAAAGTGAATAGGCTATGACTTATTGTTATGGAATTCATGATAATACAAGCATAGCTACTGTACACCTTGCCGCATGCTGAGTCATATAAAGTAAATAAACATTCTATTGTAAAGTAGGCTGTGTCTTTTTGTGTTCTAAGCCTAGATTGAATCGCCATTACAAACTACAACGAAGCGTTAGCATTATTCTATCAGAATGTCAAAACTAAAAAGGCTAATAACGTCAATCCCCAAATCCAAACAACGATACGCGTTGCACAGATACTTCGTATGGAACGCAGAAATGACAAAAGAAGTACGCGTTGCAGGTGGCATACTCCTAATAGCGTCTAAATAAATCCGCCCTGCTGTTGTCTTTTAGGAAAAGTGCCAATAAAAAGCAGAAGAACAGTTCTTTTGCTATAATCAATCAGGATCTGTTTTTTTTTTTTGTGTCGTGGATGTTAAGAGCATGAATGGAAGCACATGTGGTTCAAACATTAAGAAAATATAGGCACTTTTTGACCATTTTAGCCCTCACAGAAGCAGCGTACAAAAAATGTTTACGACTGAGCAAAGAGGTTTGTTTACAAGTGAAGGAAACGTCATGCTCTCGTAGCAAACAATCTGCATGGTCATGATACGGAAAATTGATGGTACCATGAAAGGCCAACTTGTCAGCTATCCAGTGACAGGTAGCGCTCAGCTTGTTAGACTTTTTTCTAGACTTAAAGACCACATCACTTAGTGTTTCCGTACCGGCAGTTTCGAATGTGAAGGTATTGTTTAGTGTAAGACCTTTCTCACCAATAACATGTAGGGATGAAGACGTTTGGGATTTCGTAGAGTTTTCTGTAGATGTAGCAAGAATCTTTGATTACATTTTTTCCAGTTTCCTGATACGTAACGGTGAACTGTAGTCCTGGTGGTGGCGATAATCCTGTTGCTATGTATAACTAATCTGAATTTACACTGTTCATGAACACCACAGGTCAATACGATGGTTACCTATACCAACGTTGTCCTCGTATGCTCGTTATACTATACTGTAGTTGACTTTGGCGGGTGTGTCATGTCGGCCTAGTCTACCTGATCACTATACCACATAACGTTAGGTATCTCCGAGTAACACTGAACAGTATGTGTATTCTACACTTGCGAAATATGCATATTCGCACCTCCGCTACCTTCAAATATTTCTTGAAATCATCCAAATATATACATAATTGCCCCCCCCCCAAAAAAAAATTGTTGCAATGTAAGGAGAAATAGATAACCTTGACAACAATATTCAACCCCCGCCCCGAGCCAAATAAAATATAAGAATAAAATAAATAATCATTGGCTTTAAAAGAAGTATAGCTTACTAATGGTAGACATGCTGTTTCTAAGTTTTTACAATGTTTGAACTTAAAGTCTCAATATGTGTTTGCTGATGAATTTCGGAATAAAACAGGTGGGTTTAATTGAGAAAAGCTGTCGCAATCAAAAACAAGAAATATATATATATATATATATCTTGGAGCGGCACGATAAATAAAACTGTTACTACTATCTCACGAAACCCTTTGGTAACAAATTCCTGTTCTGGCACTCTTGAAATAAGTATTGGCTGCTAGAAAATTAAGACAAACTTCACATCTGTTCCAATACCCTTGTACCAGCCTTAATCGTCCTGATTAAATGTACTAAAGTTATTCTTATGAGTAGGTTGTAGATGTTCCTTTAAATGTTTAAGTCTTCTGTAAACCGTAGAGATGGGATTCTGGAGGAAGGTGAGTGAAGGGAGAGGAAGGGGTTGTTCTGATTTTGTTGTTTTCTTTCTAAATGTAAAGTTCTGTATTTTTTTCAGGGAGAGTCACTACCCGACAAGCCATATAAGTTTTTTAGTACGCTTCCTTTCACAATTTTTGTTTCTAATCTCCTTCTATGTTATATGTTAACTTATGTTGTGATAGAACAAAAATATATGAAAAAAGAAAAGAAAATGTAAGCTTGTTTTTAGCATATTCAACCATCGTTGTTTACCATCTTCTCTACGATACGAAAATACAAATACATAATATATACAATCATACAAAAGAATAGAGAGATCCATCCATCCATCTTTAGACTATTGTGATATTGTCTTTACAAGGATTTCAAACTTTGACCTCTGTTAACCTGAAAGACATTTGACCCTTACCAGTGATCTACATAACATATCCGACGTCCCCACTTCTTGTTCCAGTTCTTGTACAACCTGTACTCTCTATAGGGAATCAGCATCATAGGCGTACCGAGTATGATATTTAATCAAGCTCTTTCTCTCTCACATGCCATCATAATCGCAAAGATTCCTTTGCTTCCGGTGAAGAATCAAATCAGAAGCTGGTCGGATTAGCGATTTCCTGCCATGTTTCGTTTGACAACGTTATGCAATTTACAGCATTGCACACCGTATCGTACATGTTTGCCATTATTTATTTCGAATGCTCAGCAAGGTTCTTGCACAATGCAAACCTGCCTATTAAGTACAAATCTTTAATTTGACAGCTAAATATTCATGTCTCAATAGGGTTATTTCTATTAGGCTAACAAGTTGGATCTACATACCAAGAGTGCAGTTCAACAGAGATGTATTTTATAAGTTATCGTGTTGACAAAGGTTTCGACCATTGAACGGGTAATCATCAAGTTGGATCTACATACCAAGTGTAATCATATAATATGAGTAATATTTATAGCGCATAACCAGCAATACTGCTCAAAGCGCTTTACAAATGTCAATTCTAAAAACAAATAGTTAAAAAAAAATTAATATTATAGATATCTATAGCACAATAAGGCACAACATGTAAAAGCCTTAAGCAACAATATAGTAATAAACAACCAATACTAAACCATAAAAAATAGAACACTAAACGTAGTAAAAACATTCTTAAAAAGAAAGGCTAAGAATTAAGTAATAGTTCCAAACGTAGTATGCATATTACAAATTAAAACACAGTCAACTATACACAGAGAAAGCGAGTCTAAAATTTTAAACTTCACTCGAAAATCTATTGGTATCCAATGCAGTGATTCCAGTAGTGGTGTGACATGGTCTCTTTTCCTTTTCTTACAAACTATACGAGCAGTATTATTTTGAAAAAGTTCCAGCTTGTGAGTTGTAGAGTTGGGGAGTCCAAAGAGCAGGCTATTTCCATAATCCAGACGGGACGTGATAATAGCGTTGACCAATGTAGCAGTGGCATCACGAGTCAGAAGTGGGCGGATATGTGATATCTGGCGGAGATGCGAGTCGCACGTCCTAACAACACTGTTAGTATGGGGGATCATGCCTAATTCTGGGTCTAAACGGCTCGTATGTTACGGGCTGATACACTTGCAGCAACCTTTGTAGTTCCTAAAGTAATAACTGTGACGTGTGACAGCAACTTCTTTGTACTTCTTTTACAGATAATTATAAATTCGGTTTAGCATAATTCAACTTCAGGTGGTTGTCTGTCATCAATTCTCGTATTTCTGAGATCGCACTATCCAGTCGACGTAGCACAGTATCAGCATGATCATTTGGATCACATGAAACATATAACTGCGTGTCGTCAGCATACATGTGTAGGTTAATTCCGTGTTTCTCTGCAATTGCGAAGGGTGGAGATGTATACAATGGATACATGTATGGACCCAATTCCGAACCCTGTAGAAAGCCTGTTAGTAAGTCCTTACTAGCTGAAGACTTGCCATTTATCACAACTGAATGGGTACGTTGTTTCAAATAGGACACAAGCCATGACTGTGCGGTACCTGTGACTGCAAACGATTCAGTAAGACGGTGAAGTAAAATATGTATGGTGTCAAACGCTGAAAAGTGTGAAGTTCAACAAAGATTTATATTTGAGTTATCGTTTTTACAAAGTTTACAGACTTTGACCTCTGTTGACCCCAAATGACCATTGAACTTGTACTCATCAAGTTGGATCTACAAACCAAGTGTGACGTTCAACAACCATTGACTATTTGAGTTTCCGCGTAACCTAATATAACCGTTGACCTTCACACAAAGAAAATCAGAAAAAAAAATCGGTTTTGTAAACTTGATATGACAGGTCCACATAACAGGTATGGGGTTAATCCACCATGAACGTTTTTGAGTCACCGTGTTTCGAATGAGGTGTCACACGCACTCCGTTACCTTCACGCAGATTCACATAGGTCCTCAAACCAAGTTTTATTTCAATCGTGACAGTTCGTTTATTATTTTTGTGTCACTTGTTGAATTCATCCTTTATTGTTTATTGTATGATTTTCATGAGCAATAAAAAAAATGCAAGGTTAAATGCCAAAAAAAAAAAAAGTTTTATTTCAAACTTTGACCTTTGGTGACCCAAAATAACATTTTACCTCTTCATAAAATAATAGGCACCTTCTACTCAATGTGATACATCCACATGCAAATTAGGATATCTGTTCGAGATTCCATTCTTCAGACATTGTGTTTATTATGATTACACATGTTGAGCTCCAGTGACCTCAAATGACCTTTAACGTTCTCAAAACGATATCCTCTTTGTACTCAATATGGGGTATTAAATTTATCGAAGATTCCCTGTGTGTTTACGAGCGAAGCTGCATTCTTCCTTATCTTTTTTAGTCCTATATGTTAAAACGAGGGATGATTCAGTTGCATCATACGGACGTCGTCCACCTGCCTTTCGAATTTGAAACGTTCACATCGGAAAGCGATTGATTATGATCCGAGTCTTCCAAAAGCTTTGCTCTAATTAATTGAAATATACAAATATATGTTAATAAATCAAGCAGAATAGGTGCATGTTTCCATACTCATTAAATCATTGTAAGTGATTAGTGATTAGTAATAACTCTACACATTGTACATTAGCTTAGTGAGTGTGCGTGAAGGACGACATATGTAGTGCAGTTTATTATTGTACACAAATGACTACACTAGTACTGTACCCTAGGGCTTGTACAAAAAGTAAGACATTAGTACTGTAGCTTATTGTCTGTGTACATATGACGACTTTAGTACTGTGGCTTAGGGCTTGTATGACAAGGGTATAGCTTATTGATTGTACATAAAGAAAGATATTAGTACAGTAGCGTATTGACTGTGCACATATGGTGACATTAGTAATGTAGCTTATTGATTGTACATAAAGAAAGATATTAGTACAGTAGCGTATTGACTGTGCACATATGGTGACATTAGTAATGTAGCTTATTGATTGTGCACAAATGATGACATTAGTACTTTAGCTAAGTGAGTGTACACAAAAGACAACCTTGTACTGTATATATCTTAATGAGTGTACCCAAATGACGACATAATTACACAAATGACGGCATTACTACTGTTGCTAATTGATTGTAAACAAATGATGATATTAGAACTGTAGTAGTTTTTACAACACACAATATATTATTTTGTTACCTCTGAATGTAGAACACGGTTTATCAGTTCAGATAAGGAATCGCAGTATTAAGACTTACCCTTCCGTTTGGTCGGTCTGAAAGCAACAAATGGGTAAGAATATGATCACATACAACATTAACATGTAAAATCTGATCAACAAGAAGAAAAGACAGTTAGCATGTTTTATGTAACAAACACAAGGTTAAACACATTGAAACTGTGAATAGTGATCTGATTCCAGTTATTATATTATTCAGTTGGGGTGGGGGGGGGGCAAACCTGCCAGCAAGACTATCTAAGCGGAGCGCCACCATCGGTTGGCGCGGAGCGTACAAGAAATTTTTGGGCTTTACAAACCCTCCAGATGGCCGGAAATGGCACTTCCCGAGTGCTCTAAGCTGCATGTACCCATCCTTGAAATATGGATCTCATGTCTGCAATTGTATCTAGATAGTTAATTATCGTTTAAAAATTTGAAGAGGATTGATAGTAGAACATATGGTCAGATGGTGATGTACAACTTTTGTTATACGTCACTATCTAAGCGAAGCGCCATCATCAGTTGGCAAGGATCGTCGAAATTTTTGATGAAAGGAACCCTTAGATCGGTAAAATTAACACCCATATAGGCTTTAAATTGCATCTAAACAATTAATGAACGTGTGTAAAGTTAGGGAGGACAGATAGAAGAACTTATTTGGTGATGCACAACTGAGGCTTATACGTCACTATTTAGACGGTGCACCACCATCAGTTGGCGCGGCGTGTCGAAATTTAAGCAAAAAGGAAATCCTAGATCAGCAAATATGACACCTCTGGTAACAATAAATCACATCTCGACAGTTCTTTCCCCCTAAAATTATTAGTATATTGTGCATTGGACCGATCAAGAATATGTTCAGCACCCACTTCGAAATTCTCCCCGCGGTCCCCACTTCTTGGAGAACTTGGCAAATATTAGGGGCTGAACATACCTTTCCCCCCACACTTTTTTATGGGGGATAAGCCCCTCAAGTCTATGGGTTCCGTCGCCACTGAAGTCGAGGCGGGGTGACTGTTTGGTTTTTACAATGTGACTAGGTGTATCATGGAGCAATATATTTACGGGTCATTTCATAGTACTGGCTGAGATTTGAAAATGAAATTATTACCTGGCAGTACCAGCATTATGTTTGAACTATTGCCATATTATCAGGCAACATAGAAATTCATAATAAATACTTGAATGTTACTTACTGTTCATGAAGGGCTAGACCACTGGGGGTGGGGTGGGGTGGGTTGTGTGTCATGTGTCAGTGTATTGAACTTAATTATTGATATACCCAATATGCAATTCTGGCTTTTGTAAATCGTTTCTCTGGATTTAGTTATTCAACGCATTCAGTAGAGCAGCAACGTTGAAAATCAATTCCTGAAGCTAGCACTGTAGCACATGCCGCGGATTCATCACATGCAGAATTGAATCGCTAGTGTGTTAGCTCCAGGATTCGTGCAGGAACCTGTGCTGCGAACCATGTGCTAGCTCCAGCTCCAGTTATTCATGCTACATGTTACGATGTTAAACACAAATTCGACTAAGATTCGAAACAAATAGGCCTATTTGATAGGGAATAATTTCGATTAGGGTTGTGCACATTTGTCTACGAAAACGACAAAAAAGTAAATTAAGGTTTGGGAAAAAGTGGGGGGGGGGGGGGCAAATGCCCCCTCTTGCCCCCCCCCCGTAATCCCGCCCATGCATAACTTCTTAAAATATGTGCTACCATGTTATCACAAGAAATTCACCATGGTAACCACACTATCTTGTTGTGAACACAGTTAAGTCATGTTCGTAGTAGCGGAACCAAGGTGCGGGGAGGACATGACATGTTGGTGAGGGCATCCCCAATCATGTTTACTCTTGGTCCCCCAGTCGGCTCCTCCTCCCTACACGGGAGTGTACGTTCATATTTTCTTAATGTCCATTGTTGAAGTCCCTTGTGGTAACACATTAATTTGTTTTGCAATTAGTACAGGTGATGTTCATGGGAACATGTGACACATAGCCAATTACCAGTTAAAATGCATAACATATTTACTTCCTCTTACACGGCAGTCCAAGAACGGTGGATCCCATCTTAAAATGGGGGAATTTGACTAAGATTTTTCGAACTTTGTCCTCTGTGACGTCTAAGGCAAACTCAACAGCAACGGGCAGTGAGGTACGTAGGGAGCTATCATAAGGATGGGGAGTGGAATGGGAAGGGAGAATAACAACCGGTGGTCACTTTGGGTATCTCTACTTTTTATGCTTCGTTGGGCCACTGCAGATGGTAAACTTCAACATTTTATCTCGAAATTTTGACTGTTCACCCGCTTAACCTCGCTTTTGTTTATATAAATTCCACTTTTGTCTCTAAGTTGTAATACCTAAATTTATGTTTCTTATCATAAAATGTCGATCGTTTCGACCTTTTTTTTACCTCTTTGCTTGATTTCGTCCCATAGAATAAGAAATGATGTTATTTAACAATTTCAATTTTTTTTTTCTATATTTCTATATTCTCTAACCTTCGACTACTATACCTCAAACTTCCAACCATTTCCTCAAACTGACGTCATTTAATCTCAAAACATCGAGTTGTTTTTAGTTTATGAATATTATTTGCGCTCTATGTTTTGGTTTGTCAAATACAGGTTTTACTACAGACCAAAAAGTGGGGTGGAGAATTAAGCCCACGACCAGACAACCTCACCAGGCCCTGCCGTCTCTGGGGTCATCAAGGTAAATAGTTGTCCTAAACTAATGATATTTTAGGGAAAGAAAATGCGGGAGAACGGAAAGCGTGTATTCATTGATACACTAAAAACCCATATTTTGTCCTACCCAAATAATATGGGTCACATAATTGTATAAACACATACAAATCCTTACATTTTACTCGTAAGTACAATGTTTTCTTTAATATTTTACCAAGTTTACCACAATATCTATAGAATCCTTGCCTGCTCGTAGAATAATTTGATAAATTAATCTGACGAATAGTACAGGCATAATTACCACTTATAATGGGATACTAAATTTACCAGTTTACTTACCACTTCTTCATTTGCCTTCTCTTTCTGTAATACAAGTGTAAGACATGAAGTTCAATATTATCACGCACATAAACAGAACATACAAAACTAACACGGAAAGAAAACGTGAAATGAAATATTTTCTACTAAATTGGAAGTGACCTTTTTCTGTGTATTTATTTACTTTATTACAGTTTGTTTCTTGTGAAGAAGATAATTTGAGAGTATCTGTTTGCCAACGACAATCACATAAAAGTGTAATACAGAACTTAAAACGTAATGTGTTTATAAGGGTTCTCTATACTTTGGGTTTGTTCATAATTAATTCTGCAAGAGGTAATAAATCATTTATAATAAATCTCAAACCACCAGCTTGGCTTTGATTGTAGAGAAGATGTCTATAAGATAGGAAACCATGGTAATGTGGAGAGTTATTACAGTATGGCAAACAAAAAGACATACCTCAAACTTCTTTAACTGAAAGACAAGATGTGAAACAACCGACAGGTTAATGTTGTCACTAAGTTAAAGATACAAATTTAACATAATATGATAAACTAATTACTGCTTAATTGCACCATAGTGATACGATTAATATCATGGGAATTAATCGCTCATTGTCTTAAAAATGCAAACATTGTCCTGTTTCTTAAATATCCATTCCTCTGTTTATTTCTAACTTAGTCTACAGTTAGCATAATTTGTAGGCAAGCATACCAGCTAATATACCAGACATGCAGTGACCGGAAGTGGAAATGTAAAGGCAATGTAACTTTTCCCCAAATAACAGAACCCTTTATTCGTTCCTTCTACTCATGATACAGCTGCAAAACACCATTGCCTGTCTATATAGATGAATATTCAGTGTAATACACTGATCGACTTGGCATAAGGTAATTCTAACACTACATTCGTGGTTTCTTTAGAAGACTTGGCCTAATTATAATATACTGATATACTATTAAATAAATTCTACACACATTTTAAGCCGTTTCATTAATAAATACGAAAAAATAGGCAATTGATTCTACTTCTTAACATCATCCTGATATATCCAGGCCATTTCTGTTCTGTCTAATATATCCTCTGAAAAGCCGTGGCGCAACCACCTCCTCCTCCCCCTCCCCAGAAGTAAAACGTAATTGCGCCACTCCTGAAAAATATGAGTCGTTGAACGGAACCAAGTGTTGTTGACTTCAACTGTTCACATGCCTGTTTGCACTGGATTGAAATATATTTTACTAAGTTATGTATACTTACAAGCCAATTATATATATAATTTTCTAGAGGACCTTGTGTTTTACTCTGTGTGAATAAACAAATAACAACATGATAAGTACACCTTACTTCCCTTGATATGTATGCAAGAAGACCTTAGCAAGAACTTGATGGGTGTTATTAAGACGTATCCCAGATGAATTTGACTATGTTAGTTCTTCTACTATGTAAACGGTATATTTAATAATAAGTCTATTTAAAATGATATCTTCATATACCATATGTTACCAGGACATACCTCCCACTGTCCAGTGTCGTAATTAATACGCTGTAATCCTGCAGCTGCAACACCAGGAATCCAAACAACTGGAAGAGACCGTAAAAAGTGTTTTCTTTAGTCTTGTATCTATGAAAACTTGAAGGTGTAAAACATTTAGTACTAGCCCGTGTTGTCATTTACATCCGTTTTGAAGACTATACTTGATAAACCTAGTAATTCCCGATTCAACAGATGAATTGTGCGCTCTGTATTTGTAGCACAAGTAACAGTCTTCTTGACATTCGTTTAGTACCCCTTCAATTATAGTACTGGCGTCCTGTTCTCAACACATACTTGCTTTAATGATGTTATTAATCGTGTAGTTGCAATGATTTACACAACTTCATTTAACGTCCTCAACATTTAATTGTAAAGATTAATTTATAGTTAGATTAATTTATTAAACTGCAGTCTTACCTGATGGTTTCTGCTGTAATGTGCTCAACTTGTTCTCAAATTCAAACGGCAGCAGAATTCTCTCAATCCTTGAGAAGAAATTGTATTAATTCGTCAGTTTTTTTGCCATTAGATACACTAAAAGGTGTGCATTATGATACTCTTATTGTTAAGTCTGCAAATACGGGTTGAATTATTTATTATCGTTTTCGTTCCATTTCACGTCTACTGCTGCCTGCGCAAATGAAGGAGCACATCAACTTATTTGTTTGATAGATAAATCAATCAATTCGCTTATAGCAGTACATACTGTATGTAAGCACGAGATGGTTCGACGTATTGCTAAAATGTCTTCACATATAGTTATACTCTAATAGCAATTATTCCAACAAATAGGTAATTGAATAAATGTAATTCTTTCTCAGACGATATGAATAATAGGCGACTGTTCAATATAACAACGCTTACTTGATTTCAGTCGGTGGACTTCTGTGACACGCATATTGTAGGATACTTATCAATTTGGTTAAGTCCCATTGTTGCCATTTTTCGTTTTCAAAGTACAAACTTTTCAAGGTGTTAATCGGAGGTAAAACTGCTCCAGAGCTAAGATTAATAGCTACACCGTTATCTTCAACTGACATGAAGCTGTCTCGCAGTATAACCATTTCAATGTCAACCTATTGAAGAAATTAACTACATAATAAGTTTGAGCAAACATGAAGGAGGAACCTTAAAACATTATCAACGTTATTTTGATCATTGACTAACTAGGATAGATCACAAGGTTTTTGCAAAGATTGGCTAACAATAATACAGTTTACAATTGATATAACAATAATAGGTGTGTCTGTCATATCGTGTGAAATAAATCCTAACATGAAAATCGAAAATTGAAACATGACAGTTGTCTCAAATTAGCTTAGTTAATTTATATTGATAATATTGATATGACGATGCTTAATGTGTGTTTTTTTGCTTCATGATTCTTTTTAATTAAGTAATGCCTATAGGTCTGAGTTGAGATAGGTAAGTCCTTAACATGATGTGGGTCGGAAAGCAAACTGCTAATTGGCAATGGAGATGAATATCAGCCAAACAAAGATGCTTCATCTCTGTAACAACAAAAAACGTTTTCATTCATTTAATA
Source organism: Apostichopus japonicus (assembly GCF_037975245.1). Lineage (NCBI taxonomy): Eukaryota > Metazoa > Echinodermata > Holothuroidea > Aspidochirotida > Stichopodidae > Apostichopus > Apostichopus japonicus. The sequence continues at coordinate 5,174,124 of NC_092576.1, read as the reverse complement.
CAGTAACTATAAAAATATTTTTATGTTATATTCATATCTTAATCGCCGTAACTTGAAGCATTTAAAGTTTACAAATTATTCTTCACAAATACGCAACAAATTTACATATTTCATGATAGTTATTCAACATCACGTGTGTGATTTCGAAGTCCATTATTTTACCTAATTATTAATCAGTTAAATCGTATCTATATTACAAAGTGTTAATACACTTTGCAGTGTTCTTCTGTAGAGTTTGAAAATTTCTAAATGAAGTGGACACTAGTTGCAGGAAATTTTGTTTTAACATTTCACATATCATTTGCTTCAACAGAAACAAGTATTTTAGAGAAGTAAACAAGAGTTTTTACTCACTGAAGGTCAAAAATAAGTGACGTCGCTGTTTGAAATATTGTTCAATGATCGAAACATCATGCATTTTTAAGACAAGACTGAACGGTTAACATATTTCACAATTTTTTCACTTGTTAGATGTATATATGAACCTAGTGGATAGTGTGGCTAATGTGAAATTTAAACAAAATAGAATGAAATAACGAATGTAACTATCTATGGATCGGTCACCTTTATTCTCAATGTCTCATATTTTCAGATCCTTCCACCACCTGTTATGGTTTGACAAAAGAACCTTAAGTACATCATTTCATTATTGCTTATTCACACTGAATCGAAAGTAAGGTAATTTAAATCAGAAAATTCCTGTAAAAAGTTTTTCACCTGGTCTTGAGATGCTTTCATCAACCTCTTTACTATCCCATCGTGTGTATATCGTGTTTGGTCCTCCGAAAGAATATCTGTCTTACACAAGGTATTAAAATGAAAGAACAAGGTCGATTTATGAGTAACAGTCTTACAATCGTATTTAATTTTATTCTGGGTCAATAACTTAAGTTTATACGCAAGTGCAGTACAGGAGACTTGCTAATACAAGCTGAGAACGAGTAGCTTCTTACATCAAAATTTAAAATGTAAAAATCAGCATAAACAGGTAGAGTATTTACATTTTGTTCATAATAATTAAACAGATGAAACTAATTTGAAAAATGTTGTTATTATAACAGGTTGCTTTCACCAAGATCTCTAAACATATTATGGGTCCGTTTGGCTAACATCATTACATTTACTTGGTTTAAGTCTGATTGTTATTATTATCACCAAAGCTACACCGCAAACTGCTCTAATTTGTAGTGAAACTATGAAATATAGTACTGCGTTCCCAATACAGTTAATTGAAAAACGACAAAAAGTGCACTAGAATGTTAGTGCTATCCAGGTTTGTGGCTATGAGTCCTCAAACATGGTAGAACAGGAATCGCCGGAATGCATTTCAAGAATTCTATACCAAGGAGGGTTGAGAGGTCATAAAGAGCATCTCGGAGAGTCTTAACCAAACGTGTACGGGGGATGTCATATGTGAGAGATGCCCTATTATTGCAATGGAAGACCCCCATCCCACCCCTCAATGGTACACGTTGGAGTTAACACAATGTCATATCAATAATGGGAACATGGACCAGCCATTGGTGCAGCTATAGGAAAAGTTGAAGAAGAAACTCAGAAGTTACATATTGCAATGGCTTCGAAGTATTTTAAGTATAAATCCATTAAGTAGAGATTCATAATACGGGAAAATGATTTCACCATGTAGAGTTATCTAAGTCAGCGTCGACAACAGTCTGATTGCAAAAAGAAACCCTGAACCGAATTAATTAAACAGAAGTATATTAGATACTTCGGAGTAAGATTGACATTTGTGATTAATCAATAATTTACCTTTAGGTCGGCGGCGGCGGATGCTGCTGCGGCGTCTGCTGCTGAGGCTGCGGTAGAACACGATCAGAAGTACGACGATGCAACTAATCATCACAAATAACACAACAACAACAACAACATCCCAACTAGTTCGTCCTGCCTCCTCTGAAATGCCAAGAGAAATGGTCAAAATATGAATAACAACAATTCCAGATACAAAGTGACATCATCTCCAGATAACAAATCAACACAGCTATGTTAAATTGGTTGACAATAGCCCAAACATGCATGTGAACGATATACAACGGTATGTCAAATCGGTATCAAGAACTATACACCGTATAAAAGTAAAAGTACATCACTTACACGTTGATTTAATTAAACTCTGTCCCTTTATTTGTAACGCTTCTCCTTCAATTCCAAATCAAAACAACAAATGTATTCGATCAGGTTAGGTTAACCTGCACATAAAATAGTTATGGGGAAGTTCTTACCCTGAAAAGTTACATCAGTTGATGTAAATTTCGTTGTAACACCGTCAGTGCTATAAACACAAGTGTACGTGCCCAAGGTAGGATTTCCAACCGTGTTTATGACCAGAGAGTTATTTTGCAATGTGAATCCATCAGGCATCATAACTTCACTCATACTTTTAGTTCCAAATGCAATAATTTCTTCCGTTTGACCCACTTTTTTCCATATAAAGAATAACACATCTTTCCCGCAGTTCATAACCACTCTTTCATTAGGAGTTACAAGCAGATTTTCGCTAGATGCTTCCAGTGTCCCGCTTTCAACCAGTATCGTAGATTCATTGTTACCTACCTTAGACACATTGCTTCTCGCTGCACAGACGAATAAACGTAATGAGAGAGAGGTTGGTAACGAAATATTCACAACAGTATGGTAAGATTGTAATTCATTGACACTGATTTTTACAGCTTTCGACTGAGAAGTGATATGTTCATCCCCAGTGTTAGTTCTTGACTTCCATGACAAATCATCTAATACTGCACCTACTCGTAAAACACTACAACTTAAACTTGAAGCAGCGTTTAATTCTAAAAAGCATAAAGATTTCTGGTAACATCCAGTAGCATCAATGGTTGGGTACGGTTCAAGTGGTTTATCTGCAAATTGTGAAAAGAAAGACGTATTACAATAATAGTGTCCAGCCAGAAAGTATAAGGCATGTTTATATGGTCTTTTATTAATTGTGTTGGGTTTACTAACAATTAAAGGGCGCAAGGAAGTCGGTACTCTTTGTTAAATATTTCAACAGGAAATGTAAGCTTTAGCTTGTTCCTCACAAAGATATTATAGTTAGATGATTAACTGAAAATAGTATGTTAACGACTGTAATTACCAAATGACATCCAGTTGTCAAGTGGACGCTGCATGTTATTTATATTTATTCGTAGCTTCATTATAGGGTCTTAATGTGATGCAGTGTAGTTCGACCGTTAGATATATATACTCACTATGAAAGTGGCTTCAGTGCTAATGGTATTTCAGTAATGTAACTTTTTACACTGTTGAACCATTGCAACTCTATTAAAGTAGGCTACAAATCACATGAGAATATTTGATCTTGTGTATGGTTTTTATGCGGACAGAGTCTCACTTTTCTCTTTTTTTCATCATTTGTATTATAACATATGAGTGAGTGAGTAGATGAATAAAGGGATGGATTGATGAATGAAAAAAAAACACCGATGACTTCTTTTATTGTCAGCTAAAGGGAGACATGTCTGAAACATGATAACGAGATATGATAGGAGAATGTGATGATCATCGAGGAATCCTTTACCAAGCTTTTATTTGTTATAAACGCAAACGCTTTCTGAGAAGAAATCTCCAAATAGTAGGCGTAAAATTGGTCATTGGCTGGATTGTTCTCTTAGGATGACTTGAGGTTGAATATTTACATGAGCTAGAGAAGTTTACAGAAAAGGGTTCGGAGATCAAACGAACAGGCATGTATCTAAAACTTATGCGAGGGATTTACCTGAGTTATGCTTATGACAAGTTTCGTCGGTCTCTATCAAGCGCCAGTCGAAATGCTGACCCTCTTATTTTTTTTCTTCTGTGGATTCCACGTTGCATTGTGCTCTACCTCTTCTTTCCAAACTCTGAACTCGGTCCAGTTTTTCGACAGATATGCATGTTGTTATCAAAGAAAACGACTTACCGTAGACAACTACACGGACATATTCAACGATTGGATCATCTTCTGTAGTCGCCAATGTTGATACAACGAAATAAGTATTATGTTTGGTGGAAACTTTGTTGATAACAAGAGATCCATCAGGTTGAACACTGTATTCTCCGGACTCGTATCCGGGTTCAAATACAAAACCTTCTCTGTTGGAAATTAGTTGTCGATCTTCGCTAGTCAAATTGGAGGAGTTGTACCAAACTGTTCCATATAAACCACCAGGAAAGTTGCAGGATATCATACCTTTCTTTCCCAATTGCAGATATTGCGGAGGCTGGCACTTATCTGATGAGACAACCGTGTCTGTAATTGAAGAAAAAAAGACATTTACCTTGTTCCATGTCAAATGAAAGTTGTAGTATATTTTTCTCTCAGACCAAGTTCCATTCTCCAGTCCAAAATGTATAAATTGTTAAGTCTAAGGAACATAGAACCATCATATGAAATTGTAATGAATTTTGCCTTGCATTCAACTACAGTTAAAACAATACCATGCAATTGACATCCTTACCCAAACAGAATAGCATCTCCACATTGCATTTCCATCAGTTTGCCAGACACATTCACCACACTTACAAAGGTCACCACTCCCAACCCTTACCTGACAATTAGTCCCTCCCAATGCTGGGCATATGCATGTGATTTACCAAGCTTTTATTCGTTATAAACGCAAACGATTTCTGAGAAGAAATCTCCAAATAGTAGGGGTAAAATTGGTCATTGGCTGGATTGTTCTCTTATCGGAGGATGACTTGAGGTTGAATATTTACATGAGCTAGAGAGATGTACAGAAAAGGGTTCGGAGATCTAACGAACAGGCGCGTATCTAAAACTTATGGAAGGAATCTACCTGAGTTATGCTTATGACGTGTTTCGTCGGGCTCTATCAAGCGCCAGTCGAAATGTTGAACCTCTTATTTTTTTTTTCTGTGGATTCCACGTTGCATTGTGCTCTACCTCTTCGTTCCAAACTCTGAACTCGGTTCAGTTTTTCGACAGATATGCATGTTGTTATCAAAGAAAACGACTTACCGTAGACAACTACACGGACATATTCAACGATTGGATCATCTTCTGTAGTCGCCAATGTCGATACACCGAAATAAGTATTATGTTGGATGGAAACTTTGTTGATAACAAGAGATCCATCAGGTTGAACACGGTATTCTCCAGACTCGTATCCGGGTCCAAATACATAACCTTCTATGTTGGAAATTAGTTGTCGATCTTCGCTAGTCAAATTGGACGAGTTGTACCAAACTGTTCCATATAAACCACCAGGAAAGTTGCAGGATATCATACCTTTCTTTCCCAATTGCAGATATTGCAGAGTCTGGCACTTATCTGATGAGACAACCGTTCCTGTAATTGAAGAAAAAAGACGTTTATCTTGTTTCATATCAAATGAAAGTTGTAGTATATTTCTCTCTCAGACCGAGTTCCATTCTCCAGTCCAAAATGTATAAATTGTTAAGTCTAAGGGACATAGAACCATCATATGAAATTGTAATGAATTTTGCCTTGCATTCAACTACAATTTAAAAATACCATTCCATTGGCATCCTTACCCAAACAGAATAGCATCCTCCACATTGCATTTCCATCAGTTTGCCAGACACATTCACCACATTTACAAAGGTCACCACCCCTAACCCATACCTTACAATTCGTCCCTCCCAATGCTGGGCGTATGCATGTGATGTGATTGAGTAAGTACTTCACCAGACATATAGGAAGTCTTACCGGAAGGCAGGTCTTTCATTTTACTTCTTGTATCTTTATGTAAACCTGTAACCCTTCCTTCTCCCTTACATATACTGTATAACCCACCGCAGTCCCCGGTCTCTTTTTTCATCGTTTGCATTATAAACATATGAGTGAGTGAGTAGATGAATAAATGGATGGATTGATGAATGAATAAACCCCGGATTGCTTTCTTTTATTGTCAGCTAAAGGGAGACAATGTCTGAAAAATGATAACGAGATATGATAGAATGTGATGATCATCGAGGAATCCTTTACCAAGCTTTTATTCGTAATAAACGCGAACGATTTCTGAGAAGAAATCTCCAAACAATAGGCGTAAAATTGGTCATTGGCTCGATTGTTCTCTTATTGGAGGATAACTTGAGGTTGAAAATATGTACATGAGCTAGAGAAATGTACAGAAAAGGGTTCGGAGATCTAACGAACAGGTGCGTATCTAAAACTTATGGAAGGAATCTACCTGAGTTATGCTTATGACGTGTTTCGTCGGGCTCTATCAAGCGCCAGTCGAAATGTTGAACCTCTTATTTTTTTTTCTGTGGATTCCACGTTGCATTGTGCTCTACCTCTTCGCTCCAATGTTTCGACAGATATGCATGTTGTTATCAAAGAAATCGACTTACCGTAGACAACTACACGGACATATTCAACGATTGGATCATCTTCTGTAGTCGCCAATGTCGATACACCGAAAGAAGTATTATGTTTGGTGGAAACTTTGTTGATTATAAGAGATCCATCAGGTTGAACACGGTATTCTCCGGACTCGTATCCGGGTCCAAATACAATACCTTCTCTTTGGCAAATTAATTGTCGATCTTTGCTAGTCAAATTGGACGAGTTGTACCAACATGTTCCATATGAACCACCAGGAAAGTTGCAGGATATCATACCTTTCTTTCCCAATTGCAGATATTGCGGAGTCTGGCACTTATCTGACGAGACAACCGTGCCTGTAATTTAAGAAAAAAGGCGTTTATCTTGTTTCTTATCAAATGAAAGTTGTAGTATATTTTTCCCTTAGACCGAGTTCCATTCTCCAGTCCAAAATGTATTTAAATTGTTAAGTCTAAGGAACATAGAACCATCATATGAAATTGTAATGAATTTTGCCTTGCATTCAACTACAATTTTAAAAATACCATTCAATTGACATCCTACCCCAAAGAGAATAGCATCCTCCACATTGCATTTTCATCAGTTTGCCAGACACATTCACCCCAACCCATCCCTGACAATTCCATCCTCCCATGCTGGGCGTATGCATGTGATGTGATTGAGTTAGTACTTCTCCAGACAGAGGAAGTCTTAATACTGGAGTGCAGGTATTTTATTTCACTTCTTGTATCTTTATGATAACATGTAATCTTCCTTCTCCCATACATATATAACCCACCGCAGCCCCCCCCCCCCCCCAGTCTCCGAGATAAATCCGGTACCCGGTACTGGATCTTACCACTTAAAATGCACCAAAGGATAGCAGGGATCACAAAAAGGTTTGTTGTAGACATCTGAGAAAGAAAAAAAAACACATTTAATTGAACTCCTGACATAAATTCGAACGTGGGACATCATCAAAGAATGGATATCAGGCCTGGTATTCAGAATGGGCACGGATTGCTGTGGAATAATATAAGATGATTTCCAATCTATAATCTACAGATGAGATTACTGTTGGTTTTTATTACAAAAAATAATGATAAATCAAACCCATTTACGTTATACTTGCTATGTAACACTACAAAGACATACACCATACAAGGACATATTGATGGACATGCAGATGTGCAGAACAGAGACAGGCATTAGACTCAGAGATGATGGTGGGGAAGGAGGGATCCTTCGATTTTGGGGCTAGGGGATTGAACCCTTAACTCCATACGTTAGGTCTTAAGGCAATGTAGTGCTTTACAATACTTTTGACTTATTTTCTTTGAGTGTCTTGTTCCCGGAGGAGGGGTCTATTAAAGACAAACATTTACCCCCGATGGACTTTGGGGTTTGGTGCTACCCTCTCCCACCCCCGCCCTCCAGTGTTGTCACACACCAACGATAGGACAACCGTTGCTTCCCACTTATGTAGGTCGACCATTTTTATAGTAAGTCACGAGCAAGGTAGCAAGAGAACCTTTCTTTGATAGAATTTGACACTTCATATCCTCCATATCACTGTAATCACTTGTTTTCGTATGTTTTTCTTTGGTGCTGTTTTTCACTAACCTCCAGTTAATTTACAAGGAAATATAATAAAATCAAATAAGTGAAATCCAGAAATTAATGCTCATAGAAAATGTGAGTTGCGGATTGCCACTTCTCGACGTGGATTGCCAAAGAAAAGGGTTTAAAAGCAGGATTTTAAAGTAATTAGTATATACCATATGTATCAAGGTTAAATCAATTGTTCTGACATATTAAACAGAACGGTCATTTCATGCGAAATGAGCAGATTGATAGAGAAGTTAATAGTTGACCCCTCTCCTAAAATAACATCATCCTTGTTTGATTAAAGCACCGTGAAATTAGAAATAAATAATCAGTTGTAATGCTTTAATATTTGTTCTTTTGAAATTTTGCATAAGAAAATGTTGCTGGCCAAGTGGAATTTTCTTAATTTTTCTAAGCAATTGAACATCCCATTATAAAAACCGGTAGAACTTCATCCATACAAACAGTTATGCAAACTGTATGTTGTTTTAACATTGTATTGTGGAGTTCAACTTAAAAATGCCAATAAATCCAAGTTTTTGTATTCTTTTCTTAAAAAAAGTGCCATTGTTAGTGATAAAGTTAGACTCCTATAATATTACTTCAGGATACTTGAGTGTTTTTTGAGGTTTTACATTATACTATTATTACACTATTAAGTTATGTAACTCCGAAGATGGTATATTATGCTGCGATTCAGTACGTTGAATGCTTGTAGTAGCCAAATAATTTCACTTACCGGTACTTTACTTGTATAGAGTATAAAGTTCTTACTATAAACTAAATTTCGGGGTTCTAGCTTTTTCGATGATACATTTATGAGATTCTAAAGTTGCTACGAAGTGCAAAATCTGTTGTCTTTGACAACTGTATAGTTAAAATGGGTCAGGTTGAAAAAAAAACTGATTTTGTATTGTAGTAGAGATCTGATGTTTGTACAATATATACATCAAGGCGGTATTGACAATGACCGTGAAACGTGATACAGTATGAGCTTGAATAGCAATAACAGGAAGCAACAAGAGCCCAAGGGCACAATATACACACTGTACATATATAATTGGTTGAATTAGAAGACTTTACTATCAAATGAATTTCAACCAGTACATACATGTATGTACAGTGTGTACAGTACATACACTGTACTGGGTGTATATGTACAGTGTGTATATTAGTGATAGGTTTAAACATAGTCTTCTGGCACTCATGGTACTCCATACATATACAAGTACTGTACACACTATACATACATATGTATGTACTGGTTGAAATTCATTTTAGAGTCTTCTAATTAAATGAATTCAACCAGGAGCAGACAAGTACATTGCAAATAGTATTTGTTTATATGAAATGAAAAATTGCACTGTACAATTGAATCACCTTGAAGTACAGTACAATACCCAGGCTCAAAACACATGGAACATCAAAACAGACAAAAACGTTTGTTTGTAAAAATCCCAAACTTTGAGGATTTTTCATTTCAAAATAAGGCAAAACACCCTCCTGAATTTTTTTGTACAAACAGGGTGGTACTATATCTCTTCCAGGAAAAATTATCAGATTTTTTCAACATGACGAGTTTTGAGTTATTTGCCGTCAAAGACGACCTCTTTTGTACATCGGAGCAACTTAACAAAGTTTCATAAATTAATATTGAGAAGAGCTAGAACCCTGAAATTTGTTTAGGTGTAAGAACTTTAGACTTATAATTAAACTATAAAACCCTGACAGCTCTAACATGGTTACTTTGGTAAAAAATTGATATCAAAACCCCTACCTCATGCTGAATCGCAGCATGAAATAGCAACTTTAGAGTTGCACAACTTGCAAACATATTATAGGAAAGCATTGTCATCATTATTTTGTAATGTTTGTACTAGAGATAATAACCTCTGAAAGAATCAAGTACCCTGAAGCAATATTTTAGGAGCAATTCATCAATAAAAATAGCACATTTTTTAGTAAAAAGTACAAAAATCGAATATTTTGACACTTTTAAGATGACCTAACTCCACGAGACAATATTTTTGTAGCCTAATTTTTTCTTTTCTTGTTCTATGGGATAGACTCTATAGGCATCTGTAATAGAAAGGTAGTAGAATGTTTAATTGCTGAGAAATGAGACCTCAAAAGTCAAGAAAATGCCAAAATGCCATGGCGGCGATAAATTGCGGAATTTCAAAGTGTGATAAATCGGCCAATTATAAAGCAATGCAACTGAAATTTTCAGAATATGCTTATGTCATGGTGGTCCAATCATACAAAAAATTTGGGAATTTTTGGAGAGGGTGCAGCAACAGCCATCCGTGATTTGACACGGAATGACCCAACAAGCTTTTAGTCCTTACTAAATCAACAGATATGCACTGATGCCCATCTTATATAACTAGGTATAGCAACGTGTCTCTTTAACCTAAACCCGCGCTATTGTTTGGTAGGAGACACCATTTACAATGAAACTTGTCATTTTCCAAACTTCCTATGTTGATCATACTTTGGTTCCTTCACAAATGGGCTAACCATTCCAAGATTTCACAATAAATTTAACTCAGTTATATAATGTTCCCTCAATGTTATCCATTTAAACGGCGTTTGCAATAGTTATTTATAGTACAATAGTTGGAGTACATCCAGTTAATTCTATATATACATAATAGGCATAGGCTAGTTCATATATTAATATGAACTTTGAGGAAGAGTTTGTGAAGCGATCGTATGCTGAATGTACGCTGATTGTATGCTGTAGAACGATATGCTACTCGGGTTTGCATGCATAGTGTAACGTTCGTCACCGTACTTTTTAGAGGTACTGTAACCTTTCACAATAAGATATGTACATGACATAGTGCTACACATGCATTCGAGCAATTTCACATATTCCGCTTGGTAGCGTTAGCACTTCCTTCTTACTACAGTTAAATATATACTGTTTTGGGGTTGCTGTTCAACTCGATCTGACATTAACAATTTGTAGAGACCGAGTGGGAAAACTCAAAGATTAAAAAGACACCTACACAATCTGGAGTTTTGTGCAACTCTGCTTTATATTCTAAAACACTATTTACAAGAACCTGATGACCAGTCTGACCCTGGCTGGTCATCAGTGTTTCAACCAATCAAAATGATAATACAAAACAGTATCCAATCAAGACATAGTATTTCTTCAAATGCAGGAAGGTCCACCCCAGAAACAACTATAAAGAAAACAGTACCTAAAACGGTACTAATTTAGAATCCGTACCATCCGATATCCGACAGGCTAAAAGAGGGTGCTCTTTTTGATGGGGTGAGCGTTTTTAAATGGGGCTTGGATATTTTGGGGGGACTAAAAGAGTTTGGCGGTTTTCATGAACATAGTAAACTCGCTTCAGCGCTTATGTCCCTTCATTGTACCCATTTCACATCCCCCATACCTTCAACCGTAGTTCTCTCTATTCTTTCTGTCTTCCTCAATCGTTTTCTCGGATGAGACCTACATATCTATGAAGAGAAGAGAAGAGAGGAGAAAACATGATTAATAACATGAGTAACACATAGCAGTAATCGAACCCAGGATGTTAGGATGCGAATTAATAATAGCGCATACTCCTAACCGATCAGGCAGTGAGCCGGATGAAGATTTGGCGTTTGGAAGAAAAATAGTAACCTTAACTTTTCCTTTATTACCATATTTGAATATTCATTACCATATAACAAAAGCAAAATAATGAATATGCAAGCTGTTTAAAGACACACCTTAGTGTTAAATGTGTAGCTAAGTTCCTAACTAATAAAATGGGTTAAGTTCCATGCCCTCTTGGAATCCAAGTTATAGTCGTTCAATAGCAAATACAACCAAGCCAATGAGATATGACAAGACTCCACGAAGGAGAAGCTGACGACTTAAGCTTGGTAAATGTCCAAGGGAGTGTTTATGAAAGGCTACATGTAATAACAATTTGTCTTCACTACGTTCTTATTATCTTAATTCCAGCGAGATAATGTCACCCTAGATAGTTATTTCTGTTAATCCATAGCCAGCTTACTATTTCTCTCCCACATTCATGTCAACACTCCGTATCTCCACCTCCCGTTCTTCTATCTCCTAACACTATTCCCTACTTCATACCCCTAATTCCAAGCCCTATTTCCTAACCCCTAACCCTATTCCCTACTTCCTAACCCTATTTCCTAACCCTATTTCCTAACCATATTTCCTAACCCTCTTCACGTATCTCTCTTCACGTACATCGATGGATTTAACTAGTGTTCAACCGATTATGCATAACAGAAAATACCGATTACCGATTATTTTTTCCATAATCGTACCGATTCCGATTCCGATTATTTGAAAATGAGAAAATATCCCGTATATACGAAATCGGCAATAAAGTTTGACAGAAACAATAATTGTTGTGATTTTCCCCTGTTTCCTTTTGCTTCGTTGTTATACAAGGCTCTAAGGTATCATTTTGTATGTACCAAATTACCTCTGGAGTTTCTCGGAAAGAAAAAAAAAGTGTTTTTTTTTTTTTTAAATGTCCAAAATACGGAAATATGACATCCTACCTAGTCAGTGCTGTGCTAAGCGAATGGCCTAACCACCTCTACGTGAATGTCACCTGTTAATGGCTTGAAATGGGCTAAGAATAGTTAGGCCCCTACTCAAAATATCCATCTCAAAAAGTATCTCAGACAAACCATCCATCTTCAATCTTTACCAAAGTGTAAATTTTAATGACATGTTGCCTTCATTCCGACATTAGTTTCTACTTATTTTCAGTATTATACTGTTTATGAACAAATAGAAATGTTACGAACTTCAAGTTAAACATACCTATTCGTTTCCTATTTAACTCTATTCAGGTTCAATTAGAAAATGTAAGCTTAGGCCAATCAAACTGAAAAGCAAATTGTACCATCGTAACTTGTTTAAAATTACTCTAAAATGTAATACCAGATTGATGTAAAGAAATAATAACAACTAGAAACTACTCCAATATAACATTCCCTCTATAAGACATATTACATACAGTACCTTCCAAACAAATGCCGATTTCCAGCAAATTGAAAGTTTGCTACGCATTTTTTTTTTTTTTTTTGCAAACCGATGGTTAGGCTACATTTCTCATTGACTTAGTTTAGTTGTTAGGCTAACATGTGGTCGAAGATTGCAGTTTCCGTGGATATTTTTATTTTTTATTTGCGACACAACTAGAGCAAATAAACAAATGGCAAGGTTAGATTTCCATGCAGTTGACTTAGTGTGAAGTAAGGCTACCATGTGGTCGGAGATTTGTGAGGATTTTAGGTTATTTTCGCTGGTACTGAAATTGCTTCGTGCACGCCGTAATTTTCCACGGTAACTTCCCGGGGATTGTGCGCGACCCTACCGCACTGCTTCAAATTTGATGCGGTATGTGAAACTGTTTGCGCGATTCGCGCTGCAACTGCAATTCCTAGCTAAAGCAAACGCATGTCACAATTAATTTTACACAGACACCTGATATAACGAGGGCGATTTTCTTATATTTCTATTTCACACTCGTAATTGTGCTTTAGGAGGGCTTTGTAGCACATCGCTCCCGCTTATTTCCGACCTTGTCAAGCACATTCGTTAATTCGCGAAATTGGTATTGCTGCTATGCCTACTGTGCCAAGAAATTTGAAGTCACTAACCACGAGGGAAGCAAAATCGGCGACCCTGGCAGCGTAAATTGATGAAAGTATACACTGTGAAAGACGTATCGAGGGTGTCGTATTTTAATATTGCGTAGTAAAAGAACAAACCTAATACATCAGTTGATATTTTCAACTTCCATATGTTTTTGAATAATGATATTTTAACCTTCCATATGTTTTTGAATAATCGGTATTAAATAACTGGATTCCACGTAATTTTTACCGATTCCGATTATGTTCCGATTATGCAATATTCGTACCGATTCCGATTCCGATTAGGTTAATCGGTTGAACACTAACACTAGATTTAACTATTCCCTATTTCCCTATTTCCTAACCCTATACCGCTTTAACTCATTCAAGCGAATCATTCACGCGACGCACCTATTCACCGACTGTTATTCTATTGAACCAAGCCGGTGCACACGTTCAGCCGGATTATACAGTTGTTCTTCGGCCGATTCGAAGTAAGCTTGCACATTCAGATGGTACGGATTCTAAAGTCAGGCCCCTAAAACACTTACATAAGACTTTTTAGGTATTTACTAACAGGCAAGTAACAATGACACTATATACTAGAAATAGAATATATATGCAAGGTATGTGTCTACTGGTAAGTACTGCACATGTCACTAATTAATTACTATGACATGAAAGTACTGGTATGCAACACACTTCAAAGGGTTGAATGGTGGAAACTAGAGAGAAATGGACTTAATCTCTACAAATTTACTATTAAGCAAAACACTGTTGAACATCAAATTTCAGTACGGTCATTCATTTGAGTGCAAATGGTACCAAACCAGGTCATAAATTGTATTAGCATCTTCACTTTTCAAAGCCAAGTTCAGCAAGTATAGTAGCTAGAATCAATATTACTAAGCTATGAGGAATTACATATGAAATTCACGATAATACAACCATAGCTACTGTTCATATTGCCAATTTATGAGCCATATAAATGAAATAAACATACCATATCAAAGCTGCACAAGGATTACCAAATTACACGTAGTACACAACAGACCTTTACTCCAGTCATATTCGGTTAGACTAGCGAGTACACAAGCTTACTATGACTTCGTTACAACCTAATGCAGCATACGCCTATGTAAAAACGAAACTTAGAGCTAGCCTACTGTCACTAACCTACAACTTACCACCTATTTCCAAAAACGACAGTGTTTAACACAGGTTGCCAAATGTGAACCCATAGTAACTTCAATTCCGTACTTTAAAAAATGCAATTCTGTTGTAAGCTAGGCTACGTCTCTTTGTGTACTGGGTCTAGACAGTATCGCCCTCACAAACTAGAATCAGCATTACCGGATAGAAATCGGAAGCCACTAAATACTAACCCGCGTAGCGGTTCGGTTCATCGGTAAGGATCCCGAGCGAGAATGATCTCACCTGACGTCACAGTCTTGCATAACTACGTAGATGCACATGTTGTACATTTCACGTGTATAGTGCGGGTACGAGCTCGTGTAACACGTACGAATTGCCGGGCCAAGTCCCGCTCGCGATTAAGTAAAAGAGGGGAAAATAGGAGACAAGTACACAAATATATGCAAACGTTTCACGGTTTATTCTTGACATTTTAAGTTAACAAATGTATATAAGAAAGCTGCAATAAAGTACTGTTGTATTTATCTTTATATCTCAAGTAGCAGGTCTCACAAGTTATTACACAGAGTTAACTAACCTCCAAGACCTGGTTGTGTACATATATCATTTTAAAAACTGTGAGTACCGTTTCAAACCCATATATCTATCTTCATCTCAAGTAACAGGTCTCACAAGTTATTACAGAGAGTCAACTATCCTCCAAGACCTGGTTGTGTACATATATCATTTTAAAAACTGTGAGTACCGTTTCAAACCCATATATCTATCTTCATCTCAAGTAACAGGTCTCACAAGTTATTACAGAGAGTCAACTATCCTCCAAGACCTGGTTGTGTACATATATCATTTTAAAAACTGTGAGTACCGTTTCAAACCCATATATCTATCTTCATCTCAAGTAACAGGTCTCACAAGTTATTACAGAGAGTCAACTAACCTCCTAGACCTGGTTGTGTACAAATATCAAATTTAAAAGCTGCAAAATTCACTTCAAACGTTTAGATCTATCTTTAATTCAAATAACAGGTCTCACAAGTTATTACATAGAGTCAACTAACCTCCAAGACCTGGTTGTGTACATATATCATTTTAAAAACTGCAAGTACCGTTTCAAACCGCTATTATATCTATCTCTATCTCATAGCAGGCCTCACAAGTTGTTACATAGAGTCAACTAACCTCCAAGACCTGGTTATTTACAAATATCATATTAAAAACTTCAAGTACCGTTTCAAACCGCTATTATATCTATCTCTATCTCGTAGCAGGCCCCACAAGTTGTTACATAGAGTCAACTAACCTACAAGACCTGGTTATTTACAAATATCATATTAAAAACTACAAGTACCGTTTCAAACCGCTATTATATCTATCTCTATCTCGAGTAGCAGGTCTCACAAGTTATTACATAGAGTCAACTAACTTCCGAGACCTGGGCAAAATAACGTAATTCGGGAACCGAGAGCGCCGAGCACAGTTGCACCCGAAACCGAGTTCCGAGGGCACTCGAAATGGTCCGACCCGCTGTAGGGGTTAGTATTTAGTGGCTTCCATAGAAATCACACCGGTGTGAAGTTAGATACTTATTCCCCGTTCCTCGTTCGACATTCGCGAATGAGTAACTGCTACCGATTCAGTTACGTATTCGACAATGGTATCGACGTAACACCTCTGGCATGACGAAAGCTTTCTTACAAGATGTTCAACATTTGGTCGTGGCAAGAGGTTAATCTATGGGTCATATACTCTAATGAATATTTAGAAGGGTACCATAATGCATCTTTTCCGGTCCGAAGAGTTCTTGACCAACTAAAATGACCACTACTTCATCAGTTTCTAAATTAATGTAACGGGATCTGAAAAAAAATCACTCTAGGCCCTAATCAAGACTAGCACGCCTTGGACCACCTAACCTGTGGGTCATAGGAATTCTTAACACATTGTAGAAGGATACCATAATGCGTCTTGACAGGTCCAAAGCGTGCTTGACCAATTAAAATGACCACTTAATCAACAATTTTTTAAATAAATGTAACAGGAACTGAAATAAAAACATTTGGGCCCTAATCAAAACCAGCACGCCTTGGACCACCCAACCAATGGGTCGTATGAACTCTTAAGTCATTGTAGAAGGGTACCATAATGCGTCTTGCCCGGTCCAAAGAGGGCTTGACCATTTTAAATGACCACTAAATCATTACTTCTTTCATGAGTGCAACGGGACCATGAAAATGCTTTGGGCCCTAATCCATGCAGCACGCCTTGGATCACCAAACCGATGGTTAACATGAATTCTAAGGAAATTGTAGAAGAGTACCATAATGCGTCTTGCCCGGTCCAAAGCGTGCTTGACCAATTTAAATGACCATTAAATCATTACTTTTATAATGAGTGTAACGTGACCACGAAAAAGCTTTGGGCCCTAATCCATGCAGCACGCCTTGGATCACCAAACCGATGGTTAACATGAACTCTAAGGACATTGTAGAAGGGTACCATAATGCTTCTTGCCCGGTCCAAAGCGTGCTTGACCAATTCAAATGACCACTAAATAATTACTTCTTTATTGAGTGTAACGGGACCACAAAAAAACTTTGGGCCCTAATCCATGCAGCACGCCCTGGACCACCAAACCGATGGTTAACATGAACTCTAAGGACATTGTAGAAGGGTACCATAATGCGTCTTGCCCGGTCCAAAGAGTGCTTGACCAATTTAAATGACCATTAAATCATTACTTCTTTAATGAGTGAAAAGGGACCACGGAAAAACTTTGGGCCCTAATCAAAACCAGCACGCCTTGGATCACCAAGCCGATGGTAAACATGAGCTCTACGGACATTGTAGAAGAGTACCATAATGCGTCTTGCCCGGTCCAAAGAGTGCTTGACCAATTTAAATGACCATTAAATCATTACGTCTTTAATGAGTGAAAAGGGACCACGGAAAAACTTTGGGCCCTAATCCATGCAGCACGCCTTGGATCACCAAGCCGATGGTAAACATGAACTCTACGGACATTGTAGAAGAGTACCATAATGCGTCTTGCCCGGTCCAAAGAGTGCTTGACCAATTTAAATGACCACTAAACCATTACTTCTTTAATGAGTGTAACGTGACCACGAAAAACTTTGGGCCCTAATCCACGCAGCACGCCTTGGACCACCTATCCAATGGGTAACATTAACTCTAAGGACATTGTAGAAGAGTATTATAATGCGTCTTGCCCGGTCCAAAGAGTGCTTGACCAATTTAAATGACCATTAAATCATTACTATTTTAACGAGTGTTAAGGGACCACGAAAAGTCTTTGGGCCCTAATCCATGCAGCACGCTTTGGATCACCAAACCGATGGTTAACATGTACTCTAAGGACATTGTAGAAGGGTACCATAATGCGTCTTGCCCGGTCCAAAGCGTGCTTGACCAATTCAAATGACCACTAAATAATTACTTCTTTATTGAGTGTAACGGGACCACAAAAAAACTTTGGGCCCTAATCCAAGCAGCACGCCTTGGATCACCAAACCGATGGTTAACATGAACTCTAAGGACATTGTAGAAGAGTACCATAATGCGTCTTGCCCGGTCCAAAGTGTGCTTGACCAATTAAACTGACCACTAAATCATCACTTCGTTAATGAATGTAAATAGACCTGCAAAAATCTTTAGACCCCAGTCAAGACCAGCACGCCTTGGACCACCTAACCAATAGGTCACAGGAAGTCCAAGAACATTGTAGAACGGTACCATGATGCGTCTTGCCCGGTCCAAAGAGTGCTTGACCAATTTAAATGACCACTAAATCATTACTTCGTTAATGAATGTTAATGGACCTGCAAAAAATTTTAGGCCCAAGTCAAGACCAGCACGCCTCGGACCACCCAACCAATTGGTCATATGAATTCTAAAGACATTGTTGAAGAGTTCCATAATGCATCTTACCCGGTCCAAAGAGTATTTGACCAATACAAACGACTAATGCACAATCATTATCCAATACATTCATCAATATCTTCTTTTTTTTAATTTCAACTCTACGTCTGTACCAGTATGGTGATACAAAACAAAAGCAACACCTTTGGCTCGCAAGTTTAATGCTAATTGGTGCTTTACAATCATCAGCATACAAAGTTTCCTTCCCATTCCGGTGAAACACACGCGCACTCCTTTTTTTTTTTTTTGGGGGGGGGGGACCTTAGCGCAACTACATTTTCAGAATGAAGTGATTTCTGTAGACTGGCAACGAACTGAAAACGTTTTTGTTTTAATTATTCGTTCATAGAACTTAATTTTATTTCTTTTATTCATTTCACCCGTCAACCCTTCACATATTTACAGATTTAAAGAACAGAGAAGTGTTCTTGCCTCTCTTCTTGAAAGTGGTTTTGAACGCTTTAACCCCCTTCGTAGATTCTGAAAGATTCCACTGCTACATTCTAGAGCTGACCATGGAGCTATAAACAGACAATCAGTCATCTCGGGTCAAGCGGAGATAAACTGACTTTAATAGTTTATTTAGCAAAATAGTCTTCAAGTGAAATAGGTCTACCCAGACATATATTTTATGCCGAAATCCCTTTCTGATTTATTTATGATCTCCATTAGCCATAGTTGGTAATGAACCACCCAAGTTACGCTATAGTGCCATTCTATGCATTTTGATTTTATCGTGTTTTATCGTGATTTTTCAGTAGAAAGTTTCTATTGGAGTGTAGAAGGCAGATCCACCATAAGAAGTCCCACTGGGTTTATTCCAACTAAACATAGACCAGAGTTAGTGTGATTTTTTAGTTGATTTCCTTTCATTCAGTTCTACCTAAATATTAATTATAACTTCCATAATCTAGCCAGGGACGTCGCTAGAGGGGGGTGTGGGGTGTCTCACCCCCCCCCCAATCTTGGTAAAACTGACGATAGTTGGAAAATTTTAGTGCGACGGTCGGAATTTCCGACCGTCGCACTCTAATTTTTCCTACTGGCGCACTCTAATTTTCAAATATTCTTGTAGTGACCTAAAATTTTCGGTCAAAATTGACCTTGAATCAGTCATATTTACTACGATTTCCTTGTCACAATGAGAAATTGTATCTCGCGATCTTTATACTCCACCATACAAAACTTCGTATGATTTTGAATACTCGAAAAAAATGCCTAATAGAACTATTGCACAACATATACGATTAAAACGCTCAATGCTAATCTACGGAAGCTTAAAAATGCCCTCAACTTAAGAAAAACCATAAGGTGAAATTTTTCTGTAAATTGTTTAGATAACAAGATAAAATGTTATCAAAAAACAGAAAAATGTTGCATTGCTTACTTGCTTTAAATGAGTAATTGAACAATTTTGTGAAAAATATTTAATTGAAAACTAATCAAATCTCGTCAATTAGTCATTTTTTGCTGCAAAATGTTCAATTGTTTATTTCATTCCATATGAGCAATTGAAAAACTTTTCTGAGAAATGTTTAATTGACAACTTATCGTATAACGTCAACTCAACTTTTTTTTCAGCAAAATGTTTAATTGTTCACATCATTCCAAATGCTCAGTTGGAATGAAGTGAACAATGTTTTTTATTCGTGTGAGTGATAAATAGCCCCACCTCCACCCCAAGAACATAATATTAAGCGCGCTAGGAAAAAGCACTGTATTTTTAGGTAATTCACTATGTCGTCGAATATAATTTGTTGAAAAAAAGTTTCCCCTTTGATACATTAACATAGCTTTTTTAGTCAGTAGTCTATGTAGCTTATCAAGCAGATAACTTGTACTCAGTTGCTTCCTCGCTTAACCAGAGTGATTGATAAGTTTGTGAAGTGAGGGCCAGTGGTACAAATGTACCGAGAAAAGTTTGGAACAAAAGTGCAGTCGCGAAAGATAGGGTGTCTGACTGACACTGACCGTATCGTTGACGATTATAGTGCGGGGGGGGGGGACACAAGGCAGCAGTCGGAATTTTCTGGCTCCAAAACCCATCCAGTTGGTATTTCAGCCAATAAACCCCCAATCATCATGCCTTAGCTACGTCCCTGAATCTAGCTATACAAATTTTACACAAAACACATTCAATCCATTAGCAAAAGTGCTAGATTTAAGGTCAATTTCGCGTTTGTTAATTTAAGTCAAAAATACACTTTCTAATCACTTACAATTGTATTTAATGTATTAATTCTTCGGTTAATATAAATTAGGCTATATGCGGAGTCAATTATGGAAGTATAGAAGTCAAGAGAAATATTACATGTTTAATATCCACCCCCCCCCCCACCCCTCCCCATTTATTCTCTGATTGGATTGAAATGTACTTGCAGAAGAGAAATTTTCATGCCAAATTACTTTAATCTGGTAGAATTGATACACTTTTACCAATCTATGTGCAAAGATGTTCCATACACTATTACTCAATACTTCATAAGATAAATTTGAAGGAGCGGAATAAAGGACCATGCGTTCTGATTGTAATTGAATGATTCATTCAGGATGTTTCCTAGAAGTTTTCTCTCGTAAAAGAGCGCTTGAACATTAGGCTCGAACTAATTGATACCGATGTACGAGCTGACTGCCTACCGTCATTTAACGTCCATGGAATACCTTTAAAAGGCTGAGAGTTCATATTTATCATAGCGTGATTGCTCCCTTGCATCGAACCATTAAAATTGATAGATAGCTGAATTAATCTGCAGCATGTTGACAGTTTAACTGCTTTTTTGCATTTGTATTCCCAAATGAATGAAATATCGGAATATCTTTCCTTCTACGAATGTCTCTGACCCACGTTAGGAGAGTTAAAGTGATATTGGTCAATGTTTGAACGTTACTGCATGTACCATTAATGCATGGTACTTGGTAGGCCTATATAGGGGATGGTTTATTTCTTTGATTGTTTGTCCGGCTGTAAGCTTCATATGCTTCATTGGGCTATCATGACAGTGCATGCCTGCTACAAGCCTGCTACAGCCTTGCTACGGCCTTGCTACAGCCCAAGAAAGATGCTGTCGCTTTATGCCATCGTGTTCAAATATCTGCCACATTGCAATTTTTCCCTTTTGATTAGGCTGAAATTTCGTAAGTGATTTGAGCAAGTTAAAGTGTTATATGCTAACATATCGATGAATTCGGAAGTCATTTAGAGGCTTTCTTAAATTGTAAAAAATTTCCGACAGAATTTGGCCATGTATATAGACATGCTGCCATTAATTAGAATGCACTTAAAACGAGTTCTCTCTTTTTCATTCCTTGAGGGTCCAAAGTGCAATTTGCAATGCTACCGGTTGACACTAAACGCACGATACATAACATTTGAGATGGACACTCATTTATGAAGTGATGATGTAGTGGTCAAGCACTCTTTGGACCGGGCAAGACGCATTATGGTACTCTTCTACACTGTCTTAAAAAATCATATGACCCATCGGTTTGGTGGTCCAAGGCGTTCTGGTCTTGATTAGGGCCCAAATGCTTTTTCTTCGTGATCATGTTACATTAATTTAAGAAGTGATGATGTAGTTTGCATTTGAATTGGTGCAGCATTCTTTGGACCGGGAAAGACGCATTATGGTAATCTTCTACACTGTCCTTAAAGTTCATGTTAACCATCGGTTTGGTGATCCAAGGCGTGCTGCATGGATTAGGGCCCAAAGTTTTTCGTGGTCCCGTTACACTCATTAAAGAAGTAATGATTTAGTGGTCATTTGAATTGATCAAACACGCTTTGGACCGGCAAGACGCATTATGGTACCCTTCTACAATGTCCTTAAAGTTCATGTTAACCATTGGTTAGGTGGTCCAAGGCGTGCTGCATGGATTAGGGCCCAAAGTTTTTTTGTGGTCCCGTTACACTCAATAAAGAAGTAATTATTTAATGGTCATTTAAATTGGTCAAGCACGCTTTGGACCGGGCAAGACGCATTATGGTACCCTTCTACAATGTCCTTAGAGTTCATGTTAACCATCGGTTTGGTGATCCAAGGCGTGCTGCATGGATTAGGGCCCAAAGCTTTTTCGTGGTCCCTTTTCACTCATTTAAAAAGGTAATGATTTAATGGTCATTTAAATTGGTCAAGCACTCTTTGGACTGGGCAAGAAGCATTATGGTACCCTTCTACAATGTCCTTAGAGTTCACGTTAACCATCGGTTTGGTGATCCAAGGCGTGCTGCATGGATTAGGGCCCAAAGCTTTTTCGTTGTCCCTTTTCACTCATTAAAAAAGTAATGATTTAATGGTCATTTAAATTGGTCAAACACGCTTTGGACCGGGCAAGAAGCATTATGGTACCCTTCTACAATGTCCTTAGAGTTCATGTTAACCATCGGTTTGGTGGTCCAAGGCGTGCTGCATGGATTATGGGCCAAAGTTTTTTTGTGGTCCAGTTACACTCAATAAAGAAGTAATTATTTAGTGGTCATTTGAATTGGTCAAGCACGCTTTGGACTGGGCAAGACGCATTATGGTACCCTTCTACAATGTCCTTAAAATTCATGTTAACCATCGGTTTGGTGATCCAAAGCGTGCTGCATGGATTAGGGCCCAAAGTTTTTTGTGGTCCCGTTACACTCATTAAAAAAGTAATGATTTAATGGTCATTTAAATTGATCAAGCACGCTTTGGACCGGGCAAGACGCATTATGGTACTCTTCTACAATGTCCTTAGAGTACATGTTACCGATCGGTTAGGTGGTCCAAAGCGTGCTCCATGGATTAGGGCCCAAATTTTTTTCGTGGTCCCGTAACACTCATTAAAGAAGTAATGATTTAGTGGTCATTTAAATTGGTCAAGCACTCTTTGGACCGGGCAAGACGCATTATGGTACTCTTCTACAATGTCCTTAGAGTTCATGTTGACCATTGGCTTGGTGATCCAAGGCGTGCTGCTTGGATTAGAGCCCAAAGTTTTTTCGTGGTCCCGTTACACTCGATGATGTAGAAATGATTTAATGGTCATTTAAATTGGTCAAGCACTCTTTGGACCGGGCAAGACGCATTATGGTACTCTTCTACAATGTCCTTAGAGTACATGTTACCGATTGGTTAGGTGGTCCAAAGCGTGCTCCATGAATTAGGGCCCAAAGCTTTTTCGTGGTCCCGTTACGCTCATTAAAAAAGTAAGGATTTAGTGGTCATTTAAATTGGTCAAGCACTTTTTGGACCGGGCAAGACGCATTATGGTACTCTTATGCAATGTCCTTAGAGTTCATGTTAACCATCGGTTTGGTGATCCAAAGCGTGCTGCATGGATTAGGGCCCAAAGCTTTTTTGTGGTCCCGTTACACTCATTAAAAAAGTAATGAATTAGTGGTCATTTAAATTGGTCAAGCACTCTTTGGACCGGGAAAGACGCATTATGTTACCCTTCTACAAGGTCCTTAGATTTCCTATGACCCATTGGTTGGGCGGTCCAAGGCGTGCTGGTCTTGATTAGGGCCCAAATATTTTTATTTCAGTTCCCGTTACATTTATTTAAAAAAAGGTTTATTTAATGGTCATTTTAATTGGTCCAGCACTCTTTGGACCGGGCAAGACGCATGATGGTATCCTTCTACAATGTGTTAAAAATTCATATGACCCATTGGAAATGTGGTCCAAGGCGTGCTAGTCTTGATTAGGGCCTAAAGTAATTTTTTTACATTAATTTAAGAACTGATAAAGTACTGGTCATTTTAGTTGGTCAAGAACTATTTGGACCGAGCAAGATGCATTATGGTACCCTTCTACATAGTCATTGGAGCTCATATGACCCATGGGCCATAGATAAACCTCTTTCCACGACCAAATGTTGAACATCTTGTAAGAAAGCTTTTGTCTTGCCACAGGTGTTACGTCGATACAATTGTCGAATACGTAACCGAATAGGCAGCTCAGTTACTCATTCGCGAATATCGAACGAGGAACGGGGAATAAGTATCTAACTTCACACCGGTCGTGATTTCACCGGTGTGAAGTTAGATACTTATTCCCCCGTTCCTCGTTCGATATTCGCGTATGAGTAACTGAGCTAGCTATTCAGTTACGTATTCGGCAATGGTATCGACGTAACACCTCTGGCAAGACAAAAGCTTCTTACAAGATGTTCAACATTTGGTCGTGGAAAGAGGTTTCATCAATGGCCCGTGGGTCATATGAACTCTAACGACTATGTGGAAGGGTACCATAATGCATCTTGCCCGGTCCAAATAGTTCTTGACCAACTAAAATGACCACTACTTCATCAGTTCTTAAATTAATGTAACTGGACCAGAAAAAATCACTTTAGGCCCTAATCAAGACTAGCACGCCTTGGACCACCTTACCAATGGGTCATATGAATTCTTAACACATTGTAGAAGGATACCATAATGCGTCTTGCCCGGTCCAAAGAGTGTTTGACCAATTAAAATGACCATTAAATCAACATTTTTTAAATAAATATAACGGGAACTGAAATAAAAACATTTGGGCCCTAATCAAAACCAGCACGTCTTGGACCGCCTAACCAATGGGTCATAGGAAGTCTAAGGACCTTGTAGAAGGGTAACATTATGCGTCTTGCCCGGTCCAAAGAGTGACCACTAAATCATTACTTCTTTAATGAGTGTAACGGGACCACGAAAAAGCTTTGGGCCCTAATCCATGCAGCACGCCTTGGACCACCTAACCAATGGGTAACATTAACTCTAAGGACATTGTAGAAGAGTACCATAATGCTTCCTGCCCGGTCCAAAGCGTGCTTGACCAATTTAAATGACCATTAAATCATTACTCTTTTAATGAGTGAAAAGGGACCACGAAAAAGCTTTGGGCCCTAATTCATGCAGCACGCCTTGGATCACCACACCGATGGTTAACATGAACTTAAGGACATTGTAGAAGGGTACCATAGTGCTTCTTGCCCGGTCCAAAGCGTGCTTGACCAATTTAAATGACCATCAAATCATTACTTTTTTAATGAGTGAAAAGGGACCACGAAAAAGCTTTGGGCTCTAATCCATGCAGCACGCCTTGGACCACCTAACCAATGGGTAACATTAACTCTAAGGACATTTTAGAAGAGTACCATAATGCGTCCTGCCCGGTCCAAAGAGTGCTTGACCAATTTAAATGACCATTAAATCAACATTTTTTTAAATAAATATAACGGGAACTGAAATAAAAACATTTGGGCCCTAATCAAAACCAGCACGTCTTGGACCGCCTATCCAATGGGTCATAAGAAGTCTAAGGACCTTGTAGAAGGGTAACATAATGCGTCTTGCCCGGTCCAAAGAGTGCTTGACCAATATAAATGACCACTAAATCATTACTTCTTTAATGAGTGTAACTGGACCACCAAAAAGCTTTGGGCCCTAATCCATGCAGCACGTTTTGGACCACCTAATCAATGGTTAACATGAACTCTAAGGACATTGTAGAAGAGTACCATAATGCGTCTTGCCCGGTCCAAAGAGTGCTTGACCAATTAAAATGACCACTAAATCATTACTTCATCAATGAGTGTAACGGGACCACCAAAAAGCTTTGGGCCCTAATCCATGCAACACGCCTTGGACCACCTAACCAATGAGTAATATAAACTCTAAGGACAGTGTAGAAGAGTACCATAATGCGTCTTGCCCGGTCCAAAGAGTGCTTGACCAATTTAAATGACCACTAAATCATTACTTCATCAATGAGTGTAACGGGACCACGAAAAAGCTTTGGGCCCTAATCCATGCAGCACGCTTTGGACCACCTAACCAATCGGTAACATTAACTCTAAGGACATTGTAGAAGAGTACCATAATGCGTCTTGCCCGGTCCAAAGAGTGCTTGACTAATTTAAATGACCACTAAATCATTACTTCTTCAATGAGTGTAACGGGACCACGAAAAAGTTTTGGGCCCTAATCCATGCAGCACGCCTTGGATCACCAAACCGATGGTCAACATGAACTCTAAGGACATTGTAGAAGAGTATCATAATGCGTCTTGCCCGGTCCAAAGAATGCTTGAACAATTCAAATGCCCACTACATCATCACTTCTTAAATATATGTCCATCTCATATGTTATGTATCGTGCGTTTAGTGTCAACCGGTAGCATTACAAATTGCACTTTGGACCCTCAAGGAATGAAAAAGAGAGAACTCGTTTTAAGTGCATTCTAATTAATGGCCGCATGTCTATATACATGGCCAAATTCTGTCGGAAAGTTTTTACAATTTAAGAAAGCCTCTAAATGACTTCCGAATTCATCGATAT
The DNA here is from genome assembly GCF_037975245.1 of Apostichopus japonicus. Classification (NCBI taxonomy): domain Eukaryota; kingdom Metazoa; phylum Echinodermata; class Holothuroidea; order Aspidochirotida; family Stichopodidae; genus Apostichopus; species Apostichopus japonicus. The sequence goes on along the minus strand of NC_092576.1, from coordinate 5,147,173 downwards.
GTTAGCATATAACACTTTAACTTACCCACTTACGAAATTTCAGCCTAATCAAAAGGGAAAAATTGCAATGTGGCAGATATTTGAACACGATGGCATAAAGCGACAGCATCTTTCTTGGGCTGTAGCAAGGCCGTAGCAAGGCTGTAGCAGGCTTGTAGCAGGCTTGTAGCAGGCATGCACTGTCATGATAGCCCAATGAAGCATATGAAGCTTACAGCCGGACAAACAATCAAAGAAATAAACCATCCCTTATATAGGCCTACCAAGTACCATGCATTAATGGTACATGCAGTAACGTTCAATTATTGAACAATATCACTTTAACGTGGGTCAGAGACATTCATAGAAGGAAAGATATTCCGATATTTCATTCATTTGGGAATACAAATGCAAAAAAGCAGTTAAACTGTCAACATGCTGCAGATTATTTCAGCTATCTATCAATTTTAATGGTTCGACGCAAGGGAGCAATCACGCTATGATAAATATGAACTCTCAGCCTTTTAAAGGTAATTCCATGGACGTTAAATGACGGTAGGCAGTCAGCTCGTTCATCGGTATCAATTAGTTCGAGCCTAATGTTCAAGCGCTCTTTTACGAGAGAAAACTTCTAGGAAACATCCTGTATGAATCATTCAATTACAATCAGAACGCATGGTCCTTTATTCCGCTCCTTCAAATTTATCTTATGAAGTATTGAGTAATAGTGTATGGAACATCTTTGCACATAGATTGGTAAAAGTGTATCAATTCTACCAGATTAGAGTAATTTGGCATGAAAATTTCTCTTCTGCAAGTATATTTCAATCCAATCAGAGAATAAATGGGGAGGGGTGGGGTTGGATATTAAGCATGTAATATTTCTCTTGACTTCTATACTTCCATAATTGACTCAGCATATAGCCTAATTGATATTTACCGAAGAATTAATACATTAATTAAATACAATTGTAAGTGATTGAAAGTGTAATTTTGACTTAAATTAACAAACGCGAAATTGACCTTAAATCTAGCACTTTTGCTAATGGATTGAATGTGTTTTGTGTAAAATTTGTATAGCTAGATTCAGGGACGTAGCTAAGGACTGATGATTGGGGGTTTATTGGCTGAAATTCCAACTAGATGGGTTTTGGAGCCAGAGAAATCCGACTGCTGCCTTGTGTCCCCCCCCCCCCCCCGGCACTATACTCGTCAACGATACGGTCAGTGTCAGTCAGACACCCTATCTTTCGCGACTGCACTTTTGTTCCAAACTTTTCTCGGTACATTTGTACCACTGGCCCTCACTTCACAAACTTATTAATCACTCTGGTTAAGCGAGTAAGCAACTGAGTACAAGTTATCTGCTTGGTAAGCTACATAGACTACTGACTAAAAAAGCTATGTCAATGTAACAAAGGGGAAACTTTTTTTTTCAACAAATTATATTCGACGACATAGTGAATTACAGAAAATACAGTGCTTTTTCCTAGCGCGCTTAATATTATTTTCTTGGGGGTGGGGGTGGGGCTATTTATCACTCACATGAATAAAAAAAAATTGTTCACTTCATTCCAACTGAGCATTTGGAATGATGTGAACAATTAAACATTTTGCAGAAAAATGTTGAGTTGACGTTATACGATAAGTTGTCAATTAAACATTTTGCAGAAATTTTTTCAATTGCTCAATTGGAATGAAGTGAACAATTGAACATTTTGCCAAAAATGTCCAATTGACGAGATAAGATAAGTTGTCAATTAAACATTTCTCAGAAAATGTTTCAATTGCTCATATGGAATGAAGTGAACAATTGAACATTTTGCAGCAAAAAATGACTAATTGACGAGATTTGATTTTAAACATTTTTCACAAAATTGTTCAATAACTCATTTAAAGCAAGTAAGCAATGCAACATTTTCTGTTTTTTTTTTTCGATAAAAATTTGTTATCTAAACAATTTACAGAAAAATTTCACCTTTTGGGGCAAAGTTTTTCTTATGTTGATGGCATTTTTAAGCTTCCGTAGATTAGCATTGAGCGTTTTAATCGTATGTGTTGTGCAGTAGTTGTATTAAGCATTTTTTTTTTTTTTGAGTATTCAAAATCATATGAAGTTTTGTATGGTGGAGTATAAATATCACGACATACAATTTCTCATTGTGACAAGGAAATCGTAGTAAATATGACTGATTCAAGGTCAATTTTGACCGAAAATTTTAGGTCACTACAAGAATATTTGAAAATTAGAGTGCGCCAGTCGGAAAAATTAGAGTGCGACAGTCGGAAATTCCGACTGTCCCACTAAAATTTTCCAACTATCGTCAGTTTTACCAAGATTGGGGGGGTGAGACACCCCACACCCCCCTCTAGCGACGTCCCTGTCTAGATTATTGAAGTTATAATTAATATTTAGGTAGAACTGAATGAAAGGAAATCAACTAAAAAATCACACTAACTCTGGTCTATGTTTAGTTGGAATAAACCCAGTGAGACTTCTTATGGTGGATCTGCCTTCTACACTCCCAAGAGAAACTTTCCATTGAAAAATCACTAAGAGAAAGAACAAGCACATGCATGGGAACACGATAAAATCAAAATGCATAGAATGGCACTATAGGGTAACTTGGATGGTTCATTACCAACTATGGCTAATGGAGATCATAAATAAATCAGAAAGGGATTTCGGCATAAAATATATGTCTGGGTAGACCTATTTCACTTGAAGACTATTTTGCTAAATAAACTATTAAAGTCAGTTTATCTCCTCTTGACCCGAGATGACTGATTGTCTGTTTATAGCTCCATGGTCAGCTCTAGAATGTAGCAGTGGAATCTTTCAGAATCTACGAAGGGGGTTAAAGCGTTCAAAACCACTTTCAAGAAGAGAGGCAAGAACACTTCTCTGTTCTTTAAATCTGTAAATATGTGAAGGGTTGACGGGTGAAATGAATGAAAGAAATAAAATTAAGTTCTATGAACGAATAATTAAAACATTGAAAAACGTGTTCAGTTCGTTGCCAGTCTACAGAAATCACTTCATTCTGAAAATGTGGTTGCGCTAAGGTCCCCCCCCCCCAAAAAAAAAAAGAAAGAGTTCGCGTGAGTTTCTCCGGAATGGGAAGGAAACTTTGTATGCTGATGATTGTAAAGCACCAATTAGCATTAAACTTGCGAGCCAAAGGTGTTGCTTTTGTTTTGTATCACCAGACTGGTACAGACGTACAGTTGAAATTCAAAAGAGAAGATATTGATGAATGTACTGGATAATGATTGTGCATTAGTCGTTTCTATTGGTCAAATACTCTTTGGACCGGGTAAGACGCATTATGGAACTCTTCAACAATGTCCTAAGAATTTATATGACCAATTGGTTGGGTGGTCCGAGGGGTGCTGGTCTTGACTGAGGCCTAAATATTTTTGCAGGTCCATTAACATTCATTAACGAAGTAATGATTTTGTGGTCATTTAAATTGGTCAAGCACGCTTTGGACCGGGCAAGACGCATTATGGTACCCTTCTACAATGTCCCTAGAGTTCATGTTAACCATCGGTTTGGTGGTCCAAGGCGTGCTGCATGGATTAGGGCCCAAAGCTTTTTTTGTGGTCCCGTTACAATCAATAAAGAAGTAATTATTTAGTGCTCATTTGAATTGGTCAAGCACGCTTTGGACCGGGCAAGACACATTATGGTACCCTTCTACAATGTCCTTAGAGTTCATGTTAACCATCGGTTTGGTGATCCAAGGCGTGCTGCATGGATTAGGGCCCAAAGCTTTTTCGTGGTCCCTTTTCACTCATTAAAAAAGTAATGACTTAATGGTCATTTAAATTGGTCAAGCACGCTTTGGACCGGGCAAGACGCATTATGGTACCCTTCTACAATGTCCCTAGAGTTCATGTTAACCATCGGCTTCGTGGTCCAAGGCGTGCTGCATGGATTAGGGCCCAAAGCTTTTTCGTGGTCCCCTTTCACTCATTAAAAAAGTAATGACTTAATGGTCATTTGAATTGGTCAAGCACGCTTTGGACCGTGCAAGACGCATTATGGTACCCTTCTACAATGACTTAAGAGTTCATACGACCCATTGGTTGGGTGGTCCAAGGCGTGCTGGTTTTGATTAGGGCCCAAATGTTTTTTATTTCAATTCCTGTAACATTTATTTTAAAAAGTTGTTGATTTAGTGGTCATTTTAATTGGTCAAGCACGCTTTGGACCGGTCAAGACGCATTATGGTATCCTTCTACAATGTGTTAAGAATTCCTATGACCCATTGGTTAGGTGGTCCAAGGCGTGCTAGTCTTGATTAGGGCCTAGAGTGATTTTTTTCAGGTCCCGTTACATTAATTTAGAAACTGATGAAGTACTGGTCATTTTAGTTGGTCAAGAACTCTTCGGACCGGAAAAGATGCATTATGGTATTCTTCTAAATATTCATTCGAGTATATGACCCATAGATGAACCTCTTACCACGACCAAATGCTGATCATCTTGTAAGAAAGCTTTTGCCTTGCCAGAGGTGTTACGTCGATACTATTGTCGAATACGTAACTGAATCGGTAGCAGTTACTCATTCGCGAATATCGAACGAGGAACGGGGAATAAGTATCTAACTTCACACCGGTGAAATCACGAGATAGTTATGGTCAGCGTTACCAGCGAAAGTTGACGAAAAAACGCTAGATTTGCGAAAATAAAACCCTAGAAAACGCTACATGGTAGTTTCTCTAACATTCGTGTTGTTTGGAGTCAATTTAGCACAGATTCGTAGGATGAATGGTCACCGATCACAAAATAGATTTTGAATAGTTGATTTGAGTGATAGTCTGACCCAGAAAATTTGAAAAAAATATGGAAATTTTCGGTAGGAAGTTCCGAATATTGGGCAAAAATACTCAAAATAAATTTGGATGGGTCTCCAAGTAAGAATTTTGTCTAAATAATCTGAAAAGTGGTCAATTTTTGATAAATTGTACTAGTTTTAGGCAAAAAACGGTAGAATTACCAAAATTAGAAAAAACGTGCCCTAGAACCCCACAAATGACTAAAAACGCTAGATCTAGTGTAAAAACGCTAACTCTGGTAACACTGGTTATGGTACAAAGTCTAAACAATGATACGCGTTGTACAGATCATTCGTATGGAACGCCGAAATATCACAGGATCTGAAGCTACCCAAAACAGGATGTGCTATACAACCAAGGAGATTCTGCCAGGAACCTCCTTGCTACAACCCTTAACCAGATCGTGCTACTACTCCTGACTGAAGATGCTTCTGTAAAAAGGTGGCTCTGCTACTATTTTCAACAGACGACGCTACTTCAACTTCAGGCGGCGATGCGACTATAACTTTGCGGCGTTACTACTACTACCCTAACCGGAAGGTGCTACTATTCCAAATTGGAGTCACTACTACCCAAAACAAGAGTTGGTAATAAGCTGTATACCGAAATCCCAGATCTGGGCCAGATATAAAAATCCAGATCTGGCCCAGATCTGGAATTTCAATCTGGGCCAGATCTGCTGCAGATCTGGAATTTATATCTGGCCAGATAAAAAATTGAGCAGATATAACTTGATATAAAATAAAGTTTTATATGGCCCATATAAAATTTGATCTGGTTAAATTTTATTGCATCCATATCTGAGCCAGATAAAATTTTATCTGGTTGATATAAAGAAAATCCAGATAAAGTTTTATATGGCCCATATAAAATTTGATCTGGTTAAATTTTATTGCATCCATATCTGGGCCAGATAAAACTTTATCTGGTTGATATAAAGAAAATCCAGATAAACTTTTATATGGCCCATATAAAATTTGATCTGGCTAAATGTTATTGCATCCATATCTGGGCCAGATAAAACTTTATCTGGTTGATATAAAGAAAATCCAGATAAAGTTTTATATGGCCCATATAAAATTTGATCTGGTTAAATTTTATTGCATCCATATCTGGGCCAGATAAAACTTTATCTGGTTGATATAAAGAAAATCCAGATAAACTTTTATATGGCCCATATAAAATATGATCTGGCTAAATGTTATTGCATCCATATCTGGGCCAGAAAAACTTTATCTGGTTGATATAAAGAAAATCCAGATATACTTTTATGGCCCATATAAAAGTTTATCTGGCTAATTTTTTTGCCATCCATATCTGGGCCAGATACAACTTTATCTGGTTGATATAAAGAAAATCCAGATAAACTTTTATATGGCCCATATAAAATATGATCTGGCTAAATGTTATTGCATCCATATCTGGGCCAGATAAAACTTTATCTGGTTGATATAAAGAAAATCCAGATATACTTTTATGGCTCATATAAAAGTTTATCTGGCTAATTTTTTTGCCATCCATATCTGGGCCAGATACAACTTTATCTGGTTGATATAAAGAAAATCCAGATAAACTTTAATATGACCGATATAAAAAAATATATCTGGCTAAAATGTCAATCAAATAGGAAATAAGTGGCAAAAACTGGACTAGCATTGATATTAACTTTCCAGCGTGATCAGTTATCTCTGTTCTGGTACGGAGACCCATACAGAGAGCAAGACACACACAAAATATAAACACAGCTGTGTTCTAGAACTCAACTGGATTGGAACAAAGTGGAAATATGTAATGTGCAAGCTCCTTGCTGTTACCTAATCCGACTGCTATGGTCATAAAATGACCGCTGTTCAAAAATAATACTTGAAGGTTGAGTTCTTTATTCTTCTGTGGTCCTGTAGATGTTGATACTTAATTGCGTTGTGCTATTCTTTTATTTAATATATTTGCTTTGATAAATAAGTTCCAGGAGGGCGATATATGTTCCATTCAGTATCGAAGTTCAGTCCCAAAATATATTCCTTGTTGCCATCCGTTCCAAAAACTTCTTCCTTACTTCACTATAGAAACCTTTGCCAATGTCCTGACATCAATAGGATATTATTTATGAATCTCCATCACCTTTTCTTAATGTACCAATCCTTTCTGTTAAACTTCTTCCTTCTGCTCTTTACTCCTACCATGTGGCCACTAGTGTACACATAGCTCCCTTTCCTATCTCAATCTTAGAGTATCAAAACACATATGTCCATTGTTCAAAAGTGGCCTTCACACTTAATCAACCTTTGAGTCATCCTGTTTCAAGCTAAGACCCTGTGGTTGCCTAGCAACCCAGATAGAGATAGTTATTCCCCCTTTGACTTAGTGTATACACTGTAAGTGATTTACTATATGCAAAGTGCAGTACCACAATATAGTGCAATGTAAATCTCTATGAAAATACACTATGTAAGAGCATACAGTCTTAAATTTTATCTGTCAATATAAAGTCAAGTATAACTGGATAAACATGATGTATATCCAGTTATACCTGACTTTATATTGACAGATAAAACTTTATCTGCATATCTGGATTGACTCTATATCCAGTTATATCTGACTTTATATGGCCAGATAAAACTTGATCTGCATATCTGGATTGGCTCTTTATCCAGTCATATCTGGCTTTATATGGCCAGATAAAACTTTATCTGCATATCTGGATTGACTCTATATCCAGTTATATCTGGCTTTATATGGCCAGATAAAACTTTATCTGCATATCTGGATTGGCTCTTTATCCAGTTATATCTGGCTTTATATGGCCAGATAAAACTTTATCTGCATATCTGGATTGACTCTATATCCAGTTATATCTGGCTTTATATGGCCAGATAAAACTTGATCTGCATATCTGGATTGGCTCTATATCCAGTTATATCTGGCTTTATATGGCCAGATAAAACTTGATCTGCATATCTGGATTGGCTCTTTATCCAGTTATATCTGGCTTTATATGGCCAGATAAAACTTGATCTGCATATCTGGATTGGCTCTTTATCCAGTTATATCTGGCTTTATATGGCCAGATAAAACTTGATCTGCATATCTGGATTGACTCTATATCTAGTATTTGGCTTTATATGGCCAGATAAAACTTTATATGCATATCTGGATTGGCTCTTTATCCAGTTATATCTGGCTTTATATGGCCAGATAAAACTTTATCTGCATATCTGGATTGAATCTATATCCAGTTATATCTGGCTTTATATGGCCAGATAAAACTTGATCTGCATCTCTGGATTGGCTCTATATCCAGTTATATCTGGCTTTATATGGCCAGATAAAACTTTATCTGCATATCTGGATTGACTCTATATCCAGTTATATCTGGCTTTATATGGCCAGATAAAATTTTATCTGCATATCTGGATTGACTCTATATCCAGTTATATCTGGCTTTATATGGCCAGATAAAACTTGATCTGCATATCTGGATTGGCTCTACATCCAGTTATATCTGGCTTTATATGGCCAGATAAAACTTTATCTGCATATCTGGATTGACTCTATATCCAGTTATATCTGGCTTTATATGGCCAGATAAAACTTGATCTGCATATCTGGATTGGCTCTACATCCAGTTATATCTGGCTTTATATGGCCAGATAAAACTTTATCTGCATATCTGGATCGACTCTATATCCAGTTATATCTGGCTTTATATGGCCAGATAAAACTTGATCTGCATATCTGGATTGGCTCTTTATCCAGTCATATCTGGCTTTATATGGCCAGATAAAACTTGATCTGCATATCTGGATTGACTCTATATCCAGTTATATCTGGCTTTATATGGCCAGATAAAACTTGATCTGGCCAGATTAAACCAGATATAAAGCCAGATCTGGCATTTCGGTAAGGGATAACTACGAAATGATTCCAAAACAAGTTTCTTTGAACTATAATCATTAAACGCTTCGTTATTCCTTTTTGGGATATATGCGCTTACCGTTTAGCTGAATTAAATTTAAAGTGTTGCCGCCCTAATATGTCACTTGATGGGTAAATATCTTTGTTAAAAGTTATGTCAAGCTTTGGCAAAATTTAGAACATTGATCATTAATCTACCTTACGGTCATTGGTGTATCTATGTTATGTATTTGTGCTATGCAACAGGTAAACTGTTTACTTGAACATCTGGGTCAAGTCTGAACCCGATGTCTGTGCGACTGAACTTAAACAGCAGAGTCCATTCTTTGAGATATCGTCAATAAAGAATGCTTCTTTGTCATGGGTGCTGATATCCACTAAGTTGTCATTTGTTTTCTTTGATTACAACACGTTGCATAATGGTACATCTTTTCGCAATTGTTGCACTGGTTTACCATATGCTGGACATTTATCGTAGTTGTGGTGTCCTCCAAAGTTACCACACAGCTTTTAGGAGCCTTTGAGTTTGAGCTTGTGTGCCATTTATTAGCTCAGGATGTTTTGTTTACTAGGACCAGCTATATTGAAATGAGCCGCCCATGTGTTTTGGTGCTTAGCGCCCCATTTTTGTTTCCCGATAACATTAATTGTAGAGGTTGTATCTCTCATTTTCATATATAATGTAGTTTATATGTTACCAAGCAACATATTTTTTTAATTTTCCAAATAGCACACCGGAAAGGGAATTAAAACATCGTTTTTTCGTCTCCGTAATTGATACGAATTTTGGAATTTGTAAACACTGCAACGACCTTGAACAGCCCTCAGGTCAGTGAATGACGTCACTGTGATGATCTTTTCTGTTGTGCACTGTTCAGTACGGAGCTGTGCGTGCATGTCATGTCAGCTCAACTGTTATTTTAGTTTAATTTTCCGGCGTAAGGTTCAAGACATAAATAGATAATGAATATCATGGTGTTTCTTGATTACTTCACCACTTGTTTACAAGTTTTTTTTTTACGAAATTTGCGCAACGATTTCCCAATATCTGAAGAGGTAACTCGCAAGCTGACCCAAAGTAACGTAAATCACAAGAACACGTTGTTGGCGGGCTTTATACAGAGTGCTGTATGAATGTGCTCACTTACCTGTCAAACTGGCACAATAATAATAGTGATGATAGTCTCAAACGTAGATTAGTATAACATCCGAAAGAAAATCACAAGTTCTAAACAGAGTACAATCGCTTGTATGCACTCGGCCTACCGTAAAACATAAACGTTTCTTGTTCAGTACGTCATTAAATCCAACAGAAAGGTTCTATTGAGCTTGAAATACAACCGCATTTAAACTCAATCGAGTGGTAAGTGAGTGTTGGAAAACCTTGTTCAATTTCCCGCGAACACACTGCCGAATTCCCGCCGGTGTTCGCGCATCGGGTGCAGGGGCCGCCTTAGGGCCCTGGTGGGGTCAAGTGGTAGAACCCCTTGTGGACATCCTGGGGGCGAAAGCACCCGAAAAAATTTGGTATTTTGGCGTGTCTGGTTATGAAAAATTCGCAGTTGAGGATTCAAAATATTGACAACTTTTTTTAATTTAAATTGTCACAAAACTGATGAAAATTTTAAAATGACAAGTTAGAGTAGCTATATTATGTTATAAAATGAAAAGAGATATAATCTGTCTTTCAATCTATTAAAAGTGCAACTTACAGAACTTCCGATATTATAAAATAAACAACGTTCAGCAAAGCCCTGTTTCTAGACTGCCTAACAATGAATAGCGTGCACTATGCGTACAAGTGTACAACTGCAGTGTTTAACCCTACCCAACTACCACGGTACATGTGCTGCGAATTTTCCCACGTACCTTGCCAAACAACTGTGAGCTCATCCCCTGTCTAACACCTGTTTGTTAACAATTTTTGGCACGTTGCCAGGGAACTTTTCATGGCCCACTTTTTTCGTCCCAATCTAAAATTAATTAGGTCAGTCAGTAAAGGGTCGGTAAAGTTATGAGAAATGATATCTTAGACGTTCAAGAAAAGTAGGTTAAAATATCCCCGTAACATTTATATAGGTCAGTAAAACACACTTTAAGCCAACTGACTCCTCCGCATGCACACCCCATGAAACACGAGACACAGTCCATACCATACACGCATAGCACGATATCATGGCCATCTTTATGAAAGTTATCCTTGCAATCACATGTTTCAGGCCACTTGGCATGATTAACTCAATGCTAAATATTGTTTCCATGTTCTTGTAGAAAACGTCAACTCCGCAAAATACAATTAGATGTGATTTTGTAGTTACGTGAGATCCGTAACTGCCGAGGTGGTTAGGCTATTTGCTATACACTTAACTATGGTGGATATTATTTTTACGGTATTTTTGGAAATTCTAGAAAATACTTTCTCTCCCCCCCCCCCCGCTTAACACCAGATGTGGTATTACGGTATATTCATAAATGGATGCACTAGAGGCTTCTTTACATGACATTAGTTGCATTTAGTACGATATGCCAGTTTTGCGTGAATTTTTCGAAAGTGCTCGATCTTTCGTAAAATTTGGAAGGTGCAGCCTACTAACTTACTTTCCGTACACAATTGGTACACAATTGATTTTCAGTTTTTTTTCTCTATACAGTCAAGTGAATAAGTTGTACATTGAGTATAAACTCATCGCGAATGCAAAAAAAAAAACGATGCGGGGATTTCCAGCAGACAAATGTTTTCTTTGCGGGGGTTCATACTGAGTCAGTTGAAGGGAATCCCTCACCTTAGTGGGAACACTGAACTGAAGTCAAATTCATACGAAAGAATTACGAATCATACGAAAGAAAGAAATACGAAGAATACGAAAGAAACGTTTGCTAACCAGCTTACAATACAAATATAAACAAATGTGGAATGGCAATATTGTTCAAAAAATTTCCCGCGAGGCTGATTTATTACAGCAACCTTCCCGCGCTGCGCCGTGGGTGTCCGTGTGACACGTATACCCTGAAGCTTGCGAAACAGCCATTGTAAGTGGGTTGGGAACACATCATTACTCGTTGGTATTGTGGCTAAAATTACGAGCACGCTCTCTGAACATGTTCCTTATGTTTCTGAAACTTTTCATGTGAAATTTTACTCCTTTTATTTACAGATGTACTTTTTTGGTCCTTTGTGTTTTTTTTTAAAAAATTTTCGTCCCGTTTTTTCCTATTTTTTTTGTTGTCCGATTTTAATTTTCGCCAGCCGTGCTGGATTTCCCGCGAGCATCGCGGATTTCTCGCGAACCTGGTTCGGACGGTTCGCAAGGTTTTCCAGCCCTGGATTTTTAAATTTATTTACAGGAGACTTAAACCGTTAGTCTATGCTCTAACAATTTTCTCACTACATGCAATGCCTATTGCGTTTATTCACATGCATGCCTCGTGGGCTTCAGGAGGAATCATATTCTAGCCCAACCTCACGTAGGTCCGCAAACGGTACTTTCACACTGTGCAAATATTAGTAACAGTGTGCGCTACCGTAAGTAATACATGATGTTTTGTTTGTCGAGTCCAATATAGAGTAGGTTGCAACTAAACTTACACACTCAGTGCACACAGCTGAAGTACACTACGCCGAGCTCACTTTGTTATCATCATAATGACGTCACAGGTCACTGTAGATCACGTGATCATCATATCGCGAAAAGCCCAATTTTTGTTTAAAAAATCAATGAGTTTAGGAATTTTTTTCAGCCTTTCCTAATATCGGATTGACTTGAATTTTCACCTGTGTAAAACGGAAACCAACTAAAATACTCTTGAATAAAATCGTATTTTTTCGTCAATGCTGAAAATCACTATCGTTCATCTTTAAAATACTATACCACAGTTAACTGTAGTGGGTGTGTAAGCTCGGCCTGGTCTACCTGATCACTTTACCACATATTATTAGTATGTGTATTGTACACGTGCGAAACGTGCACAATCGCACCTCCGCAACCCTTCAATTTTCTCTTAAATTCGTCCAAATATATTCATAATCGCAAAATAAAAATCAACATGAAAGAAGAAATAGATAACTCTTCCAAATATATTACAACCCCACTCCCCTCAATAAAATGATCATGCATTAAAACAACAGATATTTCACTTAAAATAATTGACATGCTGTTTCTATCTTTTTTTACAATGTGAATGCTTTACTGAAGAATATTGAAGTTCATATGGAACAAGCCACCATCATAGACGTAGGCATATAAAAGTATTGCAGCAATTTGAGCAGTCTGTTGCAGTACATTGTTTTTTACTTACAAGTAGTCTGTTTTTTCTTCGATTATATTATATTGTTTTAATTTTTAAAGGAATCTCCATTTTTTGTAACTCCCAGATGCCTTCGGTAATGTATGATGACTCACACGTTCATACTTTAAGTTTGTCATGAAATACAATTTATCCCTTCATAACCTCAACAAGGATACATATTTTTACCACAAACATTTATTCACTACGTCATTTGCAACAAGGCCTCTGTCGTGTTGCATCTCAATCTTCTTAAATAGCGGTTATAGGACTATATGTGCAAACAGCAAGAGCAGACTTTCATCTCAGTCACAACAACATTGTTATCACCGTTACTTGAGTTGAAGTTTACTTTCCTATCTATCAATAGGATATAGCATATGCGCAGGTACTATTGTTGCTATAATACAATACGATGATGTAATGACACGTCAAAGCTCCTTGTTTGTCGTTAGCGTTAACAAGTATTTTCTCCAATCAAATGTTTTAACTTGGGTTGATTCTTTACATTATATTAGACGCTTTACGGGAATTGTTTGTTAAATAAAATCTTATAAGGGGTGTCACTTGCTTGAGTTATGAACAACGTTAAGGGGGAACTCTCTCATGTTGCCCGATTTTGGAGGTCACTGAGTAGGACGTCTAGGTCACGTTTTCCAGGGGCCAAAAATGTTAGGTCTGGGTAAATCTTAACCAGCACGCATGTCGTATTTTATCGTGTTTTATTGGTTGGTGGTTGTAGACTGGGCGTGGTTTATGTTTCTAATAGAGTTAAGTGTAGGTTCACACATTGTAGGCATAGGAAGTTGTTTCTGTTTAAAAGCAACTGCTGGCTCGTACCAGAGGGTTGGTTCCCTGCCCGGACTAGGACGGGGAGAAAGATCCTGACCATGAGTTAGGAGACGAACGAGTCATCTATTGGCGCAAACAGCGGTGGACAATCGCAGGAGGTCGGATCGGACGACGAGTAAAATAACCTAGAAGACCAGGTTCTACATTCCTTCGGTTCAACTCCGCCGCCGTTCACCATTCCGTCAACTGCGCCGCCGTTCACCATTCCGCCAACTGCGCCGCCGTTCCCCATAGCCCAATCTTCAGCGCCGACGTCTATCGTTCTGCCCTCCGCGCCGAGACCCGCAATTAGTAATGTACTGTGTTGTATTTAACTTCATCGACTTCTGAGCACGTGTTTAAACCTGGTTTCATATTTAATAATTGCCTCTGTAATGCACGACCACTGTGCACCATCTTGACATGTATATAGATCGTAAATAAACGGGTAAACTTTAATATCTCATGTCGACAGCCTCATTCCTGTGTTCCCGCATTCCCACTCTTCCTTGCGCACACCACCGAGGACGGCGCGTTACATTGGTGGCAGCGGTGGGATTCCAGTGTGTTCGTTTTGGTTAGAGCGAAGTAAGATGTCGGACACCAACCCGTTTGCAGATGATTTGACGAATGAGCAGCGTGCATGGTCGCTCCCCGATATTCACCGATCTGAGGTGGCTGAGTTCGACCCGTTACTGGAAGAGGGACCAGTGACTCATGCAGAAGAGGGAAGCCGTGACCGAAATAGATATAGACGGCACAACGAGATGACGAGTCAAAATTTACTGACTGAAGAGCCCACCACCGCACAAGTGAGAAGAGAGGCGCAAGACACGATACAGCAATCCGTTGTACAACCCTCCACTCGTCAACCAGATAGGTCCAGTATCCAAGCTCCAGAGGACTTAACTGCCCAAGAGCGAGAGTGGAGAAGCCCCCGGACCATGTGGATGAATGATGGTAGGCCGAGGGGAGATCCCATCCATCGACCGAATTGGGGAACTCATTTGACCGCCCTTTTCACAGAAGGACAAGACAAAGAGCAGAAATGACGAAAGATTGCATTGGTTAAAATCGATCAAGTGTTGGAACTGTGGAGAAACAGGCCATCTCCGAAGGAATTGCCCTATGCCTAAGAAATACGAGAGCCGACCGGATGGCGTAAAGAAGACGGAAAACAAGAAGAAGTCGGATTCGTAGGGCGGAGTCCGACTTTTCCGCTAGGTGAGCCCGCAATACCACTTTTTAGGAGTAGAGTGCGGTCCGTTGGTACCCGTGGTTTGTACTCGAAGGGGCAGCTGGAAGGGGTCGATGTGAATTTCTTTGTCGACAACGCGTCTGAGTTCACTGTTATGCAAACGAAGTTCCTTGAGCGACTGTGCGCGAAGAGGGATAAGGTCCTTGCCGACGTTGCAGAGAATTTGGCGGTAGCGGACGGTAGACCACTGCACAGTATGGGACGTGGTAGATTCCTGATTAAAGTGGGGCAACTAGAAGCGATGCATGATATTTGGGTGGCAGATATAGACGCTGATGCACTACTTGGGTACGACTTCTTACAGAGATTCGATTGCACGATGGCCGCTGGAAAGGGGGAGATGACCATTGGTGGACTACAACAGAGTACCGTTGAGGAAAAGCTTGATAGGTGCAGAGTTGTGTTAGCCAGGACGGTGGTTGTTCCTGCCTCGAGCGGAGGGATGGCGACGGCCCGAGTCCCAGACTGGAAAATGCAAGGAGAATCTGCTATTGTGGAGTGCAGCGAGAAGTTTCTCGAGAAGCACCCCGAGATGATCGCTAGGGCCATTGTGGACCCCGATAAGGAAACCATACGTTTACGACTAATGAATCCGACGAGCAGACCCCTACCACTTTACGAAGGCACTACTGTGGGTGAATGTCTTTCTGCAGAAGAAAAAGGCATTGAAGAAAAAACAGTTGCCCGTCGTAAGACCAGGGAGAGAAGCGTTGTAGAATGCAAGGAGAAATATGCAACTCTGGACGAACATTTGCATAAGCTAGCAGAGCAGAGCTCTGCCTACCTTGGTGACGCGGAAGCGATATTGGTGATAAAACTTCTGGCCGATAATGCAGACGTCTTTGCTCGATGTAAAAGGGACCTTGGGCGCACTGACTTGGTCCAACATGCAATCGACACCGGAACTTCTAGGCCAATTCGACAGGCCCTGCGTCGCCTCCCGATACACAGCAAGGAAGAGGCCGAGAAAGAGGTAGAAAGAATGCTAGACCAGGGCATCATTGAACCTTCATCAAGCCCATGGGCATCGCCAGTTGTATTGGTCCGGAAGAAGCAGATTGTTTATTCCATAGAAGAACTCAAATAGTTGATTGTTTAGCTGTACCACGCACATCTCGGCTCTGGAGGAAAACAGCTAAAACTAGATAGACGGTCCCTTTAAGTTACGCACCAGCCAGAAATGTAAACATCCCCGTAAAAGATTGGAAAAAGTCCGCAGCGTTGGAGGTCATCGTTGGCTGTGAAGGCTGTAGATATAGACGTAAATGTTTACAAATACTTTGTTTGTGACGAAAAACGAAAGGTTGGCCAGAAAATCTCTATTTTCAATTGATATCTGTCAGCAACTCATCAAACCACTACCAAGGTACCACGACTAGCGCTAGCAAAGACTGAACTAAATCTGGAACAAAGACTTCTTATGTCAAGCCCAGATGGAGTTTGGACTACCGGAATCCCCCCTCTTCGTTAGCTACCTGCCGTGAATAAATAACTGTTTTGGGGATCTACAGTTAGTGAATTGTCTTGTTCCGCGATGATTTAGGAGTAGTTGAAGGCCGTTTTGAAAATTCACTTGGTTTCATTTTCCAATGCAATGTGAATGCGACATATTTCCTCAAGTTCGAACATTATTTCCGTGATTCGTTAGTCATGGTTGTACACAAATATAAGGAAAATTGATATGCATAATATTTGCACCAAGCTCTTAACACAATCATACCATGTAATGGCTTGCTAGACTGGCAAAAGTTAATAAATAAGCATATCATACTGCTGACAATCAAAATAAAAATTAGGATACTTAGTTCCTGAGAGATAAATCCTTGGTTGGATTAATAGTCGAGATGTCATGTCGAGATGTCATATCAGTACTGCGTTAACAGTGGTTTTATTTCATTGCATGATTTTTTGAATAACGAACGTTACATACCTGCAGCAAGGCATGTTGTGTCTTGGCCAGCTATTATCAGATCAAGTAATCACAATTGAACGATGCCTATTAATGAGAATCAGCCTAAGTTGAATTATAATGCAATATACGGTAGTACTCTATTTAGAACGCAAAAGAAAGAGGAATCTAATTAATGTAGAGCTGAACTTTGTCACTAAACTAGATAGAAAATGAAATTGAAATATAAACAGTGACTAAGATTAACGATAAACAGATGTACAATACTAAAAGTATTATATTAGTGAGTATTTATAAATATTTTATATATATATGACTTTTGTTGAAGTGTTCAGTAATTATCCATTGTTCCACAAGTGTCATGCTCTTATAGAATATATACAGTTCTGTTTTTGTTTCTATTCATCTTCCTTCCTTCTTAGTTTTCAGTTAGCTCTTTCATTTCTATGGGGGTAATTTCTCTGTTTTTTATGGTCTGTAGTTACGCTTTCTTTTCCTCAATTCCAAAAACAAAACACAGTCAGCTAACAAATATCTAAGCTGATTTATATTGAAACGAACATGTTTACACAGCTTAGACACATGCATGACAAGGAATGGAAGTTTTATGTTTATCTTATTGCAAACTGTATTGTCTGAAGATGGTTTCAACATATCAGCTATGTCATGACACATTGCAATTGGGAAATAGTATCAAATTGCTACAACAAAAGTTTATATTCTTATTTTTGCATATGTAATTGATTATCTTGGTTATGATGAAATCTTTTTGTAATATCTGATTCTCTCTGTATATCTGCTTGTTGTAGTTTTCATTGGGCTGTTCAATCTCCTGATACTCGGGAATGTCGTTAGGTGCTGCCACATGATCTCTAAAATAACCATGTGTTACGTCTTTGTGATATTCAGTTGTCATCATTTCAGCTGATGGACTCAATGATTGCGGTTCATGGTTGATCGTGGAAACGTCTGTACTCGAGCATCGTGAAGTATTTCTGCGAAGTAATAATAATATCATTATTAATATCACGTCTGAAAAAGCTAGAAAAGATTATTTTACAGGCCACCTCGGTAATGGTGCAACGCCGTTCTTCGTTCTGTGTGAGATAGTTTAGTTTAGTAGAAAAAAGGATCAGGAGGGACACTGAAGTCTTCATATAAAATAAAACAAACACTCAGACCCGATTACAATGCTTCAAGTGCTTGTCCAAATCATTCTTAATCCCATTCACACCACTCATTCACAACCCTATTAGAAAAAAGTTAGTGACAAAAATTTGTGACATAAAATTTTGACGTGAGTTCCAGTTGGTGGTAGATGTAATGTAGATTGTGAGTCTGTGGTGTTTATCCCCTCCTTGTTTGGTTTGTATAGTACATTGTGTACATTGAATGCCTCTACATCTTCACCATTCACAACCCACGTTAGGCTAGAAGGAGGTCTTGAACTTATAGCACTACATCTAACCTTTAGAGCGTTGCTTCGATCCTGTACTCATGCTGCATTTACACTAGACCACGATTCCCACGATCGCCACGATTTTTCAAAAAGCGTGGAGCTCCACGATATATTAATGTTTTTCTTTCTTTTTCCACGCTTTCAGACCCTTTCAAACGTTTTGTTACGACTTATAACGCTTTGCTAGGAAACCAGTGCCTTCCGGTCAAGGCCTGCGACGATTTTCATTACGTTCCCTCAAGTTATCTTACGATCACCACGATAAGCTCTCGCGTTCTGCCATGTTCTGCTATGTTCTGTTGAGGTCCCTCAGGTTCATCAAGTTCTGTAAAGATCTCCTAAGATTTATGTACACGATTTGACTAAAATTACCACGCTTGAATCCCGATTGGGGTATAAAGAGGAGGCCGGGCCACTCTCTCATTCGTTCCAGAGAAACAATGAGGAAGCATGCTTCCAAGAGATGAAGAAGATATTGAATTGGCAATTCTGGTTTATGCTTATATTGTCGCTAAAAAAAAGAAGGCAGCGGCAAGAAGAAGAGGCAGAACGGAGCAGGGTGGAAAAGAGTGGAAGGCTGAGGAGGCCAAGGAGAAGACCTAGAAGGTGGTGGGTGAGACGGTGGTTAAGTCAGGCGCGGCGGAACGGAAAAATTATTGGGGGGGCTAATGTGTGGAGACTATCTAAGCGGAGCGCCACCAGCGGCTGGCACGGAGCGTACAAGAAAATTTTGTTTTTTTTCAAACCCCCAGATGGCCGGAAACGGCACTTCCCGAGTGCTCTATGCTGCGAATACCTAGCCCTAAAATATGGGTCTCAAGCCTGAAATTTCTCAGATTGCACGTAAAAGTCTGTAAAAACATTGTAATTTGTATATTCGATGGTGTTTTAAGAGAGTAGCTATTACTCGTAGTGTACTCGCAAAGACGTTTTTGAGTGTAGTAAGGGCAGTGGCGGAGCTAGGGGTATTGGTCGGGGGGGGGGGGCAAGAATGGTCTGTAGGGGCGCTTTGGACACTATCTAAGCGGAGCGTCACCACAGGTTGGCACGGAGAGTACTGAAATTTTTTGAGTAAAGATACTCCCTAGATTGCAGGAAATGACCCTTTCCGGGCCATGCTAATTTGCAGATAAACGGAGAATAAATAGGTGTCGTCGCCATTTTGTCGGAAAATTACACCAACAGAATATGACAAATGTCAATAGGTATATGAGTGCGCAATAAAATGGTCAAAAATCGCGAATAAGTAAAAAGTAGTGAAAAGCTGAAAAGGGCGCCAGCAGTCCATTTGAGTCCGTCAGGGGGGGGGGGGCATCCGCCCTGACTGTATATATGGACGCTCCGCCACTAAGTAAGGGGATGTTGGAGAACTGGCTGAAATGAGGCAAGTCATTGGCCTAAGACGAAGTTGTGTTACGCTTACCGGTACTCACCCTCACTGCTTCCACTTTTCACGGGGCGTGAAGACGCGGTTGGGGTGACAATGTGGTCTATAGCCAGGGGACGGGCCGAGGGTCCCCCAGCAATTACTAAAATTATTACACCTATATATTATACGTGTGCATCGGACAGATCGACAAGTATGCATTGAAAAATGGGCAGATGCACGTTTCGGAGCCTTGGTAAATATTGGGGGGGCTTATCATGCATTTGCCCCCTCAACTTTTTCACTGGGGGGGCTGAGCCCCCCGGTTCCGCCGCCACTGGGTTAAGTGCAGAAAGAAGGAACCAGTTGGGGCACCATTCTCAACTTCTTAACACAACCTGGGTCCTTAAACACAAGACAAATAAAAGAAACTAGGCTATAGCTGGTCTCAAAGGTCAGATGTTTTCGTGTGAAGCGCTCAAATGGCAATGAATCTTGGAGAGCGTGGGGGCCCTTTCATATGCAAAATCGGAATCGTGCGGGGACTTAACCTAACGTGTCAGATCGTGGGAGCCAAACGCGGCGACCGCAGCAGATCGTAACAGAGCGTGAATAAATTACTCACGCTTCTCAAAGCATCTTGACGAATCGTAGTAGAGCGGGTTTCTCACGAAGTGGATCGTAGTGAAACTTGAGGAAATCGTGTTTCAAAATCCAGCAAGATCCCCTGCGATAGTGCACCAATGTCTGTTTCGCTCTGTTATGCTCAGTTCAGCTGTACTACGATTCCCACGTTCTTTCACGCGCTTTCACGGTTTGGTCTCAGATCGGGACAATCGTGGGAAACTTTTTGACTGTCAAAAATTTTGTCACGTTCATGACGATCTGAACGATTCAACGAAGTTCCCTCAAGACCACCACGATTCTGTCACACGACCTCCCACGCTCCTCACGATTCTCTCAAATTGTAGGAATCGTGGAGAACGTGGCCTAGTGTAAATGCTGCATAAGTAATCATATAAACGTGTCGGTTTGCCGTCCGTGCGTTGATCAAATGACAATATAAGCTCTGGAATCACTGGAGAAAGATAATAATGTAAGATATTTTAAGACTGCAATAATATTTGTTTCAACTATTATAAATAGTCGGACATCATGTTAAATACATCTGTTCAGGAACTTTCATTTGCCCTGCCCTCAAAAGATTATATTAAAGCAGCATTTTGCGTCCTTTTCCATGATTTTTCTCAACCTCACTGATTCCACTTTGCCATAACGACATACATAACTAGCTAATCTATTTATATTCTACTTCAAATGGTGGCATAAAAGTCGAAAAATTTGCAACTTTCAACTTTGTTGTTCTCCAAGATATTTTCCGTTGGGAACCCAATAAACCTCGCCCATAATATGAATATTTAAACACTACGAACTTCATTGACAAATACGTAATGTAACACCACGCTTGATTTGTGTACAGTCTATATGGCAGTTATACTGTACCAGGGAGTTGCATAACAACTCCCTGGTTCATGTGGCTGTACCAACGCAACGGTCTTGAATCTATTTTTAGCAATGGCTCATAACTAAACCTGCATCTCTGATTGGTTGCATTCAAACTAGTGGGTTTGGCGGAATTGTATGCGATTAATTTTAACTGTGGAATTTGTCGAGGACACTCTTCTCATTATCGACATAAATCGTTAATTACTCGCTAATTAACGCTCTTGGTAGGGTGAAACTTGGATGGTATCTTAGTTTGCTGTTTTATGATTGATACATGTAAAAAAATCGATGCACATGATAAAAAGGTGGTGAAAAGTGACCCAACGCAAAATGCTGCTTTAACACTAAGTTACTTAGCCCTTCGCGAGGGAGGGGAGGGGTAGCGAGAACTTTGAAAGGGATATGTTAGTGATCTATAAATTAAATAGGAACATTTACGCGCACTCAATCAATAAATCAGGTAATAAGTAATTACTTATGACAAAATATGAACACAACATACAACAATAAATGACAACAATGAATAATTACACAATTCCAGGTCCCCGGTTCGATTCGCTCCAAGATTAATGTATGACGTCTAGTTACAGAGTTGTTGACTCTCGACATTCATAATCATGGACGTTAAACATGAATGTAAGAGACTGACTTTGGTCAGCTTGTGGCTTTAATAGGCCAATAAGGCTTCTTCGCGAGTTCCTGCTTGCATGAGGATCTAAAATACATACATACATACACACATACATACATACATACATACATACATACATACACGCATACACACACACACATACATACATACATACATACATACATACATACATACATACATACATACATACATACATACATACATACATACATACATACATACATACATACATACATACATACATACATACATACATACATACATACATACATACATACATACATACATACATACATACATACATACATACATACATACATACATACATACATACATACATACATAAAGATAATTCTAACATGAAAGCAAGACTGAAGTGTGGTCTATTATTTGTATTTCTTGTTTATACAGCTCTATAATTCTCAATAAATTGTAAGATAACCACAAATACTGTGATAAGTGGCCGCTATTTTATTGATACATTTGCTCTCCAATTGCAGCTTCGTTCTAATGTCATGTAATTTTAGGGTACATGCTTTAAAATCGTCACGCCATGAGTTACATTATTTGGATCTATTTGAAATAGATCTCTTAAGAAATCTTACTTCACAGTTTATGTTTATTTTGAATTATTGCAACACTGACAGATAATATAGCCTAATACTACAAAAAAAAATTATATATATATATATATATATATATATATATATATATATATATATATACAATTATATATATATATATATATATATATATATATATATATATATATATATATATATATATATATATATATATATTCAAAGTATCTCCCGAGATCCCGCTTTAGGAATCACAAATGATTTCGAGTTGGTCAGGATCATGTTTGATCTCAAGGGTAAGGCAAAATATGTCACCAAAAACAGAACTATAGTATTGTTCGATACATGTGACAAACGCCTACAGTGGAACTACGACCTTCCTTACCGGTTTCGAACCTCTGGACATACAATCAGCGTCCATAGCCTAGTGGTTAGGGTGTCCGCGTACAGATTGGAAGGCCCGTGGTTCGAATCCCGGTGGAGGCTGAAAGTTTTTTCACTCTTCTTGATTTTCCAACTCATTACGATTTTCATATATATATATATATATATATATATATATATATATATATATATATATATATATATATATATATTTAAAACATGGCAGTACAAATATTGTTACATTACTTACCTACTATTGTCACTTGGTAGCTCACAACATGGATATTGTTACGATAGCATTTATACAATCCTTGGTGATTGAATGTAACGTCTGATATTGACAATGAGTAGTCATTCGATAAGCTGACACCCGCTAAAGAATCAAAAATTATTTCATTTGCAAAGATGACTCGATCGTCAATAAACCATTTGTTTCCTCTTGTCGCAGATCCATTACATTTCAAGATCACAGAATCTCTTTCAACAAGTCTGACAACTATTGGGTCTTTAGATCCACGTGAACCAGAAACGAAGAAAATCAATAAGAATGTGAACCAAATACTCTCCATATTGAATCACAAGCAGCTTCTGCTCTCTCTTTCAGTAAACCATCAACGATCGTTAGTGCTTTGCTAATCCTTTAGGATCGACAAAATAAGATGATGCTAAACTTTTAGATCCTTCACAGATCTAATAAATTAAGGATTATAAATTCTAATATTGCAGGCGCTCTGTGATGGCTTTGGGATATTCAGTTGTTTGAGCCGATGGACCCGGTGATTGCATTCCATTGATGATCGTGGAAATGCCTGTGCTCGAGCATCGTGAATTATTCCTGCCAATTAACAAAAATAGAATGATTCATTTCACGTCTGAAAAAGCAAGTGAACGCGATTTCAGAGGTAACCTGGTCATGGTGCCAACGTCGTTCTTTGTTCTGCAATACACTATAATACACACAATATATACTCGATGGTACTTAGTTATAACAACAAATCACTATAACACACAGTAAGTTATAATTGCAATACATAAGAACACACATCATATACACTTGAAGGCTAATTAGGTATAACTGAAATGGACTAAAACATACATCATATACACTTGATGGTTACTTAGTTATAACTACAATACACTATGAAACACACCATATATACTTAAAAGTTCATTAGATATAACTACAATACACTAGAGCACACATCATATACATTTGAAGATTAAGTTAGTTATAGCTACAATACACTATACCGCACACTATATACACTAGATGGTTACTTAGTTATAACTACATTACACTATGACACACACTATATATACTTAAAAGTTCATTAGATATAACTACAATACATTAGAGCACATATCATATACACTTGAAGATTAAGTTAGTTATAGCTACAATACACTAGAGCACACATAATATACACTTGAAGATTAAGTTAGTTAAAGCTACAATACACTATATCGCACACTATCACTTGAAGGGTAATTAGTTATAACTACATTACACTGCACACTAGGAAATTCTGGCTACGTTGTACAATGTACTTCTTCGTCAAGTCAAGTCAGTAGCACAGCGTCTAGTGAGTTACTATGCTGCCGGGTAATTGTGTGACATTCTCTTGTTCTGATGCTTCCTTCCTTGTTACTTTCACTATTGCTTAAAAATGTAATTTGTATAAACCTGGACTTGTTATTTACGCTAGTTGCGTTTTCTGAAGAGCTAGGACGGCCGCATCAACAACAAATGAAATTGCGTGATTTGTCCTTTACATGAATCATTTAAAAGCAGAGTAAGTCAAACAAATTTCGATTAGTACAACAGGAAACAAACGTGGAAACATCGCCTGAACTACATTTCCAAGTTCGTTTCCTTATAACGCACGCTGCAAAGTTTACAATACTTATTAACATCCCAATCCTAAAACAGGTGGAGACATGGAAACTGTTAGGTGCGGCGAACATCACACTTAAAATTCGTATTTCTGTATAAGTATGGGCATATTTTCATGATTCTAAATGCGCACTTCTGTTACAATCATCATGAACATTGCTAATCTAACGTTTCGAATAGATATGTCATTAATGTCTTCCTGGTATTCATGGGTGTCACTATAAGTAATTTCATATCTTAGCTAAAAAAACGTTGAGTGATATTCAGTTGTAACAATTTGTGGTTCACACTACATGAAGAGAAGTTTACTTCTGTTAGGTTTATTACACAATAAACCTTTTGTACGAAAATAGTTTTGCAAAGTCCACGGCGCAATTGATCAATGTCAATTAATACTGCAAAAGTTTAACAGTAGACCAACAACAACGTTATATAAGCGTAAACCTCTTAGTATATTGTTACGTGCTATAGCAATTCAATACATTAATGTACTGTAGACTATAGGTGGTACGGAGAGATTTTACTTATATAAACTTTCGCACTGAATTTACCGATCATGCATTAGTGTTTTTATAAAAACAAAGTTAAAAATAAACCTACTTGCCAAACATGTGTGGCGCAGGAATCACAAACATGAGAAAGCACTAATTCAGAACGGGGTTGCGTCGCATGACTTCCGGAGACCGGGAACTCAGGTCAGAGAACAAAAAGCCAGGTGCACGATTACAGATGTTACATTACTCTGCCTAGGAATGAAATGGTGATGTCTCTGAAAATGAATGAAGCATTGCTTAGTTAATGTTGGACAACTTATACAACGCAATGAATGGTGTAAAACTTTGCTACTTAAATTAAGTATAATACTGTCTCGTTTCACCATGGCAACATCAAACTGAGGCGGATTTTCACCGCTTATCGAGATTCGTTTTCTCGGGTCGTTGGTATTTGCGGGTCGGAATTGAAAGTAGGTATAAACACAACATTGGTTGAAGACATATTTACGTACTTATAGACCTAGTGAAAGCTTTAACGCCCCCAGAATTGATAATGTTAAATCTTTAATGTAATGTTCTCTTCAACGATATGAGCTCCTCACCCAACTTCACCCGACTTCACCTAAGATTTTCAAAATCCTGTCTCCGACCATGATTACAAAGGAAGACAATATAATGGTATTTGTTTATCGTTAAAATTAAACGATAAATCAAAATGTTGCTTTTCTTTATAATGTTATAGTCCCATACTATATATACCAAGAGTATGTTAATTGTGGATCAGTGCGAGACCTCCTGCTGATGAATTACCAGTTGGACTACGAGGCGAACAACGCTCGCTCGTCCCAAAGGACAGAGAAGTATGCAAAAATCAAGACAAAACGATTGATCCTAACATCTTTGGACAGTGGTATTGAATAGAAAATAAATTAGCGATATTCTAAATGTGAAAGTATACCTTTTATCAAAATATGAAGAGAGTCAATTTTTCATTTGTTTTTATATTTTCAAATTGAAACTTCTGTGTTTAAAAGATCGACGGGAAAAAAACAAGCAATAATGATATTCCAAAGTGTGAACTGAAAGTAACAGTCACTTAACTTCAGCTAATCGTGGCATTTGTGGTACGTTTCGAATAAAAAGTGAAACTATTTCTTACATAATTAAACAACTAATTTCAACGTCCGATGTAATTGACACGAAAACTGTTTGCATGCATGAGCTCTTACTTTCCTAAACTGATTTAGAAAGTAGCCTCATTTCAATGTGCGAAATGAAAAGTTGATTTCGTAACTGATAAACAGTGTCGTGCATATTAAAGGTGTGAAGAGAAAGTGGGTGCAAATGACAGCATTCGCTCGACTGATTTAGATAGCGGCCGAATATATATAGTACTGCCAGTGGGAGAATAAAGGATTTTATTTAAAAAAAAAGAGGTGTGTCACTGAAGCCGACAGCTATGTATAAGATCTGGGGTTATGCACAGAAAAAGAAACTTTAACTTAAAAAGTCAAATGGTTCATTCTGAGATGTATTTAGAATATGAATTAGGTTTATAATGAGCTCGAACGCAAGGTTACGCTGTTTGTGGTATGTGTGTGTTTTGATGTAAAGGGATTTATACCGTTAGCAGTGACCTATATATTTCCCGACTGAACGTAAGAACCCCCGGCGGAACCAACCAACCCACCTCCACCTCCCAACACTGATCACGCCACTGCGGGATAACATGAATGTTACAAGGCCCTACATGGAAGCACACAACACATTACCTGCGTGAATGGCAGAGCCATATGCTAAACCTGTTGGAATGACCTTAACTTATTGTAATACTGAAAGATAGATATCATATGACAATTATATGCTAAGTTCTTCCTTTTTCAATTTCCGTAAAAGATAAGAGCTCGGATGCGATTACAAGTTCCTCTTTTGGTTTCTCTTGAAATATCCGTGATGATAAATAATACAATGTCAAAGCGTTAATAGAATGTTGGTTACCTGATCCGCTATCGATCATGCATGATACTCACTCTTGATGTTTTGCAAAAAGTAAAGCCGTTTTACTTTATATTGAATGTTTTTCATTCTTATTGATATCAGTAATTATGAATGATATCATTAAAATATTTGATGATATTCTTAAATATTTCATAATATTTTCAATAAATATGATATTATCAAAAAGTATATCCTAAATTGTCTGTAGGAAATTTCTTCATGTTATACTTTCATTTTTGATATTCACTTACTCAATTAGAGATATCGCGAATTCAATTCTTGATATTTTATTAAGAAGACTTATCTAAAATATCATCACTTTCTATGAACATTTCATGAATTCAGTAATAGTTATCTTAAATTAAATTAATGATAGCCCAAAATATGGCGTACATATCAATACTTCAGCCATATTTATTCCAATTCTCGCAATATCATTAATTCGATTTAATGATATCATCATAAAGGCTTTGACTTGAACAGTACGAATTCAACCATATGTTATTATATCATTAATTATAATTCTTGACGAAATTTATTTTACTTACAAGTCAGCCATAATTCAATAAAATACTTCCTTCGCCATATACCTGCACTGCATTGATGGTGAAACTTAGGGGTGCCTTCGTCTCCCTCAGTATTTGAGAAAGTAGTCACATATTGCTGAGGTGCAAACTCTTCCATCGGACGGGGAAGTTAAATGACGGTCCTGGCAGTCCCAATGGGTGCAACAACAACAACAACATGCATACTTCTGTTTTTATTGTCATATATCAATTCTCATTTCATAAAGTATTCCTCAATTAAACTTGTTCAGCTATCAGGCGGGGAACCAGAAATGGTTAACCCCCTCCCCCTTCCCATTCCCCTTCCCCTCCCTTCAACACCACACGAACAAAAAGGACTAATATTAGCACACCATTGTATGTAAACCTAATAATACACTCACTTTATAACTTACAGAATACACCATTTCAAATCAGTCCATTTTTTATTTTTCTCTGTGGGCAGTTTTCCAATCAATAGGAGTCGGCTTCAACCCCCTCCTTAGTAAACCTTTGGTTCCGCACAGGCTACGGGCTGAAAATTGAACATGAACATGTTAGGAAAATACAGTCAAATCCTAACTACTTATTCTTAAACGCAGTGAATTTGAAAGACGATATGATTGATACAAAAACGATCAAAGATCTTTTATAGCGCCCTCAATAACAGATCATTCCTTGAGAACAATTGACGAGAAGTCTGTCCTTCCACTTGGGTCGTTCTCAAAGTCAAAATAATTGCGTTCGTTTTCATAACCTGCATGTAAGATTGAATAGGACAACTTTAAATACGGAACGGAAAATACATATACGCCCGACGAATTAAGTGATATATTAGTAACTGCCTTGATACAATGTAATATTACACTTTACTATGCTATACATGGCGAACAAGAAGTGTTTCTACCGGACGTTTATAATGTACAATGTAGAGTGATTGCGTTATAGTAGGTAAAACGACTGCCGAATTCAGAGTAAATCTTCACAAAGTAAGCCGTTTTACTCCAAATTTTCAGAACAAAATACCTTTCTTATTGACTTTTTCCACCTTCCTGTCAAATTTTCAATGAAAGAGTCTTAAAGGGACCAAACAAACTAATATCAGTATCCCTCGAAGGGTCACTCATTCTGTTTCAAATGGGATCTAGACATACAAGAAGTTGTCGTGATTCTTTCAAAGAAAGACCAGTCCTTTGATGTACAAACTAAAAAAAATATATATATATTTCTATGATCCTGACGTCTTTAGACTGTACTGTACTATTGTGCTTCAAGGGATTATAAAGCTGTGCATGTACGGCGAATTGATCCACAGTTATAATATAGGAAACTAAAGAAGTACTTGGAATTCTATATCATTAATACATTCAGTTCTCCATAAAACAAACCCCCTTTATCATTACCAGTAATGAGGAGTGTAGGCTGAAGAGAGGTATATTAGGCTGCCATACAAACTGTGAGATTATGCAGTGAGCAGCTCACTGCATTAACTCAACAGTTTAGAAAATCTAGCCTATAGGCCTATACCAATCTTCGTGCACGTACCGTATATATGGAATGCACAGTGTGTGTGCGGGACACTAGTTTCTTACTACCTTCATTGACTCACTGTACGTCCTGTTTGCTATCATCTAGTCTCCTCAAATGCACCTACCTCGTGTTATCAAAACCAAACATACTATTGTTGACTATTGGTTATTTTTACGTTACGACGTTGGATTTTGCCCTCATTAATTTAGATCGAAAGAAGACAAAAGTAATCAAGTTAGCTTTGGAAGCCAACTTGAACTAGGGTTCCGTCATGAGGACATTGAAGCTATGATAATCTACACTTTCTGGTTGTTGGAGAATATTCTTGAGAAAATAGAAAGAATATCGCTAGTCTTCACAAGGTAGGTCTACTAATGAAACGTTATTTAACTATTGAATCGTTAATTCAGCTGTGTTCGCTAAACTATCAATAACTACCTCTTGCCAAGGGGCTACATGTGGCATGTATTCTGGAAGGATCGCAGTTTCATCTGTGATAGAGTCGGACAGTTTTGATAGTATTCACTGAGAATAGCTGCATAACTTTCAGTCACTGCAAGTCACAACTTCAGTTGACTCTAGGCAATATTTTTTGTATACCTCATGTATGAAATATAATGTATCCCGTTAACTATTTGGCAATTTAATCTTACTAATATCTGGTCACTGTGTAAGTTAAATTATGGGTAGTAGATAACAGTATGCATGTACTGGGTTGAATGAGGTCAAGTTTTGTCCTTATAATAAATCAAGTCCGGTGAACGTTTTAATACACTTTATACATATAAGGAACCCAGCAAACACAAAACAAAAAAAATAATGTTTTTAAAATATCGGGAAAATATTTGAACAAATGTTATGATAACGTTATAAATAATAATTTTAAAGCCTAAATGTTTAGTCGCTAGAATAGCACGTTAACGTATCCACAACGTTTTGTAACGTTATTTCGGTGTCACCACAACGTTTATAAAATGTTTCAGAGAATGTTGTAAAGACATTATAATAACATCTTGACAAATGTTATGACAACGTTATAAAATGAAGATTTTAAAACATTTTATGTTGAGTCGCTAAAAAAAAGCAGGGTAACGTTTTCACAACGTTTTATATAACATTATTCGATGTCAGCTCAATGTTTTTAAAATGTTGCAGAAAATGTTGTAAAGACATTATAGTAATCTCTTGTAAAAATTCCTGGCGAGAACCTCGCGAGAAACTCCTCGTGAGATTTTGGGCACATGAGAAATCTACATTCTCGTGAGAAAATGTTGCGAGAATCTTCTCGCGAGTAGTTACTCATTAGAGACAGCACTTCTCGCGAGAAAATTTTTCATGAGAAACAGAACTTCTTGCGAGAATTTGGATATATGAGAATTAAATCATCAGGAAAAGCTTGTGAGAAATTCCTAATCTCACGAAAATTTCTGGTGAAATATCTTTGATTCTCTGAGATATTCTTGTAACACCGTTGTTTTCAAGGGGAAGCTTAAAATCACAAAGTTTCCTACTAATTGTCATAATAATATATGAAGGTTCCAAAGGATTTTGACAAATGTTATAATAACGTTATAGAAAATGTCATGACAATCTTAAAGCATTTCGAAAACTTCTGTGAGTATTTTAGACGGGTTATTCGAGTTGTGAATGTAATGAAACATGTGATTCGGTATGATTGGTACTGTTTGGTGCTTCCAACACTACCAGAAAGAGTTAATAAGACTTGAAGGCTTTCTGTACTGTCAATTTATTGTAATAATCACAAATCATAACATTGCCAGAAAAAGCACATGTAATAAAAAACAATCATCACTATGATGATCCACCATCTTCTTCCAAGGAAGGTATTTTCCTCTTCTGTGCCAAAGAAGTTTGGCTCTGTTTGGAACAAAGAAAACTGAACAAAACATGCTTGATCATAGAGTAACACACTGTGAAATGTGGATAGTATATTTGGTTTTGCCTTCTGTTATGTCAAACACTTATAGTGTCGTGAACCCTCATGTTTATTTAATATATGCAGATGTATGTAAATACTCTGTTAACTTTTCCCCTAAATGATTTCCAGGAATGAAACATATATAGTGTGATTGGCTGCTGCTGTCTTGTGACAGAAACATTAAGTTTTGATTGGATGAAAGTATAATGTCTTTTACCTCGTGTATGGCAGTATTGTATGCCAGTCTTGCTGTATACCTTTACCGTGTAAGGTCTCCGTGTGTGAAAGGCACGTTAAACATATTATTACATAGGGTTCAACGTATTAAGTCTATAATCAATCCTGCAAAATAAATAGAACGAAATCATTATATATCTCTGTTGGACTGGTAATTTACGTTTTTCGTGTCGTCCCTGCCACGCGACCATCGAACGGTCCGTGACGGACGCGACATAGTGGCAGCGGTACGTGACCACGACTGATAATATATGGTCTCAGTTGTGATATTCATCCTACATTTACTTTAGTTTAAAGAAACGATAGTTTAATGGAAGCCATTTTCAATTTTCAATTCCTCGTGAAGGACGTGTGAATCTGTTTGAAGGGCCTAACTTAGTTGTCCAACGTTGGGTGTGTTGAGTGTAAGTTGTAACTGTTCCCAGCTGAGATACGTGGAATGTTGTTACTGAGGTCAAGTGTTTCCCGTGGATCACCGAGAAACTGTTTTGGTGTTTGCTTTGAATTGGAAGTGAAGTTCCTGAAGCTGGCTATCTCTATATACGCTAGTGCTTTTTCTGAAGCCTGACGAGGTGATATCTAGTTGCTGACAACTGAGGTACGTTCATGAGCAACGTGTTTTGCAGTGATCTATAGAAAGAAGGGTCTCGTCGACGAAGCCTAGCCTATTCAATGAATGACGACGCTCGTCTAGCCTGTTGTAGCAGTTCTTATCTGGTCTGGTAGTGCAGTGTTTACTGAAGCCCAACGATAGTATACGTACTACTACTAGCTAGTACTAGTAGCACGAATTATATCGTGTAGCTGTAATCGTGAAGACGTTGCCTACGCTGAGCCAAGCCGTTGAATTTGTTATTGACTCTGTGTGGCGAACGAGTTCGAGTTACGACGAAGACTCATTGAAGATGTTCCAACAGCAATTTTTGTGATGGAAGTTTTTAAATCGTTTATAATTCAGGTGAGACCTATTTTGCCAATTTCAACTAAGGGGACGATACGCGAGTGTTTCGTATAGTACGAGAACTGTATGCAGTATCGGTTTCGCGAAACTGAAGAGCCTATACAGACTACATATATTACTATACTGGTGAAGAACACTTATTTGTTGAATATTGCGTTTTGGTAACTTAAGTATTTCATATCTGTTTTAACTTGAACTAGTTGTGTTGCTTAATTAAGAATGAGATAGCAATTAATTGTGGATATTATGTTACCTAATTTTTTTAAATATTGAGTCAGGGTCTATTGCCTTGGCTAGCTATGTGCTTGAGCTAGCCTATTTGCACTGTTAATTTTGTCATGAATTGGACCCATTACGATTGGTATTACTGCTATGCAGTAGTTTAATGGTGGTACTTTGCCTGCTGCTTACGTTTTATTTTTTAATTCTTGGTATCAGGTAGATTTAACATTTAGGCACGACGACAGAGCCTAACATAGAGAAAAGTACTAGTGGTTCATGGGAGGTTCAGCATGGGAATGTCAACAAACATCAGGAGGATATCCCTTCTCAGTCGCCACAAGGAATACCTCCAGGATTTTTAAAAGAGATGTGGGTGGAATATCTGTTTAAAACTGAGGAACTTAGGCTACTGTAAGTCGGAGCACAAACGCCTAGAACTAGAGGCTGAGGTCCAGTTGAGAAGGTTACAATTTGAATGGTAAACCTTTACTAGACACCCTATTGGTGAATCACAATTTGGGAAAATTCCTAGTCTTAATGCCAATGATGATATAGATGTTTATTTTAAAAATTTTGAAAATTTGACAAATATGTGTACATTTTCCTAAACCAGAGTGGGAGGCTAGCCCCTGAATTGACAGGCAAAGCAAGAGCGGCCTATGCATCGCTATCTTTAACGGAAAGTACAGGTAGTGATTATGATACCTTAAAGCAGGTTATTCTGGCCAAGTATGAGGTTAGTGCTGAGAGTTACAGAGCCAAGTTTAGGGCCAGGTACTACAAGCAACGGGATGAAAGCCTGAGAGAATGGGTCAATGATCTAGGGCAACAATTTGATGGGTGGATAGAGTATTCTGGAACAAAACCAGATAATGCTCATGGTATAAGCAAATTGATGGTCATGGATCAAGCCCTTGGTAAGCTGCCCTTAGACATGGCTATATTTTTAAAGGATAGAAATCCAAAGGACACTGCAGAGCTGACACGCTTAGCTGATCAGTTTGTAGCAAATCGGGATGGACCCAACTATTGGAAGAGGAAAGAGATAGGGCGTAATGCTTTAAAGCAGCCGATTGTAGGTACCGATTCAAGTAAGAAACCGACAACCCCATATGATACCCAAACGATAAGGAGGGTACAATTTGTGTTCAGGCAAATTCTATGAAGTATGCTCAATATTAAGTGTCACAAGTATGGAGCACTGGGACATGTTCAGCAATTTTGTCCAAATCAGAAAGATGGCTATCAAACTGATATCCCAAATTACTTGCTACGAATTAGAGAATGACTTTCAGAGTGGATGGCTGAGGCCAATGTAACAGAAATGAAGGGGTGTTATGATAGGAATGCTTCTTACAGGGTATTTGAACCAGGGGAAAATTTTTTAGTTTTCCTGCCGGAGGGACCGGCGAAACTGGATTGTAAGTGGCAAGGTCCCTATGTTGTTCAAAGACGACTTGATGAAGTTAACTATGAAATTTTATACCAAACAAACGTTTCGGCGTAGAGTTGTCCATGTAAACCTGTGTAAGAAGTTTCATGAGAGAGCTGATATTTTACCAGCTCAGTGTTATTTTGTAACTGGTGTCATAGATAATGTATGTACTGGTGCAGATGGGAATAGTGATGATAGCTTACCTTTGATGATGAATGTTTGTTGCAAGAGAAAATGCATTTGCATCCTTTACAGACACAAACATGGCAGGGTATAGACTCACCACATGATTTATTGGATAGACAGTTGGAAGCAATCCATAATTCTTTGCAAAAATTTGTGAAGTTTATTTCTGATGTGCCTGGTAGAAATCTGTTTTTACCTCCATGGTAGAACAATGTTGGTTACTCACATCATAAAGATTTCCAGTGATGCTCAGTGGTATCGTAGTGCTTACAGAATTCTCCATGCTTTAAAGGGGAAGGTAAAGAGTGAATTGGATAGTATGCTCAAACTTGGGGTTATCGAACCTATTGTTTCTGCTTATGCATCACCAATTGTTTGTGTTGTGAAACCAGGTGGCGCAATTCGTATTTACAGTACAGATTTCAGACAGTTGAATGCAGTCACCAATTGGACCAGTACACAATGCCGAGAATTGATGAGATCCTAGATGACATCTCTCATGCTAAGTACATTTCGACTCTAGATTTAAAAATGGGGATTTATCAGGTCCTTCTTGACCCCTTAACAAAGGAGAAATCTTCTTTTGTGACCCCGTTTGGTCAGTTTTGTTACAATGTTTTACCCTTTGGTACATGCAGAACAGTAATAGTATGTTCC
This sequence comes from Apostichopus japonicus, assembly GCF_037975245.1. Classification (NCBI taxonomy): domain Eukaryota; kingdom Metazoa; phylum Echinodermata; class Holothuroidea; order Aspidochirotida; family Stichopodidae; genus Apostichopus; species Apostichopus japonicus. Next base: position 5,112,106 of record NC_092576.1, on the reverse strand, counting down.
AGAGACTCATGGATGAGGTGTTGATGGGTTGTAGAGAATATGCCAGAATTTACATTGATGACATATGTATATTTAGTGATACTTTTGAAAATCATTGACACATCTAGAAAATAGAGTGTGATTGGCTGCTGCTGTCTTGTGACAGAAACATTCAGTTATGATTGGATGAAATTGACAAGTCTTTTACCTTGTGTATGGCAGTTTTGTAAGCCAATCCAGTCTTACTCTATACCTTATCGTGTATGGTCTCCATATGAAAGGCATGCTAAACATATATAACCACTGATTACTGTATATAGGGTTCAAAGTCTAATCAATCCTGCAAAATAAATAGAACGAAATCATTATATATCTCTGTTGGACTGGTAATTTACGTTATTCATGTCCTCCCTGCCACGCGACCATCTAAATCTGCCTTACCGTACCGGGACGGACGCAACACCCTCAAACATTACATGCCATATTTGTAAGGCTTTCTTTATACTATGACATACTACTTAAGCACTGGTCATGCAACTGAAACAGTGAAAGTGGGAAACACATTATCTTGGTCCCAGATGATCTTTGACCTATAGATGCCAAAGACAACAGGGGTGTACTTAATATGGAGCGTTCAAAACCCCATGTATGAAATCTGTCAATTTCTTAAGTATTTTTGGGGGGAAATTTGTCAAATAGCATTTTTTGCGATACCATGTTTTAGTCTTTCACACCCTTGGAACTCTTTTCACCTAATATTACCTTTCAACTCCAACATCCACAATGCAAAAATGCATTTGATCTCTGTTGACAGTAGATGATCTTTAACCTCCACCAACATCAATAGGGTGTTCTACCAATTAACACGGTACACTATATGCCAAGTATGAGACTTGTCAAGACTTGTCAATGTTACCCTTCCTACGATACGGTGTTTACAAGATGTACACACTTCGACCTGTGGTGACCCTAGATGATTTCTGACCTCCACCAACATCAACAGGGTTCTTCTATGGTTGAACCTATTATATTTCAACAATGGAAATAAGCTATGAATATTTTCAACCTCTATAACATATGTCTTTAAAGGAATAACGAGGGCAGGAATCAGAGACAATTTATGTTATTCAGTAACCTCAAAACTCGAATATTAGATAGTTTTGAGGTTACTAAACAATATAAATTGTCTTTGATCCCTGCCTTCGTTATTCCTTTAATTGTTCAAAACTAAATACTGAGGCAAAGTATACAAAGGAACCCCCTCCTTCCCCACCCCATCACCCTAACGAAGAGTACTATTCATTCAAAATGTTTATTCATCACGTAGATGCTCATGTTATATCACAGCACCCAGGTAGTACAGTTCACCTTTTGATATCTCTCCAAACCTCACTGTATTTATTAAGTATTCTGACTTATATGCAAGTTTGAAATTACAATGTGTACCAATAATAATTCTAGAAGTTGCTATATGGTATAAGCAGTATAATTACTGGGATTTTAAAACTTGCGTCCACGGGACGCAACGTCTCAAAAATTGTTTGCGTCGGCTCAGTAAAACTTACGTCTAGGCTGCTGTCTTCCATGAAAACCTCTACATGCAGGAACACGCAATACCTAAATATATGATGACCCTTACAATAAGCTGGCTTGTGCGTAAGGGATGCGTGTATCAGAGATGTTAGCTTCCCTCAAAATTCATAGAATGTCTGAACTCATAACATTTTGTGCTTAAATCAATGAGTCAACATTATGCGATAGTCTCAGAAACAATTCAAAGTGCAGCTCAGTAACATGAATGCTTGTTGTCGAAACATACTGTACCTACACATGGGAAACTAAACGTTACAACTAGTGGCAGTTAAACCAACACACTTTGTGTTCACTGAGCGCTGAAGGTGAACGATAACTATAAGTTAACGGTCACTTTAAGCCAATCAAATCACGGGAAATGTGGATAAACATCATTGGCTAATTTTAGCATGAAAATTTCTGAAGTACAAAAGTTAGCTCTTAAGCAACGTGTCATTGTTCGTTATGATTTTATGTTTTCAAACAAGCATCTGTAGGATTGGGAGAAATTTTGGTTCTTTAGAGAAAAAAAAATAAAGCTGCGTTCATCGGACGCAAGCAGTTTAAAGATTTTGCGTCCCTATAGCTCAAACACTGCGCCCTGGACGCAGAATCCTGCGTTTGTAACAATGCTGTATAAGGTATCTGCAAGTTCATAAAATGTTACATGATGTTACAAACACACCCAAAAATCAGTTTACTCTTTATTTAGTACTTTCTTTAAATGATATATCTTTTTTTGATTTAATAACATTTTAATAATAGCCTATTATTCAAACATCAAGCACAATGGTTTGCTGAAAATATTTTAGAACCATCATCAAAATGTTTTCAGCTTTAAGAAGACAATTTGACGATGTTTGCAAAATGTTATCATACAGTATTATAAAAGATTCTTTAAAAACGTAATGTTATTTTAATAACAGTTTTAGTACATCGGACAAAAGTTTGGTGAAAACATGTTAATGACATCATTAAAATGTTTACCCTTCCCTGCCGTTCGTCCCCCTCTTGCACCCTCCCTCCCTCTCATCCCGTCCAGTTCCTTCCCTCTTCCATCCCCCTTCACCTCCCCTTCCTAGTTCCCTCCCTTTTCTCAAAGATGCTATTGCTGTTTATTTGCTCTTCAGTACTATCTCAAACATTCTTCATTCTTATAGCGAAAGACACCAAGATGGCTACCGCCAAAACAGAGAAAACTTTTCAGTTTGAAGAAGATTTACCATCTTTACCTGTCCCATCTCTTGAAGATTCATTACAAAATTATCTTGACTCAGGTAAGTAATGACGTAAAAAAAGGGGATGGGACGTTGGGGGTTCAAGGAGGGAGGGGCAGTGGGCCAGGCACCCTCTTCTGCAGTTTACTGACCCAGCAGGTACCTGCATGCAAACATAATTTCGCTCGATAACAGAGGTGGAGAAAGTGGGTTTTCCTTACTTGTAGTTTATAGTGGTGGTAGTATTAACACTTAGTTATATTCAGATTTTATGTTTATAAAAAATACAAATATAAATAAGAGTAAAATAACTTTAAAAATAAAAATAACTACCAAAAAAAAACAGTTTGAGAAAAGAAAAAAAACTGCCAAAGACACCATCACCGCTCTAATTTCTGTTTTGTTTTACTCATTAATAATTAGAGTTGAATGGATAAGAAATTTATAGTGAAATTCATAGAAAATATAAATATATTAAAGTATGAAAGTACCGTTGTTCTTTGCTAATCTTATAGCATGCCTTCTATTTTTTTTTACATTATTTCATCTACAGTTAAAGTGGTAGTAACACCCGAAGAGTACGAGAAGACACGAAGAATTGTTAAAGGATTTGAAGTCAACATTGGACCGAAATTACATGCAGAGTTAACGAAACGAGCAGAAAAATCCAAAAACTGGGTGAGGTTTCTATCAGTGATTACATTAAATATGTAATGTTAATCTTTGTTAAGGTTTCTAGTTAGTTGTAACATTTCACTGAATATATTCAGCATGTCATTTATAACGGCAAAAGTACAAAATGCACGTTGTTCAAAATAAGAGGCTGTACCAGTGATGTGGACGTGTGGATGACGGCGTGGCATTTATAGCATTGATGCTTTGCAATCGGGAGGTTCGGGGTTCGATCCCAGACCGGGTCTTATGTAAGGTGGGTTTTACTTCCAAGAGTAATGTACGGTTTTGCCATCTGAATGATGTTTTAAGTTGGAAAGAGTCCAAATTTGAGTCGAAGTGTTGAATTGGAAGACACCCGCTGATGATGATGATGATGATGGTGATGATGATGGTGATTATCGTGATGATGGTGATGGTGATGGTGGTGGTGATGACGTTGACGTTGATGGTGGTGGTGATTATTATTATTTAAAACAACAAAAGCACAAAATGTGCGTTTTCCAAAATAAGAGGCTTGAAATCAATGTTCTATTATTGGGTGGCATAGTAACTAATACGTGTAGTCATATGAACGCCGTTTAACAGTTTATTATAAATATAACTTATTATTAGTATGAGAAGTCATTTTAAAGTTTTATGCTTTTATTTATGATATTTCTTAATCAAATTAAAAAGCATGTGCATTGTTTATGATTTTTCTCTTATTTTATAATATTTCTCGAGCAAAATCACGGAAAAGTAATAATTTTGATATTAACCATTTTTATCACTCTTTAGTTAGAAGAATGGTGGGAAAAGTTCGCATACCTCCAATCGAGGGAACCAGTTGCAGTTTTGAACGGCGCTACGGCAATGGACGGGGTTAATATGAGTATGTGGCCTCCACGTGACGGAACACAATTAAAGAGGGCGTCCCAGGCTATTTGGGTCGCTAGCAAATACTTCTTGAAGCTTCGAAGGTGAGCTTATTTACACTTCTGTTGTAAAACTTTTCAAAGCTCATAAAAGTAACGATATACATAAACGGTTCTTTGGCATATCTCGGATAGGACATTTCTTCACTCGTTACCATTTTGTCCTACAAATTTTGTCTTAGTATAACAGTGTCTTTGTGATAGTGTAATTAGAAGAATAGTTCTGTAGAAAGTTAATTTTGGTTAATTAAAGTTGAACATATCCTTAGTATTCTTGATATTAGTATTATTTGCATGCAATTCCTGTACATATAGTACAGGTGAGAGAGACTCGTTAGGGCCCAATGGTGGGGTACTTATTTTATCTCATCAACATTGACCACATACATAAAATAAAAGATGTTAATTTTGTTTGATAATTACAGGGAAGAAGATTCTGTTGACAGGGCACCTAATGGTAATCCCATTTCTATGCACCAGCTGAGGTCTTTGTTTTGTTCCTGTCGAGAGCCTGGAGTAGATTGTGATAAAATGAGAAGATACTTCAAAACTGGTAAATAAATTAGTATTAGCTTCTAAAGCAGACTGCTTTCGTTTCGTTATTTAAAGTACATTCAAGTATGATCCGGAACCCTGGCGGGAGAATGGTGGGGAAGGGGGGGAGGGGGCTGAGGGTGTTCTGGTTTTCTTCTGGCTACAACCTCAGACACGGTGTCAATTAGGGGGACCTTGAAAATATGGGATTCATAGTTTTAGTGTATTCTTAATCTACTGAAGTAACAATGAAGACTTCACTATACAATTTATTTGAGATTAATATTGATTATGCAGTTACATTTCATTTGTAATATTTATCATAAACAGCAAGCGAAGGTCCGTGCCCTAATCACGTGATTGTTCTCTGTAATGGTCACATCTTCAGACTGGAAGTTTTTAACGAAAAGGAAGGGCTTTACGGATCAAATGAAATACTCCGGTAAGTTGATCAAAACAGGGTCCCCGTCACCCTGGTTACGAGTGTGTTGGCCGAGAGATAGTAGAGAGGAAGGTTTGGAAGGCCAAACGTGGTAATTGCATATTTCAGACCAATAGTATATCGTGTAAAGTTTATGTTGTAAAAAGGTTTATCTTACCTGGAACTGTACCTTTGTATTTCTATCGTCCCCAAACTCAACCGTCCCACCGTTCGCCCCCTCCCCTCCGTCCCCTTCCTCCCTCCCTACCCTTACTTCCCTCCCCCCACAAACTACCCACTCTTGCCATTTCATAATCAATCAAGTTTGAAAGAGCCAATTTACTATTAGCTACACACGGGGTTGTAGCCAATCACCTAGAGATTTGAAAATATGTGCCCTGCCATCTTATTTATCTTAGTCTTTCTGTTGGCAGTGAATGATTTAATGAAAGTTCCCGTGCCGTTTCCGTGCCGTTTCTGTGCCGTTTCTGTGCCGTTTCTACTTTATATTAGAAAACTTAAACGTGTAAAGATCCCGTTCTATTCTGCCGCTCACTATATGGTAATTTTTCTGCTGCCGGGATTATCAGTTAGAAACCAGGAACTGTCACACCAACATTTTATTCGATAAAACCCAACAATCGGCAAGGTGGTCTGGTGATTTCAATAGAAATGGCCATTTGGCTGGCAATTTATATTATATATCATTTATTAGTACGCGAATTACCTTACGGAAAAACTAAGTAGAACATTGTAAAAATAAATTGTATATTTCAGGCAGCTGGTTGATATCAAGAGGAGGTGTTCGCCTTGGCAGGGTCAGTGTATTGGAGTACTCACTGCTGCCAAAAGAGACCAGTGGGGAAAGGTAATGGAAACTTGTAACATAATGACGTCACTGTCTCTCATAACTTTCGACCAATCACAACAATGACCAAAAAAATATTTCAGATATTTATGAACCACGAGTTTTGCTACACGTTCGTTTGAAGCAAAATGTGGCGTATGCCAACAACGTGTTTTGTTTAAGACTTGAAAGAATATTCACAATATTTTAGACTTCGTAGTAAAGGATCGCAGGTTCCACAATTTATTTTTTGCATTACATACAAGTGATGAAATGAATATTTTCGCTGATTTAGGAGAGGGTGGAGAAGGAAGAAGAGTGGGTCGAGTGGGGTGGGAGTCGAAAGAAAAGTGGGTGGGGAGGAAACGAACAGAGTGTGAGAGGGAAGTATAATATTGGGGTGTGTAAAATGAAGAGGATTGTGATAAGATGGGGTGGGAGGAGAAAGAAAAGTGAGGTGGGAGTAGAAGGAGAAGTGGGTGGGGGGGGGGAAACGAGCAGTGGATGAGAGGAAGTACAATAGTGGGGTGTGTAGCAGGAATAGGATTGTGATGAGGTGGTGTGTGATGGGGTTAGAGGAAAAAGAAAAATGAGGTGGGAGTAGAAAGAGAAGAGGGTGGAGACAAGGAAGAAAACTAGATGGGAAGGAAACGATTAGTGAGTTAGAGGGAATTACAATAGTGGAGTGTGTAGTAGGAAGAGTATTGTGGTGAGGTGGGGAACATTAGTGGGTTGGGAAGAGGATGTCGAGTGGGGTGGGTACAGTGGGAGAAGGAAGAATAGTGGGTAGTCTGATATCAAGCCAAAAATTGATGGTATTCTCACTACATCACTCTATTTTTTGTTTGAATAATCGGCCAAGCCAAAAACATTATGACACTAGTTTTTTTGTGTGTGCTTGAATTGTTTCTTCTTTCTTCGAATTTTAGGCCTATAATCACATGTGTTCCCTTAGCAACCAAAATGCAGACCACTTTGAGGTGATTCGATCGGCCATGTTTGCTGTGGCATTGGACGATGAGACACCAAGAAGTCATATACAGGTATTTGTATACCATCTTACAAAATCAACTTTAGCAATACTTCAAATAAATATAATGCCAGAAACTGTGTAGCCAGAATTATATGTTTGAAATAAATACTTATACAGAATAGACTGTAATACCCAACAGAATAGTGACATTTAAAATAAAAAAATAAGACCTAACACAATTACCACTCTATATATTGTAAAACTGAGACACCAAAGAACCCAAAATATGCAAAATTGTATGTATCAATAATAGTTCTCTACAGTGGATGAATCATTTGTACATCATGACAGAAAACACAATGATGTTAATAGCTCAATGGTCATTTATGACGTAACTAACTCCTCTGTGACCAGATGCATTCATAAAATTGAACAAAACTTGAAAATTATATATATATATCTACGATAAAAATGCTATAAGGAATTGATGCCGTAGTTAACTCCTCTGTGACCAGATGCATTCATAAACTTGAACAAAACTTAACAAAACCTATGCACGATAAAAATGCTATAAAGAATTGATGACGTAGCTAATTCCTCTGTGCCCAGATGCATTCATAAAATTGAAAAAAGAATTAAAATATATATATATCTCTACGATACAAAATGCTTTAAAGTAATTGATTTTCACAGAAATATGCAGACATTTGTCAGCATTGTTGTAAGTAATGAACATGGGGACAATGGAATATCCCTTTAAGGTTTTAAGTACAATGGTGTTTTCCTAAGATGATTGGACATCGGAAGTTGCTACATATGGAGGAAGACACCGAAATATCCTTTTAAGTATAATGGTGTTCCCCAAAGTTGGTTCGACCTGGGAGGTGTTCAGGTGGACAACCAAGTCTCCAGATATAACCGACTATCGATACTTTCTTGAGAGTTGTTTCACGATTTTTTTCTAGTCTTTGATTAGCAGACCAACTTCTTGTCCCTCTGGATTATTATCTCCACCGCTAACATCTCCGCTATTGGCCTACGGCCTGTTCAGTTTTGTAAAAGGAGCTTGCACAACTTTATATAATGTTTTGTTGTATCTAGGGTATGCTGGCTGGTGTAGGTGGCAGTAATGTGCAGGACAGATGGTACGATAAATCCTACGTACAGGTTATATTTGAGAGCGGCGTCTTTATATACACCTCTGACGTAAGTAGTCAATTAAATCAATTACCCCCCTACCCCCCCCCCCAAAAAATATAGAAATAACAAGGTCTCGTGTTTCTTCAACCAAAGCTTTTTTTAAGATTATCTCGCATATGCTAGTTGATTACTGTAATATGTTAAAGTTAGTCGTTAGTTGCCTAAAATTTTAGTTACGTTTTTGCCTCAATTTGGTGAAGCTTTTAAGAGCAATCAAAATATTAAACTTATGCAATATTAATATGAACCAAATTGTTAATACATAATTTAATTCTTATTTCTCATCGATTAGATGCCATGATATCTGGTATTTTGAAACCCTGTTTTGTGTTATGTGTTTTTCACGTTTGTTTGCCTTTGTTTGTATTTACATACAGCACACAGCTTTCGATGGCCTTGCAGCGTTTAAACTTGCCATACACAACCAAGGGGAATACAACGTGGCCAATATAAGATGCATGGTAACTTTCATAAAATAAAATAAGGGGCGATATTGTACAATGTTCTTCGTCGACGGTGCGCACTGCCACGTCTGGGTCCCCCTCCCGATAGGATAAATTTGTTTTTCAATTTTTTGTAATCTCTTTGAATCTTTGCTCCATTTATAGTTTGTTCCCAATTATGAATTTATAATGTAGCTATTATTTTTGCTTCATATTTTACTGCAATCTCTTCTATTTAATTTTACTTGTAACATTACACAAATGCCCCCCAAACTGCCCCCCTCCATCGGTGGCCATCAATCCACAAATTTCACTCTGTGAAACAATTGTGCCGTGTCTATAGCTGTATCCTCACTGACACGGTATAGTATTTCACACATAAACAACAAACTGATCCTTGCAATTTAGTTTATATGAATACAGATGGCGTACCCAGCATGGCAGATGTGTAGTGAATACTTATTGGTACTCGTGTTATAGCATAGTTATATGAACTCGCACTACTGTATGCAGGCGCGTATCCAGGATTTTCAAACCCGGGGGGCGCGAATTACTATCTAAGCGGAGCGCCACCATCGGTTGGCGCGCAGCGTACAAGAAAATTTCTTGTTTTGATACCCCCCAGATCACCGGAAACGGCACTTCTCAGGCTTGAAATGACCAACCAATGTACACTTTTTGCCTGAGAACCAAGTATTTCCTAATAGTTTTTTCCCATCCATAACCTTTTTGAAGATTGTCAACCCGGCACACATCATGTTCGACCTGATCGCATCTCCTGTGGGTCTTTGCTTTTGTAGGTGAGTCTACGTCGCGGCCCACAATACCCGTCAGCCCCACTTTTCAAGGTTTTAAGCCCCGTATTTGTTTAGAATTTGAAAATTCACATTTCTCGTGAATAAACTCACTTGAAAACATACCCATAATGTTGTACAACATGTCATCTATGGACAACCAATATAGAAAAACTTCCTTCAACCCCTAACAGACCGGTCAAAATTGCACGAGTAGAGGGAAGTGTGATGCAGAATGTTGGTCAGAAATTTTCGAAAATTCAGACACAGTTAATTTATTGGTGTATAGAAATATTAAAACCTCTTATAACGGCTATTATAAAACTTGGTTGAAGGAAATGAAAAAATAGCAGATATTTCCTTCAACCGAACACTACACACATAGGCGTAGGAGGCGCGGCGGCAGTGGCGGAGCTAGGGGTATTGGTCAGGAGGGGGGAGAATGGTCTGTGGGGGCGCTTTCGACACTATCTAAGCGGAGCGCCACCACTGGTTGGCGCGTAGCGTACAGAAATTTTTTGAGTAAAGATACTCCCTAGATCGCCGGAAATGACCCTTTTCCGGGCCTGGCTAATTTGCAGATAAACGAAGAATAAGGTGTCATCGCCAAATTACACCAACAAAATGTGAGAAATGTCAATAAGTAGATGAGAGCGCAATAAAAAAGTCAATAATCTAGAATAAGTAAAAAGTGGTAAAGAGCTGAAAAAGGCGCCAGCAGTCCATTTGAGTCCGTCAGGGGGGGGGGGCATCCGCCCCCTGACCGTATGGACGCTCCGCCACTGCGCGGTGGGGGTGCAGCCCCTAATTTGCCATTACTAATGTAAAAGAGAGTTTTGACATAATTGGACCTCCATGTTTTTTATACATCTACATGAGACATGTTGTTGTTTACATTAGCATCCCGCGGTATACTGCGCAATTTGAACGGACCGAACGGTACATGATGGCATGCGATGTAATAACCGATGCTTGCTTTTATGATATTGACATGAAGACGTTGAACGCGCAAATTTTTGGTTATTTTTTCAGGCAAGTCGGACAGTTTTGAGGCTTTTCATCCTGGAACGCCATTTTCATGCTCACTGATATGATGTGATATCTGCTGTTTGCGTTACAAATTCGAACACGAGGGTAGCGAGGAATTTGCCAAGGGAGGGGCGAAGCCTGTAGGCAAATTATCTAAGCGTAGCGCCACCATAGGTTGGCGCGAAGCGTACAAGAAAATTTTGGCCGAAAATGCCTCCCAGATCGCTGGAAATGGCACTACCCAGGACCATTTGTTAGCGCGAAGCGTACAAGCAAATTTTGGTCTCCCAGATCGCTGGAAATGACACTTCCCAGGCCTTGTAAGTTGCATCTAAGCACTTTCTATTTTGAAATTACTTAGCGATATCATTTACAAAAATGCTGAATGGGGGGGGGGGGGGGCGGGCGGTCGCCCCCATCCCAAAATGCGTCATGTTCCCCGACGACACGGTCGAGTTCGAGACCAGCCACAGTTGGTTTCATAGCACAATTCTACACACGCGTTATGATAGACCATATATAGTATATATATAGATCATTAGTGAGAGAGGAAAATGGAAACGTCAAAAAATGGAGTTGTCGGTGTAAGGGGTAGGGTGAGGCACACTTTTACGAAATCATTGATCCGTCACTGGCTACCCTTCAGCGCTGTAATGATGTCACTGTTTCTCTTTCTCTTCCCGGTGTCTTCGCGTTTTTCTTTTACTCCCTCCTTTTCTCCCTTTTCTCTCTTTCTTCTTTTTCTTTTCCCTTCCTTCCTCTCCTCCTCCTCTTTTTTCCCCTCTTTTTTCCTTTTTTCTTCTCTTTTTTTTCTCTCCTCTTTTTCTTACCCGGGGGGCGCGCGCCCCCAACGCCCCCCCCCCCTGGATACGCACCTGGTATAGGAGCAATTTGAGTCGTATAGAAATTAAGTACGCATTGGTACACACAATGTTATTTAGAGCCACGTGCATGTACTACGAAAAAAATTCTACTTGCAAATATGTACTCGTTCTGTATTGTACTCTTAGTACCAATCTGACCCTAGCAACATTCCTTTCTAGACTGTGATTCAAATTGGACTAACGATTTCCTCCCCTCATTTTGTAGGGCAGCGAAGAAATTCACGAATCGAGGGATATGCCGGAAGAATTGATTTTTCAAACTGATGACAAAGTTGAAGAATACAAACGGTTAGCTGTGGAAACTTACATGGAACACGTAAGAGTGACGTCACTTAATTCTGATGATGAATCATAAGAAAACTACATTCATATAACTATAAAAACAACAATATAACCAAAATCAATAATTTTTATTTTTTTCTGAGTTTTTCTTTAATAAATCTTTGATTACATATATCGAAACTTTCAAATCCAATATAAAATGTTATTTATGAACGGTACCTTGTCTTTAGCCGAGTTCTATTTACTCATCTGATTACGCAATATACTCATTTTATTTGGAATATGGCATATTAGCTTTCTTTTCAATTTGTTTCTTTTGACGAGATGGGATGTGGAGGCGAAGGGGTGTGAGTGGCGGGGGTGGGTGATTGGTTGTTGATATAGATCTCAGACCGATTGGAACATGTAGTCAAATATGCATTTATCTCAAATATGAAAAGCTTCCAGGAGTGAATACCGTAAACTAAGCTCCAGAACCAGAAAGGAAGAAAAAACAAAATTAAAACCCAAAGAGAGTCAACTAATGAATTGTCAGAAATTATCAAATTTGTCATTTAATTAACTTAAGTTTTCCTTTTCACGTAGTCTTCAACCATTGATATGGTTGGCAGCCATATTGACTGTGACCGAAAATGGGTGAAGAGCAAAGGCTTTTCTCCGGACGCCTTTATGCAGATGGCGATACAATTATCATATTACACCAAATATGGAAGGTATGTTTACTCTTTTCAAAGACGCAAAAAACTAGAAATCTATGTCATGGCATCAAATCCCAAACGAAAGTTTTTCATTCAGATATCAATTTCAAAAAGTTTCCTTAAGATGTAGTTTGGTTATGAACACATACCAAGGGGGGGGGGGGTTAGTCCATTTCAAATATTGAAAATTCTAAAGAAATAATTATATTATTTATTTCTTAATTTTACATTTTCGTTTAGATTTACACTTAAAGAAATGCAAATGAAGAAACTGAAAAAAAAAACATTTTACTTGATTTCTCGATATATTTGATATCACTAAAGTGGGACATGATTGATGTTTGAAATGAGTAGGATGGGTTGGGGGGGGTTGGGGGGGGGAGGCGTTGAGGGTTAGGATGTTACTCATAAGGCTGAAGAGGGCAATGAGCCTGTTCTGAAGCCCCGGGTACTCATTAGAATACCAAAGAAAATATAGGATAGAGGATAATGGGTTCTCATGTTCATAATTCACATAAGAGAAATTGAAAGGTATAAGAACTAGTCTCGATAAACTCCCGCCTAACTTTCGAAAGTCTCGACTCTAAAACAAGGACTCGTAATTTGTAAAGAAAAGACACCAGACTTTTTGTAAGTCGCACTCGATCCCACTCAAAGTGGTTTTCAATTTTTAGGGCAACCGTTAGATATATTATTCTGTTCTTTATTTAGACCAGGCACGTGTTACGAGACGGGGGCTACGGTCATGTTCTACCATGGACGCACGGACACTATTCGTACCTGTACCGAAGAAATGATTGATTGGTGTAAAGCGATGCTGGACAAAACAAAATCTGTGAGCAGTTTGATGATTTTTGACAGAAAAAAAGAATAGGAAGAATTCATTAAATTAGTTCTTTTTTGTTTGTTACCTTTATCTTGATTTCTCACAAAATAAACCAAATCAGTGTGTGTTTTTCATACTTTCATACAATACATATATATATATATATATATATATATATATATGCGCATGAATATTTTTTTGAACAATTTATAGATGGCGCTAAATAACGAGAAAAAAAATGTTTCTTCAATTGGGCAATATAAAACATTTTTGAAACCGATTAAAATGTATTTCTTTTTTTTTTATTCTGTTTTATAAAGAGAGGAGAAAAAATTGAGCTAATGAAAGCAGCTCATAGCAAGCATCACGAGATAACGTTACAAGCGATATCAGGTGGGGCGTTCGATCGTTACCTGCTGGGATTATATATAATATCACAGGAGATGGGTTATGACGTACCAGAGATATTCCTAGACGAGACATATACTAAAAGGTGAATAGCGACCTCTTCTTAAGTAAACCTATCACTTCCACGCAGTAAACTACTATATTTGTAATATTGTTTACCACAAATCCTCCATTGACTTGTACACAAAAATGTGTCGCCTTTTTTAGGTAGCAAATCAATCATATATATATAAAAGTTTTCAACTAAATTCTCCTATACCCACACATATAATAGTTGATGACTTGGTATATAATGGCATATATATATTTTTTGTATTTTACATAAAGTTACCCACCATGCCCGTATAGATCTTGAGCTGGAATCCTCCTGATGTTACACCAACAATCTTGAAGTTCTTTAACGTACAAGCATAAAACAATTAATCATGCGTTAATATAACAAATAAACATATCCTTAATAAACCGATCACGTAACATGCAACGATTAACGAGAAACAAAATATCAGAAAGTTTCAATTTGAATTGTAACAATTTACAATTTTACCCAAGTTACTCGGTTACCCAGGCATGTGACATTTTCTTAAGCAAGTTGAAGAAATAGTTAAATAAATTGAAGTAAAAATGTTAATTAAAATATGGTATTTGACATTTTACTTTCTTCACCCCCAGTGGAGGAGGGGGTAATTTCGTTTTGTCGACTAGCCAGCTCGGTCGTTTCTATCAGCTTGGTGCTGTTGCTCCAATGGTGAAGAATGGTTACGGAGTTTTCTACAATCTGCTAGCAGAAAGGTATGTATTAGAAAGAAAAGAAAAGCCTCTACCGCCCTCTCCTTAAAAACATGTAGTTTTGTCGTGTGGTAATATTCATTGAGTAATAATTGACATTCTTAAAATTTCTGACCAGATTTCATGTCAATTACATTGGGACTGACTCAAAATTAAATATGTCACCAAAACAGAACTAGTATTGTTCGATACAGGTGTCAAACGCCTACAGTGGAACTACGACCTTCCTTACCGGTTTCGAACCTCTGGACATACAATCAGCGACCATAGCCTAGTGGTAAGGGTGTCCGCATAAAAAGCGAGAGGCCCGGGTTCGAATCCCGGTGGAGGCTGGAAGTTTTTTCACTGGTCTTGATTTTCCAACTCAATACGATTTGATTCATATATATATATATATATATATATATATATATATAACAAGGAAGGATCAGGACTGCAAGAAGAGTGCTCAATGCTAAAAAAGCAGAGCCTAAACATATAAGTAAATGCCTTGGTAAGTACAGCTGTTACTCGGAGTTTCACGCCCTTAGGGTGGCGATCGTCAGACAACTGAACAAATACTCGCTGCACGAATATATTCTATGGGGAACACGAACCCTATTTCTTACGTGCACGGTTCATTGGTTTGAGCCTATTATATATATATATATATAAATACACATATATATATATATTTTTATATAAAGTTATTTATGATTATTATATTTTTTTATATATTCAGATACTTTGCTACTGTTGTAAGCTACAAAACCTGTCCAGAAACAGACAGCATGGAATTCTTCGACCAAATCAGACACAGCTTAATGGTTATGATACAACTGCTAAGAGAAGTGCCGGCTAAACTATGAAGAGATGAACACAAAAGGCTTCTTCTCAAAATGAAAGAGAAAAGAGAGAGAGAGGGAGAATGATGTTATGAAATCCTTCGATCAAATCAGAAAGGCTATATTGTTATGGAGACTAGATAGTATAAAATGTGAACGTTAGACCCTTCACCTCAAAGAGTTAACAATGGATCGAAAATGTATATTTAAAAAGGGGGATCATTGGTCATATCAAATGTAGAATGAAGGCAGGCTACAACCAGAACAGTTGAATGCTCATGTCACCTTCATTACGAGAGGTATAGTGACGAATCTGTTAACATGAAGTTAAATTATCAAATCACACTCAAGTGTGTGAGGATATCAGAAAAATCGAGAAAAAAGCGACGAATGCTGAAGCAGTTAACTCGGAATATTTACAGTTACGATATAGGAATGTAAGTAAGTTTAACATATTAACAGATTATATTTCATTAAATTTCAAGCTATAGCAAATTAAGTTTTGCCGAAAATTCAGAGTTCTAATGTTTAACCTTTTTTTCTATTAATGACGAATTTGGAAGGATTGATCTGAAAAACTTTCAAAAATAGACCTTAATATTACTGTAGGTCCTACTCTTTGCATAGCATATATCATTCTTGAGTTGTATGGCTTTGTTGTACATCGCTACCTTAGTGAGATAGTGAATACGATAGCATACATTCTTGATTGTATAGCTATGTTGTGCACCGCTACGTTAGTCAGGTACTGATTATGATTGTATACATTCTTGAGTTGTATAGCTTGGTTGTACACCGCTACACTTAGTGAGGTAGTGAATACGATAGCATACATTCTTGAGTTGTATAGCTATGTTGTGCACCGCTACGTTAGTCAGGTAGTGATTATGATAGTATACATTCTTGATTGTCTAGCTATGTTGTGCACCGCTACCTTAGTGAGATAGTGAATACGATAGCATACATTCTTGATTGTATAGCTATGTTGTACACCGCTACGTTAGTCAGGTAGTGATTATGATAGTATACATTCTTGATTGTCTAGCTATGTTGTGCACCGCTACCTTAGTGAGATAGTGAATACGATAGCATACATTCTTGATTGTATAGCTATGTTGTGCACCGCTACGTTAGTCAGGTAGTGATTATGATAGTATACATTCTTGATTGTCTAGCTATGTTGTGCACCGCTACCTTAGTGAGATAGTGAATACGATAGCATACATTCTTGATTGTATAGCTATGTTGTGCACCGCTACGTTAGTCAGGTAGTGATTATGATAGCATACATTCTTGATTGTATAGCTATGTTGTACACCGCTACGTTAGTCAGGTAGTGATTATGATAGTATACATTCTTGATTGTCTAGCTATGTTGTGCACCGCTACCTTAGTGAGATAGTGAATACGATAGCATACATTCTTGATTGTATAGCTATGTTGTGCACCGCTACGTTAGTCAGGTAGTGATTATGATAGTATACATTCTTGATTGTCTAGCTATGTTGTGCACCGCTACCTTAGTGAGATAGTGAATACGATAGCATACATTCTTGAGTTGTATAGCTATGTTGTGCACCGCTACGTTAGTCAGGTAGTGATTATGATAGTATACATTCTTGATTGTCTAGCTATGTTGTGCACCGCTACCTTAGTGAGATAGTGAATACGATAGCATACATTCTTGAGTTGTATAGCTATGTTGTACACCGCTACGTTAGTCAGGTAGTGATTATGATAGTATACATTCTTGAGTTGTATAGCTATGTTGTACACCGCTACGTTAGTCAGGTAGTGATTATGATAGCATACATTCTTGATTGTATAGCTATGTTGTACACCGCTACGTTAGTCAGGTAGTGATTATGATAGCATACATTCTTGATTGTATAGCTATGTTGTACACCGCTACGTTAGTCAGGTAGTGATTATGATAGTATACATTCTTGATTGTCTAGCTATGTTGTGCACCGCTACGTTAGTCAGGTAGTGATTATGATAGCATACATTCTTGATTGTATAGCTATGTTGTACACCGCTACGTTAGTCAGGTAGTGATTATGATAGCATACATTCTTGATTGTATAGCTATGTTGTGCACCGCTACGTTAGTCAGGTAGTGATTACGTATCAGATATAAAAGTGAAATAAAACAGGGTAATTTGGTCAGACAATTATTTGCAAGCGTTAATAATTAAAATGAGTCAGATGAGACAAAAAAACACAATGCATCAGTCAATTAATTTAATATTTGATAAAGTGAGATTAATTTTAGTACGTTCTGATAAACAGTCGTCCTTTGAAATATTACTATTTTAAATAAATATCACTAAAATAACCTACATGAGGAGGGAGAGCGGGTTGGGGTGGGATGAAGTTGAAGAGAGAGATAATTAGGGATGGGATGTGGGTAACCTAATTGTAATAGTCAAGGGAAACGCAACACTACCGAATCTACTTGAATGTTTCACGGAGTTTTCACTTTGTTTTGTAATTTGTCGTTCATCGGTCTTGTTCACATCTTTTCATCTAGTAATTAACATTCATACTATATAGTTGAAAATGAAAACAATAAATTATTATGACATATTGTATTCAACATTAATGTAACTTATCAAGTTTATCAGATAAACATAATACGAGACAACCAGGAATACGGTCAATGGTCACAGTGCGTGTTAATACATGAAGCACAAGTTACTCACAGTTTACTAAAGTATAAATTAATTAATTTAATCAATTGGATCGCATGATCAAATTTGAAGATAGGGGAAGTAGAATAGGGCATGGGGAAAGAGGAAGGGGCAGGGGAAGGGAGAGGGGAAGGGGAAGGTGTGTGGGGAACTTGACTCAACACCTTATGTCTTATGCCATCCTTTATCAATTCCTTAACAAAGTAGCGTTATATAAAAACAAGAAAGAAACTTTGTTCTCATCATTTTTGTATTTGAAATTTAAACCCTATCTCCCTCACCCTCCCCTATACATATTTTAGCCCATCTTACTCCCATCGCATTAACAATGAAGTCCACGTTTTAATTTGATTGATATTTGGAATGAAACATTTTCGACAAGAATTCGGTTTCAATTTGGTTCCATTTAAGTTGATACTTTCAAGACAGTGTTTCCAAGTTATATGCTGGTCCAGTTGCTTGCATAGGATTTCAAAGGCGAAGTGGAAGGGGTGATACTAAGTTTACAGTCCCCCTGATAAAGTTAGTTAATGCATGAACATACACCTTTAGGAAGGGCCATCCGAGAAAACTGCATGGTTCTTATAATGAAGAGAGAGGGGAAAGGGTGGCCGCGGGGGGGGGGGAGGGTAAAGAAATTAAGACGTCCAATGCGGTAGCTCGAGGCATTGCCTATTTAGACTATGAAAAGGTGAGTAAAAAGATGTAAGAATATACACACGGATGAGGGGTCTAACTCATTCTTGAATGAAAGTAAAGATCCCCCAGCTGAACAATTTCCCCAGATTGACGGTAGAGTTGTGCTCCATTGCCCGCCCCTCCACCCCCACCCCTGCCCACACCCTGCTTTGGGTAAGCTACCTTTTGGTCCTATAATCACAGCATTCCCATCTTTCAATGTTCCTCCAAAGAACCATCAACAGTATTTTTGTCGTCACACAACTGAACACCGCCACCACTACAGTTGTAAAGACAGTGCTATGTTTTAAGGTTCAAATACGAAAGATTGCATTTTCCCGCGCACATATAACCGACTGAACTGCAGCTTCCAGATAGTGTATACTTGTGCAAACAAGGCGAGAACAATCGCGTCAATATTTACTTTGGTGACGAATCACGTTAATTATTAACTTTGTCTTTAGTGTAATACCAAAGAGATCGCTATCAATTTGCATCATGTACTTTGCCCTATCGTTACCTTAGGGTGCTGTATAACAAGGAGAGATATTTATGGGTGATTCAACGGATTACTACGTGTATTGAACTGTTATAGAAGAATACGATCATTTGGTAAGTTAAACTGTTCCTTTTATCGCAAAGAAATGTTTCAAATCTGACAGATAAGCACGAAAAAGAAGTGTGTAAAATATCCCAGAATCTGCAACGTAATAGAACAAAATGAATATTATTAACGATAACGTTGGGAAGGCTAGAATTACTTTCAAAAGAATTAGGAAAGGTGCAGCCTTACGGTATTATGCCTATAGTAATTATCGAGCAAGTTAATAATATATTGTATAAACGAAGTAAGTGTGTACGATAATTTGAACGAATGTTGAACTATAGAATTAATAAAAAAAATAGAATTAATTGATATTTAATATAGACAAGTTTAAAACTGCGGCAACCCCCCCCCCCACCCCACCCCAACAAGAGAGAGAGAAAAAGCAAAGCGAAACGTTATACACACATACGAACTAATACGAAGTAGGTCTAACCTTCAATTGTTGGTCAATTATAGGGAAATGCCTCATGGCGCAAACTCCGAATTTTTCTTTAGTTCTAATTAGAGTCTCCCAATGTTTAAATTGATAATGTACATAGGCCTACTTAAAATGTTTATGCCCATATACATATACTCATGAAAAGCACAATATCTACAACCTCTAATCTCAATGACTTTTATTCAAAATGTCTTCATTTCCACACAACATCTATACTCACATAGTCCCTACTCACATAGTCTATAATCACATATTTCATGACCACATATTTCATTATCACAACATCCAAACTTACATAGTCCATAATCACAACTCTTATGCTCACATAGTCCATACTTACATAGTCCATAATCACATTGTCCATAATCACAACTTCCATACTCACACTAGTCCCTACACAAATAGCCCATAATTACATGGTCTATAATCACATTGTCCATAATCACAACTTCCATACTCACACTAGTCCCTACACAAATAGCCCATAATTACATGGTCTATAATCACATTGTCCATAATCACAACTTCCATATTCACGCTAGTCCATACTGACATAGTCTATAATCACATAGTCCATAATCACATTGCCCATACTCACATATTCCATTATCACAACTTCCATACTCACATAGTACATAATCAGTCTATAATCACAACATCCATAATCACGATATCCATACTCACAACATCCATACTAACATAGTCCATAGTTACATAGTCCATAATCACATAGTCCATACTCATAATGTACAATATCAGAAGTCCACACTGTTAATGTTAATGATCGAAACCTTCATACTTATATTATTTATGCTAAAAGATATCTATACGTTCCATAAAAGATTCACACCCCCACAGTCTGTATTGATAATGTCCATGCTGGTAATTGCCATACTTATCTCGTACACACTTACTTTTTTTTTCTAAATATGTTCACAATATATCAAAAGTTAAGGGCCCAGGAAAATACGGTATGGACCGGGAAAATATGGGATATATGGAGATTGCAAAAAAAGGGGGGCCCACTGACATACTTGCCTTCAAGGTCAGACCTATCTCTTGACCGGCGGATCGATCTGTTCTCAATATCTATTCTCATAATGTCCATCCATCATCACGATCTCCAAGGTTCACAATGTTCATATATCCCAATGGTCATACTCACATGTTCATACTGACAATGGTCATAATCACATGTTCATACTGACAATGGTCATATTCACATGTTCATACTAACAATGATCATACTGACAATATTCATTCTAACATTCTAATATGAATATATATATATATATATTTATATATATATATATATCAATATATTTATATATATATATATATACATATATATATTTATATCTATATATATATATATATATATCTATATATATACATATATATATATTTATAAGCACGATTTTATGAAGCGGCATCTTCTATATTTTCAAATTCTATGTTTCATGTTTCCTACATATTTCTTTTCTTTCTGTTTTTATTTTTTTAAATGTAAACAGTTATTACCAACTGAGACCTCCTGCTCTGTTGTACTTCTATAATTAGATCTGTGACTTCGCGTCAATTGATTGAACTCAAATGGAGCTTGTAATTTAGGATCCTGTCTATTCAACTTGAGGGATTGTTTTTTAATAATTTTCCTGCGGTTATTCTGATTTCATCCTTTTATCATTTCGAAATTGCTTACAGTCTGGGCGGGTTGGCCTTTGCGTTTGAATGAAAACGTCTCGTATAAATCTATCAAAGGGCAAAGAAAGGCTGGCTTTTCATATATTTAATTTATCAAAATATGATATTAAGATCATATTGATCATTGTAAACCAAATTGTTATTTCGAACTCACACGCACACAAGAAATCCCTAGACGACGGCCAATAGGGTGGATTGGGTAGGAGGAAGGGGGGGGGGGTGGTGGGGACACATTGATCCCACAGGTGTTGGATTGGTTACCGGGAGATAGATCCCAGGGACCCGGGGTCCAAGTCTGGGATATATAAGGACTAATGTATTTCTGAATTTCATAACATACTTATGAAAAGAAAATAGGGAAGGCATGGGGGTCAGGCGGGGTCCGGAGGGGGGGTAACATTTACATTGTAGATTTAACTATCTGGCTATTGTGTTTAAATTTCATTTATCAACCTCCTCACTTCCGGAAATTTGTTTGGTAAATATAAGATTTGTTTTACTATACACACATACGTCATATCCCATGTCTGCGAAACAATTAAACAAGAGTCAATTCACGTACTACCTTTTTGTTTTAATTTGTGTTCCTTAATTCGATGAGGGGAAAAATGACCTTTTCATTTCAGTAATAGGAAATTTCTCGCGTTGTCCATTCATTCATAAAATGTAATTTGATATCGCCTGTTGCTATTGACGATAAATTCACAAACAAAAAAGGAATAATGTAATATTTGGTTAATATAGTCTAAGGGCTCTAAATGTAGATATTTCACTTCCATTTGCGAGTCTATAAGAAGAAATAAATGATTTCTTCTACATTTTAGCGACGGAGAGGCAGGAAGTAAACAAGTGAGGAGCTATATATATATATATATATATATTAGTTATCAATTGATTTTCTGTGTCATTGTTCGCTGATATTTCAGACCATGTGAAATCGACATCCTCAAAAATTGAAATTTCAGTATGGTTTTTGTTTAAAAAAGTCACCCAGGAAAGAACCTGGGCATGAAACACCCAACAACCGAACGACTGATCCGCTCTCAACCCCATTCCCCTTACGTCGAGACTGTGACTGTGTGATCATCGTCAGGTGTGTATCCCTTACAAGGGAACATAATGGTACACATGACCATACCCAAAAGGCCGAGTATGGTTTGAAAGGTTGTTGGATTTAACTATAGATTTGGTAAAGTACCACTCGTTCAAATAGATATATGTACATATCAAGAGAGGGTTCACAATTTGGTATAATTATTACCACCATATACCTTTTGCAGTGCTTTCAACGTTCATGTTAAACACGTTTTTTGATCCCAACACCGTTGCCAAAGTATGTCTGAAAACTTGCGATAAATGAATACATATTGACATTTAACTGTAAAACATGAAACTCTTGTTTGCCAGTAATTCACACCGCTTAGACAATGGTTAAATCCCTCGGTTTCCCTAGGAAACGATCAAACAAAACAAACTTAACATTAGTCTATATTCATCGCAGCTTCTCTCCCCCCCCCCCCTCCCCCGGCCCCGTTCCCTAAGAACTCTCTCCCGCCGTGCCTTAAAAGTTATTTTGCTCTCAGAATCACGGTATAGAAACACCACGCAGTAGCTTACACGCAAATCAATTCTAAGGCAACATTTCAACCATTTTTTTCATGATTTAACAAGCTAGTATTACATGAAAGAGTATTTCTCAAATTCCGAAATTATTCACTTAACTTCGTTTGATAGCGTATTAGTTTCATGTATTGGAAAAATTATTTTAAGTAATTCTCGGTAAGTTTGAAGAAAATACAGAAGAAAATAAAACTCTTACTTAACATTTCATAAAAAACCAATCTTTACCAAAAAAAGGGCGTGAATTGTTAACTTTTAATAAGATACCATACATCCCATATATACTCCCATATACTTCTGCAGACCATTTAAACCACATATAAACAAATTTGACATTTCTTATACTTTTTGATGACATTATTTTGTGTGAGTGATCTTGATATAAAATGGAATAGCAAACACAATATAAACTGCCCACAAATCAACGCCAATCAAATTTATGCTAATTTATTTTCACATATCACGGACAGCGATTCTTGAAGACAGATTGGATCGAAACAAGCCAGCGATTGTAGCTTGTCAGACAGCAGACTACATTTCGCTTTCAATTCACATCTCCATTAAATTAGACGCATTGTTGCCATGGTAATGTTAACATGAAAGCCTCGCCACATTGGTCATAATTCTTTTCAATTACATCTCCGTACAATTGACATCTTCACCGATTCCGTTCTTTTAATGTTTGTATTTACTTATTTTTCTTTTTTTAACATATATTTTTGTTCGTGATTTGTACCAGATTCTGTTTGGCCTGTTTTATGCGCTTTTTGAGTTTTATTAAGCTGTAACCGAACGAGTACAATAATTAATTTGTAAGTGAAAACATGTACTGTCGAGATACGACGTCTATTAATAGCCCTAGTCTCACAGACGTTATAAAAAACTAGATCAGAATCTTTTCTCGGTTTTTTTTTTAGAGTGACGTGTATTTCCATTCATCAAATAGAATTAAGTTTCGTAATCTATATGATATGTTGACGAGTTTTCTGGGTCAGCATAGTTTTGTATGACTATTTGCGATGAAAGTAAAATCATGTCAAATGTGATTGTTAAAACTGGGAAAGTACAAGTGATGCATTGATGGGTTAACTGTGTGGAAAGATAGGAAGCTTTCTCGAGTGGAATTACTAATGCACATACTGTATAACAAACAACCCACTTGACAATTGAGAAAGAGAGGCTAACACATGCTGGGTGAAAAATACAGACAAAGCAGCAAAAAAATCTAGAGGAAAGGTAGAAAAAAAATCTAGAGGAAAAAGGAGAAACATGAAGGAAATGAAGATATCAGACGATCTTATTATTATTGTGTTGTATTACGTTTTATCCTCTTTGAGATAAATTGCATTTTTATGAATTTTAGAACTGAGCATGATACATGCAAGTAGTTAAGTATGTCCCAGTTATTAAGCATTCAATACAGAGGATATTCGATGGATGGTGCTTTTACATGGATAAGCTTTCTCCGCATATAAAATTTAAATTTTAAACACATTTCTTGTGAATAATTGCTAGCGAATATGTGGATAGTTTCTGGATGATGTCATATGAACACCAACTGTGAATCTTTTTTTTTTTTTTTTTTTGGGGGGGGGGGTATTCATGTAATTACTGAAACAACATTAACAACATACGCAAGATGGGTTTCTTATGAAGGGGGAACATACCCTCCTTCATGAGGGTAGGGGAGGGGAAGGTTAGTGGGATAATGAGGTATTCAGTAGTTTGTATTTCTAGACTGAATAACTTTACGGCATTATTTCTGGATCAAGCCTCGCTCGTTTTATTTGTAGAATGGAAATAAACTCGAAAACTAATATTTGGAGCAGGAAGGATGGGGGGAGGGGGAGGGGGAGGGGGAGGGGAAGGGGAAGGGGAAACAACACTTTCCGAGATTTCCCTCATTTTGCAATATAAGATATATAAAGCAACGTCTAAATTCTGGTTATCATTGCTCAGAATCCTGAAATTAAGCCTACTGAATCTGTTCGTAATATCTTGAAAAATCATGACAAACATAATGCTTACCTTTATTTTGTCATCCACAATAAATAATCTTACGTTCATGAGATTTTTCACAATGTACTATATAAATATACAAACTGTTCTTTATCTTTAAGGCGATCGATATATGAATTGGCCTCGTGGCTTGATTTTTTTTCAAAACTGAATGAAATGCGGAAAACTGCATTAAGCTGTAAAGTTACCTAATAAGTAAAATTATTCATGGAAGACATCATTTATTTGACTCAAAGTGAATCATCATTACCATGGTAACGTCCTCACTGTTTGAAAAAAAAAAACATTGATTAAATCAACCATGTTATGAATACTGTATATGTAAAAATCAACCATGGAATAAAAGTCACTATAAATCATTATATGCTGTTCTTCTCTGAGAAACTAGTTTATTTTCTTTGAAAATCATTCTGATTTTAGTGGTCTCCTAACGCTTAACGTTCATCAAATCGATACATGGCTTTCATATTCCTCGGTGCTAGTAACCAGACCCTTAAACTAAAACTTGTAGGTATTTAAATCCTTCAAACAGATTAACAGAAGTTTTCCATCTTAAACCAATCGTTAAGTTAGAAGTTTTTGTTACTTTAGTTTCTAGATACCTTCTTGCTATTTGTGTGTAGTCTTGTCATTTTCTCTAAGGTTTCAAGAAGCTTGAACTGTGCCGTTTCCACTTGAGATAACCTCACTATCCACTTGTCAGTATAGTCACTGCTAAAGTGACAGGTATTCCTATGACCCGATTCCGCGATTCGGTTATTCACCTTTGTGTGTAAGCCTGAGAGCATTTTACTGCAAACAATTGACACAGAATCGATAGGAAGACGTGATGAATAACCAAAACCTGAGGCTCTAAAAGAGGGGAAATTATATATATATATATATATATATATATATACTTGCTTTATTTCATAGCTTGAGTAGGAGTTATATCACTTTGATTAACCCTTGCCTGAAGTGGTGTCATGAGCGTAACCAGGCACCAGTTCCACGAACGGTGTACTAAACAAATAGGGAAACCTCTCAAATAGAATTAAAGGTCAAGTTTCTCCAGTAAACAGATAAAATGAAAGAAGGAAACAATCTGAGCATCTTGAATCAATTTGTCATAAAATCGATGCACCTGGCAGGAAACGCCTCCGACGCTCACTTTTGTATTTAGTAACTGAAAGAATGCATTATTGACAAGTTTTAGTTACTAACTAAATTATTTTCTGGTAAAAAGTTTCAAAACACGAAGCTGTGTAAACAAATGATTCAGATTTCTAACAGGTTGTTGGAATAATAGGTGTTGTATCTCTGCATACTTAGAAGGTAATAAATGTATGTGGTTCATGAAGTATAAAGTTTATCGCAATATTTAAAAGAAATTGAAGCAATTTACCCAAGCAGGCATGGTTGGTGGAGGAGGGGGGGGGGGAGGGCGTTAAAGGGCAGGAGAGGTGTTGACAGTTCTCATCATAATTTAAAAAAACTGATATCCTTCGATTACCGACCAGACAAAATCACTCTGGAGGAACAAAGAGAAGCTTTCAGTTCAGCTGCGAGGGTGCCATTAGGAGGGGTTGGGGGGTGGGGAAGGGGTCGGTGCGCAAGTATAAAGCTTAAATTAGTTTGTTGAGCTTCCGAAATCCTTGAATTCATTGTCTTTTGCGATGTGCGTTAAAAGAAATTAGGAATAGCCGTAAGAAGCCTGTTTTCAAATCCTTACTGACCTAAAAGCCCCCCTTCTCCTTTCTCACTAATTCGAATTGTACAAGTTACGAAACAAATTCGGTTTGACACCCACTCAAATACAAAGCACTACAGGCAATGGTGTCGATATTGAAGGCTGTCGAACAGTTGTTCGATTTATGATTTCTCTGCTTTCCGGTTCATCACCCCCCCAACCGCTCCCTCACACCCCCAAACCCTTTCTATAGTGCCGTCTGATTTTGGAGTTGTCTCGTTCTAAGTACGCTTAGTCAAGATTCAATAACAGTCAATCATTAAACAATTCTTTTTTCTCCCTTTTCCCCCAAACTTTTCATTCGACAGATATTAAATGTGAATTTAGCAACATCACGATGAAGTTGTATATTATTGCTGCCTTATCACTCGTCTTCATCGGTAAGTTTATTCCAAATAAAATTCATTCTTCATCATAAAATTTTGCATTTTGATTTGACCTTTCCCCACTTCCCTAAGCTTGTCTTACAATTTGGAGAAAGTACATAGTACCCATTTGGGGTAGCTGCGGTGTTTTTGAATGGAGGCGTTCATTTTTGTTATTGGTGTGGAGAGAGGAGGGGTAGTGGGGGGGGGGGTAGGGAAAGGACAGAGATAACCTTTCGGGAAAGTGATGTGTTACCAGGGATGGCGCGGGCGGGAGTGGCGGATTGAGATGGGGGCGGTATGGAGATTGTTAATATTAAACCAGTGCTTTCTTTTATATATAAAGCATGTCCGTGTGTATTTAAGCACTATAGGCTCTAAGAATGTATAAACAAAATCCGAGTTAAATGCGACATAAACACATACACAGCTGGGCTGGTGAGAGACCAGTAAATTTTCGAAGAAGAAAGAAATTAACATGATAATGAGACATCATATGATGTTTCATGAGGAGATATCATATGATGTAAAGCGAAAGTATAGGGGGGAAAAACATAGGGTAGTCGGGGGTATTCAAACTTAGTGTCAAAAACAGACCTATAGTAATAATGTGATATACATAAATATATATATATAATATATATATATTTATATATATATATATATATATTTATATAAACAAATTTATAAATAAACAACATATATATATATATATATATATATATATATATGTAACAAACAAACACACGCACACACATACAATCGTGCTATTACTCCTCGCATCTTTAAACTCAATGACCTTGTATGGAAAACCATACTTTGATTTAGCCTGACAGGGCTTGAACCCAGGAACTCCAAGGTGCTAGGCGCCATTATTTCAAATGCCACCAATCAACTCCCATCTCAAAAACCACTTGAAACCACAAAACGTGAGAATAATTTGCGATGCTTCTCCTTCGATCTCTGCGTATATTCCTGCATTAGTCCCTATCACCAAGAAAACACACACCGCTTCAATTCTGAGCAATAAACTCTTCACGTATTTTGAAACTCACTGTAGATCTGTATTCAGAGATGACCTTTGGGAAATTAACAAAATGGTGAGGACGAAGTCTGGTAAACATTATATTATTTTAGATATTATTTCTGCTAATTTCTTAGGAGTTATTGATATCAGCTAATCCCGACTTGAAATCACTCGAGGGAATCAAGTTACATCCGGAAATAAATATAGAAAAAGATAGAAATGATTTTTCATATATATATATATATATATAAATATATATATATATATATATATATATATATATATATATATATATATATATATATATATATATATATATATATATATATTATATATATATATATATATATATATATATATATATATATATATATATTATATATATATATATATATATATATATATATATATATATATATATTTGTTTGAGAGATCATACCAAGGATATAATTTATCCGTTTTCACGAACAGCTATATGTAAAATTGGAATAGATACTGTTATAATATCTATGCTACCATATGTATCAGTTATATGTCACATTGAAAAATACTATTTTTTTGTTGTTGGTATTTATGGAAAATAGAAAATTTTGATAAATCGGTAGAGTGCTATACAAATTGTGTGAGCGCTAAATATTTCCCTGACATCATACCCCTACAAGTAACTAGATTTTTAAACTTGCATGTTTCCGTGACAGGACAGAAACCGTCTATCCTATAGCGATTCTGTCGTAAAGGTTCGGTGCATTTACGGTTCAGTCATCCCTGTTGCTTTTCAAACAGCTCGTCGTACTAGTTTGATCAACAGTGAAACATAATCACTAGACCGTTGATTATAAATGACGTTAAAGTTCAGTCCAAAATTAAAATGACATCAAAAATTATTGTCGGAGACAGTTTGGTATAGTTGCGACAAGCTCAGAACGCTGACAAAGGTATGTCAAGTTCATCCCCAAAAGGTTTTATTGCCTGCATATTGATGTAGATTAGGGGGGGGGGGGATTTACGACATGGATCTAAGCCGAAGAGGTAAAAGCACTTTTTCAGCTAAATAGTTTGATCGAGGAATCGAAAATCACTTGGCCGCTCTTTGCTCATAGTTTTATTGCACAGTTACATTAGGTTGTTATAACAGTTGCCCAATGAAGAAAAAAAAAAACACGTTTTTTATGGCTGTGTTTTTAATTAGACAATCTGTAATGTTATATATGTATATATTTTTGTCCTTGGTATCTTTGAAAAAGATTGGCAACAAATTTGCTTGCATGCATGTTTATCTAGCCTCCATATTAGAACCAATTAAAAACATTATTTTTTGATATCAAAAGTCAACAGATTGTCTTTAAAAATTTAGTTATGCACAGCTGTTGATATGTTTGTTAAGAACTTGATAATTGTGTATAGTACATGTCAACTGTTTTTGGTGTCAAAGACAACCAATTAAAAAATATATATATATATTTATGCACAGCAGTTGATTTTTTGTTAAAAAACTTGATAATTGTGTACAGTATATATAAATATATATGCTTCAATGTGAGGGGGGATGGGGGTTGCAATAAAGTGAAGGGTTTCTCGCTTGCTAAAATCTAGTCTGATTGTATTAAATATATATATATATATGTATGTATATATATATATATATATATAAATAAATATATATATATGTATATATATTAATATATATACATATGTATATATATATATATATATATATATATATATATATATATATATATATATATGGGACATCTGTCAGCTGATATCAGGACAGCTAAGCAATTAATCAAATATCTCACAACTAGTTTGACATTGGATGATACAATATTTGCGCTGAAAACCTTGTGAGTTACAAAATACCATCATATATAATTTAACCAATGTCAAATATCGTTTGCTACGATTTCTTTAGAATGAGCCTGTCACATATTGTCATAGATGTTAGACCAATGTGATTCTGACACTGTCAATGATACCTTATAGACGCCGCTACATGCTACTGTCGCGTGAAAAGTGAACGTTCTACAAATTCAACGTTTCCGTGCTGCATACAACTAAATAAATGCATATTTCTTTAAAATTCGTTTTCTTTTGGGACTTATGATAGTGCTGCATCCCATCCAATCATGATATGATGACGTATTCATGACGTGTTATGTTTTTCTGCCTGGAGCAACGTCATATTCCGTGGCTGTTATGTGTTATAATTGTTTCCCCATGTCCTATATATGATGTGAACTTCTCTAACACAGAAAGGCTGGGATGAATAAACAAGCATGAGATAAGTTCATTCCTTCTGCAAGGATGGTTAAGTATAATGATATAGTATATTTGGTGCCGTTTAAGGTACACACACACACATAACATTATATTATATTATATAATATAATTGGTTAGGATGTCCGCATATAAAAGTGGGAGGCCGTGGTTCAAATCCCCGTGGGAGGTTGGAAGTGTTTGCACTGTTCTGGATTTTCCAATTCTCTACACCTTATAAAGATAATCCACTTGTACTCCAAACGAAATATTAAAAGACAAACAAGGTGTACTGCTTTAGAAAAATATATAGCCTATATATATTGGAATTTTCGGTCCCCCGGGACCTCCTTCAGCGATACTAATTGGTAGTCGAATGAAAAGTACAAAATGAAAGTATGACGTTAGATAAGTACGAGGGGAACTGATGAAAGTAATTATACTTAAATAAACCATGACTATATAGGAGCGGATTGAGGAACAAAAAAATGATGGATTACATATTTTTTTTTTGTAGAACTAGTAGTTGTTTATAGGGGTCCCTAGTCTTTGTTGAGGCCGATGATATGAGAATTAATGTACGGAATATCCAACCGATTGTTATTTTTCTTTTCGTCAGTGTCATGTGAAGCAAAGATTCGTTCTTTGTGGTGCTACAAATGCATGGGAGAACAGTGCAACTCCCCAGTGGATTCTACAAAGAATGACGTTTTCATCACGGAATGTGATAAAGGCATCTGCTACGTGAGTATTTCGTTGTAGTTAAGTTCGTAGGACATGGCTTTACATAGAATAAGGCTTAATTATGCAGGCGCGTAGCAAGGAATTAGCCGAGGGAGGGGCGAGCCTGTGAGGCAAACTATCAGAAACGTAGATTCTGCATTGAAACACTATCTAAGCGTAGCGCCACCATGAGTTGGCGCTACGCGTCACCATGAGTTGGCGCTACGCGTCACCATGAGTTGGCGCTACGCGTACAAGAACATTTTGGCTGAAAATGCCACCCAGATCGCTGGAAATGGCACTTACCAGGCCTTGTAATTTGCATCTAAGCTTGAAATTAATAGCGATACCATAAAAACATACAAACAAAAATATTGTCAAGGGGGCGGTCTCCCCCTTCGCCCCCCCCCCCCTTGGCTACGCGCCTGGGCTTGTGTAGATATAAACTTAAGAAAGATAATCTTGTTATAGACTATAACAGGCACCGCCAACTATCACCGGTATATAATCAACATATTTCTATATCAGTTTTGAACTTATTTGAACTTCTGATAGACAATTTAACTATACAAGGGGGCATTAACGATCAAACCGCTATACCACTTATCAATGACATATAGACCGGTAACCTCTTCAGAAGTAACGCAAATGTAGGCGAACACTAACATATATATTCTGCAGGAGGGTGAACCTTGGGTAAATAAGAATACAGTTTGTGGTACGTCGGAAGCGAATGATATGTCACGTCATGTATGACATGTAATTTCTTTCATTTGTCGTAAAGACGGGATCTAAAGGGCACAATTATCTCTAATGGTTCATACAACCCCCTCCCCCCACAAAAAAATCCCCCCCCCAAAAGAAACCCTATCATGGTACACTTAACATTTAAGTCTGCTATCTATGATAAAATAGTAAACCCCCCCCCCCCACAAAAAAATGCATAAGCGTCAGAGGCATATCATACCTTGCATGGTTCGTAAGGGGGATATCACACCTTGCACGATGCCTCAGGGTATATCATACCTTGCACGATACCTCAGGGGATATTACACGTTGCACGATACCTCAGGGGATATAATACCCTGCATGATGAGTCAGGGGATATAATACCCTACATGATGAGTCAGGGGGATATAATACCCTGCATGATGATTCAGGGGGATATTATACCTTGTATCGGGCAACAGGATAATATTATACCTTGCATTGTATTACTTTCCACTCTATAACACCAATTCAGTCATATATGATATTCATATTTTATTATTGTACCTTCCATTGAGCAGTAAAACTGTAGCTTCCAAGGGCGTAGGAACCGGGGGCTGGGGGGGGCGGAAGTATCGCAAGTCAGAAAACCCCTTTTTTATTTCTCAATAAATGATAACAGCATTCGTCATTTTACTCAGAACATTTTTGGCAGAAAAAAAAATCTCATTTCGAGCACCAAATTGCATCTAAGGCCAGGTGAAAATGCAAAATTATTTACAAAATGGAGTGGGTGTTGAAGTGTGCTATACTGCACCAAATTGCATCTGAGGCCACCTGGAAATACAAAAAAAGTCCAATACACATAAAAGAAGCTACCATCATCAAACACGGGCATAATGTCGAGCTCGAAAAGTAGAAAATATAGATTGAAATGAAATGTCCGACCTTTTTCAAGGCAACAAAGACAGATAATAAATTAAACGGTACGGTTTCTGAATTGAGAGGGTAAAAAAGCCCTAGACTATAACGACGTTGCCCTTTTCGAACTATTGGTGTTTATTTATTAAGGTGGTTAGAGTGTTCTGAAAGTTCCATGCTATATTATTCAGTCTTTTAAGCCATTTGTGTATAAAGTATTGCGTCGAGGGATCACGTTATACGTTAGTCACTAATGGTATTTTCTCGCCAAGAACCACAGGAACAGATTCTTCTCGACGGCGCCACCATCTAGAGAAAGAAATATAAAATATCTGCGGATGTTAGCATTCTTCATCGGAAATGGAGCAAATTGGCAACTCTCTAGACCAGTACACAGGACAAGTTTTCTGTTTAACGTACAGCATTTTGTTGACTTTTCACACAGTTCTGTCCAAGAAATTACTTGTTTTTATCGACGTATCATTGATTGCATTATTCAGACATCTAGGATTAATGTCTGCTATTCCGTTTATCGATTGGCAAAGATCAAGAGATCTCAACTTTCAAGGCCTCTGTTTTTACATCCTGTCAGCTTTAGCTGGTGATTTGCCGATATTTCTCACTGTTTTAAGTATTTTATATATTAGTATTGGTGATATGATGGCCTTAGACTATGGAACGTCACTCGTTCTGACCGCAATCATTGGACATCTATCTCTTGGCGAACTTGTCACATTTATAACTTCTATTCTAGTTTTATCCGATTTCTTTGGAGTGATTCTCGTCGCTAAACCTTCGATGATATTTCCGCCGAGTCATCAGCAGACACAAAGCCAATTTCATCGCGAAACTGGTGTGTTGATTGCGCTTTCTAGTGCGGTATTTGGTTCTTTGTGGGTCGTTGGTGTCAGGAAGCTTGTTGCCAAGGATGTATTTTGTACGTATACGATGATGACTATCTCTGGACTAATAGGCACTGTTTTGTCCTGTGCTTGGATGCTCATACTACCCTCATCCTCCACCAGGAATTCACCAGAGAAATTGTCTGATATATTTCTGTTGTTGTTGCTTTACGCACTGGTTTGCACCGTACAGACGGTAATGGGATTGAAGGCATTAACATACGAGGAATCGAAGAGCTTCGTTACATTCTCGACGCTATCCGTGGGATTTTGTTATATTATACAAATAACTTTACTTGGCGAAAAGGTGGATGTAGTCTGTATCATTGGTGCAGTGGTGATTACAACTTGTGTTATGTTGTACTCATTTCGAAAGGAATGTTGATTGGCCAATCAGCAACCTTGTTAGTTAGTTAAGGCAGTTACTACATAACGGTAAGACTAATAAAGACAGAAAGCTAAGGGTCGTCCAATGTTCCAACAAGGCACAACTTTGCAGATCATGTTCACTGTTGCTGGGATGATGCGGTGAGGGCGGGTCTAGAATGAGGAGGGTGAGGTGGGATGGGAGGTAGAGGTTGTTACGGAATGGCATCATTAAAAGCATGCAAATCATTTACCTACCCAGGTCAACAATAAATGGAAAGATAGCGTCGTTTTAAGTTTCGATCAAATATAATTCTCGTTCAATCAACTTCTTTCAAACCAATCTGAGTTTCAACTGACTACTTTGACACTTAACTTAAGCTTAGATCCGGGATACGTTATATAATGAAAAGTACCTTACTAATTTCCAGGGTAGGGATTTGTCTTTAGATCTTCTGGTAGCTCCTTGCAAAGACGTTTCTGAAAAGTCAAAATAGCAGCTGCACTTTTCAAGTAATATCAACTTTAATTTTAAGCTGACAAAATTTGATAGCAAAATGTCATTAGTTCACTCCTATGTAAAGAGTGAATATTAATTACTTTGGCTTTGAAATATGAAGATTTATGTTGTCTAAATGGAGTGAATTTCCGCTCCTTTGGAGTTAAATTTTGGTTGTATACCGTAAAGCAGTGTGCATTATACGCCGTCCAGGCCTGCATGTATTGTAACTAGCCTACGGCCAAATTTCTCCGTGAAGAGAGTTAAAAGTTCACTCTTTTGTTTTTAGAGTGTAATGTGTACAAAAACATTTAAATTATGAAACCTTTAATTAAATATACAATAACAAAATGACTACTGTCAATTGCGAACGCTAGAAATTTGGCCGTAGACTAGATACAATATATGCAGGCCTGGATGGCGTACAATGCAAACTGCTATACGGTATACAACCAAAGTGTGTTATGATAATGTTATCGGCTTTATATATATGCTGTGAATGTCGGAAATCAAGTAAAACGAGTATGTCTGGACATAATGCCAACATAAAAATACGGCACTGGTCAACTGATTTAAGTGAAGCATTAAATATTACGTGAATATGCCGTGAATGTCAAAATCAAGTAAAACGACTCAAGCTTTACATAATGCCAGCAAAAAAATACTGCACTTGTCAACTGATATTCAAGTAAACGATTAAATTATGCGTGTATGTGCCATGAATGTCTGAAATCAAGTGAAACGAGTGTCTAGACATAATGCCATCATAAAAATACTGCCTTGTCAACTGATTTTTAAGTGATTTAATGCCAGCATAAAACTACTGCACTTTTTGAATGAAAATATTTAACGATTTAAGGAATAACAAAGGCAGGGTTCACATTTAAAAAATAAAATAACAGAAGGACTCTCATAAAATTTGTTGTATCAACAGGGTGGTACTAAATCTCTTGTAAAAAAAATAATGGTGGAGTCTGAAAACTCCAAAAAAAGTCTAAGAGTGTCCAATTTTTAAACAGATGCATTGTAGTTATATATTTATATATATATATATATATATATATATATATATATATATATATATATATATATATATATATATATATATATATATATATATATATATATATAATATGTGAGCAATATTTTTATGACCTTATGAATTTTAAGGGGATAATCAGCTTACGACGGACTTATCATATCAACATTATATTAAGACTAAGCTTAACACCGTTCTTGATGATAACTACTATATGTAGATCTTAATACTGCAATAATCCCTCAAAGTGGACGGATGAGATTATCAAATGCATGCTACAAACTGACAAAAATCATCGTTAATCAATTTACGTATTAAACTTTATAACAATGTATTTAGTCTTTCGGTTTTTGATTATATTTTACTATTTTTACTATTTTATATTTACTATTTTACTTATCTATTTGAACTTCTTTGTGTCTTGACTTACATTATCCTTCTTTTTCCATTTGTATATTATTATTATTATTATAATTTTTTATGCATTATTATGTATTCATATTTTTTATTGCGAGCATACAATTGCCATTTTTGGATTTAATCAATTTGACATGGAACTTGAACCTTTTAGAAATGGAAGAGATAGAGCATATCTGTTGAGTAAAT
The DNA here is from genome assembly GCF_037975245.1 of Apostichopus japonicus. Taxonomy (NCBI): domain Eukaryota; kingdom Metazoa; phylum Echinodermata; class Holothuroidea; order Aspidochirotida; family Stichopodidae; genus Apostichopus; species Apostichopus japonicus. The sequence goes on along the minus strand of NC_092576.1, from coordinate 5,075,899 downwards.
ACTGGTATGCACTGTTATGTGGTCTCATGGATTGCATCAAGTAGCCAACGATACGTGCATTAGAATGTACATAGCTCTGATGCGGAAAAGAAAAATGCAACATACATACCTTGACGAATCTGTACAAAATCTGGACATGAAAATCGCAATTAAATTATTAATAAATATTTATAGAAGCAACATATCAAATTATGTGTTTGCTTATTTTGAAAAAAAATAAACCGTTGGTACTGACTTAGGTTTTACTATTTAAAAATGATTTATTAATTATCTGATTAATTATATAAATTATATTACCTTATCATTTCAGACCCAAGAGACTATAAATGAGGGCATCCTCGTGACCACTAGAGGATGTTACATGAGAAGATCGGAGTGCGTTCCCGGATGTAGAGGCATTGAAACACATCAAAACTGCGAGAAATGTTGCGAACAGAACTTATGTAACAGCGCACGCTCCATGACCTTTAACCTTTTCGCTCTTATTACAAGCCTTGTGATTGGAGCCATGCTAATGAGACGGTGAACAAAGGGAATTTTTTTTATGAGATGATGATGTTTTGTATCTGAAAAAAAATGGATTAGTTTACGTAAGAAAGTTAATTAATGCAATTTATTCTAATAAGATTTAGCTACGTCACATGCTGACGTAACTATGACATGTAAATGTTTAACTAATAGACAGCTTTGCTAACATACATCTGTACATTTTATCATTTATACTTTGGGCTTTTTATTTCTGAGGAGTGACATTTTCTTTTTCTGCTTATTCTATTATAGTTTCATTTAAATACCAAGTGAAAGTCCTCTTGCTAAGCAACCACATGTAAATTATTATTGAATTAATTTGCCTTTTTCGTTTAATCTCTTACAATATTTCGCTGTTACTGCATATACCAGTCATTGATTCAACCTACACAATCAGGTTACTGTAGCTGTGGTATACCAGAGTCTTGTTACTACGTCATTAGTAAAGACCTCCATTCTCAAAATGCTAGACATAGAAAACAAATATGACAGCTATTACTCCAGAGGTTCCTCTCTTACCCCTGTACAAACTAATCCCATTGATTCATGTGGTCCAGTGCCACTTTATCCAATAGCAGGATGAGTTTTCAGGGGGCCCTCTTTCAAGCCCCCTCCCCTCCCACCCCAAGGCCAAGGTAGTCCCTCTTCCAGCAAGAGAAATATTGTAACAAGTTAATGTTTCCGTGGGATGTGTCGAGAAAAACGAAGGGGTGGGAAGGCCATTGCGTGGTGTCGTACACTCCCAGCGGGTCACGGGTGTGATGGTTTAAGAAAGATGACTTAAGTAGCTCAATGCGGTGTGACACGCTGGGTGACGCAGTATAACCTAAGCTGACGTCACACCACATATGAACATTTTATGGCCATTTTAAACGTATTTTGGGGAAATTGACTTCAGGTAATATATTCTCAACGTTAAACTGTCTGATCTGTGGTATACCGTACTAACCTTCGTTCAACATCAGATGAACTGGTCGAAGCAACCCTTTTCTTTTTTAGCTTTTATTATTTTCTTGCTTTTATTTTACACCAAAGAATGTTAGTTTGGGTCTTTAAGATTTCCAATCGTGTTTCTTTCAAATCTATTAAATTATTTCAAATTCATAATAGACAGTGAAAACATTTAAACTGTTAAAAATGGTACGATAAAAAAGCAATGAATTATAAAGACAACAATCATTAAACTTGATTAACATATTCGACTTTTATTAGTTTCAATTTCTTACCGCTGTAACTCATTTCAAGCTTTCTTTATTCATATATGAATATTCAGCATTTACTAGTTTTCACGTTACTTTTCTCTGTTTATTGCTTATGAATATTTAGCAGTTAAATATTTCTTAATATTGTACTCGTTTATTGGGCCGAGCAGGTAACGTTGACTTAATGGTCATAAAGCAAAAAGGAAAGTTGGCATTTTCTAACAATGTGGATGGTGAAAGGTAATTGCCTAAAAAGGGGTGAAAAATCAACTTTTCCGATATTCGATAGATATTTCAAGTTCTGGCACCTTTTTATAACTTTTTGATTTGCTTAAGTTACCGCAAAAGACTTTTGACCACGTAATCGCCGTCTTGATGTAATGGAAATGCGTTTTGGAAAGTGGTATAAGTTTAGCATGGTAATCTGGTCTATAATGTTACAGTACGATCTTAAATGTTACTTTCTTTTTCTGTTTCTTGTAAAAATTGAATATTTTGTGATTGCTTTCTTTTCTACATGAATATTACATCACATAGCAATTATCATGATGTAAATGAAGCTAATTAAGAAGAAATAAATAAAGGAAAAAAAAATGAAGAAACCAATCGATCAAGCCTTTTTGTTGTTATTTTGAAATTGGAGTTAGAATTATAAATATTCTAGACAGGGGCAGAACCATGACATTTAGACATTGTCAAAATCTGGCAAGATTTCTTTTTGAAATGTGACGTAAGTACTTCGTCATGAATGAGCAACCGGAAATTTGAAAACTTTCTTCTTCAATTGAGTTTCATTATCTCGACTATCCGAGGTACAGTGAGGTTAATAAGTATGCTATGTTTCAATACCAAAATGTACTCAAACTTATACTAATAATAGTAACAAAATATCAATAATAACCAACTTAAATATGGAAAATAATAATAAACTAAGTAATAAACGAAATTGTATTTTACCAAGTGTTAATTAGATGACCTTTCTACCTCTGAATAATATTATTAATTTTTATAACTGTTACACATACTGTTCTGTTCAATAAGGGATTTGCTAGAACCAAAGTGCCAAATTAAACGACACACACACAGATATATATATATATATATATATACATATATATACATATATATTTACCAAAATTCTATACTCCTGATCCCTCTTCTCTTATTTTCATTGCCTTGACGCCTTGTTATGGATTTGTGAAGGTTTGAATAAAACTCCTCTGCGTACATCCTTCTATATCCCTTTATGTTTCATATATCTCTATATCATATGAGAAACTTATTGCAATTTAACTGCTCGAGAGGAAATGAATTTTTATATGAAAGCCACTGCCCAGCATGACGAAGGCATTGTGACGTTTAATATACTCGCTGATAACAAAATTATGAAATCTTAAAATGAAAACAGGAGAAAAGAAAGAAAAAGGGACAAAATAGCCCTAAGGCAATCTAAATATGACTCCACTCTTTCTGGAGACTAAGCGATATCAGAATTTAAAATAAGAAATATACATTATGTTACAAAATGAAATGCATATATGATTTCGTAAAACAGATGGGGATGGGTATCGTCCATAATTACCTCGTATGCATCCACAAAATGTCATCAAATTTACAACAAAAAAAAGATATCAAAATAGTTTTCATTTATCTTAAAAACGTAGAGGAGGGCCTTCTCTTGGTTATAGTCATATTGAAAGCCAAACATTGATTCTAAGATTGATGAGATGAGAGCTTAGCTCGGATTTCTCTCCTACAGAAGGAGAATCTGAAATGAATCGACATTTCATTTATAGCTCAATCCCACTTCCATTAACGAATTAAAGTAAAAGTGTTAGTTTTGGCCTATGTCATATATCTAATTTTGCATATTCTTATACACGCTTCACCCCTACCCCCCCCCTCCACCCTCTCCCACACTGTGGACTTGTTGTGTAAGGATATGACAAATCACTATACCACTATATCACTTTCCGGTGGAGGCTGTAAGTTTTTTCAATGTTCTTGATTTTCCAACTCATTATGATTTTCATTTATATATATATATATATATATATATATAGCTTCATTTAGGTCTACAAGCAAAGGTTTGCTAATAACTACTTTAATGTTTTGTTTGGGGTTGAAAGAAGGGTGAAAGAAGGGTGGGAGGGGGTTAGATACACCTTCATCTCACCACCTGGCCAGCGCTTGTTTGCCCTTGTCTTCCCGCCTCTGGGGTTCACAACATAGCATCCCACCCGGTGTGAATCAGCTGATATCCGAATATTGCATATGTCTAAGATAGACGCGCTTGTAAGTTAAATACAAAATTCCTGTTTTGATAAGATTGTACAGCCTCTTTATCTATAAAGTGGTATGAGCCTGTTCCCTCTATACAGTGACTAGACAAACTAATGGTGAGTAATGTACCATCTATGCTATGTTTGATTAGTATCCGTTGTATACGTGCATTGGCGAAGTTCATATGTTTACAACTACGAGATGTATTTACCAATCCAAAGTCCTCGTTAATCATTAAAAGAATGCGAGCGCCAATTGATTCGCACTGTACAAAATACGCAATCCGTTAGTACAAACACTTCCATTATTTTTTATATAGCTTAGGTTATATACAGTTTTAACGGTAGGATACGTTGTGTGCGGTAATATATGCTAACTGTTTCGAATACTCGAATGAGTACATAGACTAACGGATGCTCGTATATTGTATAACGGTACGCACGTCAATTATAAAGAAAGCACCAAAGATTGAACGAAGAATATTCTGATAAGAAGAATTCTTTTGTCCTGCTATTGGAGAATATTGTAAGTATGACAATAGTAACAAACAATAAAAAAAAACTCTTTTTATAGATGATGTTAGGAAGGTAAAGGTGTGGTGTGCAGTGGTTGTAAGTACTTTCAAATTGGTCTATATGTTTATATGTCTAAGTATAGTTGATGGTGAGTATGGTGTATGCTATATGCGCTGCCCCACAGGTAGCCTATGTTAAGCTGGTAATTTATAAATAGTCAAGATAATGCGGACGAATGCTTTATGAATCGCCGGTTAAAGAGACTTTTGAGACCTTTTTTGAGATATCTGTTCATGATTTTTTTTTTATTAACAATAGAAGATCGGATTCTTTGTCTTAATACTCTGCAAGTCGTTTCTTAAACTTCGTCATCGTTCTACTGTATGAGTTACCAAGCGTTATTAGATAATGTAGAAATGGATCAAAAGAAAGTACGTTTCAAAAATTTAGCAAAAGTATATTTTCTCCATATGAACAAATAGAAAAGAGTATCATGTAGGATAGTACCTACCCGGACATATCTTCGGGCTACCTTACATATGTTATTAATCTTACAATTGTCAGTTGGATCATGTTGATAACACAGCACACATTGAATTATAAGATCAAAACTACAGCGTGTGTACCCGTGGTAGACACGAAGTTAATCTTGCACAGCTTGCCCGTAGCCAGGAATATCTGAGTTGGGGCGGGAATAGGGTTTGCTGGCACCAACGATTCAAGGGTGGGCCCAATATTAGAGGAGCATTCTATTCTGCATGTTGGTTGGAGGGGGCGGAGTGGGGGAGTTCCTAGCAACGGGATTGTAGGCAAATCTCTGCAGAATTCGATTTAATTGTATCTAGCCTGAAATAATATTTTCTACAGCAAAGCTGAGGCCTATTGCAACATCGATCATTGAGGAATCACACTGGAAGATAGACGTAACGGTAATCAGGCGTGACTGCATGTGTTGGATATGACTATGTTTCATTTATAAACATCTTAAAAGCAATAATTCGATATTTTACTCAATTTCAAGGATTTCACTCAGAGGCGTCTACAATATTGGCAGAATTGAATAACCAGATATCAAATGTTAGTTTAAAGCATCAATCACGTGTTTCGTTTACATCAATGAGCTCACTTAGCGGCGTTCACAATATTTACAGTTATTACTGAATAATGAAAATATCATGAACATATTTATAGTGACATTCATGTGTTCTGTCACCTTCTATCATAACACTGAGGGATTACTGCATGGTACATTATATTGACCCTTGTAAATATTAATACAGAGGGTAACGTGAGCTCCTTTAAAGCAGCTTTCCGAGTTTCATTTAACCACACTAACAGACTTACACAATAGTTATATTATTTAACCAGAACGGAATGTGAGCGCTTTGGAAGCAGCATTCGAAGTTACTTATGGTTACCAGAGAGAGAGAGAGATAAGAACTTAAATTGCTTTTAACCAGAAGAATTTTAAGTTCCTGTGAATGTAAGCTTTGGAGTGTCATTCAGCTACAAGAACCACACAGACAAGCATAAGCAAATATTGGCTGCATTTAACCAGAATTTAAACTCCTTTAAAGTCACAGTTCAAGTCACAGAACACCAGAGAAAAACGAGAGAGAGGGATGGGGGGGGGGGGAATGGAGATAGGACAACATTTAAACTACTATGAATCAGGTATACCAAAGAAGTTAAAATCAACCAAACCATTCCTTTCATTATGTTACTACGAAACCAGTAGTTGTATATAATATTCGAAATCAATTTTGGGACCTGGTTTTAGAGCTGATGTTTCGATCGATCACGAAAGGCATTTTGGGATAAACATAAGGAAAGCTAAATGTTATTGTTATATCCTCCTCCACCACACCCCACCCGCACCCGCACCCGCACCCCACCGACCCCCATCCCCAACCACCAACCTCAACCCCACCCTTACCCCACCCCACCAGGTTCCCCAGCAGAGTGCATTTTGATCCCATCAGCAGGTGAGTTATAAATACTAACCCCCCCCCACACCCCCTTCCGTCATATCCACGCCCATCCTCCATCACTATTGCATTCGACAGTATTTCGCGTACTACGTTATCAAAGAAACACAATGTTATATGTACTATATATATATTCAACACCGTCTCAAGTTTCAATTCATTTCGCTTTATATTTGGTGCACGTGTTTTATATTTGCTTTATGAGCTACTTCACTCACGACAAAACCCTCATTCACTTACAGACTTGGCTTTTTAATTTTTCTAAAAGAAAATATAACATGACACTCTTGCTCTTATAGAACTGGAAGCATCGTTGTATAGACAAGACATCAACAAAACGAAATGGGAAATATTCCCAGACGGGGTGACCTATTTTTAATTATTGCATCCTTATATGATTGGATTAAATCATTAAATTAAGTGTTTTATTGATATTCAAAATATTCTTCATCTTGCGATAAAAAAGAAGAAGACAAATGGCAAACTTTGGGAAGGAACATTTCCAATAATAGAGATTCATTTGTCATGTCAACAATCTCAGTCCTGGTATTTGTGACCCTCGCGAGAAATGGCATTAAAGGAGTATGATTTAGTGAAAGTTAAAGAAATGATATACGGATGAGTATTCATCTGTCGTCCAGGGAAGGGGGGGGGATGGGTTAGGGGTACTGGGAAGGGTAAACGATAGAATGGAGCCAACATGCTTAGATTATGCTACTTGTACTCGTATTAATGCATGCTGTTGTTCTCATGATGTTGTATAATTTCTGTCGTACTCATGATGTTGTATTATTGAAGCTGTTGTACTCATGATGTTGTATTCAAGGTGTTGTACTCATGGTGTTGTACTAATGATGCTGTACTTTTTATGGTACATTCAAGATGTTGCAGTCATGATTTTGTACTCATGATGTTGTACTCATGATGTTGTACTCATGATGCTGTACTCATGTTGTTGTACTCATGTTGTTGCACTCTTGTTGTTGTACTCATGGTGTTGTACTCATGGTGTTGTACTCATGTCGTTGTACTCACCATGTTATACTCATGGTCTTGTACTCATGGTGTTGAATTCTTTTTGTCGTACTCATGATGTTGTATTATTGAAGCTGTTGTACTCATGATGTTGTACTCATGATGTTGTACTCATGTCGTTGTTCTCACCATGTTGTACGCATTGTGTTGTACTCATGGTGTTACATTCAAACTTTTGTACTCATGATGTTGTACTCATGGTGTTGTACTAATGATGTTGTACTCATGGTGTTGTACTAATGATGCTGTACTTATTATGGTACATTCAAGATGTTGTAGTCATGAGTGTGTACTCATGATGTTGCATTAAAGATGTACTAATGATGTTGTACTCATGTTGTTGGAATCATGGTGTTGCATTCAAGCTGCTGTACTCATGGTGGTGTACTCATGTTGTTGTAGCCACCATGTTGTACTCATGGTGTTGTACTCATGGTGTTTTACTCACCATGTTGTACATATGGTGTTGTACTCATGATGTTGTACACATTGTGTTGCATTCAACTTAGCTGTTGTACCCATCTTGTTGTACTCATGATGTTGTGCTCGTACTACATATCGGCTTTGGCCCTACCAGATGATTATAAAATTCAACAGTAATATGCAGCTTTAAGCTCACAAATGGCTAATTTTTAGAGATCTGTGGCCATGCTGTATTCCCCGCATTCAATTATTGTCGTTACGTAGTCCCGTATCTAGAGAGCTATATATATATATATATTTATATATATATATATATATATATATATATATATATGTCTCATGCCCGCGGGATATGTCCATCCAATTATCACCAACATCACAAGAAAGCGAACATTTACGTGAGAGATTGAAAAAGAATTCATCTGGAAATAGTGACTAAATCTAACTGGATTGAAATCAATTCTAAGCTGATAATGTCGTATTAAAATGCCAGGTATGCGAACATTGCGAAAGAAAAATATGCTAGGGCTGTTTGTAAATATCAATACACGAGGACATGCAGTGTGCGTGGTTAATAGAATATTACATTTCTTGAATATTTCAATGCGTTATGTTCTTCAATTGCAATATCATTAAGCTTCTAACACTGTATATACGTAATAGTAATACCTACACCTACACATACCTAGACCTACACATAATATTATGTGGCGACTCTATAATGATATATATACACAGACAAAATCCCTATACTTTTATGTATGTACATGCATAGAAATACTGAGCACAAACAATTAATCAATCAATCAATCAATTAATCACTTCAACTTGAACAACAAAACAAGTAGCTACTTGATATAAGAATAGACGTCCAGATACTTATTTTTAGCGTGTGATCATTTAGGTATGTTTTAACTGTGTGTTATCGTTTTTCCTTTTCAAAAAGTAATCCTTTTCTCTTGGGAGTTGATTTAACGTCAGAGTTGAGCGTGTTTTTCTGTAAAAGCCTTAAAGGTAGACACCAAAAAGGGGATGTTTACTTCTAAGAAAACCAAAAAAATCGAACAAAGAAACAGATAAAAGGAAAAGAAAAAGAAAATGATGAAAAAACTAAGGTAAAAGATGGCTAGCCAGATTCAGCTTATAACGTCAATGGAATTAAGTGGTAATTGAGAGGGATTTTGCTGATTCCAAGCTGCAGGGGACTTGAATTGCAAAATTAAATCACGGGGTAACAATGTAATAACAAACTATATAAAGATGCGTGGTTTTGAGGGTTTATTTTTGTCGTAGTGTATAGTGTTACTGGCGATGTTTTTTTTTTTTGCGTGCATGTTGCGCCACTGCTGCGAGTTTGCGTTCTGTTGTGAATTTGCCTCGCTGAGAGGGTTAACCTATGGCGTATTTACATTTTAACCGCATCCCCGTACTATAACACTTCAATTGTCTTTGGTGATAGCAATAATAAACGGAAGGAAAAAAGCTGATCGGTTGGACCATCGGGCAGTGTCCGAGAGTTGGGATGTGGGGTGGTGGGGGTGGGGGGTGGAGGTTAGCTTACGTTAGTCTCCTAATTAATTAAGAAGTTTTGTTCCAAAATCGTCGGCCTCGTGGTTGATTGATTGACAACATTATTTTTTATTTAAATTGCTGCAAGGTTTCTGTATCATTAGGAAAATATATCACATCTTCACTGCAAACAGTACTTGAATTATAACTCGCTAAATCGCATAAAGTCCGACATTAATGGACTGCAGGTTTTGGGGATTTCATTACGATGAACTATCGGATACTTTATCGAGTCCATCGCAAAAGGCACCGTTTCAATCTCTTGCAATATCAATCGGATACATCACTGTATGAGATTTCTATCATTTCTTGATACTATAGAATACAACTTGCTTTCCCCCAATTATTAAAAGACAACTTGAAGACAGGGAAAAACGACTTTCGTAAGTAATATCTCCATTGCGCGGCGACCACTTGACCTAGCGAACGTTCCCAAGGGGCTAGCCTTGTATCGTCTGTCGCTTAACAGAAATAGAATAAAGCGAGTTTATTTTGTTATTTTGCAATCCATGAACCAACAAAACAGAGAAATCAAAATCCACTTGGCAGTTGTTTTCTTGAGCACTGAGGCCACTCATTAGTCGTTGTCGGCTCCATTGCTACTAAAACCCTCATCTCAATATTTTGTAAAGAAATATCACGGAGGTTGAAGTTGATTGGTTACCAATGTTGCTGACTAATAAATTGGTCTGAATCTCTGGGTCAAAACCAGATCTTCATAGCATTCCGTATGGCAAATATATTACTTTTTTCCCCAAAATTGTAGCTATATTTTGCACGTGGCAACAACTGGTGAATGCACCGAAAACTATAGAACCCATGATGTCATCATTGCATTTGAGCTGTACATGTAATTTTTATATATTATTTTCTTTATAATTGTTTAAAATCATATATCTGCAGAGGAAAGTAATCATTTCTACCAAAGTTATTATTATTTTGAGAGGTTTACATACGAACAGAATGGACTAGTTTTAAACTCTAATATAAGCGTTACATTTCCCTATACAGTGGAATATCCTATTAAGAAAGGCTTAACTTATGAGCTTGTTTTCGTGAGACATGGGTCGAGGTTTACATTTCTAGTTTCAAATCAAACAAATTTGAAGATTTCATTCAGCTCTAGCCAAGATGTGACGTCAATCACTTAAAAGAAAGTTTGCAGGGTTTTCCGTTAAAAGGAACGTAACAATGGTCATTGAATAGAATTCTGTGGTTGCTGTAAAAGAATATCTTAGCTCTTTTCAATAAAAATCCGAGCCAAACATGCTTTTAGTTATCTTCGCATTTGCTTGAAATATGTCAGTAATATTATTATAAGTATTCAGTATCCGGTATTTAAACCGCCTGGCGTATATTTTTTTTTCTAAAAAGAGATGGTAAGGTTTCTGTATAATTTCCATTTTCTTTCTTCGTTCTTCAGGTGAAATTACCGAACCATAATGAAGAACCTACTGTTGCCTTCGCTCGTTCTGTTGTCCATAATAGGTAAGAATACAGTTTCGGACTTTAAAGTAAAGGTTTAATAGTAATACTTTATCCTGATAGCTTCCAAACTCAAGTTCTTCTTGAGGTCCACCCAATTATATCCACACCCTCGCCTGGGCGATAATAATAAGAAATGTGTTTTGGTTTCTTTGAGAAGGATATATGCGTAGGAACTGTGTTCTTCTATTGGATATATTCTTAAAATGAAACCTAACTGTGATAATAATAGGATATATTTTTTACAATTAAACCTTACTCTGTAATAATAGGATATCTTGTTAAAATTAGACCTTACTGTGATGATAATAATATGATATAACCTAAAAACTAAACCTTACTCTGATAATAATAATAACATATATCCCTACAATAAACTTACTGTGATAATAATAGAATATATCCTTCAAATTAAACCTTACTGTGATAATAATATGAAATATCCCTACAATAAACTTACTGTGATAAAAATAGGATATATCCTTACAATTAAACCTTACTGTGAGAATACATTCTGTAGAATATATCCTTAAACTTAAACCTAAATGTGATATCAATTTCTACAGAATATAACCTTACATATAAACCTAACTTTGATCACACTTTCTATAAGGATATATCCTTAAAATTAACCCTAACCTCTGATAACAATGTGTGATGGCTTCTCTTACCATGAAATTTACTCTTCAATTAAAAGATGAATGACTCTCTGCCTGCTTGTCTAATATTAAAATTTCATATTGCTAATTTATTTTGATATTATTCTATTCCTGCTAAATTGATCAACATTAAAGCGTTTTTTTTTTCCTTCTCAATTTCTCCTATAAAGCCTACAGCAATGCTATAAATTGTTATTATTGTGATGGAGGTCTCGGCTGTGCAGATCCATACTATGAAGAATATTCCAAGATACAGAAAATTGAATGTACCCAGCACTGCTTCGTAAGACACCATTCATTGTTGTTGTTCACACAAACACACACAACTACACCTAATAAATTGTCAGCGAAACATGTTCACTTGCTATATTCTGATCATTAAAGTGCCCCAGATTGTGTTCAACAAAGATGGTACAACTACAAACATATTATGTTGTGTTATATTGGTTAGTAAAGTAGGAATGGTGAAACATTATTTAGTGGCACGTTTGGAGAATTATAGCAAACATAAATTCTATTTATCAATCAATTAATGAATCAATTTAGTTTCAATTTCGACAAATTACATCCCACAAGTTAGTGGCATGAACGGCTAGTGGTTAACAAGTCAAGCCATGCAGGGGGGGGGGGGGGGGGGGTTGATGCTTAAATTAAAACCTTAAGTCTATTTGATGATGATTCGTACATATAAATATGTCTCAAAAGTTATGCTTAACAAAGAAAAGTGCAGCGCTAAGCATTTATTAATATTGAATTTCGTAAAAATTAATAATGATGATCATGACGACGGCGACGATGACGATGACGACGACGACGATAACGATGATGATGACGATGACGATGACGATGGCTTTGTCGGAAGGCTACTCCGTCGAATGTCATTAACATTGATAACATCGATGTATCTTTTTTATTCTTTAGAAAGACAAAGTTACAGACATTTATCGGGATCCGATCACCGAAGAAACTACGGAACGTGCCTTTATTAGGCGGGGATGTTCTTCCAGTAAATGTCAGCGTGGCTGTAAAGATAATGAGGAAGGGGGCAGGACGTGCAGGAGCTGCTGCCGCCCAAATCTATGTAACTCAGCGGAGATGAAGACCTTCAGCATTATCATGGCTATTGTCATGATTGCAGTAGCGAGGGCTTTCGTGGCTTAGTTTTCTTTGACTTGTATTTTAACTTCATACCCCAATCAATCTTAGTCTATTCCTTCCATGTAACGAGCCGAGGTCCTACCCTCCCACCCCCTCCCCCCTCCCCCAACCCCCCATCAATTTCGCATGAATGAATTAACACATAATCCCCTGTTGTGGATAAACAAAAGAAACATATATGCGTAACAGGAGTTTCGTCAAAATCTTATGTCATATGCATGTGTGACCTCGAAACATATAAGATACAAGACTAAATCGTCAAGAGATGTAGTTTTTAATGGCGCCCTCATTCACTTTTCGACAATGATCAAAACACCAGTGTCTTTTATTTCATAATATAAAGAAACTTGCCCGAGTTAAAGAACGTGAGATTAAATGCCAATCGCACATTTAATGAGTAACCATATTTCTTGAGGTAATATTTTTTTGTACACAATAATAAAATACAGTTTAACCTGAATATTTAGTTGAGTTTGAATATATCTGATTCTTACATTTTCATTCTCAAAAATAATGACTACAACTTTAACGAGTTCCTAGTTGTTGACTCATCAACTATTCAAAGTGCTTAGTTTAATAATGGAACATTCCAATGGCGGATCCATGATTTTTTGTAAGAAGGGGCCACCGCCGGTAGACATGAATCGGCAGATACCGAAGTCTGTATAACCGTGTGGAAGAATATATCAGTAAAGAATAAGAAATGAACACGCGCAAATCGTGCTAATATGTTCCACCATGTGCCTTATTTTTATCATAATATCAAGTTTGAAGCTATGTTATATTGCAAAAACCAAGTTTCAGATGACGGGGCCCGGGACCCAACAAGATAAGAGAGACTTAATCATTATGCTCGTTCTCTCTAGAAAAGTTTCATTAAATCAGCAAATGACTCGATTCCCTTTCGTAATATGACGTAATAATTTACAATACAACAATAATTGTAATATTGTCTATGTACCATTAACTAAAATGCTCTGTCAAATGTGTGTTATGTTTAATCAACAACATCTGACATTTTCAAATGTAATTATTTTGCGTTTTATTCAAAATGTTCTTCTTTTTATACAATAATTTATAATATTTTGTAAATATCATATTCAGACTTGATTTAAACTTTCATACTATAGTTGCTTTTCGCTTTGCTTCCATTTAAAATGTAGTCTTGCTGTCTCATTATACATATATATATATATATATATATATATATATATATATATATATATATATATATATATATATATATATATATATATATATAGACATATTTATATATATAGACATATATATATATATATACATACATACATATATATATATAGATGTATAAATATATATATATATATTTAGATATAGATATATATTTATGTATGTATTTATATATATATATATATATATATATATATATATATATATATATATATATATATATATATATATATATATGTATATATCGGAGAAATATTCCCCGCATGAATCTTACGTCGTTGCTTCGTTATTGCAGCGTTAACATTTGGAGTTCAATGTTGTCCCTGGAGTAGTTTTCCAACAACTTTACCTACAAATGTTGATATGTTTAGAGTTATTAATGGCGATGGTCTGTCGATTACCAATTTGTCTTCATCAAAGTATAATCGATGTCCATTTATGATTCCGTATAAAGTACTTGTTTCTTGATTCAATCATCACTCCTCTCAGCATTCTTTAGCTTTAATATCGCTATCATAAAAGTAAAAATAAATACAACAGAAGTACTGACTTGCTATGTTGTTTTTTGTCTAAACTATTTTAGAGATAATTTTACATCGTCTTATTACTTGTTTAATTGTAAAACAATGAACAATGTTTGGGTAAAAGTTTATTACGAATAATGAGTTGTATAAGGCAAATTTCAATATCGATGCCAAGAAATAAAAATAAAAATAAAGTATTCAGCTTATTCAGTTTCTTGAATCTCCATTTAAGTTGTATCAGGTTTGTGTTATTGTATATTTACCACTAACTTACCAATCTTTCGAGAAAGTGTAGCCAACTTTAGCCTTTAGCAGAGGGAACGGAACTCATCCGGTGAATTTTTTATAAAGTTTGGCTTAACTTATGTGAAAAAAAAACGATTTGTTGCAAGTACAATAACAGACAGTCGAACAACCAAAGCTGTCACCATGGGTAGCTTCGACAGAGCCGAAGTATGTGAGCTAGTTGGCACATACCTGATGTACCAGATCACCCCAAAATATAGTAAAGGTAACATCGGTTTGTACAGAGACGGTCGTCTCGCCGCATTTAACGAACCCACAAGAGTCACAGAACAAATAAAGAAGGATCTTTTAGTGCAAATATTTGGAAAGTATATAAACTAAAAATGACCATTGAAGCCAACCTCAAAGATGTCTATTACCTCGAAGTCAACCTCAATTAAGAACGAGTACGGCCCATTTACGACACCGAATAACACCCCTTTGTATGTGCATGCCAACTCTAATCACCCTCCTTCATATCTGAAAAGCACCCACGACGTTTTAAACATCGTCTTAACAAACTTTTATCAAACCAAGATATGTTCAATAAAGCCATCCCTGTCTACCATAATAGCTTCTACTCATATCGTCTAAACCACCAAGAAACTATACCGAAAAAAAAACGGAAATATCTCCAACGTAAAATTACCAGGTTTAACCCCCTTTTTGGCAAAAGCGTAACCATTAATATCGGAAAAGAATTCCACAAACTAGTCGATAAACACTTCCCACCCAACAATAAACGCCATAAAATATTCAACCGAAACACACTCAAACTTCCTTCAGTGACAAAAAACACAAAAACGCTACCGCCCTTAGCAAATATATTTGTTCCCTGAAGGACCAATTTATACCTATTAACATAACATGGAAATATTTAAAAAATAAGGCTAAATACTACAGTAACATAACCAAATGATGTGACCATTGCCTTCCGGAAAGGTGTTTATTATGTGTACACTAGGTAGGTGAACGTTCAACGAGCACCTATAATTTATTTCAGTTGATACATTCCTAATTATGGAGTTTGGAACCGACAAGGAGAAGACAGCCATCTTGACCAATATGATATATGAATATTAACTCGACGAACACAATATGATTCCTCCTAGTTTCGTTAAACTTGTTTTTCTGTTTATATTGTAAAAGTGCATTGTGACATAAATAAAAATGTTCCTTTCAATATTATCTAGGTACTTATCCGGGTACTTCATTAACAAAACTTTAATAATTGCTTAAATAACCATATTAAAATGCCACTGAATTTTTAATCACTGTAAAGAAAAGAGGAAGTAATGAAAATCTGATTATGTATTAATATTTATTACGGATCACTTGAACTAATTGCATCAACTATGTTAGATTCAACTTTTAAAGCAAGTAGTTTTATTTTCACTGCTTTGTGAATTCATGTTACTAATCTTTTCCATTTCTATACTAACCGCGGCATCCCATTTCATTTTGTCTCACAGGTAATGACGCGAATTGTAGTCATGAACTGGAACTCATGAGATTAGCAATGAGTTTCAATGAGTTTCAAAATTGTCATCATGGATAGGATACATCTGAAAGTCTTGGTTTTATTTATCGTTACTGGTTTCCTAAGAGTTAAGATTGTAAGAGCCAATACTGAAGTATCACGCAAGGTGGTTCATCTTAGTTCACATGTGATCTTAAACTGTGATATATCTGAGAAGAAAGGAACCAAACTATGGTGGTTTGACGGTGAATTGCTTTACTTCAACTATATTAACACCCATCCAATAGAAGGTGTCTCTCTGTCGGAAAACTACTCGCTAGTAATACAGGAAGTTATGTTCCAGCACGAGGGATTGTTTACCTGCACATGCGAGGGTTCACCAAATGTGGCCTACAATTTGAGTGTGGCGGGTAAGTCATAAGTCAGTGCATATGCAGGTCATGGTCCCTTTATATACATAAACTATATATCATATTCATTGACTTATTCAAAAAACATGATCATAACTTTATTGATATGTAGAATTGTTATTTCATCTTCTCAGCGCTCTTTCAAAGAACATTAAGTAAATATAATTTTTGGAGCTCCTCTGATGATGTTATACTCAGGGATGGGGACAGGATGGCCCATGTGGATTAAGGGAAGTTTAATATAATGCGAGCATATGAATAGGCCTACAGTACACGCGCAACAGCTACGATGGCGTTGCCATTCAGTGCAACGTCTGGTGATACTCCAATCTGCGGATTAGGCAGCTATCAAAGTATACAGCTTCATATGAAGTAACAAAGTTTCAGCGAAACAACTGTCATCCGGCAAATGTACATTTATATTTTTTGAATTAATTAAAATAACCACCATGTACAGCATTTCCTGATGTGTGTATATATATATTTATCCTTACCTAAATCTCATCTCTGAAGGGTTTCATGACAAAGAGAAATATTTTAATATTTATCAAGTCTTGAATGTGAAGTGAACCAATCTTTGATAATTTATTGCTAAACAGCGTGAACAGTTTTTTTATGCTAAAAGACACGTACATGCTACTATTGCATTAACAATTTATTTATTGTTGATTGTAAGAAACAAACAATGATAATAGTGTTGTCTAATTTTAATAGAATGTGCATCACGTAAGCAAAACATATTCCCGAACTGATATGCCCCAAGGTATCAAGTAACACGATATTTATGTATTAATGTGCACGACTATGAAGTGACTACAACACGTGACTTAAATGAATACTCAGTTTCAATATAGTCAACCATGTTTGATATATCTGCTGTGAAAATGAAAGAGTTCTAAACTTCTAAAAATATTTCTTATTTTCAGTCTCAATTTATTTATCAAACGATTACTATTTCTAATATATCATTATACATTTATGGGCATGACGAGAAAATAACGGCAAGAGGTTACATGAATATTCAGTAACAAGTGAAACATGTGTAAAGCATCTGTAGCGAAAACTTCCGATGTATTGCTTGATTGTCAGTTTCAGTTTATTTATCAATTTTGTGCACATTAGCATTACAGTGCAATTTTAATTTGTAGCATATATCTCTCACTATTCAGTTATCCCAGAGGTTACATTGTCATTCGACAATGACACGTTTATCCGTATGATGAGACACTCACCGGAAATCATTGTCATTGATCCGAGAGAGCCAATCGAGATAACATGTCTTGCGATTGGATCGAGACCCCCGGCTAGCCTAACGTGGGTCGTTAATGACGAAGATGTAAGCCTAGACAGTCCCAACGTACGTGATGTTATGTACACACCAAACAAAGAGAGGCCAAACATTACCGACTCAACATCCACATTACATCTCCTTCCTTCTGGAGATGAGGTCAATGTTTCTTGTCAATTTAGAGGAATGGAGTTTATCAGCTCCAACGTGACCATCCTTGTCCCTTGTGGGATATTTGATCAACATTTTCAAGGTAAGCCAACGATCAATTTATAATTTATCTACTGCAGTCTCTAATTTGTCTATATTATATCTCTGTTTTTTGGAAAGGAAGGAAGCACTGTTTATCAACTGACTCGAAAACTTGAATTTAAGTAAGAGGGTAAGTGGACACGTTCATCCCATACCCATGACCTTTTTTTAGAGGTAGGACGGAAAATTTGCAATGTGACTTTTTTTTTTATTGAATTTTACCGCTGGGCTGAGGAGAATGTAGAAGAGTTTTGATGCAATTTCCTTGTCATCTTATGTAAGATTTACCAAGCCCTTACTATTAAAGCCTGATGCGGAAAATATTCAAACGCCATGTTAGAACTTTAAACTTTAAATAAGTAGAGCTTTCAAGTCAGTTAACCAGTTGACCCCATCTCCTTTTCAAACTTTGATTTTATAAGTATTGAATGTAGGTTTGTCTTCGAACTATAAATGCTGTCTTTGACGATGTGTCTCACAAACCAGTCCAAAATCCAAATATTATATATCTGTAGATAACCTTGACATTGAACTACGGGGTAAGGTATATCAGATATAAACTTCAGATGCATCTTGCATCAGAAGAGTTTAGTACAGCAGCTTAAATACGAGAACAAGTAAAATCCCATTGCTTTTATTATTTTATTATGCACTTTTCCCCAATTTGGACTTTCTCAATGATGTTATGATTTTAACAGTATTTATCTTAAATGTTGTGCATTGGATGTTAGAGGTGAGGATTTTCTACATAAACAGTGATTATTAAGTGACTGTGTCCTCTTGAGAATATTTGACTTCAGATCGTTCCATTTAATGTTTTGTACTCGCAGCTGATGTCCTTCTTTCCGAAGGTAACTGGTTTAATAACACGACAGAAGAGTGGATGTTGTGGATATCGGTTTCGTCCAGCGTCTGTTTCTTCGTGTTAATGGCCACTTTTGTATGTGGATTATTTTGCGGGAGGTAGGCAATCATAGTTTAATTATTAGTAGATATTAATCAATATCGACAGTTTAAAAAACGTGTGCTAGTTTGAACCTGTCGTCGTTCGTCGGTCATTCGTTTCCCAATAAATACTAATATCAACAGGTTACAAGCATCTCCTCTCCTCTCCTCTCCTCTCCTCTCTTCTCCTCTCCTCTCCTCTCCTCTCCTCTCCTCTCCTCTCCTCTCCTCTCCTCTCCTCTCCTCTCCTCTCCTCTCCTCTCCTCTCCTCTCCTCTCCTCTCCTCTCCTCTCCTCTCCTCTCCTCTCCTCTCCTCTCCTCTCCTCTCCTCTCCTCTCCTCTCCTCTCCTCTCCTCTCCTCTCCTCTCCTCTCCTCTCCTCTCCTCTCCTCTCCTCTCCTCTCCTCTCCTCTCCTCTCCTCTCCTCTCCTCTCCTCTCCTCTCCTCTCCTCTCCTCTCCTCTCCTCTCCTCTCCTCTCCTCTCCTAAATGCTATTTCTATTCGATTGAAAGGAAACTAAAGAAAAATCCACAAATCTCCTCTCCTCTCCTCTCCTCTCCTCTCCTCTCCTCTCCTCTCCTCTCCTCTCCTCTCCTCTCCTCTCCTCTCCTCTCCTCTCCTCTCCTCTCCTCTCCTCTCCTCTCCTCTCCTCTCCTCTCCTCTCCTCTCCTCTCCTCTCCTCTCCTCTCCTCTCCTCTCCTCTCCTCTCCTCTCCTCTCCTCTCCTCTCCTCTCCTCTCCTCTCCTCTCCTCTCCTCTCCTCTCCTCTCCTCTCCTCTCCTCTCCTCTCCTCTCCTCTCCTCTCCTCTCCTCTCCTCTCCTCTCCTCTCCTCTCCTCTCCTCTCCTCTCCTCTCCTCTCCTCTCCTCTCCTCTCCTCTCCTCTCCTCTCCTCTCCTCTCCTCTCCTCTCCTCTCCTCTCCTCTCCTCTCCTCTCCTCTCCTCTCCTCTCCTCTCCTCTCCTCTCCTCTCCTCTCCTAAATGCTATTTCTGTTTGGTTGACAGGAAACTAAAGAAAAATCCACAAATCTCCAACATGGACGGTTGTGTGACAAATGACGAACAAGAATGGCCAGATGAGATGTTCGATAGTGATGGAAATGAACTACAAACAGAAATCTCCGAAAGTTATTTTCTTGAAGCAAATGATGAGGATGAGTACCAGGAGATAAGTGCAGATAATATATATTACAAGAATATGCACTCAGTAAGCCATGACCGTATACTTTATCACTCTAAGTAGTTATAGACAATACATAATTAGTTATCAATGGCACAGACTAGCCACAGAAATCTGGGATGACGAAGAACTACGAAAGACATTAACTTAAGTTTTTTTCTTTGCTTTAATATATGCATTCGCATCTCAGACCTTATTCTTACTGTGCAGAATAAACTTAGTTATCTCGAAACTAGAGGAGTGGCGAAGTCGATCCCGGGGGAGTGAGAAATAGGGGATTGAGAGATAGGGAGCACAAACATCCAGTTTTTGTTAAAATCTCAAAAGTTTCCCTTTTCTCAAATTATAAGGCCTCGTTTAGCAATCAAAAATATCGGAGAATTGGAATGTAAGTCTATATTATATTCTAAGCGTCCTAATGTGAATTAATATGATAATAAAAGGTGCTCTGATGTTTAAACTAAGAAGAATTGAGTGTTTTTGTTGTTGTTGCTAAAAAGAATGGCTTTGAATTTGAATGTTAACACCCCAATATAGGATTTTTTTCCCTGATGGATAGCATGGTACTGCATGTTATATAAACGTTTCCTTTTAATTGATCGTAAAAGTATAAACATGTGACAAACCTTTTTACACTCTAGTATAGATTGTCTTCTGAAGAGTCTCATTGCACAGGGTTTACGTGGGCGTTTCTTTGTATATAAAACATGACAATGTCATGAATGAGAATTTTCAACTCACAGATAAGTTTTCATGAGTTCTGATGGATATCTTTATTAAAGATGTCTTACGTGTATCTTGGTTAGAGATTTACTAATGAGAATTCGCACCACTTTGCATTAAGCGTCCGTGCATGTACATATCTAAAATAAGTAAATGCAAGAATGTCTGCTGTTTTATATGGATTTCAGGCGACAAACTATTGAAGAAATTAAAAAGAATACAGTTATAGTATCCTGATAGAAAAAGAAGGGATTAAATTTTAATATCTTTAATATCTGCGGTATCGGAATTTCCAGGAACAAAATACAACAACAAATTAGTTGGTTTGATTTAGAGGTTATAATGGATGCTAGTGGTCATAGGACTACTACTGATATGAGCCACCAGACACTGCCTGATTACCCAACCGTTCAGTACAGGACCTATAAACACTAGTATTGACACTCAAATTTGAAAGTCACGTAGCAAACTTTTCACTTATTTTAACTAGTTGCTGTTTGATGTTAGTATACCTACGGCTGTTATGCTCATAATGTTATGACCGGTTATAAAGGACATGATCTTCAAAAGTATCCCGTCCTAAAAATAACTGAAGATTTTACTTTATTTTCATTTCCTGCCTTAAAGTACCAATGGAGAAACTTTCATTTTCTTTCGGATTTATATAGTGATAAACAAGTACATTAAGTGGCTCCTTAATGAGCGAATCTGTTATTGGCTTTATTGTTTGACGTATATATGTAATACATGTTATGATGGTATGCGCTAAATGCGCCAGAGTGACGTTATTAACGTTCTTTTAAAGGATAACAATGATGACGTTCTCGCTGATAATGCTAAGCTTTTTAGTTCTATCCATTAGCAATTCATTTTTATCGATGATTTGACCGGAATTCCGCCAGAAATTGACAAGAATGATACTTGTAGAACTCAGGAGATAAATTGAACGAAGCAATGAAATATGTTCCAAAATTGTATAGAATACTTTTTTAAGTTTATAGTATATATAATTCCGTTAAAATGGGTCAAGTATAATCCACTTTAATGTCTCAAAATACAAAATTGAATGTTCTTAGTTTCACTGTGTTAATTTTGGTCATTTCCGTTAAGGCTTTATGGATTAAAATTACGATTGAAAAAGTGGTCACAATTTGATTAAATGAACACAGCAACTATACGGTGTCTATCAATGCAGCTACATATTTATAACACGTGTACAGTAAGGTAGGGAACACGCGAAGTTACCGTATTCTACCATGCGTAAAAGCAAAGAACGTTTTTTGAATAGTTACACATAGGTCTATATCCTATGCATGCATATATGCTATATATTTGACAATCCTGTAATTTATTTTAATCGTTTTGTATGGCATGTATATGGTAAACTGCGGTATACGATTTCAAGTTTCCTTGTTAATATTAAAATAAGAAGAAGAAATATTTATATAGCGCCAACATCAACAACAGTGGTTCGACGGCGCTAAAAGACAGTTACATGAAAACAATTTCAACTCACTTGTTCATACACTGAGAAAATGTAGCAGTATTTTAGTTGTTCATCAATATATATGTATATATATATATATATATGTATATATATATATATATGTATATATATATGTACATATATATATATATATATATATATATATATATATATATATATTTATTTATTCGGTCGGGGAGCACTATACTAACCTGCGACCTATTCTAGCCCTAAATCTAAACGGTCAATCTCGCAAAAATTGAAAGAGTTTTGATAGCCATCAGCTACCATATGATGGGAAGGTCCAATGGTACCATTTTTTAGCTGAGGGTTTGCCGATATAATAAATGATGATAAAAACAAATATTGCAGAAAAGGGATCATTATTATTTAAGATTGTCTTTATATCGAAACAAATGTAAATATAAGATGCATTTTGGTTTACAGTTTATATGAGGAATTTAGTTAAAAAATTGTAATTTTATTTCCTAGAGGAACACTCGAGTACTAGAATTTGAGTCAACGTACTGATGGATGCCATTGCACATGTTTTACGCGATTATATTTAGGTTTTACATAAATGTATGAACATGTGACTACATATTGTTTGCACGTCAATAGATCTGTTTGCCAATGCGTATGATTACGTATAGTTTTACGTGGGCGTTTCTGTTTGGTTTACACAAATGTACAACTATATCACTGGTCAGTACTTAAACGTCATAAAATACCTACAGCTGATGGGCATGTTTAAATATTACGTAGGCGTTTTCTTGAGACATAATAATAAGACATTGTAACTATTCGAAATATTCAATCTATATGTCTTTACTGTAATGGGTATCTTTATAGATATTTTACGAGTTTATTTAATATATCTTAACAATCACTTCACTCCCACTGTGGGCTTTTCACTAGGATATCTATTGGATATACCAAATGTCCCACATCCTTTGCATGACAAGGTTCCTAATTATTATCCATAATCATCCGTGATACATTTTCATGTCCAGGCTCCTTTATGGGTAACTTAAAGGGTGTATTTGTCTGACAAATTTAACTGTGAAAATCCATACTTTGAATGTTGTAAACTATGTTTTATTATAATGGTGGCATAATAATTTGTGTACGACTATCGATTATTATCAGCTTATAAAACGCTATAGATTGCTAACCATCCTTTAAGTTCAATCATGTGTGTAGCGTATCTTTCCTCTCCACGGAACTCAAGATACCTCACACGACATAGCACGGTTGTGGTCATACACAGTTTTAGTATCGATGTGAGGTGATTGGGGCCCAGGGTGAGCACGCTTGCTTTATCACAGAAAAAAAATCACTTTTCAATCATTCATTTCTCTCTTATTGCTGATATTTGTTTTGCTTTGTCACTGATTACTAAGCACACTAATTAAGCAGTCAGACATTTATGAAATATGTGATATGCAATGCTTAGCAACAGCACAAACAATGAAATTATTGTTACCATGTGATAGAAGGCTTCACCGGGGCTCTGTCGAAACTGATAATTTTGTAAACATGATCGGGAAAAAGTACTCGAGAGGTGAACTATTTCTTAAAAGAAATGAAACAAAAAATGAAAAAGCACTGTAAGTCCCAACAAAGAAATTGAATCGTGTGTGTCTTGTCTTTTGAAGATTAATTGCACACATATTGTTTAAGTACTTGTGCATGCGGCTACTTTTAAATTTTAAGAATTATTCAAATAGGATTATAACAAACACTAGTATAGGCTTATGTACTCAGCCGTTACTCTTGCTGCAGTTAGCCTCATTTCATCCAAAATAGTCCAGACAATTATAAGCAATGTAAAACAAAGCGATTTGTAACCAACAGATGTAAAGAAAAGTTGAAGAAAGGTGACTTTAAATTATAAAACACATATACTATACATGAATCCAGAATCCAGTAGCCTCAGCTTTTAAGTCGGCCACTTTGATTCCTAAACGTCAAACTGAATATTGTTTTTCATCTGCATTGTACTCAAACGATAAAGGGCCAAGGTATGGTGTGCAATACACGAAATGTCCTTGTTTTTAATTTTTAACATACCTTTCTGTAAGGTCACGTGATAAATTGGTTGATGGAAGGTTTCGATGAGATATGCAACTCCGTGGAAATTCTTGTTGAAACTTAACACTCCACTGCAGTGCGTGACAGCCCATGGTCGTTTTTTTTTAAATTTTAGGTTGATAACAGGATGTATTTATGGAACTATCGCTTTCATGTCATTAGTCAACATCGACTTGTCACCAAAAAAAATAGTATGACATGATTGACATCTGATGAACAATAAACAATAAATGTGGCTGAAAGTAGGTTTTTCTCCGTCTGAAGAATTTCTTTCAACTCGCTAGGCTGCGTTGATGGGTTCCACTACCCATGGTTTGCTTCTGTCCCCTACAGATGAAGGATCTGCAAAAACAAGAGGGCAAAGTGATTCTTAGTGTTTGATTATCTACCCTTATTCGAAACATCGCTTCCTGTTGTTTCCTTGACAGGTATCGGCCTTCTGCCAGACGACTTCTTAATATATCAGCACGGTATGTGCAAAGGAGTGGGTAGTAGTTATGATAGCAATACCCATGTTGTAACTATATACAGCCTTCCTGTAGAAAGGAAACATTTTGACAAGATTATGACCTCCTGACACCTCAGAAATTTATAATCCTATCTGTGAAGGATCTAAAAGTTAAGCATCTTATTTTGTCGAATATGAAGGATTAGACGTTGATGATTTTACTGAAATACAGAAGCTGTAGAAGTTAAGATTCAGAAAAGGAATAAAGAAAAAAAATGTTAGGTCATGTTTAGTAGGAGAATGTTTGAAACAGATCAAAGAAGTAAAAGTTTTAAGAATAAAATGATTTTAACCAAGGCGCGAATACTTCAATTTGGATAAAATAGAGCAGGTCTGTATATCAACGTGTTTTTTAAAGGAGTATTCTACACCTATGTTATATTGTAGGATATTGTGGGTTGTACTTTGGGTTATTGTACCGGACAGTTAGCTTACTAGGGAGAAAGAAATGGAGTAAACAGCCATACGTATTCATTGCAACTCTTATTAAATGATACCTTGCAGTTTTAATGACCTTAATGAAGAGGAATTGGTTGTCAAGTCGACAAAAATTAGGATAATATTTTGAGAGAACATCTTACTCAGTGTTTTCCTCAACATGTAATGTATATGATACCACACAGGAACAGTAAATACCATTAGCGGAAAATGGATTCATTCAACGTTTGTCTTGACATAAGTGAAAGAATATTGATATAATATTAATGCAAATTAGACAATTTTGAAATGTCTAAGATTACTTCCTTTTCCAGTGATCAGAGAGCTTACGTTGTCATTTGACGAGCATACATACGTTGTACATATATACGTTATAAAAGCGGGCGAGCTGCTGGGTATCAAACGTATGGCGATTGGATCAAGGCCTCCTGCTAGCCAGCTAACGTGGGTTGTGAATGACGAAGCTGTACTATGTGCATACAATGTAAACAATGTACTATAAAAACCAAACAAGGAGTGGATAAATACCACAGACTCAGAATTTGTGAATAAGATTCGTTATTTCGTCGAACTGAAAAGGAATACAACAGCAAGAACAAACAATGCGTAAAGAGGTTAAAATTAAGAGCGGTTTTGTTTCAATATGGAGATATATTGTTTGATAATCTTCTTAATTTCCTTCAACTTTGACGGTTTTAATGGATTTAATAACTCAATATCAGTCAGACTGGTCGAAAGAGATTCTGTGATTTTGGAATGTAATGGATCTGCGCCTAAAGGAAACAGATGGTTTCTTAACGATCGAGTCATATTTGCAAATACACTTCTGTTTAAATATTTGCCAGATGTGAACTTATCAAATAGCTACTCATTATCCATCTCAAACGCTACAATAAATCATCAAGGATTGTATAGATGTACCCGTAATTTTACCCATGTTGTGAGCTACAAGGTGACAATAGAAGGTAAGTAAATAAACATTAATACTTTCTATCGTGTTAGGAATTGACAGTTCTAGTTATTGTCAAGGACCTAAAAATCAGAAATAATCCTGTATTTTATATTATGTAATTTTTGTTGTGATAACTCCAATTTTTTTCATCTATGTCGTTAGACTTGTATTGAAACATGTGCAATTGTGTCTCGGTAGAAGAAGGACATACCTAGAATAAAATGCTCCACGCTCCTATATTTTAAATTTCTCAAACATAAGCGTAAGTAGAACTGCAATAACGCTGTCTCTCTTACGAGGGAGTTGGTGTGGGTTCTGCTTTTACAATATCTGTTACTTATTAGGAACTTACAGTCCGAGTTAATACCAAGGACTTAACTTAGCAATAATCCTGTATTTAGTATAATGTATTTCTTTTTTGGTAATAATTCCAAATTGGTTTCATTCATTAAGTCAAAATTACAATGAAATATGTACAGTTTCATCTGAGTAGAAGAACACAAGCGTTAGTATGATTACAACACTGCTGTTTCTCTCAACAGGAAGTTGTTAGGGCCTTGCTCTTACAATACTTGTCACCCCAACCGTTTCAATAACAGGCGATATTAATATAGTACTTATTGTGTATATATATTTAGCGATATTGTCATGCTTTCGTATCTCGATCGATAACTGGTGATATTTCACACAACTTGTAGAAAAAAAAAAAAAAAACATAGAAGTTAAGATTTAGAAATAGGATAAAGACAATAAACCAAATGAAGAAAGCGAGGTCAGGTTTCGTATCGAACTATTGAAAACAAAATAAACAAAAGTTGAAAGAGTAGACATATTATGACAATGGCTTTAATAGTCCAACATGCATAAAAAAGAGCAAAGAGTATTCTAAACCTTCTAAACCTATGTTATAATGCAGGGTATTGTGGGTTGTACTTTGTGTTATTGCACAGAGCAGATAGCTTAGGAAGAAAGAGATGGCATCTAAAATTATACAACTCTTTGCAACTCCTATAAAATGATATCATGCAGTTTTAATGGCTTTATGTAAAGGCAGTGGTTGTCAACTCGGAAAATTTTAGGATAATATTTTGAGATAACTTCTTACTCTGTGTTTTACTTAACATGTAAAATATGATACCAAACAGGAACGTTTATACCATTAGCGGTAGAATGGCTTCATTTATCGTTTTTCCTGACATATGTGAAAGAATATTGAATAAATATTAATGCAAATTGTTAATTTCAACTTAATATCATTCTTAGATTATTTCTCTTTTCAGTGATCCCAGAGCTTACGGTGTCATTTGACGAGCATACATTTAGTGAACTGCAAAGTACATATACCCACGTGGTAATAGCGGGAGAGCCTCTGCAGATGAAATGTATTGCGGTTGGATCAAGACCTCCTGCTAGCCTAACGTGGGTTGTGAATGGTGAAGATGTAGACCCATCCAATGTACACAATGTACTATACAAACCAAACGAGAGGAAAAACACCACAGACTCAGAATCTACATTACATCTACTACCAACTGGAACTCACGTCAACATTTCATGTCAGTTTAGAGGGATAGAATTAGTCAGTCTGAACCTGACCATCAACCTTATCTTCTTTGAGAGCTTAGATGAATCAGGTAAACTACATTAGCTTATACGAAAATTAAATTGTTTAATGAATTAGTTTGTTATTTACTATTATACTCTTCCTGCTTTGTTAGTGCTATAGTATGTTTACCTTAGGCCTGCTTTTAGCAAAATTAAAAACAAATCTTTCGGATGTAAAGATAACCATTCCGGTCATCATCAATGATTACTAAAGTAAACTACTAAGTAGTCAACGTAAATCAATCAATCAATTATCAATATCTATAGTGTTGTGTGTAATGAAAATTTCCCTAACATTAGATGCAGATGATGAACATTGACGAAAGCTAGGAAGGGAATTCCAGACAATGAAGCAATGCTTTCTCAAGTTTATTAAACGGAAATGTTGAATGACAAGGATACCAGTAGAAACAATTAGCTCTCCTAGTTGTTGTTCATTGTTGTTAGAAAAGGACTCTTTAAGAAAACATCCAATAAGTAATGAACTATTAAGTCTATGTATGTAAACATGCGACTGCTAAATTTATATCGTCCTTAAGTGTATGCTTTTACAACAACGTTGGGTTTGCCAAAGTGCAAATAGCTCAGTATAAAAGGTTTCCTTCACATTGATTCGGACATAAGCTCCATGGAACAGAAAATTGAAGAAGATCATCTCGTTCAACTTTATTCTTAAAGTATTGAATTAACTTTAGTTAAGACATGGATTTGTTATAATTCTATCCCTCCATAGTTTCAGAAGATGATTCTTTGCAAGATGATGCCGAGACCAAGGATTCAGATTTGTTGGTTTGGTCATTGGTTGCCGTCATTTCCTTCCTCTTAATACTGCTAGCGTTTACATGCGGGATTTTTATCAGCAGGTAGTATTTGATCTTATAAATAAAGAAGTTAACATAATTACATTATATCATATGTGTGTACATGACATTGTTACAGTGTGTTAGCAGTTGTAACTAATTAACCAACTAGTGTACATGACGTGTGTTGTGGTGTATTGCAGTTATAACTAATAAATCATCCAGTGTATACAATATGTATTTAGTGTGTTGTAGTTATAACTGATAAACCATCCAGTGCATATAATGCGGGTTACGGTGTATTGCAGTTATAACTAGTTAACCATCCAGTGTTAATGATGTGTGTTATAGTGTATTGCAGTTATAACTAGTTAACCATCCAGTGTTTATGATGTGTGTTATGGTATATTGCAGTTATAACTAGTTATAACCATCCGGTGTATGTGATGTGTATCATAATGTGTTGCAGGTATAACTAATTAACTATCCATCGCATACGATGTTTGTTACGGTGTATTGCAGTTATAACTAAGTTAACCATCCAGTGTTTATGATGTGTGGTATAGTGTATTGCAGTGATAACTAGTTAACCATCCAGTGTGTATGATGTGTATTGTAGTGTATATAGTTTTAACTAATTAATCACCCAATATAAAATATATTTTCTGATTTGCATCTTAGATACACATAACGAAGAAACGGCGTTGTTTCATTACCGTGTTGCCTCTGCAAATCATCTTCTCCAGCTTTTTCAGACGTGATATGAATAATTATATTATTATTAATTCACAGGAATACCCCACAATGCTCGACTACAGACGTAACCACGATCAACCATGAACCGCAACCAATGAGTCCATCAGCTCAAGTTATGACAACTGAATGTCAAAAAGCCGTAACACATGGTTATTTTAGCGATCATGCGACAGCACCCAACGACATTCCCGAGTATCAGGAGATGGAACAGCCCAATGAAAACTACAACAAGCAGATATACAGAAAGAATCCGAACTGTGTATATTACCAAAAGATTTCATCATAACCAAGACTATTAAAAACATATGTAAAGTCAAGAATAGGAACTTTTGTTGTAGTTGTTTGATTATTTTTCACATTTGTTATGTTATAGACAAAACGTTGAAACTATCTTCACACGATACAGTTTGCATTAAGATAAACATGAAAAAAAACTTCCATTTTCTGCCAAGCATACGGATAACGGGTGTAAACATATATTTCTTCTATATATATATATCAAATACCTTTGAATACTAATTAGCTGACAACGTGCTTTGTTGCATTGAGGAAAAGAAAGTGAAACCATAGAACATGACAAAAAATCAGAGAGATGACCCTCAAAGAGATAAAGAGCTAACTAAAGCTACAAGAGGCAGTTGAAAAGAAAGAAAACCCCGAACTGTATATATTACAGAAGAGCATTTCACTAACGGGACAATGCATACTAACTAAACACTTCTAAAATATATATATATATCATATATATATATATATATATATATATATTAATGAAGGGGGGCAGGGGGAGCACAAAACGTGTTTTGGCAGCTTCTCTTAAAGCTGACGGCCTTCAAACATCGTGGCGTATACATGAGTCGAGAATGGAATATTACCGTCTGATGTTCTGTACTTGTGATACATTGCCACTCTGGGTCAGATGTCAATGACAATAACTCCTTTTGGCTATGGCAAATATCAGAGGGATATCGTAAATATGACATAACTGCCTGCTTCAAGTATGAAGATACAATGGTGCGAGACATTTCTGGTACATACACATAATATGAGGGGGAAGGGGAGGGGAAGGACATCGATTGGGGGTTTAATCGTTGCCAGGAAATGAGCATATTTTAATTTCAGTTACTTTCGATTACAAAATGTTTTATTTATGATCTGAATAAAAGGGTCGTAAAAGGAAGTTACTAATGTTCTCTCAGTTTCGTAATAATTTGTAAGGAATACAACAGACAGAACGATCAATAAGTCAAGAGGCAAAATTAAAAGCGGCTTGTGTTTCAACATGGAGAGACATTGTTTGAAAATCTTCTTGATTTTCTTCAACTTTGCCGGTGTTAATGGATTTAAAAACCCAATATCAGTCAGAGTGGTCGAAAGAGATTCTGTGATCTTGGAATGTAATGATTCTGCGACAAAAGGAAACAAATGGTTTCTTGACGATCGAGTCATATTTGCAAATGAATTTCTGGTTTATTTTTTGTCGGGTGTCCATTTATCAAATAACTACTCATTATCAATCTTGGATGTTACATTCAATCATCAAGGATTGTATAGATGTACCCGTAATTTTACCCATGTTGTGAGCTACAACGTGACAATAGAAGGTAAGTAAATAAACATTAAAACTTCCTGTCGTGTTAGGAATTGACAGTCCTAGTTAATGGCAAGGACCTAAATATTAAAAATAATCCTGTATTAAATATTTTCTTAATATTTTCATCCATGACGTTTGGCTTGTATTGAAACATGTACAGTTGCAGCTCAGTAAAAGGAGGATATTTCTGGGATCAAATGCTCCACTTTTATAGATTGTAAGTTTCTCAAACATAATAGTAAGTAGTATTACAATACTTCTGTCTTTCTTACCAGGGAGTTGTATGGGTCTTGCTCTTTCACTATTTGTTACTTAATAGTAACCTTCTGGTTAATACCAAGGACTTAAAACTGAGCAATAATCCTGTGTTTCGTATTAAGTAAGTTTTGTTGTAATAATTCCAATTTTTTTTTATAAAGTCAGCATTACAATGCTACTTTCTATCTTACCAGGAAATTGTTCGGGTCCTGCTCTTACAATATTTGTAACTTATTAGTTACTTACTAGTTAATACCAAGGACTTAAAACTTAATAATAATCCTGTTTAGTATTAAGTAAGTTTTGTTGTAATAATTCCAAATTATTTTTGTTTATAAAGTCAGTATTACCAGTCTATTGTTTATCTTACCATGGATCGAGTTGTTGGGGTCCTGCTCTTACAATATTTGTAATTTATTAGTTAATAACTAGTTAATACAAAGGACTTAAAACTTAACAATAATCCTGTGTTTAGTATGAAGTAATTTTGTTGTAATAATTCCAAATTATTTTTGTTTATAAAGTCAGTATTACAATGCTATTGTTTATCTTACCAGGGAGTGTTAGGGTCCTGCTCTTACAATATTTGTTACCTATTAGTTACTAGTTAATCCCAAGGACATAAAACTTAGGAATAAGCATGTGTTTAGTATTATGTATTTTTTGTTGTAATAATTCCAAATAATTTTCATTTATAAACATAAAACTTAAACTTAAACTTAAACTGACACATATACCGTCAGTGGCGTAGGAAGGTACTTTTGAGTGGGGGGGGGGGGCTGAAGACTGATGGCCGGCCTGGGGGAGGGGTCTAAGGGGAGGGGGTGCCCCCTCCCCCTTTGGAATTTTTTGCATTTCCAGGTGGCCTCAGATGCAATTTGGTGCAATATAGCACACTTCAACACCCACGCCATTTTGTAAACTTAATTTTGTATTTTCACCTGGCCTTAGATGCAATTTGGTGCTCCAAATGAGATTTTTTTCTGATTTGGAAATGAAAAAGGGGTTTTCTGACTTGCGGAGCGGGGGGCGGAATGATACTTCCGCCCCTCCACATTTTTCACTGGGGGGCTTGCGCCCCCAGCCCCCCGGTTCCTACGCCCTTGTATACCGTTTTATCTGAGTAGAAGGACATACCCTTGGGATCAAATGCGACCTTCATAGATTTTAAGTATCTCAAACACAAGCGTTTGTAGTGTTACAACACTGCTGTTTCTCTCACCCAGGAAGTTGTTAGGACCTTGCTCTTGCAAAACTTATCACCGTCAACGGGTTCAATAATAGACGGTGTTAGTATAGTACTTATTGTGTATATATTTAGCGACATTATCATGTGTGAAGCTCGAACGATGAGAACTTCTTACTTCAGGTCACTTGTGGTCGCAGGTGATATTTCACGCAAATTATAAAAAATAGTAAGCGTATCGAAGTTAACATTCAGAAAAAGGAATAGCGACAATAACAAAATAAATTGATGTCATGTTTCGTAAACGAAACATTAAGAACAAACTCAAATAAACAAAAGTTGAAAGAGTAGACATATTATAACAATGGCTTTAATAGTCTAACATGGATAAAAAGAGCAGCTCTGTATATGAATGTTTTTTCGTAAAGAGTAATCTAAAACTATGTTTTATTGCAGGATGTTGTGGGTTACACTGTGTGTTATTGCACCGAACAGTTAGCTTAGAAAGTTACAGATTACGTCTAGAATACAGATTCTTGCAACTCTTATTAAATGATATCTTGCAGTTTTAATTACTTTATGTAAAGGCAGTGGTTGTCAAGTTTTTAGCAACATATTTTGAGAGAACTTCATACTCTGTGGTTTCTTTACTATTTAAAACATGATACCATATAGGATTAGCATATAGCATGAGCGGTAAAATTACTTTATTCAGCGTCTTTCTCGACATATATATATATATAAGTTATCATTAATAAAATATTAAAACAAAGTGTTAATAACAACTTAAAACTATCTTAGATTATTTCCCTTTTCAGTGATCCCAGAGCTTTCGTTGTCATTTGACGAGCATACATTTAGTGAACCGCGAAGTACATATGACTACGTGTTAAAAACGGGCGAGCCTCTGGGGATCAAATGCATGGCGGTTGGATCGAGACCTCCTGCTAGCCTAACGTGGGTTGTGAATGGTGAAGATGTAGACCCATCCAATGTACACAATGTACTATACAAACCAAACAAGGAGAGGATAAACACCACAGATTCAGAATCTACATTACATCTACTACCAACTGGAACTCACGTCAACATTTCATGTCAGTTTAGAGGGATAGAATTAGTCAGTCAGAACCTGACCATCAACTTTGTCATCTTTGAGAGCTCAGGTGAATTAGTAATGGATATTGCCTTTATGAAAAATGAATCAAGAATTACTTAATGAAGTAGACTCGCTTTTTAAAATGATACACTTTCAACTGCATTGAAGCTTTCATAAGTTCTCATTACGCCTACTTTTTGCAAAACTAAAAACAAATGTTGTGGAAGTGAAGATAACCAATTCAGTCTTAATAAATCACTACTAAAACTAATCGGGATAAAATAATAAATAATAAACTGTTCGATAAAAATTGCAAATCAATCAATCAGTAATCAATATATATATATATATATATATATATATATATATATATATATATATATATATATATATATATATATATATATATATATATATATATATATATATATATATATATATATATATATATATATATATATATATATGGTGTTGAAGGTGCTTAATGAAAATTTTCCTACGATGAGAGGTAGACGGTAGACAATGACGATCGCCGGAATGGGATTTTCATACAAGGCTAAGACACCGAAATGTTTAATGACTAGGATAGCAATATAGTAGTAAATATAGTATCATAATTTTGTAATTCATCATTACTATATGAAGACTCTTTAATTAAACATAAGATAAGTAATGTTAAGTCTTTGGGTGTAAAACACAAATTAATACCACCCTTAAGTGCATGCCTCAAAGACCACTTTAATTTTGTCAATGATAAAATAGGTCAGTTAAAGTGGTGGGCTTCATATTGAGTCATGCCCAAGTTCTTTTAGACAGAAAATTAAAGATGAATGTATCATTTTCAACTACATTCTTAACATAAGTTACTGCATAAGTTGTGTTAAATTCAGGCATGAAGAAGAACATACCATATGAAACCACATGTCTAATGAAATAAGTTAATTATGAGATAATTTGATATAAATATCTCTCCATTTTTTCATATTACGATCTGTTGCTAGATGATGCCGAGAAGAAGGATTTGGTTTGGTCATTGGTTGCCGTCATTTGCTTCCTCTTAATACTGCTAGCGTTTACATGTGGGATTTTTATCAGCAGGTAGTACTTGATCTTATAAATAAAGAAGTTAACATAATTACATTATATCTTGTATGTTTGTGACATTCCTTACAGTGTGTTGGTAGTAATACCAAATTTAACACCAAGTGTACATGATGTGTGTTACGGTGTATTGAAGTTATAACTAATTAATCATGCAGTGCACATGCTGTGTGTTATAGTGTATTGACAGTTATAACTAATCAACCACCTAGTGTACATGATGTGTGTTACGGTGTATTGAAGTTAAAACTAATTAATCATGCAGTGCATATGATGTGTGTTATAGTGTATTGACAGTTATAACTAATTAACCACATATTTTACATGACGTGTGTTACGGTGCATTCCAGTTATAACTAACTAACCATCAAGTGTATCTGATGAATGTTAAAGTTATAACTAATTAACCACCTAGTGTATATAATGGGTATTGTAATTATACTTAATTAGTTTAGTTTAGTAGAAAAAAGGATCAGGAGGGACACTTAAGTCCCCATCAAGGACCCTATAGAGAGAGGAAAAAAACCCGAAGACACAAACACTCAGACCAGATTACAATGCTTAAAGTGCTTGTCCAAAGCATTCTTAAACCCATTTACACTACTTGCAAGTACAACTTTCTCAGGTAAACCATTCCACTCATTCACAACCCTATTAGAAAAAAGTTATGCCGAATATTAATCCTACTATGTGACTTTTGGAGTTTAAGACAATGACCTCTTGTACAACTACTGTTAGCAAACATGAAAAAGTCGGTAAAGGATAAATTGTCGAAACCATACACAATCTTGAAAACCTGGATCAAGTCCCCACGTAACCTCCTAAATTATACTTGTTATCTCATCGATCCCATAGAGATGATGAGATATTGTAGTTCCTTTGCCAGTTGGAACATATACAGATGTTTCAATTGCCATTGCAACAGTGACGTGGTTAATTTTCCTGTGTATAGCTACATTCAGGGAGGGGTGTAACCAATGGCGGGTGTGCCAGGAAGTCCATGACTGAGGGAGGGGCAAAAACGTGTCGTGTATAAGTGTGTGTGTGTGTGAGTCCGTAAGTCATTGTGTGGGTTTCCAATTCTCTCCTCTCTCTGCTTCTGCAATTAGTGGTTATAATTGTGTTACTAAACGGGAAGTTTAGATGTCCAGTCATAATTTTAAAAAATCGGATATAGACTTTGATTTTCTGATATATGAAATTGCTCTCATAGTTACACAGAAAAGAAGAAATTAACGGCGTTGCGCCTTTACATAGTTACCTATGACTTTACGTTCTCTAGCTTTTTCAGACGTGAAATGACTCATTCTTTTATTTTTAATTGGCAGGATAAAGTCACGATGTTCGTGCACAGACGTTTCCACGATCAACAATGGAATACATCCACCGGGTCCATCAGCTCAAATTTTTACAGCTGATTGTTTTACAGAAGATATCACAGTATCGAGTGACAATCATAAGTATTATGACCTTGAACCGTCCAATAATAACGACGACATCGAGATAAACATAGAGAATCCAAACGTGGTGTACTATAAAGCAATTACATCATAACCCGAAGATTTTGAAATACATACAGTATGTAAAGTTAAGAATAGGAGTTTTGTTGCAGAAATTAGATTACTATTCTAATGTCTCATGTCATAGACGATTTGTTGAAACCATATTCAGACGATACATTTTACAGTAAGTTAAATGTGAAACATCAATTTCCTAACATGCATTGCGATTACGGGTGTTAGCAAGTTTTTGGGACTTATATACCGATTCGACAAGTTTGTACTTCCACCTCTCATCTCTGTTCTCCAAAAATTCAAACATCAAGATATTTTGCTCTCCAAGATAACTCATCTAAGAGGACCCGACTGCATCAACAAATATTTCACCTTCACTATTTTATAAACGACGGAAATATATCCTGAATGAACCTTACGTCATTGCTTAGTCATTGCAGCGTTAACATTAGGAGTTCAATGTTGTCCCCGTGGATTAGTTTTCCAACAACTTTAACAGCAAGCAACCTACAACTGTTGTTCAGTGTGATTAATTGTGATGGTTTGTCGATTTGCAATCTGCCTTCATCAACGTCTAATCGACGTCCATTTATGATTCAGTCTAAAGCATTTGTTTCTTGTTTCAATCATCATTCCTCTCAGCATTCTTTAGCTTTAATCTAGCTATCATAAAAGTAATAATAAATAAAAAATAAGTATTGACTTGCTATGTTGTTTTTTGTCTAAACTTGACTGCCTAATTTAGAGATCATCGTTTTATTACTTGTTTAATAGTAAAATAATGAACAACATGTGTAAAGATTTATCACGAATAATGAGTTGTATAAGTCAAATTTCAATATCGATGCCAAGAAATAAAACTTAAAAATAAATTATTCAGCTTATTCAGTTTCTTGAATCTCCGTTTAAGTTGTATCAGGTTTGTGCTATTGTATATCTACCACTAACTTACCAATCTTTCGAGAACGTATAGCCAACTTTAACCTTTAGCAGAGGGAACGGAACTCATCCGGTGAATATTTTATAAAGTTTGGCTTAACTTATGTGGAAAAAAAACGATTTGTTGCAAGTACAATAACAGACAGTCGAACAACCAACAGCTGTCACCATGGGTAGCTTCGACAGTGCCGAAGTATGTGAGCTAGTTGGGACATACCTGATGTACCAGATCACCCCAAAATATAGTGAAGGTAACATCGGTTTGTACAGAGACGGTCGTCTCGCCGCATTTAACGAACCCAAGAGTCACAAAACAAATAAAGAAGGATCTTTAGTGCAAATATTTGGAAAGTATAAACTAAAATTCACCATTGAAGCCAACCTCAAAGTTTTCTATTACCTCTAAGTCACCCTCAATCTTATTAAGAACGAGTACGGCTCTTATACGACACCGAATAATACTTAGTACATGCCAACTCTAATCACCCTCCTTCAAGTCTGCAAAGCACCCACGACGTTATAAACATCGTCTTAACAAACTGTTATCAAACCAAGATATGTTTAATGAAGCCAGCCATGCCTACCAACAAGCGTTCGATAACAGCTTCTACTCCTATCGTCTAAACCACCAAGGAACTATACCGGAAAAAAAACGGAAAAATCTCCAACGTAAAATTACCATGTTTAACCCCTTTTTAGCAAGAACGTAAACATTAATATCGGAAAAGAATTCCTCAAAATAGTCGATAAACACTTCCCACCCAACAATGAACGCCATAAAATATTCAACCGAAACACACCCAAACTTTATTCACTGACAAAAAAACAAAAAAACACAACCTACCTTAGCAAATATATTTTGTCCAAGGACCAATTTATATCTTTTAACATAACATGGAAATATTATTAAAAAAAAGCTAGCTCCTACAGTAACATAACCAAATTATGTGACCTTTGCCTTGCGGAAAAGTATATATTATGTGTACACTAGGTAGCTGAACGCTTAACGAGTACCTATAATTTATTTCAGTTGATACATTCCTTATTATCGAGTTTAAAACCGATAAGGAGAAGACAGCAATCTCGACCAATATGATATATGAATTTTAATTCGAACACAATATGATTCCTTCTAGTTTCGTTAAACTTGTTTTTTTTTCTGTTTATATTGTAAACTGCAGTGAAACATAAATAAAAATGGTCCCTTACATTATTATCCAGCTACTTATCCGGTACTTCATAAACAAACCGTTAATAATTGCTTAAATAACCGTATTCAAATGTCACTGGCGTTTTAATCACTGGAGAGAAAAGAGGAAGTAATAAAAATCTGATTATTTACTAATATTTATTATATTTATTACGGATCACTTAAACTAATTGCATCAACTATGTTAGATTCAACTTTTAAAGCAAGTAGTTTTATTTTCACTGCTTTGTTACTAATCTGTTCCATTTCTATAGCCTACTAACCGCGGCATCCCATTTCATTTTGTCTCACAGGTAATGACGAATTGTAGTCATGAACTGGAACTCATGAGATTAGCAATGAGTTTCAATGAGTTTCAAAATTGGCATCATGGATAGGATACATCTGAAAGTCTTGGTTTTATTTATCGTTACTGGTTTCCTAAGAGTTAAGATTGTAAGAACCAATACTGAAGTATCACGCAAGGTGGTTCATCTTAGTTCACATGTGATCTTAAAATGTGATATATCTGAGAATGCTGATGGCCGGCCTGGGGGAGGGGTCTAAGGGGATTTGCATTTCCAGGTGGCCTCAGATGCAATTTGGTGCAATATAGCACACTTCAACACCCACTCCATTTTGTAAAGAATTTTGCATTTTCACCTGGCCTTAGATGCAATTTGGTGCTTCAAATGAGATTTTTTTCTGATTTGGAAATGAAAAAGGGGTTTTCTGACTTGTGGAGCGGGGGGGCGGAACGATACTTCCGCCTCCGCCCCCCATATTTTTCATTGGGGGGCTGGCGCCCCCCAGCCCCCCTGGCTCCTACGCACTTGGAAGGTGTCTCTCTGTCGGAAAACTACTCGCTAGTTATACAGGAAGTTATGTTCCAGCACGAGGGATTGTTTACCTGCACATGCGAGGATGCACTAAATGTGGCCTACAATTTGAGTGTAGCAGGTAAGTCATAAGTCAGTGCAGGCCATGGTCCCTGTATTAACATAAACTATATATCATATACATTGACTTATTCAAAAAACATGATCATAACTTTATTGATATGTAGAATTGTTATTTCATCTTTTCGGCGCTTTTTCTTAGAACGTTAAGTAAATATCATTTTGGAGCTCCTTTGATGATGTTATACTCAGTGATGGAGACAGGATGGCCCATGTGGATTAAGGGAAGTCTAATATAATGCGAGCATATGAGTAGACCTATACGCGCAACAGCTAAGATGGCGTTGCCATTCAATGTAACGTCTGGTGATACTCCAATCTGCGGATTAGGCAGCTATCAAAGTATACAGCTTCATATGGAGTAACAAAGTTTCAGCGAAACAACTGTCATCCGGCAAATGTACATTTATATTTTTCGAAATTATTCAAAATAACCACCATATATAGCATTTCCTGATGTGTGTATATATATTTATCCTTACCTAAATCTCATCTCTGAAGGGTTTCATGACAAAGAGAAATACTTTAATATTTATCAAGTCTTGAATGTGAAGTGAACCAATCTTTGATAATTTATTGCTAAACAGCGTGAACAGTTTTTTTATGCTAAAAGACACGTACATGTTACTATTGCATTAACAATTTATTTATTGTTGATTGTAAGAAACAAACAATGATAATAGTGTTGTCTAATTTTAATAGAATGTGCATCACGTAAGCAAAACATATTCCCGAATTGATATGCCCCAAGGTATCAAGTAACACGATATTTACGTATTAATGTGCACGACTATGAAGTAACTACAACACGTGACTTAAATGAATACTCGGTTTCTATATAGTCAACCATGTTTGATATATCTGCTGTGAAAATGAAAGAGTTCTAAACTTCTAAAAATATTTCTTATTTTCAGTCTCAATTTATTTATCAAACGATTACTATTTCTAATATATCATTATACATTTATGGGCATGACGAGAAAATAACGGCAAGAGGTTACATGAATATTCAGTAACAAGTGAAACATGTGTAAAGCATCTGTAGTGAAAACTTCCGATGTATTGATTGATTGTCAGTTTCAGTTTATTTATCAATTTTGTGCACATTAGCATTACAGTGCAATTTTAATTTGTAGCA
The DNA here is from genome assembly GCF_037975245.1 of Apostichopus japonicus. Taxonomy (NCBI): domain Eukaryota; kingdom Metazoa; phylum Echinodermata; class Holothuroidea; order Aspidochirotida; family Stichopodidae; genus Apostichopus; species Apostichopus japonicus. The sequence continues at coordinate 5,035,146 of NC_092576.1, read as the reverse complement.
TATATCTCTCACTATTCAGTTATCCCAGAGGTTACATTGTCATTCGACAATGACACGTTTATCCGTATGATGAGACACTCACCGGAAATCATTGTCATTGATCCGAGAGAGCCAATCGAGATAACATGTCTTGCGATTGGATCGAGACCCCCGGCTAGCCTAACGTGGGTCGTTAATGACGAAGATGTAAGCCTAGACAGTCCCAATGTACTTGATGTTATGTACATACCAAACAAAGAGAGGCCAAACGTTACCGACTCAACATCCACATTACATCTCCTTCCTTCTGGAGATGAGGTCAATGTTTCGTGTCAATTTAGAGGAATGGAGTTTATCAGCTCCAACGTGACCATCCTTGTCCCTTGTGGGATATTTGATCAACATTTCCAAGGTAATCCAACGATCAATTTATAATTTATCTACTGCAGTCTCTAATTTGTCTATATTATATCTCTGTTTTTTGGAAAGGAAGGAAGCATTGTTTATCAACTGACTCAAAAACTTGAATTTAAGTAAGAGGGTAAGTGGACACGTTCATCCCATACCCATGACCTTTTTTTAGAGGTAGGAGGGAAAATTTGCAATGTGACATTTTTTTTTATTGAATTTTACCGCTGGGCTGAGGAGAATGTAGAAGAGTTTTGATGCAATTTCCTTGTCATCTTATGTAAGATTTACCAAGCCCTTACTATTAAAGCCTGATGCGGAAAATGTTGAAACGCCATGTTAGAACTTTAAACTTTAAATAAGTAGAGCTTTCAAGTCAGTTAACCAGTTGACCCATCTCCTTTTCAAACTTTGATTTTATAAGTATTGAATGTAGGTTTGCCTTCGGACTACTTTTTAAGAAAAGGTCGCCCAGGAAAGAACCTGTGCACGAAATCCAAACTACCGAACGACTGATTCGCTCTCAACCCCAGTCCCCTTGCATCTGGACTGTGACTGTGATCATCGTCGGGTGTGCATCACAATTCCCCTCGAAGGGGAACATATTCTATATATGTTTGTCTTCGAACTATAAATGCTGTCTATGAAGATGTGCCTCACAAACCAGTCCTAAGTACAAAGTCTAAATATTATATATCTGTAGATAACCTGGTAACTTACCTTGATATTGAACTACGGTAAGATATATCAGATATAGACTTCAGATGCATCTTGCATCAGAAGAGTTTAGTACAACAGCTTAAATACCAGAACAAGTATAATTCCATTTCTTTTATTATTTTATTATGCAATTTTCCCCAATTTGGACTTTCTCAATGATGTTATGATTTTAACAATATTTATCTTAAATGTTATGCATTGGATGTTTGAGGTGAGGACTTTCTACATAAACAGTGATTATTAAGTGACTGTGTCCTCTTGAGAATATTTGACTTCAGATCGTTCCATTTAATGTTTTGTACTCGCAGCTGATGTCCTTCTTTCCGAAGGTAACTGGTTTAATAACACGACAGAAGACTGGATGTTGTGGATATCGGTTTCGTCCAGCGTCTGTTTCTTCGTGTTAATGGCCACTTTTGTATGTGGATTATTTTGCGGGAGGTAGGCAATCATAGTTTAATTATTAGTAGATATTCATCAATATCGACAGTTTCAAAAACGTGTGCTGGTTTGAATCTGTCGTCGTTCGTCGGTCATTCGTTTCCCAATAAATACTAATATCAACAGGTTACAAGCCTCTCCTCTCCTCTCCTCTCCTCTCCTCTCCTCTCCTCTCCTCTCCTCTCCTCTCCTCTCCTCTCCTCTCCTCTCCTCTCCTCTCCTCTCCTCTCCTCTCCTCTCCTCTCCTCTCCTCTCCTCTCCTCTCCTCTCCTCTCCTCTCCTCTCCTCTCCTCTCCTCTCCTCTCCTCTCCTCTCCTCTCCTCTCCTCTCCTCTCCTCTCCTCTCCTCTCCTCTCCTCTCCTCTCCTCTCCTCTCCTCTCCTCTCCTCTCCTCTCCTCTCCTCTCCTCTCCTCTCCTCTCCTCTCCTCTCCTCTCCTCTCCTCTCCTCTCCTCTCCTCTCCTCTCCTCTCCTCTCCTCTCCTCTCCTCTCCTCTCCTCTCCTCTCCTCTCCTCTCCTCTCCTCTCCTCTCCTCTCCTCTCCTCTCCTCTCCTCTCCTCTCCTCTCCTCTCCTCTCCTCTCCTCTCCTCTCCTCTCCTAAATGCTATTTCTATTCGATTGAAAGGAAACTAAAGAAAAATCCACAAATCTCCAACATGGACGGTTGTGTGACAAATGACGAACAAGAATGGCCAGATGAGATGTTCGATAGTGATGGAAGTGAACTACAAACAGAAAACTGCGAAAGCTATTTTATTGAAGAAAATGCTGAGGATGAGTACCAGGAGATAGGTGCAGATAATATATATGAGAAGAATATGCACTCAGTAAGCCATGACCGTATACTTCATCACTCTAAGTAGTTATAGACAATACATAATTGGTTATCAATGGCACAGACTAGCTACAGAAATCTGAGAAGGCGAAGAACTACGAAAGACATTAACTTAAGTTTTTTCTTTGGATGTTTATTGTTTAATGGCTTTGCTTTAATATATGCATTCGCATCTCAGACCTTATTCTTACTGTGCAGAATAAACTTAGTTATCTCGAAACTAGAGGAGTGGCGAAGTCGATCCCGGGGGAGTGAGAAATATGGGATTGAGAGACAGGGAGCACAAACATCCAGTTTTTGTTAAAATCTCAAAAGTGTCGCTTTTCTCAAATTATAAGGTTTGGCAATCGAAAAAAATCAGAGAGTTAGAATGTAAGTCTAAATTGTATTTTAGGCGTCCGAATGTGAATAATATGTTAATAAATATGTGCACTGATGTTTAAAACTAAGACGAATTGAGTGTTTGTGTTGTTGTTGTTAAAACAAAGGGCTTTGAATTTGAATGTTAATAATCCAAAACAGGACTTTTTTCCCTGATGGATAGCATGGTACTGCATGTTCTATAAAGGTTTCCTTTTAATTGATCGTAAAAGTATAAACATGTGACAAACCTTTTTACACTCTAGTATAGATTGTCTTCTGAAGAGTCTCATTGCACAGGGTTTACGTGGGCGTTTCTTTGCATATAAAACATGACATTGTCATGAATGAGAATTTTCAACTCACAGATAAGTTTTCATGAGTTCTGATGTATATCTTTATTTAAGATGTCTTACGTGTATCTTGGTTAGAGATTTACTAATGAGAATTCGCAGCACTTTGCATTAAGTGTCCGTGCATGTACATATCTAAAATAAGTAAATGCAAGAATGTCTGCTGTTTTATATGGATTTCAGGCGACAAACTATTGAAGAAATTAAAAAGAATACAGTTATAGTATCCTGATAGAAAAAGAAGGGATTAAATTTTAATATCTTTAATATATGCGGTATCGGAATTTCCAGGAACAAAATACAACAACAAATTAGTTGGTTTGCTTAGAGGTTATAATGGATGCTAGTGGTCATAGGACTACTACTGATATGAATCACCGGGCACTGCCTGATTACCCAACCAGTTCAGTACAGGACTTATAAACACTAGTATTGAGACTCAACTTTGAAAGTCACGTAACAAACTTACCACTTATTTTAACTACTTGCTGTTTGCTTTTAGTGCTCATAATGTTATGACCAGTTAGAAAGTACATGATCTTTAAAAGTATCCCGTCTTAAAAAAAACTGAAGTTTTTACGTTATTTTCATTTCCTGCCTTTAACTACCTATTGTAGACACTTTCATTTTCTTTCGGATTGAAATAGTGATAAACAAATTCATTAAGTGGCTCCTTAATGAGCGAATCTGTTATTGGCTTTATTGTTTGACGTATATATGTAATACATGTTATGATGGTATGCGCTAAAAGCGCCAGATCGACGTTATTAACGTTCTTTTAAAGGATAACAATGATGACGTTCTCGCTGATAATGCTAAGCTTTTTAGTTCTATCCATTAGCAATTCAATTTTATCGATGATTTGACCAATTTTTTGCCAGAAATAGAAGCGAATAATTACCTGTAGAAGTCGGGAATCAAATTGAACGAAGCAATGAAAAAGGTCCCCAAATATTAACGAATTCTTTGAAGTTTAATGTATAATTCCGTTAAAATGGGTCAAGTATAATCCACTAAAATGTCTCAAAAATAAAAAATTGAATGTTCTTAGTTTCACTGTGTTAATTTTGGTCGTTTCCGTTAAGGCTTTTTGAATTAAACTTACGATTGAAAAAGTGGTCACAATTTGATTAAATGAACATAACAACTACGGTGTCTATCAATGCAGCTATATATATATATATATATATATATATATATATATATATATGTATATATATATATATATATATATATATATATATATATATATATATATATATATATATATATATATATATATAGGAATAACGGAAAAACTGTTAAACAACTATATAACATGTATACGGTACGCCGATTTTAAATGAACACGCGGAGTTACCGTATTCTACCAAGCGTAAAAGCAAAGAACGTTTTTTGTATAGTATACACATAATAGGCATGACATAGATCTATATCTCATTCACGCATATATGCTATATATTTGACAATCCTGTAATTTATTTTAATCGTTTTGTATGGCATTATTTGGTATACTGCGGTATATGATTTCAAGTTTCCTTGTTAATATTAAAATAAGAAGAAGATATATTTATATAGCGCCAACATCAACAACAGTTGTTCGACGGCGCTAAAAGACAGTTACATGAAAACAATTTCAACACCCTTGGTCAACAATTGACATGAAAATTTAGAAGTATTTTAGTTGCCCATCAATATATATATAGGTACCGTAATATATCATCTAGCGAGAGCTGACCGATGGGTGGGGGAGCACTATACTAACCTGCGACCTACTCTAGCTCTAAATCTAAACGGTCAATCTGGCAAAATTTGAAAGTGTTTTGATAGCCATCAGCTACCATATGATTGGAAGGTCCAATGGTACCATTTTTTAGCTGAGGGTTTGCCGGTATAATTAATGATGATAAAAACAAATATTGCAGAAAAAGGATCATTATTATTTAAGATTGTCTTTATATCGAAACAAAGGTAAATATAAGATGCATTTTGGTTAAAAGTTTATAGGAGGAATTTAGTTAAAAAATTTGTAATTTTATTTCCTAAAAGAACACTCGAGTACGGTACTAGAATTTGAGTCAACGTACTGATGGATGCCATAGTACATGTTTTACGTGATTATTATTAGGTTTCACATAAATGTATGATCATGTGACTACATATTGTTTGCACGTCAATAGATTCTGTTTGCCAATGAGTATGATTACGTAGGGCGTTTCTGTTTGCATTACACAAATGTACAATTATATCCCTGGTCAGTACTTAAACGTCATAAATACCTACAGCTAATGGGCATGTTTAAATATTACGTAGGCGTTTCTTGAGACGTAAAAATAAGACATTGTAACTATTCGAAATATTCAAGCTATATGTCTTTACTCTCATGGGTATCTATATAGATATTTTACGAGTTTATTTAATATATCTTAACAGTCACTTCACTCTCACTGTGGGCTTTTCACTAGGACCTCTATTGGATATACCAAATGTCCCACATCCTTTGCATGACAAGGTTCCTAATTAATAACCATAATCATCCATGATACATTTTCGTGTCCAGGCTCTCTTGTGGGTGACTTAAAGGGTGTTGATAATACAATTTTCTGACAAATTTAACTGTGAAAATATCTTTCCTCTCCACGGAACTCATGGTACCTCACACGACATAGCACGGTTGTGGTCATACACAGTTTTAGTATCGATGTGAGGTGATTGGGCCCCAGGGTGAGCACGCTTGGTTTATCACAGAAAAAAAAAATCACTTTTCAATCATACATTTCTTTCTTATTGCTGATATTTGTTTTGCTTTGTCATTGATTACTAAGCACACTAATTAAGCAGTCAGACATTTATGAAATATGTGATATGCGATGCTTAGCAACAGCACAAACAGTCATATTGTACCATGTGATTGAAGGCTTCGCCGGGGCTCTGTCGAAACTGATAATTTTGTAAACATGATCGGGAAAAGTACTCGAGAGGTGAATTTCATAAAAGAAATGAAACAAACAATGAAAAAGCATTGTAAGTCACAACAAAAGAAATTGAATCGTGTTTGTCCTATTTTTTGAAGATTAATTGCACACATTTTTTAAGTACTTGTGCATGCGGATACTTTCAAATTGTGAGAATTATTCAAATAGGATTATAACAAAAACTAGTATTGGCTTAAGTACTCACTTTCTGCAGTTAGCCTAATTTCATCCAAAATAGTCCAGACAATTATAAGTAATGTAAAACAAAGCGATTTGTAACCAACCGATGTAAAGAAAAGTTGAAGAAAGGTGACTTTAAATTATAAAACACATATACTATACATGAATCCAGAATCCAGTAGCCTCAGCTTTTAAGTCGGCCACTTAATTGATTCCTAAACGTCAAACTGAATATTGTTTTTCATCTGCATTGTACTCAAACGATAAATGGCCAAGGTATGGTGTGCAGTACACGAAATGTCCTTGTTTTTAATTTTTAACATACCATTCTGTAAGGTCACATGATAAATTGGTTGATGGATGGTTTCGATGAGATATGCAACTCCGTGGGAAAGTCTTGTTGAAACTTAACACTCCACTGCAGTGCGTGACAGCCCATTGTCGTTTTTCTTTTCATTTTTCGGATGATAACAAGATGTATTTATGGAACTATCGCTTTCATGTCGTTAGTCAACATCGACTTGTCACCAAAAAAAAATAGTTTAATGACATGATTGACATCTGATGAACAATAAACAATAAATGTGGCTGAAAGTAAGTTTTTCTCCGTCTGAAGAGTTTCTTTTAAACTCGTTAGCTTTGCTGTTGATGGATTCCACTACCCATGGTTTGCTTCTGTCACCTACAGAAGAAGGATCTGTAAAAACAAGAGGGGAAAATGATTCTTAGTGTTTGATAATCTACCGTTATTCGGGAAATTGCTTACTGTTGTTTCATTGACAGGTATCGGCTTACTGCCAGGCGACTTCTCAATATATCAGCACGGTATGTGCATAGGTGTGGGTAGTAGTTATGATAGCAATACTCATGTTGTAACTATATACAGCCTTCCTGTAGAAAGGAAACATTTTGACAAGATTTGACCTCCTGACACCTTAGAAATTTATATTCATATCTGTGAAGGATCTAAAAGTTAAGCATCGTATTTTGTCGAATATGAAGGATTAAACGTTGATGATTTTACTGAAATACAGAAGCTGTAGAAGTTAAGATTCAGAGAAGGAATAAAGAAAAAAAAAATGTTAGGTCATGTTTAGTAGGAGAATGTTTTAAGAATAAAATGATTATAACCAAGGCGCTAATACTCCAATTTGGATAAAATAGAGCAGGTCTGTATATAAACGTGTTTTTTTTTCAAATGGAGTATCCTAAACCTATGTTATATTGCAGGATATTGCGGGTTGTACTTTGGGTTCTTGTACCGAACAGTTAGCTTACTAGGAAGAAGAGATAACGTTAACAGTCATACGTATTCTTTGTAACTCTTATCAAATGATACCTTGCAGTTTTAATGACCTTAATGCAGAGGAATTGGTTGTCAAGTCGGCAAAATTAGGATACTATTTTGAGAGAACATCTTCCTCAGTGTTTTCCTCAACATGTAATGTATATGATACCACACAGGAACAGTAAATACCATTAGCGGAAAATGGATTCATTCAACGTTTGTCTTGACATAAGTGAAAGAATATTGATATAATATTAATACAAATTGAACTATGTTAAAAATGTCTTAGATTATTTTCCTTTCCAGAGATCCCAGAGCTAACGTTGTCATTTGAAGAGCATACATTTAGTAAATCGCGAAGTCCTTATGACTGTACGTTGTAATAGCGGCCGAGCTGTATGGCGATTGGATTAAGGCCTCCTGCTAGCCTAACGTGGGTACGTGAATGACGAAGCTGTAATAGGCGCATCCAATACCAAACAAGGAGAGGATAAATACCACAGACTCAAAATTTGTGAATGATATGCTTTATTTCGTCGAACTGAAAAGGAATACAACAGCAAGAACAAACAATGCGTAAAGTGGTTAAAATTATGAGCGGTGTCTGTTTCAATATGGAGATATATTGTTTGATAATCTTCTTGATTTTCTTCAATTGTGCCGGTTTTCATGGATTTAATAATTCAATATCAGTCAGACTGGTCGAAAGAGATTCTGTGATCTTGGAATGTAATGATTCTGCGACAGGAGGAAACAAATGGTTTCTTGACGATCAAGTCATAGTTTCAAATATATTGTTGTTTGATTTTTTGTCGGGTTTCCACTTATCAAATAACTACTCATTATCAATCTTAGATGTTACATTCAATCATCAAGGATTGTATAGATGTTACCGTAATTATACCCATGTTGTGAGCTACAACGTGACAACAGAAGGTAAGTAAATAAAAAAACTTCCTGTCGTGTGAGGAATTGACAGTCCTAGTTAATGTCAAGGACCTAAAAATTAGAAATAATCCTGTATTTCATATTATGTCATTTTGTTGTAATAACTCCAAATTATTTTATCTATGTCGTTAGAATGTATTGAAACATGTACATTTGTATCTCAGTAGAAGTAGGACATACCTAGAATCAAATGCTCCACGCTCCTACATTGTAAATTTCTCAAACATGAGCGTATTAGTATTGCAATAATGCTGTCTCTTTTACGAGGGAGTTGCTGTGGGTCCCGTTCTTACAATATCTGTTACTTATTAGGAATTTACAGTTCGAGTTACTACCAATGACCTAACACATAGCAATAATCCTCTATTTTGTATCATGTAGCTTTTGTTGTAATGATTCCAAGTTAGTTTCACTCATAAATTCAAAATTACAATGAAATATCTGTACAGTTTTATCTAAGTAAAATAGGAAGCATAGAAGTTAAGATTTAGAAAGAGAATAAGACATTTACCAAAAATTGAAGAAAGTGAGGTTTTGTTTCGTAAACGAACAATTGAGAACAAAATCAAATAAACAAATTTTGAAAGAGTATACAGATTATAACAATGGCTTTAAAAGTCCAACATGGATCAAATGAGCAGCTCTGTGTAAAAACATGTTTTTAAAAGGAATATAATTCTGAAACTATGTAATATTTCAGGATAATATGGATTGTACTTTGTTTAATAGCAAAGAGCAGTCAGTTTAGAAACAAAGGTGATGGCTCCTAAAATACGAATGTTCTTTGAAGGTTTTATAAAATCATTCCTGCAGATTCATTGACTTTACTTTAAAAGGCAACGGTTGTCTAGTTTTCAGCACACTATTTTGAGAGAACTTCTTTATTACTCTGTTTTTTCCATTAACATGTAAAATATGACACCATACAGGAACAGCAAATACCATGACAGTAAAATGGCTACATTCAACGTTTTCTTGACATATGTGAAAGAAGAGTGATAAAATATTAACAAAAATTGTTAATTACAACTTACAAAAAATCTTAGATTATTTCCTTTCTCAGTGATCCCAGAGCTTACGTTGTCATTTGACGAGCATACATTTAGTGAACTGCAAAGTACATATGACTACGTGGTAATAGCGGGCAAGCCTCTGGGGATCAAATGTATGGCGGTTGGATCAAGACCTCCTGCTAGCCTAACGTGGGTTGTGAATGGTGAAGATGTAGATGTATCCAAAGTACACAATGTACTATACAAACCAAACGAGAGGAAAAACACCACAGACTCAGAATCTACATTACATCTACTACCAACTGGAACTCACGTCAACATTTCATGTCAGTTTCAAGGGATAGAATTAGTCAGTCAGAACCTGACCATCAAATTTATCTTCTTTGAGAGCTCAGATGAATCAGGTACACTACATTAACATTACGAAAATTAAATCCAAAATTACTTAATGAATTAGTTTTGTCTTTAAAATAAAACTCTTCCTGCTTTCTTAGTGTTATAGTAAGTTTACCTAAGGCCTGCTTTTAGCAAAATTAAAAAAAAATCTCTTGGATGTAAAGATAACCATTCCGGTCATCATCAATGATTACTAAAGTTAAACTAGTAAGTAGTCAACGTAGATCAATCAATCAATTATCAATATCTATAGTGTTGTGTTTAATGAACATTTCCCTAACATGAGATGCAGATGATGAACATTGACGAAAGCTATGGAGGGAATTCCAGACAATAAAGTAATGCTTTCCCAAGTTTATTAAACGGAAATGTTGAATGACAAGGATACCAGTAGAAACAATCAGCTCTTCTAGTTGTTGTTCATTATTCATTGTTGTAAGAAAAGGACTCTTTAAGAAAACATCCAATAAGTAATGAACTATTAAGTCTATGTATGTCAACATGCGACTGTTACATTTATATCGTCCTTAAGTGTATGCTTTTACAACAACGTTGGGTTTGCCAAAGTGCAAATAGCTCAGTATAAAAGGTTTCCTTCACATTGATTCGGACATAAGCTCCATGGAACAGAAAATTGAAGAAGATCATCTCGTTCAACTTTATTCTTAAAGTATTGAATTAACTTTAGTTAAGACATGGATTTGTGATAATTCTATCCCTCCATAGTTTCAGAAGATGATTCTTTGCAAGATGATGCCGAGACCAAGGATTCAGATTTGTTGGTTTGGTCATTGGTTGCCGTCATTTGCTTCCTCTTAATATTGCTAGCGTCTACATGCGGGATTTTCATCAGCAGGTAGTATTTGATCTTATAAATAAAGAAGTTAACATAATTACATTATATCATATGTGTGTACATGACATTGTTACAGTGTGTTAGCAGTTGTAACTAATTAACCAACTAGTGTACATAACGTGTGTTGTGGTGTATTGCAGTTTTAACTAATAAACCATCCAGTGTATACAATATGTATTTAGTGTGTTGTAGTTATAACTGATAAACCATCCCGTGCATATAATGCGGGTTACGGTGTATTGCAGTTATAACTAGTTAACCATCCAGTGTTAATGATGTGTGTTATAGTGTATTGCAGTTATAACTAGTTAACCATCCAGTGTTTATGATGTGTGTTATGGTATATTGCAGTTATAACTAGTTAACCATCCAGTGTTTATGATGTGTGTTATGGTATATTGCAGTTATAACTAGTTATAACCATCCGGTGTATGTGATGTGTATCATAATGTGTTGCAGTTATAACTAATTAACTATCCATCGCATACGATGTTTGTTACGGTGTATTGCAGTTATAACTAAGTTAACCATCCAGTGTTTATGATGTGTGGTATAGTGTATTGCAGTGATAACTAGTTAACCATCCAGTGTATATGATGTGTATTGTAGTGTATATAGTTTTAACTAATTAATCACCCAGTATAAAATATATTTTCTGATTTTCATCTTAGATACACATAACGAAGAAACGGCGTTGTTTCATTACCGTGTTGCCTCTGCAAATCATCTTCTCAAGCTTTATCAGACGTGATATGAATAATTATATTATTATTAATTCGCAGGAATACCCCACAATGCTCGACTACAGACGTAACCACGATCAACAATGAACCGCAACCAATGAGTCCATCAGCTCAAGTTATGACAACTGAATGTCACAAAGCCGTAACACATGGTTATTTTAGCGATCATGCGACAGCACCTAACGACATTCCCGAGTATCAGGAGATGGAACAGCCCAATGAAAACTACAACAAGCAGATATACAGAGAGAATCCGAACTGTGTATATTACCAAAAGATTTCATTATAACCAAGACTATTAAAAACATATGTAAAGTCAAGAATAGGAACTTTTGTTGTAGTTGTTTGATTATTTTTCACATTTGTTATGTTATAAACGAAAAGTTGAAACTATCTTCACACGATACAGTTTGCATTAAGATAAACATGAAAAAAACATTCATTTCCTGCCAAGCATACGGATAACGGGTGTAAACATATATTTCTTCTATATATATATCAAATACCTTTGAATACTAATTAGCTGACAACGTGCTTTGTTGCATTGAGGAAAAGAGAGTGCAACCATAGAACATGAAAAAAATCAGAGAGATGACCCTCAAAGAGATAAAGAGCTAACTAAAGCTACAAGAGGCAGTTGAAAAGAAAGAAAACCCCGAACTGTATATATTACAGAAGAGCATTTCACTAACGGGACAATGCATACTAACTAAACACTTCTAAAATATATATATATCATATATATATATATATATATATATATATATATATATATATATATATATATATATTAATGAAGGGGGGGGGCAGGGGGAGCACAAAACGTGTTTTGGCAGCTTCTCTTAAAGCTGGCGGCCTTCAAACATCGTGGCGTATACATGAGTCGAGAATGGAATATTACTGTCTGATGTTCTGTACTTGTGATACATTGCCACTCTGGGTCAGATGTCAATGACAATAACTCCTTTTGGCTATGGCAAATATCAGAGGTATATCGTAAATATGACATAACTGCCTGCTTCAAGTATGAAAATACCATGGTGCGAGACATTTCTGGTACATACACATAATATGAGGGGGAAGGGGAGGGGAAGGACATCGATTGGGGGTTTAATCGTTGCCAGGAAATGAGCATATTTTAATTCCAGTTACTTTCGATTACGAAATGTTTTATTTATGATCTGAATAAAAGGGGCGTAAGAGGAAGTTACTAATGTTCTCTCAGTTTCGTAATAATTTGTAAGGAATACAACAGACAGAACGATCAATAAGTCAAGAGGCAAAATTAAAAGCGGCTTGTGTTTCAACATGGAGAGACATTGTTTGAAAATTTTCTTGATTTTCTTCAACTTTGCCGGTGTTAATGGATTTAAAAACCCAATATCAGTCAGACTGGTCGAAAGAGATTCTGTGATCTTGGAATGTAATGATTCTGCGACAAAAGGAAACAAATGGTTTCTTGACGATCGAGTCATATTTGCAAATGAATTTCTGGTTTATTTTTTGTCGGGTGTCCATTTATCAAATAACTACTCATTATCAATCTTGGATGTTACATTCAATCATCAAGGATTGTATAGATGTACCCGTAATTTTACCCATGTTGTGCACTACAACGTGACAATAGAAGGTAAATAAATACACATTAAAACTTCCTGTCGTGTTAGGAATTGACAGTCCTAGATAATGGCAAGGACCTAAATATTAAAAATAATCCTCTATTAAATATTTTCTTAATATTTTCATCCATGACGTTAGGCTTGCATTGAAACATGTACAGTTGCATCTCAGTAAAAGGAGGATATTTCTGGGATCAAATGCTCCACTTTTATAGATTGTAAGTTTCTCAAACATAATAGTAAGTAGTATTACAATACTTCTGTCTTTCTTACCAGGGAGTTGTATGGGTCTTGCTCTTTCACTATTTGTTACTTAATAGTAACCTTCTGGTTAATACCAAGGACTTAAAACTGAGCAATAATCCTGTGTTTCGTATTAAGTAAGTTTTGTTGTAATAATTCCATTTTTTTTTTTATAAAGTCAGCATTACAATGCTATTTTCTATCTTACCAGGAAATTGTTCGGGTCCTGCTCTTACAATATTTGTAACTTATTAGTTACTTACTAGTTAATACCAAGGACTTAAAACTTAATAATAATCCTGTGTTTAGTATTAAGTAAGTTTTGTTGTAATAATTCCAAATTATTTTTGTTTATAAAGTCAGTATTACCAGTCTATTGTTTATCTTACCATGGATCGAGTTGTTGGGGTCCTGCTCTTACAATATTTGTAATTTATTAGTTAATAACTAGTTAATACAAAGGACTTAAAACTTAACAATAATCCTATGTTTAGTATGAAGTAATTTTGTTGTAATAATTCCAAATTATTTTTGTTTATAAAGTCAGTATTACAATGCTATTGTTTATCTTACCAGGGAGTTGTTAGGGTCCTGCTCTTACAATATTTGTTACCTATTAGTTACTAGTTAATCCCAAGGACATAAAACTTAGGAATAAGCATGTGTTTAGTATTATGTATTTTTTGTTGTAATAATTCCAAATAATTTTCATTTATAAACATAAAACTTAAACTTAAACTGACACATATACCGTCAGTGGCGTAGGAAGGTACTTTTGAGTGTGGGGGGGGCTGAAGACTGATGGCCGGCCTGGGGGAGGGGTCTAAGAGGAGGGGTGCCCCCTCTCCTTTGGAATTTTTTGCATTTCCAGGTGGCCTCAGATGCAAGTTGGTGCAATATAGCACACTTCAACACCCACTCCATTTTGTAAACTTAATTTTGTATTTTCACCTGGCCTTAGATGCAATTTGGTGCTCCAAATGAGATTTTTTTCTCATTTGGAAATGAAAAAGGGGTTTTCTGACTTGCGGAGCGGGGGGGGCGGAATGATACTTCCGCCCCTCCACATTTTTCACTGGGGGGCTGGCGCCCCCAGCCCCCCGGTTCCTACGCCCTTGTATACCGTTTTATCTGAGTAGAAGGACATACCCTTGGGATCAAATGCGCCACCCTCATAGATTTTAAGTTTCTCAAACACAAGCGTTTGTAGTGTTACAACACTGCTGTTTCTCTCACCCAGGAAGTTGTTAGGACCTTGCTCTTGCAAAACTTATCACCGCCAACGGGTTCAATAATAGACGGTGTTAGTATAGTACTTATTGTGTATATATTTAGCGACATTATCATGTGTGTAGCTCGAACGATGAGAACTTCTTACTTTAGGTCACTTGTGGTCGCAGGTGATATTTCACGCAAATTATAAAAAATAGTAAGCGTATCGAAGTTAACATTCAGAAAAAGGAATAGCGACAATAAAAAAATAAATTGAGGTCATGTTTCGTAAAAGAAACATTAAGAACAAACTCAAATAAACAAAAGTTGAAAGAGTAGACATATTATAACAATGGCTTTAATAGTCTAACATGGATAAAAAGAGCAGCTCTGTATATGAATGTTTTTTCGTAAAGAGTAATCTAAAACTATGTTTTATTGCAGGATGTTGTGGGTTACACTGTGTGTTATTGCACCGAACAGTTAGCTTAGAAAGATAAAGATGATGTCTAGAATACAGATTCTTGCAACTCTTATTAAATGATATCTTGCAGTTTTAATTACTTTATGTAAAAGCAGTGGTTGTCAAGTTTTAGCAACATATTTTGAGAGAACTTCATACTCTGTGGTTTCTTTACTATTTAAAACATGATACCATATAGGATTAGCATATAGCATGAGCGGTAAAATTACTTTATTCAGCGTCTTTCTCGACATATATATATATATATATATATATATATATATATATATATATAATTTATCATTAATAAAATATTAAAACAAAGTGTTAATAACAACTTAAAAATATCTTAGATTATTTCCCTTTTCAGTGATCCCAGAGCTTTCGTTGTCATTTGACGAGCATACATTTAGTGAACCGCGAAGTACATATGACTACGTGGTAATAGCGGGCAAGCCTCTGGGGATCAAATGTTTAGCGGTTGGATCAAGACCTCCTGCTAGCCTAACGTGGGTTGTGAATGGTGAAGATGTAGACCCATCCAATGTACACAATGTACTATACAAACCAAACAAGGAGAGGACAAACACCACAGATTCAGAATCTACATTACATCTACTACCAACTGGAACTCACGTCAACATTTCATGTCAGTTTAGAGGGATAGAATTAGTCAGTCAGAACCTGACCATCAACTTTGTCATCTTTGAGAGCTCAGGTGAATTAGTTATGGATATTGCCTTTATGAAAAATAAATCAAGAATTACTTAATGAAGTAGACTCGATTTTTGAAATCATACCCTTTCAACTGCATTGAAGCCCTCGTAAGTTCTCATTACGTCTACTTTTTGCAAAACTAAAAACAAATGTTGTGGAAGTGAAGATAACTAATACGGTCTGAATAAATCAAGACTAAAGCTAATCGTGATAAAATAATAATTAATAAACTGTTCGATAAAAATTGCAAATCAATCAATCAGTAATCAATATATATATATATATATATATATATATATATATATATATATATATTTATATATATATATATATATATATGTATGAATATATATATATATAATATATATATATATATATGGTGTTGAACGTGCTTAATGAACATTTTCCTACCATGAGAGGTAGACGGTAGACAATGACGATCGGTGGAATGGGATTTTCATACAAGGCTAAGACACCGAAATGTTTAATGACTAGGATAGCAATATAGTAGTAAATATAGTATCATTATTTTGTATTTCATCATTACTATATGGAGACTCTTTAATTAAACATAAGATAAGTAATGTTAAGTCTTTGGGTGTAAAACACAAATCAATACCACCCTTAAGTGCATGCCTCAAAGACCACTTTAATTTTGTCAATGATAAAATAGGTCAGTTAAAGTGGTGGGCTTCACATTGAGTCATGCCCAAGTTCTTTTAGACAGAAAATTAAAGATGAATGTATCATTTTCAACTACATTCTTAACATAAGTTACTGCATAAGTTGTGTTAAATTCAGGCATGAAGAAGAACATACCATATGAAACCACATGTCTAATGAAATAAGTTAACTTTATTTATGAGATAATTTGATATAAATATCTCTCCATTTTTTCATATTACGATCTGTTGCTAGATGATGCCGAGAAGAAGGATTTGGTTTGGTCATTGGTTGCCGTCATTTGCTTCCTCTTAATACTGCTAGCGTTAACATGTGGGATTTTTATCAGCAGGTAGTACTTGATCTTATAAATAAAGAAGTTAACATAATTACATTATATCTTGTATGTTTGTGACATTCCTTACAGTGTGTTGGTAGTAATAACAAATTTACCACCAAGTGTACATGATGTGTGTTACGGTGTATTGAAGTTATAACTAATTAATCATGCAGTGCATATGATGTGTGTTATAGTGTATTGACAGTTATAACTAATTAACCACCTATTTTACATGACGTGTGTTACGGTGCATTCCAGTTATAACTAACTAACCATCAAGTGTATCTGATGAATGTTAAAGTTATAACTAATTAACCACCTAGTGTATATAATGGGTATTGTAATTATACTTAATTAGTTTAGTTTAGTAGAAAAAAGGATCAGGAGGGACACTTAAGTCCCCATCAAGGACCCTATAGAGAGAGGAAAAAAAAAAACCGCAGACACAAACACTCAGACCAGATTACAATGCTTAAAGTGCTTGTCCAAAGCATTCGTAAACCCATTTACACTACTTGCAAGTACAACTTTCTCAGATAAACCATTCCACTCATTCACAACCCTATTAGAAAAGAGTTATGCCGAATATTAATCCTACTATGTGACTTTTGGAGTTTAAGACAATGACCTCTTGTACAACTACTGTTAGCAAACATGAAAAAGTCGGTAAAGGATAAATTGTCGAAACCATACACAATCTTGAAAACCTGGATCAAGTCCCCACGTAACCTCCTAAATTATACTTGTTATCTCATCGATCCCATAGAGATGATGAGATATTGTAGTTCCTTTGCCAGTTGGAACATATACAGATGTTTCAATTGCCATTGCAACAGTGACGTGGTTAATTTTCCTGTGTATAGCTACATTCAGGGAGGGGTGTAACCAATGGCGGGTGTGCCAGGAAGTCCATGACTGAGGGAGGGGCAAAAACGTGTCGTGTATAAGTGTGTGTGTGTCAGTCCGTAAGTCATTGTGTGGGTTTCCAATTCTCTCCTCTCTCTGCTTCTGCAATTAGTGGTTATAATTGTGTTACTAAACGGGAAGTTTAGATGTCCAGTCATAATTTTAAAAAATCGGATATAGACTTTGATTTTCTGATATATGAAATTGCTCTCATAGTTACACAGAAAAGAAGAAATTAACGGCGTTGCGCCTTTACAGAGTTACCTATGACTTTACGTTCTCTAGCTTTTTCAGACGTGAAATGACTCATTCTTTTATTTTTAATTGGCAGGATAAAGTCACGATGTTCGTGCACAGACGTTTCCACGATCAACAATGGAATACATCCACCGGGTCCATCAGCTCAAATTTTTACAGCTGATTGTTTTACAGAAGATATCACAGTATCGAGTGACAATCATAAGTATTATGACCTTGAACCGTCCAATAAAAACGACGACATCGAGATAAACATAGAGAATCCAAACGTGGTGTACTATAAAGCAATTACATCATAACCCAAAGATTTTGAAATACATACAGTATGTAAAGTTAAGAATAGGAGTTGTGTTGCAGTAATTAGATTACTATTCTAATGTCTCATGTCATAGACGATTTGTTGAAACCATATTTAGACGATACATTTTACAGTAAGTTAAATGTGAAAGATCAATTTCCTAACATGCATTGCGATTACGGGTGTTAGCAAGTTTTTGGGACTTATATACCGATTCGACAAGTTTGTACTTCCACCTCTCATCTCTGTTCTCCAAACATTCAAACATCAAGATATTTTGCTCTCCAAGATAACTCATCTAAGAGGACCCGACTGCATCAACAAATATTTCACGTTCACTATTTTATAAACGACGGAAATATATCCTGAATGAACCTTACGTCATTGCTTAGTCATTGCAGCGTTAACATTAGGAGTTCAATGTTGTCCACGTGGATTCGTTTTCCAACAACTTTAACAGCAAGCAACCTACAACTGTTGTTTAGTGTGATTAATTGTGATGGTTTGTCGATTTGCAATCTGCCTTCATCAACGTCTAATCGACGTCCATTTATGTTTCCGTATACAGTGCTTGTTTCTTGTTTCAATCATCACTCCTCTCAGCATTCTTTAGCTTTAATATCGCTATCATAAAAGTAATAATACATACAACATAAGTACTGACTTGCTATGTTCTTTTTTGTCTAAACTTGACTGCCTAATTTAGAGATCATCGTCTTATAACTTGTTTAATAGTAAAACAATGAACAACATGTGTAAAAGTTTATCACGAATAATGAGTTGTATAAGTTAAATTTCAATATAGATGCCAATAAATCAAAATAAAGTATTCAGCTTATTCAGTTTCTTGATTCTCCGTTTAAATTGTATAAGGTTTGTGTAATTGTATATCTACCACTAATTTACCAATCTTTCGAGAATTTATAGCCAACTTTAACCTTTAGCAGAGGGAACGGAACTCATCCGGTGAATATTTCATAAAGTTTTGCTAAACTTATGTGAAAAAAAAGCGATTTGTTGCAAGTACAGTAACAGATAGTCGGACAACCAATAGCTGTCACCATGGGTAGCTTCGACGGTGCCGAAGTATGTGAGCTAGTTGGCACATACCTGATGTACCAGATCACCCCAAAATATAGTAAAGATAACATCAGTTTGTACAGAGACGGTGGTCTCGCCGCATTTAACGAACCCAAGAGTCACAAAACAAATAAAGAAGGATCTTTAGTGCAAATAGTTTGAAAGTATAAACTAAAATTCACTATTGAAGCCAACCTCAAAGTTTTCTATTACCTCGAAGTCAACCTCAATCTTATTAAGAACGAGTACGGCCCTTTTACGACACCGAATAACACCCCTTTGTATGTACATGCCAATTCTAATCACCCTCCTTCATATCTGAAAAGCACCCACGACGTTTTAAACATCGTCTTAACAAACTTTTATCAAACCAAGATATGTTCAATAAAGCCATCCCTGTCTACCATAATAGCTTCTACTCATATCGTCTAAACCACCAAGAAACTATACCGAAAAAAAAACCGAAAAATCTCCAACGTAAAATTACCAGGTTTAACCCCCTTTTTGGCAAAAGCGTAACCATATCGGAAAAGAATTCCACAAACTAGTCGATAAACACTTCCCACCCAACAATAAACGCCATAAAATATTCAACCGAAACACACTCACACTTCCTTCAGTGACAAAAAACACAAAAACGTTACCGCCCTTAGCAAATATATTTGTTCCCTGAAGGACCAATTTATACCTATTAACATAACATGGAAATATTTGAAAAATAAGGCTAAATACTACAGTAACATAACCAAATGATGTGACCATTGCCTTCCGGAAAGGTATTTATTATATGTACACTAGGTAGGTGAACGTTCAACGAGCACCTATAATTTATTTCAGTTGATACATTCCTAATTATGGAGTTTGGAACCAACAAGGAGAAGACAGCCATCTTGACCAATATGATATATGAATATTAATTCGAACACAATATGATTCCCTTCTAGTTTCGTTAAACTTGTTTTTCTGTTTATATTGTAAAGGTGCATTGTGACATAAATAAAAATGTTCCTTTCAATATTATCTAGGTACTTATCCGGGTACTTCATTAACAAAACTTTAATAATTGCTTAAATAACCATATTAAAATGTCACTGACTTTTTAATCACTGTAAAGAAAAGAGGAAGTAATGAAAATCTGATTATGTATTAATATTTATCACGGATCACTTGAACTAATTGCATCAACTATGTTAGATTCAACTTTTAGGCAAGTAGTTTTATTTTCACTGCTTTGTGAATTCATGTTACTAATCTTTTCCATTTCTATACTAACCGCGGCATCCCATTTCATTTTGTCTCACAGGTAATGACGAATTGTAGTCATGAACTGGAACTCATGAGATTAGCAATGAGTTTCAATGAGTTTCAAAATTGTCATCATGGATAGGATACATCTGAAAGTCTTGGTTTTATTTATCGTTACTGGTTTCCTAAGAGTTAAGATTTTAAGAGCCAATACTGAAGTATCACGCAAGGTGGTTCATCTTAGTTCACATGTGATCTTAAAATGTGATATACCTGAGAAGAAAAGAACCAAACTATGGTGGTTTGACGGTGAATTGCTTTACTTCAACTATATTAACACCCATCCAATAGAAGGTGTCTCTCTGTCTGAAAACTACTCGCTAGTAATACAGGAAGTTATGTTCCAGCACGAGGGATTGTTTGCACATGCGAGGGTACACCAAATGTGGCCTACAATTTGAGTGTGGCGGGTAAGTCATAAGTCAGTGCATATGCAGGTCATGGTCCCTTTATATACACAAACTATATATCATATTCATTGAGTTATTCAAAAAACATGATCATAACTTTAATGATATGTAGAATTGTTATTTCATCTTCTCAGCGCTCTTTCAAAGAACATTTAAGTAAATATAATTTTTGGAGCTTCTCTGATGATGTTATACTCAGGGATGGGGACAGGATAGCCCATGTGGATTAAGGGAAGTTTAATGTAATGCGAGCATATGAGTAGGCCTACAGTACACGCGCAACAGCTAAGATGGCGTTGCCATTCAGTGCAACGTCTGGTGATACTCCAATCTGCGGATTAGGCAGCTATCAAAGTAGAAAGCTTCATATGAAGTAACAAAGTTTCAGCGAAACAACTGTCATCCGGCAAATGTACATTTATATTTTTCGAAATTATTCAAAATAACCACCATGTACAGCATTTCCTGATGTGTGTATATATATTTATATTTACCCAAATCTCATCTCTGAAGGGTTTCATGACAAAGAGAAATACTTTAATATTTATCAAGTCTTGAATGTGAAGTGAACCAATCTTTGATAATTTATTGCTAAACAGCGTGAACAGTTTTTTATGCTAAAAGACACGTACATGTTACTATTGCATTAACAATTTATTTATTGTTGATTGTAAGAAACAAACAATGATAATAGTGTTGTCTAATTTTAATAGAATGTGCATCACGTAAGCAAAACATATTCCCGAACTGATATGCCCCAAGGTATCAAGTAACACGATATTTACGTATTAATGTGCACGACTATGAAGTAACTACAACACGTGACTTAAATGAATACTCAGTTTCTATATAGTCAACCATGTTTGATATATCTGCTGTGAAAATGAAAGAGTTCTAAACTTCTAAAAATATTTCTTATTTTCAGTCTCAATTTATTTATCAAACGATTACTATTTCTAATATATCATTATACATTTATGGGCATGACGAGAAAATAACGGCAAGAGGTTACATGAATATTCAGTAACAAGTGAAACATGTGTAAAGCATCTGTAGTGAAAACTTCCGATGTATTGATTGATTGTCAGTTTCAGTTTATTTATCAATTTTGTGCACATTAGCATTACAGTGCAATTTTAATTTGTAGCATATATCTCTCACTATTCAGTTATCCCAGAGGTTACATTGTCATTCGACAATGACACGTTTATCCGTATGATGAGACACTCACCGGAAATCATTGTCATTGATCCGAGAGAGCCAATCGAGATAACATGTCTTGCGATTGGATCGAGACCCCCGGCTAGCCTAACGTGGGTCGTTAATGACGAAGATGTAAGCCTAGACAGTCCCAACGTACGTGATGTTATGTACACACCAAACAAAGAGAGGCCAAACATTACCGACTCAACATCCACATTACATCTCCTTCCTTCTGGAGATGAGGTCAATGTTTCGTGTCAATTTAGAGGAATGGAGTTTATCAGCTCCAACGTGGCCATCCTTGTCCCTTGTGGGATATTTGATCAACATTTTCAAGGTAAGCCAACGATCAATTTATAATTTATCTACTGCAGTCTCTAATTTGTCTATATTATATCTCTATCTTTTGGAAAGGAAGGAAGCACTGTTTATCAACTGACTCAAAAAATTGAATTTAAGTAAGTGGGTAAGTGGACACGTTCATCCCATACCCATGACCTTTTTTTAGAGGTAGGACGGAAAATTTGCAATGTGACTTTTTTTTTTATTGAATTTTACCGCTGGGCTGAGGAGAATGTAGAAGAGTTTTGATGCAATTTCCTTGTCATCTTATGTAAGATTTACCAAGCCCTTACTATTAAAGCCTGATGCGGAAAATATTCAAACGCCATGTTAGAACTTTAAACTTTAAATAAGTAGAGCTTTCAAGTTTTGACCCCATCTCCTTTTCAAACTTTGATTTTATAAGTATTGAATGTAGGTTTGTCTTCGAACTATAAATGCTGTCTTTGACGATGTGTCTCACAAACCAGTCCAAAATCCAAATATTATATATCTGTAGATAACCTTGACATTGAACTACGGGGTAAGGTATATCAGATATAAACTTCAGATGCATCTTGCATCAGAGGAGTTTAGTACAGCAGCTTAAATACGAGAACAAGTAAAATCCCATTGCTTTTATTATTTTATTATGCAATTTTCCCCAATTTGGACTTTCTCAATGATGTTATGATTTTAACAATATTTATCTTAAATGTTGTGCATTGGATGTTAGAGGTGAGGATTTTCTACATAAACAGTGATTATTAAGTGACTGTGTCCTCTTGAGAATATTTGACTTCAGATCGTTCCATTTAATGTTTTGTACTCGCAGCTGATGTCCTTCTTTCCGAAGGTAACTGGTTTAATAACACGACAGAAGAGTGGATGTTGTGGATATCGGTTTCGTCCAGCGTCTGTTTCTTCGTGTTAATGGCCACTTTTGTATGTGGATTATTTTGCGGGAGGTAGGCAATCATAGTTTAATTATTAGTAGATATTAATCAATATCGACAGTTTAAAAAACGTGTGCTGGTTTGAATCTGTCGTCGTTCGTCGGTCATTCGTTTCCCAATAAATACTAATATCAACAGGTTACAAGCCTCTCCTCTCCTCTCCTCTCCTCTCCTCTCCTCTCCTCTCCTCTCCTCTCCTCTCCTCTCCTCTCCTCTCCTCTCCTCTCCTCTCCTCTCCTCTCCTCTCCTCTCCTCTCCTCTCCTCTCCTCTCCTCTCCTCTCCTCTCCTCTCCTCTCCTCTCCTCTCCTCTCCTCTCCTCTCCTCTCCTCTCCTCTCCTCTCCTCTCCTCTCCTCTCCTCTCCTCTCCTCTCCTCTCCTCTCCTCTCCTCTCCTCTCCTCTCCTCTCCTCTCCTCTCCTCTCCTCTCCTCTCCTCTCCTCTCCTCTCCTCTCCTCTCCTCTCCTCTCCTCTCCTCTCCTCTCCTCTCCTCTCCTCTCCTCTCCTCTCCTCTCCTCTCCTCTCCTCTCCTCTCCTCTCCTCTCCTCTCCTCTCCTCTCCTCTCCTCTCCTCTCCTCTCCTCTCCTCTCCTCTCCTCTCCTCTCCTCTCCTCTCCTCTCCTCTCCTCTCCTCTCCTCTCCTCTCCTCTCCTCTCCTCTCCTCTCCTCTCCTCTCCTCTCCTCTCCTCTCCTCTCCTCTCCTCTCCTCTCCTCTCCTCTCCTCTCCTCTCCTCTCCTCTCCTCTCCTCTCCTCTCCTCTCCTCTCCTCTCCTCTCCTCTCCTCTCCTCTCCTCTCCTCTCCTATCCTCTCCTATCCTCTCCTCTCCTCTCCTCTCCTCTCCTCTCCTCTCCTCTCCTCTCCTCTCCTCTCCTCTCCTCTCCTCTCCTCTCCTCTCCTCTCCTCTCCTCTCCTCTCCTCTCCTCTCCTCTCCTCTCCTCTCCTCTCCTCTCCTCTCCTCTCCTCTCCTCTCCTCTCCTCTCCTCTCCTCTCCTCTCCTCTCCTCTCCTCTCCTCTCCTCTCCTCTCCTCTCCTCTCCTCTCCTCTCCTCTCCTCTCCTCTCCTATCCTCTCCTATCCTCTCCTAAATGCTATTTCTATTTGGTTGACAGGAAACTAAAGAAAAATCCACAAACCTCCAACATGGACGGTTGTGTGACAAATGACGAACAAGAATGGCCAGATGAGATGTTCGATAGTGATGGAAATGAACTACAAACAGAAATCTCCGAAAGTTATTTTCTTGAAGCAAATGATGAGGATGAGTACCAGGAGATAAGTGCAGATAATAAATATGAGAAGAATATGCACTCAGTAAGCCATGACCGTATACTTCATCACTCTAAGTAGTTATAGACAATACGTAATTAGTAATCAATGGCACAGACTAGCTACAGAAATCTGGGATGACGAAGAACTACGAAAGACATTAACTTAAGTTTTTTCTTTGCTTTAATATATGCATTCGCATCTCAGACCTTATTCTTACTGTGCAGAATAAACTTAGTTATCTCGAAACTAGAGGAGTGGCGAAGTCGATCCCGGGGGAGTGAGAAATAGGGGATTGAGAGATAGGGAGCACAAACATCCAGTTTTTGTTAAAATCTCAAAAGTTTCCCTTTTCTCAAATTATAAGGCCTCGTTTAGCAATCAAAAATATCGGAGAATTGGAATGTAAGTCTATATTATATTCTAAGCGTCCTAATGTGAATTAATATGATAATAAAAGGTGCTCTGATGTTTAAACTAAGAAGAATTGAGTGTTTTGTTGTTGTTAAAAAGAATGGCTCTGAATTTGAATGTTAACACCCCAATACAGGACTTTTTCCCTGATGGATAGCATGGTACTGCATGTTATATAAACGTTTCCTTTTAATTGATCGTAAAAGTATAAACATGTGACAAACCTTTTTACACTCTAGTATAGATTGTCTTCTGAAGAGTCTCATTGCACAGGGTTTACGTGGGCGTTTCTTTGTACATAAAACATGACAATGTCATGAATGAGAATTTTCAACTCACAGATAAGTTTTTATGAGTTCTGATGGATATCTTTATTAAAGATGTCTTACGTGTATCTTGGTTAACGTGTTATGAATGAGAATTCGCACCACTTCCGTGCATGTACATATCTAAAGTAAGTAAATGCAAGAATGTATGCTGTTTTAAATGGATTTCAGGCGACAAACTATTGAAGAAATTAAAAAGAATACAGTTATAGTATTCTGATAGAAAAAGAAGGGATTAAATTTTAATATCTTTAATATCTGCGGTATCGGAATTTTCAGGAACAAAATACAACAACAAATTAGTTGGTTTGATTTAGAGGTTATAATGGATGCTAGTGGTCATAGGACTACTACTGATATGAGCCACCAGGCACTGCCTGATTGCCCAACCGTCCAGTACAGGACTTATATATAAACACCAGTTTTGAGACTCAACTTTGAAAGTCACGTAACAAACTTATAACTTATTTAAACTACTTGCTGTTTGCTTTTAATGCTCATAATGTTATGACCAGTTAGAAAGTACATGATCTTCAAAAGTATCCCGTCTTAAAAAAAAAACTGAAGTTTTTACGTTATTTTCATTTCCTGCCTTTAACTACCTATTGTAGACAATTTCATTTTCTTTCGGATTGAAATAGTGATAAACAAGTACATTAAGTGGCTCCTTAATGAGCGAATCTGTTATTGGCTTTATTGTTTGACGTATATATGTAATACATGTTATGATGGTATGCGCTAAATGCGCCAGAGTGACGTTATTAACGTTCTTTTAAAGGATAACAATGATGACGTTCTCGCTGATACTGCTAAGCTTTTTAGTTCTATCCATTAGCAATATAATTTCATCGATGATTTGACCAAATTTTTGCCAGAAATAGAAGCGAATGATACCTGTAGAAGTCGGGAATCAAATTGAACGAAGCAATGAAAAAGGTCCCCAAATATTAACGAATACGTTGAAGTTTAATGTATAATTCCGTTAAAATGGGTCAAGTATAATCCACTAAAATGTCTCAAAAATACAAAATTGAATGTTCTTAATTTCACTGTGTTAATTTTGGTCGTTTCCGTTAGTGTTAATTTTGGTCGTTTCCGTTAAGGTTTTTAGATTAAACTTACGATTGAAAAAGTGGTCACAATTTGATTAAATGAACATAGCAACTACGGTGTCTATCAATGCAGCTACATATATATATATATATATATATATATATATATATATATATATATATACATATATATATATATATATATATATATATATATATATATATATATATATATATATATATATATATATATATATATATAACATGTATACAGTACGCCGATTATAAATGAACACGCGGAGTTACCGTATTCTACCATGCGTAAAAGCAAAGAACGTTTTTTGTATAGTATACACATACTTGGCATGACATAGATCTTTATTTAATTCACGCATATATGCTATATATTTGTCAATCCTGTAATTTTATTTTAATCGTATTGTATGGCATGTATATGGTATACTGCGGTATATGATTTCAAGTTTCCTTGTTAATATTAAAATAAGAAGAAGATATATTTATATAGCGCCAACATCAACAACAGTTGTTCAACGGCGCTAAAAGACAGTTACATGAAAATAATTACAACACACTTGGTCAACCATTGACATGAAAATTTAGAAGTATTTTAGTTGTCCATCAATATATATATAGGTACCGTAATATATCATCTAGCGAGAGCTGACCGATGGGTGGGGGAGCACTATACTAACCTGCGACCTACTCTAGCTCTAAATCTAAACGGTCAATCTGGCAAAATTTGAAAGTGTTTTGATAGCCATCAGCTACCATATGATTGGAAGGTCCAATGGTACCATTTTTTAGCTGAGGGTTTGCCGGTATAATTAATGATGATAAAAACAAATATTGCAGAAAAAGGATCATTATTATTTAAGATTGTCTTTATATCGAAACAAATGTAAATATAAGATGCATTTTGGTTTAAAGTTTATTGGAGGAATTTAGTTAAAAATTGTTTTTTTTTTATTTCCTAAAAAAACACTCGAGTACTAGAATTTGAGTCAGCGTACTGATGGATGCTATTGTACATATGAGATTATTTTTAGGATTTACATAAATGTATGAGCATGTGACTACATATTGTTTGCACGTCAATTGATTCTGTTTGCCAATGCTTATGATTACGTATAGTTTTACGTGGGCGTTTCTGTTTGGTTTACACAAATGTACAACTATATCCCTGGTCAGTACTTAAACGTCATAAAATACCTACAGCTGATGGGCATGTTTAAATATTACGTAGGTGTTTATTAAGACATAATAATAAGACATTGTAACTATTTGAAATATTCAATCTATATGTCTTTACTGTAATGTGTATCTTTATAGATATTTTACGAGTTATTTAATATATCTATAACAGTCACTTTACTCCCACTGTGGGTTTGTCACTAGGACCTCTATTGGATATATATACCAAAGGTCCCACATCCTTTGCATGACAAGGTTCATAATTATTATCCATAATCATCCATGATACATTTTCGAGTCCAGGCTCTTTCGTGGGTAACTTAAAGGGTGTTGATGATACATTACTCTCTGACAAATTAAGCTGTAAAAATACATACTTTTAATGTTGTAAAATAGGTTTTATTATAATGGTCGCATAATAATTTGTGTACGAGAATCGATTATTATCAGCTTATTAACATATATATATATATATATATATATATATATATATATATATATATATATATATATATATATATATATATATATATGTATATATGTATATATATATATATACATATATATATATATATATATGTATATATATGTTTATATATATATATATATATATATATATATATATATATATATTATAAAACACTCTATAGATCGCTAACCATCCTTTAAGTTCAATCATGTGTGTAGCATATCTTTCCTCTCCACGGAACTCATGATACCTCACACGACATAGCACGGTTGTGGTCATACACAGTTTTAGTATCGATGTGAGGTGACCGGGGCCCAGGGTGAGCACGCTTGGTTTATCACAGAAAAAAAAAATCACTTTTCAATCATACATTTCTCTCTTATTGCTGATATTTGTTTCGCATTGTCATTGATTACTAAGCACACTAATTAAGCAGTCAGACATTTTGGAAATATGTGATATGCGATGCTTAGCAACAGCACAAACAATCATATTGTACCATGTGATGGAAGGCTTCGCCGGGGCTCTGTCGAAACTGATAATTTTGTAAACATGATCGGGAAAAAGTACTCGAGAGGTGAACTGATTCATAAAAGATATGAAACAAAAAAGGAAAAATCACCGTAAGTCACAACAAAGAAATTGAATCGTGTGTGCCTTGTTTTTTTGAAGATTAATTAAACACATTTTGTACAAGTACTTGTGCATGCCGCTACTTTTAAATTGTAAGAATTATTCAAATAGGATTAGGACAAAAAAAATGGTATAGGCTTAAGTACTTAGCCATTATACTTGCTGCAGTTAGCCTAATTTCATCCAAAGTAATCATAAGCAATGTAAACAAAGCGATTTGTAACCAACCGATGGAAAGAAAAGTTGAAGAAAAGTGACTTTAAATTGTAAATCACATATACTATACATGAATCCAGTAGCCTCAGCTTTTACGTCGGCCATTTTGATTCCCAAACGTCAAACTGGACATTTCTTCCATCTGTATTGTACTCAAACGATAAATGATCAAGGTATGTTGTGCAATACACGAAATGTCATTGTTTTCTATTTTTTTACATGCCATTCTGTAAGGTCACGTGATAAATTGGTTGATGGATGGTTTCGATGAGATATGCAACTCCGTGGAAAGTCTTGTTGAAACTTAACACTCCACTGCAGTTCGTGACAGCCCATGGTCGTTTTCTTTTCATTTTTCGGATGATAACAGGATGTATTTATGGAACTATCGCTTTCATGTCGTTAGTCAACATCGACTTGTCACCTAAAAAAAATAGTATAATGACATGATTGACATCTGATGAACAATAAACAATAAATGTGGCTTAAAGTAAGTTTTTCTCC
Source organism: Apostichopus japonicus (assembly GCF_037975245.1). Taxonomy (NCBI): domain Eukaryota; kingdom Metazoa; phylum Echinodermata; class Holothuroidea; order Aspidochirotida; family Stichopodidae; genus Apostichopus; species Apostichopus japonicus. The sequence goes on along the minus strand of NC_092576.1, from coordinate 5,005,571 downwards.
GTCTGAAGAGTTTCTTTTTAACTCGCTAGCTTTGCTGTTGATGGATTCCACTACCCATGGTTTGCTTCTGTCACCTACGGACGAAGGATCTGCAAAAACAAGAGGGGAAAATGATCCTTAGTGTTTGATTATCTACCCTTATTCGAAACATCGCTTCCTGTTGTTTCATTGACAGGTATCGGCTTGCTGCCAGACGACTTCTCAATATATCAGCACGGTATGTGCAATGGAGTGAGTAGTAGTTATGATAGCAATACCCATGTTGTAACTATATACAGCCTTCCTGTTGAAAGGAAACATTTTGACAAGATTATGACCTCCTGACACCTTAGAAATTTATAATCCTATCTGTGAAGGATCTAAAAGTTAAGCATCTTATTTTGTCGAATATGAAGGATTAGACGTTGATGATTTTACTGAAATACAAGAAGCTGTAGAAGTTAAGATTCAGAAAAGGAATAAAGAAAAAAAAATGTTAGGTCATGTTTAGTAGGAGAATGTTTGAAACAGATCAAAGAAGTGAAAGTTTTAAGAATAAAATGATTTTAACCAAGGCGCGAATACTTCAATTTGGATAAAATAGAGCAGGTCTGTATATCAACGTGTTTTTTAAAGGAGTATTCTAAACCTATGTTATATTGTAGGATATTGTGGGTTGTACTTTGGGTTATTGTACCGAACAGTTAGCTTACTAGGGAGAAAGAAATGACGTAAACAGCCATACGTATTCATTGCAACTCTTATTAAATGATACCTTGCAGTTTTAATGACCTTAATGAAGAGGAATTGGTTGTCAAGTCGACAAAAATTAGGATAATATTTTGAGAGAACATCTTCCTCAGTGTTTTCCTCAACATGTAATGTATATGATACCACACAGGAACAGTAAATACCATTAGCGGAAAATGGATTCATTCAACGTTTGTCTTGACATAAGTGAAAGAATATTGATATAATATTAATGCAAATTAGACAATTTTGAAATGTCTAAGATTACTTCCTTTTCCAGTGATCAGAGAGCTTACGTTGTCATTTGACGAGCATACATACGTTGTACATACTATACGTTGTAACAGCGGGCGGGCTGCTGGGTATAAAATGTATTGCGATTGGATCAAGGCCTCATGCTAGCCTAACGTGGGTTGTGAATGACGAAGCTGTGATAGGGGCATCCAATGTAAACGATGTACTATTAATACCAAACAAGGAGAGAATAAACACCACAGATTCAGAATTTATGAATGAGATTCATTATTTCGTCGAACTGAAGAGGAATACAACAGCAAGAACAAGCAATGCGTAAAGAGGTTAACATTAAGAGCGGTTTTTGTTTCAATATGGAGATATATTGTTTGATATTCTTTTTGATTTTCCTCAACTGTGCCGGTTTTTATGGATTTAATCATTCATTATCAGTCAGAGTGGTCGAAAGAGATTCTGTGATCTTGGAATGTAATGATTCTGCGACAAAAGGAAACAAATGGTTTCTTGACGATCGAGTCATATTTGCAAATACATTTCAGGTTTCATCTTTGTCGGGTGTCCATTTATCAAATAACTACTCATTATCAATCTTAGATGTTACATTCAATCATCAAGGATTGTATAGATGTAACCGTAATTATACCCATGTTGTGAGCTACAACGTGACAACAGGAGGTAAGTAAATAAACAATAAAACTTCCTGTCGTGTTAGGAATTGACAGTCCTAGTTAATGTCAAGGACCTAAAAATTAGAAATAATCCTGTATTTCATATGATGTCATTTTGTTGTAATAACTCCAAATTATTTTATCTATGTCGTTAGACTTGTATTGAAACATGTACATTTGTATCTCAGTAGAAGTAGGACGTACCTAGAATCAAATGCTCCACGCTCCTACATTGTAAATTTCTCAAACATGAGCGTATTAGTATTGCAATAATGCTGTCTCTCTTACGAGGGAGTTGCTGTGGGTCCTGTTCTTACAATATCTGTTACTTATTAGGAATTTACAGCTCGAGTTACTACCAAGGACCTAACACTTAGCAATAATCCTCTATTTTGTATCATTTAGTTTTTGTTGTAATGATTCCAAATTAGTTTCACTCATAAATTCAAAATTACAATGAAATATATGTACAGTTTTATCTAAGAAAAATAGGAAGCATAGAAGTTAAGATTTAGAAAGGGAATAAGACAATTACCAAAAATTGAAGAAAGTGAGGTTTTGTTTCGTAAACGAACAATTGAGAACAAAATCAAATAAACAAATTTTGAAAGAGTACACAGATTATAACAATGGCTTTAAAAGTCCAAGGTGGATCAAATGAGCATTTCTGTATAAAAACGTGTTTTTTAAAGGAGTATAATTCTAAAATTATGTAACATTGCAGGATATTGTAGGTTGTACCTTGTTGTATAGCCCACAGCAGTCAGTTTAGAACAAAGGTGATAGCTTCTAAAATATAAATGTTCTTTGAAGGTTTTGTAAAATCATTTCCTGCAGCTTTATTGACTTAAAGGCAATGGTTGTCAAGTTTTCAGCACACTACTTTGAGAGAACTTCTTACTCTGTTTTTCATTAACATGAAAAATAGGACACCATACAGGGAGAGCAAGTACCATGAGCGGTCAAATGGCTACATTCAACGTTTTTCTTGAAATTTGTGAAATAAGAGTGATAAAATATTAACAAAAATTGTTAATTTCAACAAAAATCTTGAATTATTTCCTTTTTCAGTGATCCCAGAGCTAACGTTGTCATTTGACGAGATTACATTTAGTGAACCACGTAGTACATATGATCACGTGGTAATAGCGGGTGAGCCTCTGGAGATAACATGTTTGGCGGTTGGATCAAGACCACCTGCTAGCCTAACGTGGGTTGTGAATGGTGAAGATGTAGACCCTTCCAATGTACACAATGTACCATACAAACAAAACAAGGAGAAGCTAAACACCACAGACTCGGAATCTGCATTACATCTACTACCAACTGGAACTCACGTTAACATTTCATGTCAGTTTAAAGGGATAGAATTAGTCAGTCTGAACCTGACCATCAACTTGATCTTCTTTGGGATCTCAGATATATCAGGTAAACTACATTAACTTATACAAAACTTAAATTCATAATCATTAATGAATAAGTCTCGACTTTAATATTATACACTTTCCGTTTGCTAGTGCTATAGTAAGTTTACCTTAGGCCTATACTTTTAGCCAATTAACAACAAATCTTTTGGATGTAAAGATAACCATTCCGGCCATCATCAATAATTACTAAAGTTAAACTAATAAGTAGTCAACGTAAATCAATCAATCAATTATCAATATCTATAGTGTTGTGTTTAATGTACATTTCCCTAACATTCATGCAGATGATGAACATTGACGACAGCAATGCTTTCTCAAGTTAATTGAAAAGTCCTTTTCTTACAACAATAAAATACACAATTACGATACTAGAAACGCTATTTGTTTCAACTGTTATCGTTGTCATTTAACATTTCCGTTTAAGAAAAACATAAGATAAGTAATGAACTGTTAGCCTTTGCGTGTGAAACATGCGACGGGTACATTTAAATCACCCTTAGGTGCATGCCTTTTACAACAACGTTGGGTTTGCCAAATGAAAATAGCTCAGTATAAAAGGTGTCCTTCACATGACTCGGACATAAGCTCAATTGAACAGAAAATTGAAGAAGATAATATCGTACAACTATATTCCTAAAGTATTGAGTTAACTTTAGTTGAGACATGAATTTGTTATAATTTATCCCTCCATAGTTTCAGAAGATGATTCTTTGCAAGATTATGTCGAGACCAAGGATTCAGATTTGTTGGTTTGGTCATTGGTTGCCGTCATTTCCTTCTTCTTTATACTGCTAGCGTTTACATGCGGGATTTTTATCAGCAGGTAGTATTTGATCTTATAAATAAAGAAGTTAACATAATTACATTATATCATATGTGTGTACATGACATTGTTACAGTGTGTTAGCAGTTGTAACTAATTAACCAACTAGTGTACATGACGTGTGCTGTGGTGTATTGCAGTTATAACTAATAAACCATCCAGTGTATACAATATGTATTTAGTGTGTTGCAGTTATAACTGATAAACCATCCAGTGCATATAATGCGGGTTACGGTGTATTGCAGTTACAACTAGTTAACCATCCAGTGTTTATGGTGTGTGTTATGGTATATTGCAGTTATAACTAGTTAACCATCCAGTGTTTATGATGTGTGTTATGGTATATTGCAGTTATAACTAGTTATAACCATCCGGTGTATGTGATGTGTATCATAATGTGTTGCAGGTATAACTAATTAACTATCCATCGCATACGATGTTTGTTACGGTGTATTGCAGTTATAACTAAGTTAACCATCCAGTGTTTATGATGTGTGGTATAGTGTATTGCAGTGATAACTAGTTAACCATCCAGTGTATATGATGTGTATTGTAGTGTATATAGTTTTAACTAATTAATCACCCAGTATAAAATATATTTTCTGATTTTCATCTTAGATACACATAACGAAGAAACGGCGTTGTTTCATTACCGTGTTGCCTCTGCAAATCATCTTCTCCAGCTTTATCAGACGTGATATGAATAATTATATTATTATTAATTCGCAGGAATACCCCACAATGCTCGACTACAGACGTAACCACGATCAACAATGAACCGCAACCAATGAGTCCATCAGCTCAAGTTATGACAACTGAATGTCACAAAGCCGTAACACATGGTTATTTTAGCGATCATGCGACAGCACCTAACGACATTCCCGAGTATCAGGAGATGGAACAGCCCAATGAAAACTACAACAAGCAGATATACAGAGAGAATCCGAACTGTGTATATTACCAAAAGATTTCATTATAACCAAGACTATTAAAAACATATGTAAAGTCAAGAATAGGAACTTTTGTTGTAGTTTTTTGATTATTTTTCACATTTGTTATGTTATAAACGAAAAGTTGAAACTATCTTCACACGATACAGTTTGCATTAAGATAAACATGAAAAAACATTCATTTCCTGCCAAGCATACGGATAACGGGTGTAAACATATATTTCTTCTATATATATATCAAATACCTTTGAATACTAATTAGCTGACAACGTGCTTTGTTGCATTGAGGAAAAGAGAGTGCAACCATAGAACATGAAAAAAATCAGAGAGATGACCCTCAAAGAGATAAAGAGCTAACTAAAGCTACAAGAGGCAGTTGAAAAGAAAGAAAACCCCGAACTGTATATATTACAGAAGAGCATTTCACTAACGGGACAATGCATACTAACTAAACACTTCTAAAATATATATATATCATATATATATATATATATATATATATATATATATATATATACCACTTTATTGTACCATTAGGAGACAATGATTATAATATGATATATGGGAGACAATATTGTATATGTTGCATAAATCTTGAACGAAATGCCCAGCGAGTTAAAATTTTATGCATTTTAGCTTGCAAGGTTATGTCTCAATAGCTACAAAAAAAATACGATCATAAAGGAATGGACCAAATATATAACTCTCTGTAGTGTTATTTTGTCTCCCAATTTTTTTTTTTTATTGCAATTCCTTCTTTTGGGAGACATTTTATGAAGAAAGGCATATTAAGGAGACGTCTCCTAAGAAGCAAACTTAATATTAAAATATATATTGTGATTTCCGTATATCTATTCCAAACTGTTCACTATTACGTTTTTATAATAGACGTAAACGATCGTTATGGAAGCGTAACGAATACAAAGAATTTGTTTTCATTTTGAGTGTCCGCAAGGCCCACGCCCTCCTTGATTAAATGGACCGTAATAGACGTAACAAATTAAGCCTACCCAACATTATAAATAGCAGTTTATTTGTACGCGGAATTGATCGTTTCTTTTACCTCGGACTTAGCTGGTATGCTTTTTATACTCTTCACCACTAAATACGAATTCACCGATACTCCGGAGTTCCAACTCAACATACGCAACTAGGGATTGAAGTCCCTTCATTTATTCATAATTTGTTACACTGTTAAGAGTAAAGATTTTTCGTCGCGTGATTTATTATTTTATGAAATGACCAGACAACAGCTGAGTACCTCAATGGAGAGGAATATTTGTATGTGGGTACACATCTGTACAAAAGTGAAGAAATAGCGACCAACAAAAAGAGGCTCTTAATATATTGGAATTGCATGCACTGTACCATTTTGGAATGTTTTTTTTTTCTATAAGGTTAGTTGTCTGTTAAAGTGCACATGAAGGGGAGGGTTGCTAAGACGTGCAACACTATATGGGAGGTACTAATTGTCGCTAAATATTAAAATACACATCAATCAAGAATGAAATTGAGTGTACAAAATAGATGACACTAATAAGGTAAAGTTTAGTAACGTTTATTTTCAGCTCAATATATAACACACGGGCATTTAACATACCATATAACAAACCATATAAAATGGGTTTAAATAACTCAATATAATGGGTTTAAATAACTCAATATAATGGGTTAACATACCATATAACAAACCATATAAAATGGGTTTAAATAACTCAAAACAACAACCGAATGTTACTATGGTCAACACCTAAATTTCTGCATACAGTTTAGCTAAGAAAAAGAACAGCCAAAACGAACCATTATGCATAAAGTGTTCAAATTTAAAATACACATCAATCAAGAAGGAAACTGAGTGTACTAATTAGATGACACTAATACGGTTAAGTTTTTTTTTCAGCTCAACATATAACACACAGGCATTTAACATACCATATAACAAAACATATAAAATGGGTTTAAATCTTAACTCAAAACAACAACCGAATGTTACTATGGTCAATAACTAAATTTCTGCAAACATTTTAGGCAAGAAAAAGAACAGCCAAAACGAACCATTATGCATATAGTGTCCAATGAGGCCTGTGCTGAAATATTATATTATCAGATGAAACCTTTGTATAAGTTCATATGGAATCAGTGTTGAAGCTTGTGTTAATGCACACAATACTTTTCGATTTACCAATTAAGTTTGAAATAATTAGAATTTAGCATATACGACAATTGAATAGGCATACAACAATTACTCTGTAGCAAAATTTCTATCTGGCAATCAATTAGTATTTATATTTAGCCTGGACTGGACTGAATAACACCAATGAGATATTTTAACTTTATTACGTAAGTTTTGTTAGTACAATACTGAGGCATAGTTAACATACACAGCTACAATTAGGACTGTTATAAAGTTTCTTACAATGGCAAATAAACAGTTGAGACATAAACTTGAAGTCTTGTCTTGTAAAATGTCCCATAGCAGACAGCTGATGCAGCTTCCTAACCTCCACTGGTTCTAAGTTTTAGCTTCTTAAAAGAACTTGTTAAAATAATTCAGACAAGCATGGGTGAAATTGACAAAAAGTAACAATTCTGATGAAACAAGCTGGTATAAATCAAAATGGTTTAATAGAGTGCAAACTGTTGCCAGAAAAGATGCTAAAATGTCTCTTTTGTGAGTTACCTCACCATCAAGAAATTTACATTTATTTACCTGCCAACATTAAAGAGCATGTAAATATGGTAATTGCCATCTCATTAAAAAGCATTTGTTAGGCACACCCATCAAAAAATATCTCCTATAACCAAAACTAATTAAGCCTTGTAGCAAAACAATCATAAAATGTTGATAGTTTGCATTTCTTTAATGTGTCTACTTATAAGGCACAGTCATATCATGTAACTGATGCCACTTGTTTCTTTCAATTGTGACATTACTTCTTGTAGCAAAACTCATAACATGGTGATAGTCTGCATTTCTTTTAAAAAAAAACCTTTCACATCATGTGTATACTTATAAGGCACAGTCACACATTATTCTTGTAGACCATGTAACTGATGCCACTTGTTTCTTTCAATTGTGACATTACTTCTTGTAGCAAAACAATCATAACATGGTGATAGTCTGCATTTCTTTTAAAAAAAAAAACCTTTCACATCATGTGTATACTTATAAGGCAGTCACACATTATTCTTGTAGACCATGTAACTGATGCCACTTGTTTCTTTCAATTGTGACATTACTTCTTGTAGCAAAACAATCATAACATGGTGATAGTCTGCATTTCTTTTTAAAAAAAAACCTTTCACATCATGTGTATACTTATAAGGCACAGTCACACATTATTCTTGTAGACCATGTAACTGATGCCACTTGTTTCTTTCAATTGTGACATTACTTCAGGTAGCAAAACAATCATAACATGGTGATAGTCTGCATTTCTTTAATAAAAAACCTTTCACATCATGTGTATACTTATAAGGCACAGTCACACATTATTCTTGTAGACCATGTAACTGATGCCACTTGTTTCTTTCAATTGTGACATTACTTCAGGTAGCAAAACAATCATAACATGGTGATAGTCTGCATTTCTTTAAAAAAAAAACCTTTCACATCATGTGTATACTTATAAGGCACAGTCACACATTATTCTTGTAGACCATGTAACTGATGCCACTTGTTTCTTTCAATTGTGACATTACTTCAGGTAGCAAAACAATCATAACATGGTGATAGTCTGCATTTCTTTAATAAAAAACCTTTCACATCATGTGTATACTTATAAGGCACAGTCACACATTATTCTTGTAGACCATGTAACTGATGCCACTTGTTTCTTTCAATTGTGACATTACTACAGGTAGCAAAACAATCATAACATGGTGATAGTCTGCATTTCTTTAAAAAAAAACCTTTCACATGTGTATACTTATAAGGCACAGTCACACATTATTAATGTAGACCATGTAACTGATGCCACTTGTTTCTTTCAATTGTGACATTACTTCAGGTAGCAAAACAATCATAACATGGTGATAGTCTGCATTTCTTTAAAAAAAAACCTTTCACATGTGTATACTTATAAGGCACAGTCACACATTATTAATATAGACCATGTAACTGATGCCACTTGTTTCTTTCAATTGTGACATTACTTCAGGTAGCAAAACAATCATAACATGGTGATAGTCTGCATTTCTTTAAAAAAAAAACCTTTCACATCATGTGTATACTTATAAGGCACAGTCACACATTATTCTTGTAGGCCATTTAACCGATGCCACTTGTTTCTTTCATTCATGACCTTACTTCTTATGGTCAAGCAGTCATAAGATGTTGATAGTCTGCATTTCTTGAGAAATACTTCCACGTCATGTCTACCTACAAATCAAAGAAAATCCAGAATAAAAACATTTCATGGTTTCATGGTTTCTTGCTGCTGTTCATTAGTTCCATTCATAGGGAAATTTCTAAGAAAGCCCTACTAAAATAACAACAATTCATGCACACAAAATTTTGTTGCCAAAGTAATGCTAAGCCCTGATATCAATTGCAACACACATCAGTGTGTGAAGACAATCTACCAATATCATCATACCAAGTTTGACAAAATTCCGACTAATGGTAGCCAAGTTATTGCAATTTGGAGTTTTCCACGTTTGACCCTGTGACCTCATTAATATTCATGATATGAGCACCAAAATCAAAAGGGTTCATCTACTCACAATGGGCCACCTACCCACCAAGTATGGTAATCATGGGTCAATTCCTTAGGTTATTGTGCATACAAACTGTTCATACCGAAATATTGCTAAGCCCGCCCCCTCATTAATATGCATGATAATAATTGCAAAACACATCAGTGTGTGAAGACTATCTACCAATATCATCATACCAAGTTTGACGAAATTCCAACTAATAGTAGCCAAGTTTTTGCAATTTAGAGTTTTCCACGTTTGACCCCGTGACCTCATTAATATTCATGATATGAGCACCAAAATCAAAAGGGTTCATCTACTCACAATGGGCCACCTACCCACCAAGTATGGTAATCATGGGTCAATTCCTTAGGTTATTGTGCATACAAACTGTTCATACCGAAATATTGCTAAGCCCGCCCCCTCATTAATATGCATGATAATAATTGCAAAACACATCAGTGTGTGAAGACTATCTACCAATATCATCATACCAAGTTTGACGAAATTCCAACTAATAGTAGCCAAGTTTTTGCAATTTAGAGTTTTCCACGTTTGACCCTGTGACCTCATTAATATTCATGACATGAGCACCAAAATCAAAAGGGTTCATCTACTCACAATGGGCCACCTACCCACCAAGTATGGTAATCATGGGTCAATTCCTTAGGTTATTGTGCATACAAACTGTTCATACCGAAATATTGCTAAGCCCGCCCCCTCATTAATATGCATGATAATTATTACAACACATATCAGTGTGTGAAGACTGTCTACCAATATCATCATACCAAGTTTGACGAAATTCCAACTAATAGTAGCCAAGTTTTTGCAATTTAGAGTTTTCCACGTTTGACCCTGTGACCTCATTAATATTCATGACATGAGCACCAAAATCAAAAGGGTTCATCTACTCACAATGGGCCACCTACCCACCAAGTATGGTAATCATGGGTCAATTCCTTAGGTTATTGTGCATACAAACTGTTCATACCGAAATATTGCTAAGCCCGCCCCCTCATTAATATGCATGATAATTATTACAACACATATCAGTGTGTGAAGACTGTCTACCAATATCATCATACCAAGTTTGACGAAATTCCAACTAATAGTAGCCAAGTTATTGCAATTTGGAGTTTTTCACGTTTGACCTTGGACCTCATTAATATACATGATATGAGCGCCAAAATCTATAGGGTTCATCTACTCACAATGGGCCACCTACCCACCAAGTATGGTAATCATGGGTCAATTCCTTAGGTTATTGTGCATACAAACTGTTCATACCGAAATATTGCTAAGCCCGCCCCCTCATTAATATGCATGATAATTATTACAACACATATCAGTGTGTGAAGACTGTCTACCAATATCATCATACCAAGTTTGACGAAATTCCAACTAATAGTAGCCAAGTTATTGCAATTTGGAGTTTTTCACGTTTGACCTTGGACCTCATTAATATACATGATATGAGCGCCAAAATCTATAGGGTTCATCTACTCACCAAATATGGTAATGATTTGTCATGCCCTTGTTGAGTTATCGTGCATACAAGCAAAGCGTCACACAAACACATGTCACGCATACACGCCACCCTGAAAACATAGGTCATTTGCTTTTAGCAAGGAACCAAACAAGCAGAAAAAATCCCAACTACATTTCTAAAACTATATTTGATATAGAACTAGAGGTTTACTACTAAATGACTGATGAGAAAGTCTGGCACGATCTTGAAAAGTAAATTCTTCGACTTTTCTATGACAATATTAAGTATACAAGACTTCGTGGATTTGGCATGGCACAATTATGTATGAATATTATGTTAATTATGAGCGAATGAGCCTCTAATGTTACAAAGGAACAACTAGTTTCAGCGAGAGAGACCTATTTCATGATAACTTTCTAATGTTTTACATTTTCTCATTTTTCGTTTTATTTTTATTTTGAAATTCCATAATTTTCAGTTTGCTTTGACTCCAGAAACCTAAAAAAGTGCAAAGCAACCTGCAAGCCAAAAAGAAGAGCAATTGCTAAGAAGTTGAAATATACACCTTTATCTTCAGCATAGCAAGCAGTGCAGTGTGTTACATTAATCTGCAGTTGTCATTTGCTTGGTACTGGTAGATCATATCAATTGCTTAGAGAAAAATTATATTCTTACAACAATGACATCCTATGTAACCGATACACACCAAAAGTCAACTGTGTTCAGTTAACAAACTTTCACAGAATCAGGCTGCAAATATCATTGATTTACAAGTATGTTTTTATCAATATGGGTGCTTGGATACACCTTCATGATCATATCCATTATATAAACTTTGAATTACAAATGACAGCACAAATACATACCTGGTATGGTTTTCTCTTGGGTGCCAGTAATCATTCCTTTGAAGTATTTAAGCACCTGCGCAGTATCCTTTTGATTCCATCTTGTATATTTTCGTCCTGTCGAATGGAGCGTAAATTTGACAAATCTGAGACAAAAATTTAACACTGGAAGATGGTGCCTAGGCAGACTGCTTAGGTGTAACTGCCTCATAAACTGTTTCTATCATCTATCCCACATAGGTACATTGTTATTGGCCATGACAGGGGTAAGAAAGCTATCCTCAATGCTTGTTCTTTTTCTGAAACTTGACTGCACACACCAGCTATATGAGGGAAACAGGACTATGTAGCTGCCATACTAACTTATATACATGACTAAACTACAGCTAGCTGTGTTATCATAGACAAGTGATATCATCAATGACCAACCTGATTTTACTTTACCAGCATCATCATGCTTTCGTTTGCATCCTGCATAAAAGAAATGACATTGATAGCATTGTTGAATGAATCGATTACATCAAGCAAACAAAATAATGTGGAACATCTAATGAAAACACACTGTGATTAAGTATCCTCCACTAAATAACATACCATATTCAAAACAGACCAATAGATACTGCCTTTGTGTATGCATGTTTGTGTGTTTTACATGATATAGAGATGTAATGTGAAGCATGGTCCACAATAACATTGAAAAAAACATTATCTATGCTCAATATATTCAATTTTTGAGTATCCTTTTTACTAGAATCCTATGTTTCATTTCCATCAGTTGATTCACCGATTAGAGAACTGTCTCATTTTCAAATTATTTTAGAAACATGCTAATCACCATATCAGAAGGCACGTTTCTGTTCATATAATTCACACTTTTGTCAGGCAACTCTCACCAACACCTTTGTTAACATAATTCATATTAAAAGTTACAATTAAATGAACAGCAATATGTAAAGTTTTTTATCTCGCACTGATTTCAATTAGATAATAAAATTAAATTTCTATTCAGTACATAATCTACACAGTAAATGCACGTTGAAAGTATATTTTTCTTCATGGAGTAACATTACAAATTTGAAAAATGCTCTGGTTTTAATGCACGGACACTTTAGGTTAAAGAAAATTTGATTACCTCGTTGAACGTGGTACTCTGCTTCAGAGCTTAAAATGGTGCCTGCCTGACTGTCTGTAGTGCAAGAATATTACAAACATATCAACATTAAATCATTAGAACAAAATTTATTCTTGTGTTGTAACAACAACAACATGCCCGTGACTCAGACTAAAAGTTTGAATTTCTGGACTAAGTTTAATTTACTTGACATGAGTCTCAACTGAAGTAGACATGACTTAAATGGACACTCTACCATTGAGCGCTATTGAGTGTTTTACAGTAATGTGCGCTTTACCAAGTGTTACCACCTTAACCTTAACCTTACCTCATGTAACTTATAACAAAACTGTTTATTTTTCTACAATAAAATGCTGCAAGGCATTCTTGAAATCTGATAACAAATCCAAACCACACACATATAGGCTTAAACTAATAAATAAATTGCAATAAAAAAGTGCTATCAATTTAAAAAATATTCATTACAAAAAAGATTCAACATGATTTTGTACAATACCTGAACTGCTGCTCTCTGCACCATCGGAAGAGTACTCATCATTTTGAGTGGATGGATTTGCTGTGTAGATAAGAAAAATACATTGTAAAACTACTAAAAAAGCAAGTTAGATATTTTTCTAAAGACTCAATTAAATACCCTAGTTGGAAAATACCTGAGCTGTTCTCTGCACCATCGGAAGAGTACTCATCATTTTGCGTGGATGGATTTGCTGTGTAAATAAGAAAAATACATTGTAAAAGTACTAAAACAAGTAAGTTAGATATTTTTCTAAAAACTCAATTAATACCCTAGTAGGAAAATAAGTTCATATCTATGTGCTGTGACACTCCTGCTAAAATTTCATATTTCCACACCCAAGCATACCAAAATGATGAGTGAGGTACATCACTTACAATCCAGTGATGACTGGACCAGTATGCTCAAATTACTGGTGGGTTGTATCTAATAGCTTAAGTGCCCTCACAGGTTTTACAGCCATCCCTGATGCCTAGTTCTAATTTGTCAAGGAATGGTCATGTTGATGAGTTTTACCCAGAGCTGTCTGCCCAAGGTATATGCATGGTGCCCAGTTTTCTCACCTTTATCAATTTGTTGCAGTTGCTTCCCTACTCTCACAACCTCCATTATTGCAGCAGGTGCTTGATAAATGTTTTCATTTATGTCTGCACTGTGTCCCATATGCTTAAAAAAGAGTGCTCTCTCCTTTTCAGGAATTTCAAGTGATGCATAGATGGTGCTAATTCTGTGCCTATTTTTGGTGGCTGTAAGATTTGATGTGCTGTCAATGCCTGCGTCATCACAAACACCATTAAGGGCGTGCCATCCACTAACATGATTGTTGGATCCTTGTGTGCATGCAAAGACGTATGGGTTGCATTGTCGTATGCATGCTGTGCTTCTGGTTTCCTTGCTAGTGAGTGTTTCCATGGGCTTAATACAATCATCAGGGAACAATACTGGAACCAAGTGGTTGTTACCTTTGCCAGATTGGTATGTGACTTTGAGCTCATTAAGGAGATGTTTCGCTACAGGATCCTGAATAGCCTCTGCCTTTTGCTTATCAATCCAAGCATTACAACTGGCCTGTCTCCACTCATCCAATGACAAACGACTGGGCTCACCACCTCTTCTAGCATTGAAGAGTGTTAATCTTGTGACAGTTAGATCCCGTAATTTCTTGAAGTTGTGTGAATCCCAGATGATAAAGTCATCATTCATCATTGAGTTCAATGTTGCCACAGTATAACTTCGAAGTTTGTTGATGTCTTCTTCCAATGGAAGTGCCGCAGGTTTTCTCAAGTTCTTTTGGCGGTTCATATTTATTTGATATGAAGCATCTCCAAACAGAAAGTTCTGATTCAGCTCTAGAACAGAGACAAACCTGTCTATGTCAGCTGCTGCAATGTCATTCTCTTCTACAAGATGTGTTGCTTTGATCACCTTTGAGGCCTTCTTTAGAAGATAATAGATACCAAGTTTTAATCCTGACTTGATACTGGCTTTCTCTTTGTTTAGTGTGTAAGCATTAATTGCTTCACTCAGGATGCTGAAGTTCTTTCGATCAAACATATCCCTTGATGTACCAGTTTCCAGAGTAAAATGTGAAGCATGGATAGTCTTTTGCTCCTTGAAGTGCAGATAAAGTGAGGCAAGTCTCCTCATGTCACTCATTACAGACTTACGAACCTCCGTTTTCTTGTTTTCCTTGGCTCGTCCCTTATCCCATAGTCTTTTGCCAACATTCAGGATCACAGGGTCCTCTCTGCAAATAGAACCAACTTCATCACCTCGGAATTTGTATAAAATGTTTACACTAAACTCGGACAAAAGTTTGTTTTGGTTTGTTGTTTCAGACATTAGTAATGACACAGGTATTGTACATGCTTCTTCACAGCTATCACCTTGACACTTTATCTTATGTCTGGAGAAACACTTTTTGACATAGAAACCTTTGCATAGTCCACACATGACAAGGGGTTGATTGGATGCAGTGTTTCTCTCTCTCTCAAACACTGGTGTTCTGCTTTTCATCTTTTCTTTGTTCACCATCAGGATCCCCTCCTTCCTCATCTTTGAAAAGGCTTCATCCATTTCCTTCTTTGGAAGCTTCAATGCTGCAGCAACTTGTGGAATGTGTCTATGGATAGTTCCAATGTGTCTTGCCAGTTTCTCACTGTAGGATTTAGAGCAAAATGGGCATGTTCTTCTTGGTTTTTTGTAGTTTCCTTCTCTTAGGCAACGTAGATTTGCAAGTCGTTGCAACACCCCATTGCTATCAGAACAATCCTCATCAGAGTCCTCACTATCTGAAACATAGTCACGCAATTTTCGTCTACCGCATCGCATATTCTGTTGTGGCTGTATAAAATAGAATACAGGATACTTCAAAGTGTAGATAGATAAAATCTATAACAGGGCATTATACTATTAAAAATATTACAAATGTAGACAAATTTATTGACACAAGGTTCAAATTTATCTATGTTTATACAAACTTGAAGCTTCCAAAAATCATGGACCAATTTGACAATAAGCATTCCAGATTGAATACCAACTAAATAGTCATCAAAGTGACTACCTTCGTAGTAATCTGATATCACATCGTGCCATTCGGCTCATGCCAGCTCTTCATTTTCAGACAAACCAAATGTTTTACACAACCAAAGTTTGTTAAACTTCAAACATATCTTCATATACAAAGATTCTGCATGTTTCCGATACACTCACTTTGAAATAAACTGAAAGCCTCAAAGGGACCCTACCTACCAATTTAGATAATTAGAGAAGGGTGGTGTCTACAAGGAAGTGGCAAAATTTACCAATGAAATGTTCAAGTGAAAATGTTAGGAAGTGTTTTGGTAACTATTGCTTTGCTAATGATATAGTCGACCTCACAAACTTACAGGCTGATCATCATCTAGGCAATACGGTGGATCATTTACATCATCATCATCATCATCATCATCATCGCTTTCATCAGAATCCTTAGCATAAAGCAAAAGAAAGCATGTATATGAATGTCATATTCAATTGAGGATTGCAGCTTTGGATCATTTACTGTCTATGCAATTGCACAGGCCTGTAAACAAACTTTGCAATAATTACAAAGCCTGATTTAATATACAATAGCCTGTTACTATAGCATTATTATGTAGTGGATGGGAAAAACTGAAATCGTGAGTACCTGTTTTAGTTCTGTATGGTCTGGGTGGTCACATATATATATGCACGTTTAGACTCTACACCCATGTCCTATGACACTATGTATACTTTTGTCAAAGATATTTTGGCTGTAACATTTAATTTATTAGAGGAAACGCCACTGGTACAGACTTTCTGAATTTTTTTACTGCAGTATGTATTCACTGTCTCCCAAATTTATCATTTTTCAAATTCACAAACAAGAGAAAGACCAAAAGAAAACTCTGGCTAGTTTCGACATTTTTTAATATTAAAGGTTTCAATCGACTTTCATACTGCAATACAAGAAATACACTGCAATATACGTGCAGTGCGGTGCAGTATCCTGTGTGCAACAGTGCAAAAACTGATAAAGAAAGTAGTATGATGAAAAATCATAACCCACGTAGGTTGTATATGATGTAATATATCAATATCGTGCAAAGGAATATCACCAAACAGCAACCAAAAAACTAGATGGGAGTGGGGAGAGGGGGAGAGGCGGGGATGTGGACATATGCTTACCTGATGCCCTGGGGCTGGTTGTTGTGCCGAATACCCTGGGGCTGGCTGTTGTGCTTGAGGTAATTGCCCCATTTGTGGATATCCCTGTTGCAAGAGAGGAGGGTAAGCCGTGCCCTCGGTATAAGAAGGTGAATCTGTAATCACAAGAGGAGAAAAGGGTTGTAACGGGTGTAAAAAATGAATGCAGAAAAAAAACATGTTGCTGGGTAGAAATTATGCGGACAATGTTGACGATGACAATGCAATGTAGACATCGTTGAGTTGAATTTACTTGGTTAGAACTCCTGTCTAAGTCGGAAAGCTCGATCGCAGTAAGACCAACTATGACCAAACTATCAAACGATATCTGTATCAAAAATCAAAACACCACAAATATCGACGACGAAGAAACGATACCAAAATTGACCACCTACAGATTCTAACAGAAAATCTGACTTGATAAAATTTATACACACCATGGAGAAAGAGTTGAGCGAAAACACGTTTCCGAACCAGAGTGACCTCATGATAACGAGTCATATGCTCTACCAACTGTACTATCCAGACCATAGTTGGTGGTGATCCATTTACCTGCTAGGCTAGGGATGAGGTTGTGGGGTGAGGGGGGGGCCAGTCAGAAGCAACACTACCGTGTAACCATGGATGACACCTCAATTTCATTTAAAACTTTAATCACAAAGCCATGTTAGGAATTTTCACAGAACGCCTTGACTACCTGTGTATATGTACAGGGATGTGCTCAGGAATATTTGAGTGCCGGACGGGTTTGCAAGGTTGTGTGATCCACGTCCTGGAGGAAGGGTCTAAGTGGTGGGGTGTCCCCCTCCCATTTGGAAAATCTTTGCAAGTATACTCAGATGGCAAATGGTGCTATCTTTTTCCGATTCTGGAGCTAACTTCTGTCCCAACTGTTCTCCCATTTGTTGGTAAATTTGGTAAAAGCTGTGATATTAATCATCAAGAATAGGCAGAAATGTTTACAATTCTCTTTGTACTTGGAGGGATTTAGAACTGCCGTGCACGGCCAACACATGCCTTCCCGCCGCAGCCTGGCGTGAGCATATCACTGAACGTAATAAATCAGTAACAAAGAAAAAACTGGCAAAAATTATATATGATTCTGCATTCCAACTGGCACCTCTGAGCAACAGAAATGATTCCATAGGTTACTGTTAAATGAATGAGTGGTAGCTTTATGTAATACCTGCTTTTTCGCCATCGGGATATGGTGGAGGAGCATCTGTTGGAGCACCCATGTTTGCAATTTTCTGAAGTAAAGAAAAATCATCAGAATTGGAACTAAATCAAACCCTAACCCTAACCCTGTACTGAACAAAACTAGGCGGAGAGGCCTGTCTCCAGAAACATGCTTTTTAACTGTAAATTCTTGTGATATTTTCCTCTTTGTTTTTGTCCTTTTTATACTAACTCCTAACAATAGAAAGATTACCCTGTCATTGTCAATCAGTGAAATTTTCTTGTCAGGTGAAGGTTATTATACATAGACTAGACAGACTTTGTCCTCTTGTGAGTACTCACACACACATTTACAGGTTATAGCATAGAAACAGAAGAGAAATTGAACTGTCTCTTTCACATTCTCATTTTGAACGCGCTATTATTGCATCACAAGTTACCCCTGCTCTGACCGTGTGGCACGTAGTCATTTTTGCATATTTAAAAGCCTGTCACATCAGCAAAGCTTACACATGTAACTGGACCAGGCCAGGCATAATATTGCACTTTGTAGACTACTTTAGTTGAATTAATCATTTGCCAAGGCCTAACATAACACATACATAAATATTGTTGGAAACTAAATTTACATTCTTATGGTATATACTTTGAAAAACTTTGAAAGTGTTTAGTTTGATAAATTTAACTTATAATGTGAACTATTATCACTGTAATGCTGAATTCAAGTAGCAAAACCCTCATCATCACTGCTGAGATCAGCTATTATTTCAGCAAGTGCCTCCTCTATACACTACTTGCAGCAACAAGCCATGTCCAATTGTAAAATTCTCCAAAAGTATCAGTGCAAATGCATGTATAGCATAGATTTCTGCGGAATTGCATCCTTTACTCTAATATAAACATTTCAGAAATGAAAACAGCATGGGACGGGGTGTTACAAACTAATACATTGAACACACCATTCCTCTAAGGCGGATATATCCACCTGGAACACTGAGTGCACAATCTCATTTGGTTGATTTATTCATCTGGAGCAATGTAAGGATTAATTTATATATACATTTAAAACTAACAACTGTAGTCCTTTGTTTTTATGTATAGAGATGATTCTACATAAGGCCATTAATTTGAGAAAATATAAATTATTCCTAAAGTGATTGTGCTATTTGCTGTTTTACATATATACTTGTTGTAAAATCTAAATGCAGTTAAATCTCAATAATAATCTTCAAAATTAGGGACTGGGCAGTAAGGTAGGTGTTACACATTTTGAGTCGGCCTATATGTTCTTTAGTGCTGTCACAGCGGCACTCTGAAGTAGGATATCACATAACTGTACAAATTTCACATTACAATACATTACAATACTGTGTACAGTATGACACAACCCTTTCAATTGAAAACTGTTTTCTTATAGTAGATATAGGTTGAACAAATATGCATAATTTGTATGGTAAAAAACAAAGAATAATTCTGAAAGTTCCTTACCATGGATGCATAAGTAGTATAAATGATATGTAAATCAGTACAGCTGCGATGCCAGTTAGTGCTAATATAATTGAAACGACTGTCCAGTCCACATCACATTCACAAGTCATTATGGGCTGTAGTATAAAAATGATAAAGCACTTATATAAATGCAGGAAAATATACCTATCCTAAATCTGTTTCACTGTTACATAACCTCTATTTATATATAATAATGAGCATCAAAGCTCCTTTATTTGTCACTTCTTTGAGATTGAGGATAAACAGTTTTGTATTTGCCACTACATATACAGTAGTAGGCCTACGCATGTGTATATAACAGTATTGGTTCAGTATATGAAAAACAGTGTCATATTAACACACATGATTGGTATGCTACGATGCAGTTCGCCTTACATAGACTTCTTCAGGGAGCGGGTGGTGGGGGGGGGGGGGATACCTTGCTTGAAAATGGATGAAAAGACATTTCTGTACACAACACACTTTGACAAGTGACAACAATTTTGTTTGTTATTACTTTGGTATCCAACACAGGGTCTAAGTAGATACAACAGGCAATCTCCAAAGTGCTTCCTATACAAGTCCCTTAGAGCAGAGCCAAAGTCATAGTGAAAGTGGCTTTATCTTACCATAACTGCTAACCTTATTTAAAGGGCATAATCAGTCGACCCCTGAGCCTAACTTTTAAACCATCAGAACATTGTACCTGTCAAATCTCATCTCCCTCAAAAGTACTTTCATGTTTCAAGAATGATATAAAAGAATTATGAATGACATATAGATCCAAGGACTTATCTTCCATAAATTTAACAATTCAGAAACAAATGAATGGTCTTGTTGGAAAGAGCCAGACAAGCTTGAAATACAGGAAAAATTGGGATGACTGCATTTGACCCTTTTACTAATTCTCATGAGTGAAGAACAGTGGAGGTAGAAGTCACAATGCCTATTTAAATCCTTAATCCGGGGACAAGGGCAGTGGGGAGATATTGCTTCAAGTGCTGGATTCAAAGCTTTGTATGTTTGATGTTTCCATTTTTCTTCTCTAGCCAAGGCAAAGTGCAGTTTTTAAGTCCCCCTCCCCTTGAAATCAGATTCTGATTCCCTACAGCCACCACAGCCTAAGCCTAGACCTAAACAATTATGCAGGTACAAGAAACCCTTTACTTAGGGTAAAGGGAGTTTGTAGGACTCGGAGTATTAGCCCTAGATGTGAAATAATCAAGGCTTTGAATGTAAGACCATGAGTATGAGTATGAGGTAGCCCACTTATTATTCACAACTTTGGTCCCTGAAATTAACTTTGAAGTTAGAGTACAAGGGAAGTAGAAGTGCAAATAGCCAAACACATAAACTTAGAACTTAGTCTAGGGCCTAAC
The DNA here is from genome assembly GCF_037975245.1 of Apostichopus japonicus. Lineage (NCBI taxonomy): Eukaryota > Metazoa > Echinodermata > Holothuroidea > Aspidochirotida > Stichopodidae > Apostichopus > Apostichopus japonicus. The sequence continues at coordinate 4,984,284 of NC_092576.1, read as the reverse complement.
GTAGACTTACTTATGTGTATATGTGCTACATGCCTTTGCTTAGGCCTGCCTAGGCCTAACATTTCGCTATATAGGCTTACAGTAGGCCTTAACACCAGTCATTACTTATGTAGTTACTATACAGGCCTAGGCCTTAGTACTACTAATTGACTAGGCAATAGCCTACCTAATTTCTTTAGCCAGCATCAAATGTGAGCTATTTCACATGGGTAATTCCAATAGGACACAAAATGTCTAGCAAAATCAAAGTCAACTTCACTGTCAAAAAATATGCACCACCGTTCAAGGAAAAAACAGTAATCGAAGTAGATGTAATTAATTTCACAAGTATGAAAAAGATTCAAAATTGTTTCAAGCATTTCGCTGCATGGAACCAAAATGTGACCAATTATTCGCTCTATCTCCATCATCCATGCATGCCAATGAACCCTGTCTTAGTTTATATGATTGATTTATTAAGATAAGGCATTATAAAAAAACACAACAGAAAATAACGAAAAAATAAAATATGAATATACTTAAAGAATTAGACTAAAAATAATAAAAAATGATCATAATCATAAATAATTAGATTTAGAAATAAAACATTTAGTCTGCACTTCAGTTCCGTATGTAGGCCTACTGTAGTGTAGGGTAGATATGCCTATTGTAACTGTAGCATAACGTTAGTCAAGGATAACTTCGGCCTACGCCATCAGCTTGGGAACATTGTTCGGTGGATGCAATCACTGGGCTTGCCTCCTAAATTTACTCTGTCAAAGTAAAATCACTGTTTATTCCGTATATGACATGCTAAACTAACTCTTTCTCGATTAACTTACCATTGGTCAAACACAATAACTTGATCCGATGTCCCTGGCTTGCACTTGTAAGTTGTAAGCTAGTACACGTACGAGTGCGGTTAGTGAATTGAACGGATGAATTACGTCATCAGAACTTACCATAACGAAAATAGGAACGATTTTCGGAAAATCGTCTATATATCTCACGATTTTGTTATATTCATAACGTTGCGACTATGGACCGGTATAGAAGTAATAAAAACATATTCTGTAGAAATCTAGAAGAGATATACAGCAGGATATGCCCGTAGTTCACAAAAAAATGATTGTCTCCAAAGTGGAATGTGAAAACAACTCAGTATATTTCTTGCAATTTTAAATTGCCTTGTAATGAAGACTGGACGCTCCTATTACTAAATGGAGTATTCCACACTCTGGCGGGCTGCAATAGCCACTTCTGGTATTGGCGGGAGGTTTGATTTCAGCGGTAACGCCGAGATATCATCTGAAAGAACTTCGGAGACAAAACAATGTCTCCTGAAATGAAAATTGTCTCCTAAATTACATTTTTTTCCGAGTGTTTGTCCCCTAATGACATAATTTAGTCAAATATATATATATATATATATATATATATATATATTAATGAAGGGGGGGGGCAGGGGGAGCACAAAACGTGTTTTGGCAGCTTCTCTTAAAGCTGGCGGCCTTCAAACATCGTGGCGTATACATGAGTCGAGAATGGAATATTACTGTCTGATGTTCTGTACTTGTGATACATTGCCACTCTGGGTCAGATGTCAATGACAATAACTCCTTTTGGCTATGGCAAATATCAGAGGTATATCGTAAATATGACATAACTGCCTGCTTCAAGTATGAAAATACCATGGTGCCAGACATTTCTGGTACATACACATAATATGAGGGGGAAGGGGAGGGGAAGGACATCGATTGGGGGTTTAATCGTTGCCAGGAAATGAGCATATTTTAATTCCAGTT